>NC_062286.1:129511132-130147478 GCF_902655055.1 Lutra lutra | reverse complement strand
AACAGAAGCTACATGATTCCTGAAGGTCTGGGCTTGGGAGTTTAAGAATTCAACCCTGTCACACTCTATTGATCAAATCAAGTCAAAAGTTGGCCTGGTCCAAGGGGAGGGAACTAGGTTCCACTCCTTCGTGAGGAGAGTAGCATCCGCATACGGAGAGGGAAAGAGGCTTGGCCACTGTCTTTGGAAGACTCCCACCGTGACACCTGCGAGCAGGGTGAGGGTGAGATATGGCTGTGCCATTTTGAAGCAGGGTGTTGAGATGGCCAGAGCTCAGTAAAAAGATGCTTGAACCTACCCGTAATCAGACAAATGCAAGTTCCACCAAGATGCCACAACACGCCAATCCGACCAACGGAAACTAAGCAAGGGGACAAGAAGTGATGGTGGAACGGGAGGAGACTATAACTATAACCTCCTACCATCAGCCCGGCAAGCGACACGGCAGTAATTCGGGGAACTTGCTACCTGCATTCCCTGTGGCCCACTTTTCCTACTTCTGGGTTCATATCCCATTGTCCCATGGTCCCAACGGAGGTGATGTAGGAGGATATTCGGGCCACTGCTGTTGGCAGTACCTAGGAGCTGGAGGCCACCTAGGTGACCTTCATGGCGGGGGGTGGGGTGATGGTACTGAAGTGAAACATGGGGCAGCGCACTGTGGGAAACAGCAACCCGCAGAAGTGACGAACAACAGGCACGTGGAAGGTTTGGATACACAGGTACGTATTCTGGCACATAGATCAGGAAATTATAGAGTCAAGTGGGCAGCAGGACGGAAGCACTGATGATAGATGAAAAACAAGGTGAATAAAAGCCACTGAAAGAGGAGTTCTATGAACCACTTTGGACTCCTGGCTCTACCCATAACAGATCTTAGCAGGTCCTTTAGATTTTGGACTTTGGAGAGATAAGAGTGCACAGTCAGGGTCTCAGAAGGCAATAGTAAGCACACAGACTAGTCAATCTGAGGACCTCTTAGTAATGGTCTAGGTCCAAGGTGCAGGCAGAGGGCCAGGGAAACCATGAGGGAAACCATGCGGGAAACCATGTGAGTCCTCGGTGGTGGGAGGGAGGAGAACCTCCCAGCCGAGGCTTTGAGGGACAGAAGCCCACATGGGGCTGGCACCTTTACTCCTGGGGCACAGACAGCCTTTGATGATTTGAAAGAGGGAAATTGCCCTTTTTCTCTACACCTTCCCTCAGCTCTCTTGCTGGCACACTCCATGACCAAACCCAAACTTATCAGTAAGGGTTCTCCAGAGAAACAGAACGAGCAGGATGGAATATATACATATGTATACCCAGGCAAGAGTCCAAAGGCAATCTGCTGGCAGTATTCCCTCTTGCTCAGGGGAAGTCAATCTTTTGTTCTATCTGCACCCTCAACTGATTGGATGAGGCCCACCACATAATGAGGCAACAATCTGATTCACTCAAACTCCATTAATCTAAATGAAACTCTCATTCAAAAACACCCTCACAGAAACGTCCAGAATAATGTTTGACCAAACAGCTGGAGGTTGCAACCCAGCCACATTGACACAGAAAACTAACCATCGCATCCACAGAAGCCAGAATGTAGGAGAGTCCTTTGAGGCTGCCGAGCCAGGTCTAACCCCAGGGGTCAGGGGAGGAGAAGAGTTGAGACTGGGTCTAGAGGGGCAAAGTGAGGAAACATGGCAGGGAAGGTTTAGACCCAGCTGGAGTTTGTAACCTAGTGGTCCCCGGTTAGCATCCAGGGCACAGTCAGGATTTGGGGGCTACCTTTCATGAGTTTTAAACTATTAATTGGAGGCGCCTGGGTGGCTCAGTGGTTAAAGCCTCTGCCTTCAGCTCAGGTCATGATCCCAGGGCCCTGGGATGGAGCCTCACATCAGGCTCTCTGCTCAGTGGGGAGCCTGCCTCCTCCTCCTCTCTCTGCCTGCCTCTCTGCCTACTTGTGATCTCTGTCAAATAAATAAAAATCTTTAATAAAAAAAATAAACTATTAATTGATTTCTAATATTTTTAAATTCAGAAAATTTCACATTAAAACCTCGATTTGTTGGGGTGCCTGGGTGACCCAGCGGGTTGAGCCTCTGCCTTCGACTCAGGTCATGGTCTCAGGGTCCTGGGATGGAGTCCCACATCAGGCTCTCTACTCAGTGGGGAGCCCGCTTCCCTCTCTCTCTCTACCTGCCTCTCTGCCTACTTGCGATCTCTCTCTCTGTCAAATAAAATCTTTTAAAAAAAGACTTAAAAACACCAAAACCTTGATTTGTGCTTCTCTTGGAAAAGAAAAGACCAGAAAGTCTGGCAACAGGGGTCCCTATCATTACCTGGCAACAATTGTTTGTAGTTGAGTAGTGGTGGTGGGAAAACGCAAACTGATAGGTGAACACTCTTGTTTGCCACAGTCTCCACCCCTCTTTAATGCCTTACACTGACTCTCTTCCGTTTTAAAAACACCAGGTTTTTAAAACTGAGTACAAAAAAATGAAGGTACTATATCCCCTTAATAAATTTTATATTGATTATGTTTTGAGTGGATAATGTTTGGGATATATCAGGCTGAATAAAACTCTTACTGAAAGTTGAATAAAAATTTTATAAAAATAAACTTCCTTTTTTAGTCAGCTACTAGAAAATTTTTAATTATATAGCTCGTATTTAATATATATAGCTCATATTCTGTTTCTACTGGATAGCATTATCTTTTTGGCAAGGTTTTAGCCACCTCTCCATATTCCCAGGCTGAGTGGATGGTGGCAATATTCTGTGCCCACAGGCTGTAAAATTCAATGACTCCAACATTATCTGAAGCTGATCCTAGATCTGAAGGCTTACCACTTCCTCTTCCTATGCTGTCTTATGGTTCTGAATCCTCCACCCAGAAATTCCCCTCAAAAAGCTGATGCTATTTTGGATGATTCAGAAGACCCTTCCGGATGTGGTGGATTTGAAGCCAGGCCAGCTTTGTGTAGGCAGAGGCAACTGTCTAAATGTGCTGAGAAAAGCCAAAAATAATCTTCTGCCCTTTCCCTTCCTGTGCCACTGAACTCCCAAATCTTACACATTCACCAGAGGCTCAGGCCTGAGCTACCAGCGGCTCCCTTAGGCAGAGCTGTCAGCCCGGGTGGGAGAAAGCGGAGCAGGGGTATTTATGTAGTTACTGGGTGCTCTACCTAACTTATTCCACTGAATCCTCAAACAATCCTAAGAGGCAGGTATTAGTCTTTTCGTGAGAGCAGAGCCCACACAAGTTCAGAGAAGGACAGTGTCTCGTCCAAGGTCACACAGCATAGTAAGTGGCAAAGCTGGCGTTCACGTACAGATGTACTCCCCCCGGCCCAGAGCCCCCGAGGTTCAGAGGGGCAGCTAGCCAGCTCCCTAGCACCAGCCCTACCAAGGATTCCCGCAGAGGCTGGAAGTTGGCCTCGTACTGGCTTTGGCCCACAGACTTGTTCCGATTGGCCTGCCCAGAGGTCTTTTTTTAAAATGGGGGCTTTAAAAACTTGGCAACTTTTACATTAAAAAGGGAATGATTGGCATCTTTGGAAAAACTGGAAGGTCTGGTAATGTTGGACCTCTTTTCGAGGGGCTTCAACTCTCACCCAGAGCAGAGTAGAAGCTGTCCTTTTCGAGGGGGTCTCCACGTGGCACTTCATGCTGTTTCTGTGTGGTCTGCTCTGCTCTTTGCCTTAACTGGCTGGCCTCTGCAGGCGCCCAGGTTTCCTGCTCCCCGTCTACTCTGGGTGCTCAGTTCTCTGCAGACTCGGTGTCTGACCTGGCTTCCTGGAGGGGTTTGGGATCTGGGAAAGGATATCAGGCCCTCTGAGGGTCATAGGTGTGTCTCATTGGATTGTGTGACTGTGAGAATGTCACTTCCCCTCTCTGGGCCACAGAATACCCTCCTTCAGGCCTGAGCAAGTGACCCAGGCAACATGTCCTTAAAAGGGAAAGGATGGGGAGTCTGGAACACCACCTAAGTGTTCCCTTCCTTGCTGGGCCATCCGTCCTGCAGGGTGGAGGCCTGGGAGCACAGCAGAAGGCTCCCGGAGGAGGCAGCTTACTGGCAGTGAGAGAGCACAGAGATGCTGGGGTGTAGTGTCTGCTTCCAGATAGGGACCGGCTTTCCAACAGCCCAGAGGTGTTCCCTGCCAGGCGATGACTGCATCAGAGCGCGCACGCAGGGACCTCACACTTATTAAGCGCCTGCTGTTTGCAGTGCCAGATGCATGGGAAGGTAACACGAGCCTTGTGAACCCTTCCCTCCGCACCAGTAGAGCCCAGCGACTGACCAGTCCACTTTGGGGCACGACTGTTGGCTATAAATCATGGCTCTAGTTAATTCTCTGGGTCTCAGTTTTCTGCACTGAAGAGTGGAAGTAGCAATACCTACCACAAACGGTTGTTGGAAATAAACATTCAGGGAATTCAAACAGAGCTGTTGAGAAGCATGTCTGATACTGGTCAAGTGTGCCATAAATGTTAACTGTTATTATCATTCCTCTCTTTTAAAAGGAGGAAACTGATGGGCTCGCCTCCTCAAGGTCACACAGGTAAGGAGGGACAGAGCTAATGACAAAAAGCCAGCTAGAGAGGGGACCAGAGCCACTATGCTTGAAAGAGCGGAGGTCCAATGATCTCCTGTGCATTCCCACCGCTCAGAGTTGGGGATCAGCCTCCTCTTGGGGCACACAACTGTGGAAGGGGAGAGTGAGGGGAAGCCAAGCAGAGTTCTAGCCCTGACACTACCACTAATAAGCAGGAGGGCTTTATGAGCCTCAGTTTCTTCCTCTGTGAAATGGGAACATTCTCCCTTCCTGCTCTCAGGATCACAGATTAACTGCTTGGAAAAGGCTCTTTCCTCCCACACTCCCACCCACCCCTGCCTGCCGCCGGAAGGTGGTGAGGCAGCTTGCCCAACCCCCGGGAGGTGGGCCCAGGGGGGCAGGGCAAAGCCACCAGGAGGGCTTAATTAAGGGCCAAAAAGCAGAAGCAACAGGGTTTTCCCCAAGTTCTAGAGAATACAGTTTGCCTCACTTCCTCTCCACCTGCCAGCACTGCTCGAGCCTGCCTGCTCTGATCCAGATCCACGGCCATTCAGGAAACATGAGGGCCCTGTGGGAGACAGCTGAGCACCTCGCCAGGACCAGGTAGGTCTGTAGACCCTGGACCCTGGGACCACAGGCAAGAAAGCGGTCAGTGGTCAGCCACCATGGGTATGAGCCTAGCCTCAAACTCTGCCATTCCCCAGCTATGTGACCTTGGGTAAACGCCACCTCTTTGAGCCTCAGTTTCCCCATCTGTGAATGAGAGTAGTAACAATGCCTACAAGATAGTTGAACCGAGGGACGCCTGGGTGGTTCAGTCATTAAGCATCTCCCTTCAGCTCGGGTCACGATCCCAAGGTCTAGGGATCGAGCCCCACATCAGGCTCCCTGCTCTGCAGGGGAGGTCGCTTCTCCCTCTCCCTGCCGCTCCCCCTGCTTGTGCTCTCTCTCTCTATAACAAATTTTAAAAATCTTAAAAAAAAAAATTGAATGAGAAAATGCACACACAGGGCTTGCCATCATACTGGGTTCAGAGTAAGCACTTAGCAGATGGCAGTGGCTTTCCCTGTCATTCCCAACACTCCCCACAGCCTTGGCCTCCAGTATGGCTTACAGATGGTTTCCCTTCCCCTATCCGCTGTATTCTTTGCTATTCTTTTAACGGCTACCGTGTCCCAAATACTCATTATACAATAGGTAGAGGTTTCCATCCTAAACAAAAATGCCCTCAGGGGCCAGAAAGGCCATAATTCATCATCTCTGATCACAAATGGGTCCTTGGTGCTGCCCAGCTCGGATGGCATTGGCCTGGTTCATGAACTCTTCCAACCTCCTGCACAACTATTTTCCAACCTCTCCTCCCTCTTCAAGGTTCTACTGCTTCCTCCAGCTCGCTCTCCATCTGCCGACCTCGCTTTCCCGCCGCCCTGAGCAAACAGAAGCAATCCTACCACAGCCTACAAGTATTTAGGGAGCTACATGCCGGACTCTCTTCCAAGCACTTGGGCTACATCAGTGAGCAAAAGAGACCACATCCCTCCCCTTGAGGTATTGACGCTTTCGTGACAGATAACCTCTGACCTGCTCCTCATTCTCTCCCAGACATAGAGCAACCCTCCGAGGGGCTTCTTCTATTCCCTCCTGTTACAGACAGGAGTTACATGTCTTACAGAAACAAGAAAACTGAGGTACAGAGAGATTAAGCAACTTGACCAAGGTCGCACAGATGGTGAGTGGTGAAGCAGAGATTTGAACCCAGGCGGTCTGGAGCCTGTGCCTTCACCATGGCTCTGTCGTGCGTCAGAAAAACCACGGCTCTGTCGTGCATCGTGGGAGACATAGGCACCCACACTTTGCCCATCACACTCCCCCCTTTTGCGCTGCCCATCTTACCCGCTGCCTCTGCATGAAAGATCACTCCAGGGGGCCTCCCCTTCATCCGCACCCCCCTCTTGATTGGCTTTCCCACCTGCAAATTTAGGGTCCCACCCGACCAGTGGCCGTGGCACCCTGTCTGCACACCTTTACTGCAAACATGACTTGGCTCACTCATGTCTCACATTCTACTCCTTCCAATCTCTCCCGGGCCCCCTCTAGTTAGGTTTTGGCCCGAGGTGCCACCAAGCTGCCCTTGGGCAGTCCCCAGGGGACCTCCCCGTGAGTAAATCCAATAGTCATTGCTTGGTCCTCAGCTCGTTGACCTTCAGCAGCCTTTGACATACGTGGCCGCTCCCCTCTTGCTGGAGCATTGTACTGGCCTGGCTTCCCCAGCCTCCTTCTTGACTCCCAGCCTGGGGCGAGGGCTCTGCCCTCCAGTGTCTCTCCTCCCCACCAACACAGTGTCCCAAGGAGTCTCCTCCTGCCCCGTGGCTTTAACGTCATCTATAAATCAATGATTTTACATGTCATTTATTTCCCATCTCGGATGACACCTGGGGGGACTCAGTGGCACATGCACCAAACCTCAAGGTCATCCTTGACCTCCCACTTCCTCTCACTCCCGCAGCCAATCAGACTGACTGTTGTGTTGGCTCCTCCAACAGAACGTATCCAGAACCCAACCTCTTCTCACTAATTCCTCTGCCATCCCTCTTTCACGCAGGTTCAAGGAGGACAGGGATTCTCGTTCCCATTCGTTCCTGTTTCTCCAATGGTGAGCATATAGTAGTTGTTTAATAAATACAAGGACAACAGACTAGAAAAGTTCCTGAGTGTTCAGCAGATCCACTCCCCACGCCTCTGAATCAGAGAGGAGACCCTGAGGTCCACAGAGAAGGAATGTCCAGGGTCACACAGGAAGCCAGCCAAGACTGTGAATTCAGGGGAAACGGTGTCTCTCTCTCTCCCAAATTTTGTCTCTTTCTTATTCTCCCTCGTCTGTACTTCTCCCTCTCTCCACAATTCTTTCATTCTCCGGGGCGAGGCATCCTCCCAAACCTGGAAATATGGACACAGGCAGGCCCAACATCCATCCTCACATCCCCCGGAACTGGGCTCTTTCCTAATGAGCCCAGGGAGGCTGATCCTGGGGCAGCTTCTGACTAGCTCAGCTTGGGTCCTGTGGGTTTGGGGTGAGCTGCTGGGGCTGACCCACGGGGGAAGAGTGCCAACCGCTGGGGCTAAGCAGCCCGTTAGCAACGGAAGGGTTTTGAGGATCAGGGGCATTGAGCCAACATCCAACCCCTCATCCTCCTGAAAGTGCCCCCCCCATCTCCTTGTGTGCAGGTGCAAGTCCTGGCACTTGCTGCTCTCCAAGGCCCTCCACCCCCTGCAGGCTGCCTGGGTCGCCTTCTCTCAGCCGGTCCCAACCAGCTGTGGCCACCTGCTGACCCAGCTCCTGCTGTGCAGTTCCCTGGCTGTCGCTGCCGCGGGTCTGACCCACCACTGGCTGGTGTCCTCGCTGCTTTACCCTCCGGGACCCTCCGCCACAGTGGCCACCGTCTGGGGCCTCCTGGTCTTCCTAGTGCTGGGCCTGGTGCCCCCGGCCCGCTGCCTGTTTGCACTCAACATCCCTACCCTGGGCACGGAGCAGGGCCGCCGCCTGCTTCTCTCCTGGAGCACAGCCACCCTGGGTGTCGCCGTGGTGCCCAACGTCTTAGCCAACATGGGTGCAGCGGGACAGGTGCTGAGATGCGTCACAGAGGGCTCCCTGGAGAGTCTTCTCAATACCACTCGACAGCTTCACGCAGCGTCCAGGGCTCTGGGCCCTGCCAGGCACGTGGGCAGCCACGGCTTGACCCTGCAGGCCCAGGGCAATGGCTCTGTGTTCCGGCTTCATATGCTCAGGGTCACCCGGCAGGTGCTGGAGGACTTCTCCAGCCTGGAGTCCCTGGCTCGGGCAGCCGTGTTCGGGACCCAGCAGGTGGTTGCCGGGCTCTTTATGATGGGCCTCCTGGTGGACTCGGGCTGGTATCTCCATCGCTACCTGACCGATCTGCGGTTTGACAACAACTACGTGACCCGGCAGCTGGCTTGGCAGCTGGCGGAGACCCAGGCCACGTACTTGGTGGCCTCCCCACCAGCCTGGCTGCTCTGGGCCGCCCGGCCGAGGCTGTCCCAGGGGGAGCTGCTGAGTTGTCTCCTGAGGTTGGGGCTGCTCTCGCTGTTCCTGATGGTCACAGCTGTGATGGTGGCCACAGACCACGTGGCCTTTCTGCTGGCTCAGGCGGCCGTGGACTGGGCTCAGAAACTGCCTGCCGTGCCCATCACGCTCACGGTTGAGTATGACGTAAGTGCAGTGCCAGTGCCGGTGCCGGGAGTAGAGTCATTTCCTTGTAGTAAGGGGCGGGGTGTGTTAACCGCTTAATTTGCAATTTAATATTATTTGCCTCTAAGTCCCAGTCCTTGGAGAAGCTAGGGGAACCCTGGGGCATTGGCAGACAGGCTCATTTCGTTCCCAGTACCTATCAGTGCAGTGGTTCCCATTCTCACCCCTGTGGCAGATGAGGACCTAGATACCCAATGGCTTGAAAAGAATTTGACCCCCCAGGTCACTCTTTTCCTAAGTGGCAAGGTGTCCTAGCTTCATTTTCCCCACTTGTATGAACTGGACGGCCCCTCCTCAGCCTCCCGGCTTATTGTGAGTCTTAACATGTGGTCCCCTGTGAAAGCACCCAGGAGAGGTCCAGTCACGTCACCACGCTGAACAACTCACGGCTGAATGCATCAGAGGGGAAGAGGGCTTACGAAAGATCTAGATCAGGAGTTTGCCAACTGTGGCCCCTGCGCCAAACCCCGCGGGCTTCCTAGTTTCGTAAACTGAGTTTTCTTAGAACACAGCCGTGTCTTTTGTCTACATAGAGGCCCGTGGCTGTGCCAGAGAAGTTGACGGAAGCTGATAGTTGCATCAGGGACTGTATGAAACGTATTCTTCAACTTTTAAGTTTGTTTCTTTATTCTGATTTTAAAAGAAAATAAAATACTTCCATGAGCCCCCTTGAGCGGAGCCCGGTGGAGAAGCGGGCCCTGGCCAGAACCAAGGATCCAACCGAAAAGGTCTAGCTCCAAAGTTTGAATGGTCAACCTCTGACCTCCCTGCCTCCCCACACCTGCTACTGTACACCCTGAGGGAAGAGCAGAGCCTAATTCTTAGAAGCGGGATATTGGGACCTGCCTTGGCTGGGACAGACCCCCCTGGCCTGGACACATCGTTGTGTGACTTTAGGCTGCCCATCTTTTCAGTGAGGCATTCTGGGCTCAACCTCAGAGGAGCGTGCATATGTGATGAGAAAGACATCTAAAGTATTCGCTAAGGGCTTAGCAAAGAGAAAATACCCACAGCACCCATTTGTTTTCTCTAAAGCGTTCTGTTCCAAACGTGATAATAAAAATAGCATTTGCACCGTGCTTTTTGTTTGCCAGAAAGTCTGCTTCTGGTTCCTGATGTCGTGTGCGGCTCATCAGTGCCCAGGAGGCCGGAGGCTGGGCTACTTCTGTGCCCGTTTTGCAGAGGGGGCAGGCGGCCTCAGGGGGTGGGGGACAGGGAATGGCCGCAGTGTCCGTCTGTTGACCTGGCCTTTTTCTCCTCTTTGAAGGCCACATACACAGTCCTTGGTTTCATCTTCTTCCTCTTCAACCAGCCACCTCCGGAGAGCCTCTACCTCTCCGCTCACAACTCCTTCCAGTGGGAGCTCCGCTTCACCTCCCCGGGCTGCCCGCTGCTGCCCGCCCAGAGCCCCCACACTACTGCCTGCCTGACTGCCGGGGCCCTGCAGCTGGTGGCTGGAGCCACCGTCCTGCTGGAGACCTATGCCCGGCGCCTGCGGCACACCATCGCCGCCTCCTTCTTCTCTGCCCAGGAGGCAAGGAGAGTCCACCACCTGCACGCCCGGCTCCAGCGCAGATATGAGAGGCACGGAGGCCAGCGGCTGCCCCTGGGGCCTCCTTCCAGCTCTCAGACCCCGGTCTACCAGCACGCACCCAGCTTGGATAGACAGGCCAACCACACGCTGGCCACTGGAAGGAACCGAGAGCACGCGGCAGAGGGTTAAGAGTCTGGGAGCCGCACAGACCTTGGTCCTCCTGCTGCCTTCTATGTGACCTCGGGTAAATGACTTCACCTCTCTGAGCCCCCGTTTCTACACCTGCATAGTGACTGACCTAAAAACCACCCACGTGACCTACTTTCCATGTGTGGCTGTGGAAAGGAAGGAATGTGATACTGGGCACAGCAGGCTTGAAGAAGCAGTAAAGGCCTCTGCACAGTGAAGACCAGCAAGGGCAGAGACAGCCCGAGGTTCCCCCCTCCCCCCAGGAAGCTGGGGGTCAGCCTGGGCTCTCTTCTGCATACACTGCTTTCCCTAGTGTATGGAAACTTTACTTAGTGAATGTATCTAAATGCTCCTGGAACTTACTCATACATCCCCCAAAATCCTCTTACATTTAGCCATCTAAAATTTTCTTGATTTTATAAACGGAGTATTTATTAAATCCTAAATTCGATTATGTTACTCTTTTGTTTCAAATTCCGCTGGGGCTTTCCCATCCAGGGTTGCCAAGAGTTAGCAAATAAAAATACATGACACCCGATTCCGTTTGAATTTCAGATAAATAACAAATACGGATTTAGTCTAAGTACACCCTTGGGACATTCTTATACTAAACAAACTTATTCTAAACCCGTATTTGTCGCTTATCTGAAATTCAAATGGGACAAAGCCGTCCATATTTTATCCAGCAACTGCCTCCCCATCGAAATTCTAGTAAAACCGCAGCTCTCTGCCCTGTGGGCTTGGTATTCCCTGTTGTCCCCTCCAGATCATTCTCTGCCCTGCTCTAGCCCAGGAATTCTTACCTCCGTGAACTGTATCACCCTGGCCCCCCCGGCCTCTGAGTTCTAGTTGGGCTCAGCCAATGGGAGGTACTGGCTAGCGATCCAAAGTGCGAGAGGAGGGACGCTTGGGTGGCTCAGTTGGTTAGGCCACTGCCTTCGGCTTAGGTCATGATCTCAGGGTCCTGGGATTGAGTCCCGTATCGGGCTCCTTGCTTGTCAGGGACCCTGCTTCTCCCTCTGCCTGCTGTGCCTGCCGCTCCCCCTGCTTGTGTGCACTCGCTCTCTCTCTCTCTCTTTCTCTGACAAATAAATAAATAAAATCTTCAAAGTGGGAGAGGAGAGAGATGTCAGGATATTTGCTCCTGCAGCCCCTCTGGGCTACTTGGCAGAGGCCACCCTCCATCACGGGCAGCCACAGCTGCGGTCTAGCTGGGTGCCCGCCCCCCACGGTGGTTGTAGATGCCTCTGGGTTCTGGAACGGTACAGCTTCGTGTTCGTCTCTGAGATCCTCACCGTCCTTCCCTTTACCAAGCCTACCCCTCTGCACCTTCATTAAACTCTCTTTCATTTCCCCTTTAAGACTCCCATCTCTTTCCTGCCAGGACCCTGATGGACAATGATGTGCCGTGGGTCACAAAGCCCAGCTCAAGCCAATCTCTCCCTCCCTCACTATGCCCGGGCTGCATGGGTTTAAACTCCTCAGACACTCCGGGCTGGTTTGTACCTCAGGACACTGCTCTTGCTGTCCCCACATCCTGGAACACACTTCTTTCAAGTCTTGGCATGCGTCCTTCGGGGATTAGCTCAACTGTCACCTCAGAGAAGCGTTCCCTGACCACTCCACCTCATATGGTCCCATCCCAGACAGTTTCATTCCATCACAGGAGCGGACAAGCTACAATCTGTGAGCCAAATCTGGCCTGCTGCCTGGTTTTGTGAGCAGAACTTTATTGGAACGTTGCCCCACACCCGTTAGTTTAAGTATTGTCTCTGGCTGCTTCCGCTGATGGCAGATTTGAGACAGGGACTGCGCGGCCCCCTAAAATCTGAAATATTTACTATCTGGCTCTTTAACTAAAATGTTTGCTGACCCCAATCTATCATTTCGAATTGTTATCTCGCCTCTGTAAATACTCTTATCCATATCCTTTATTAGCTTATGTATGCATTTCTAGATTTTAGCTATCTCTTTGTTACTTGCTGTCAGTTTCATATATCGTCCCGCAAGAGTGTGAGCTCCACACTCTGTGTCTGGTCCTCCACAGTATTTCTGGTACCTGAAGCAGTGCCTGGTACCGAGTAAACCCTCAGGAAAAATCCGATCCAAGTCCAGGTCCCTGGAGGTAGGACTGAGTGCTCTCTGTCCTCGGCTCCTTCCTGAAGATCTGGGGCTTGCAGAAGGGAATGGTTAGGTACTGGAAGCAGCCTGCTGTGGGCCAGATTGGTGGCCAAAGGGAAAGCCACAGAGCAGGAGGACATATATTCCCAGGCAAGTGTTTCAACTTGAGCAGCCCGTGCCTGTGAGTCACGAGCCGCAGGGAGCTGACCCACAGTCCCACCACCTCTCCGCCCACTCCGCAAAGGGTGTTTGCGCCCCTCCCTGAGGGCCATCATCGGCCTCACCTGACACCCAGTCCCACTCCAGCTCCCGTTCCCACAAAGCTGCCCTGTGGCTTGTTTAGATGGTGAGTCACCCACACATTTTCTTAAATTGCACAAGGAACCCGTGAATCCTCGTCCTTACAAAAATTAGAGCAGAGAAGATAATAATAGCTAGTGTTTGTTGGGTGCTTGTGATGTGCTGGGAGGGCGCTGGGAGCGGGGCAGAGATGCCCACAACTGGCTCTCGGGAGCTGGTGCGGGCTGGCTCTACGCACCTTTAGATGTGCCCCAAACTCCGTGGAAAGCTCTATGTACATCATGTTATTGAAACCTCACAGAAGGAGGCATCTGGGTGTGGCAGTCGTTTAAGCACCTGACTCTTGGTTTCAGCTCAGGTCATGATCTCAGGGTTCTGGGATCGAGCCCAGCATTAGAGTCTGCTTGAGAGTCTCTCTCTCTCTCTCTTTCCCCCTCTGCCCCTCCCCCTGCTTGTACTCTATTTCTCACTATATGAGAAATAAACAAATCTTTAAAAAAAAATAAACCTCACAAAAGTATATGAGATAGATGGTATTATGCTTCTCCTTTTAGAGTGACAAAATGGAGATTCAGAGAGGTTAAGTGTTTTGCCTGAGGTCACACAGCCAATCAGCTGCAGAGCCAGAACTTAAATCCAGGTGGTCTGGCTTCCAGAGCCTATGGTCTTAACAAATAAGAGTAATGTCTCCTTTGACCACTGCACACGTATCTGCCTCCCTAGCCCACAGACACAACCGCTGTTATCTGCTGGGTGGGTGCCCTTTGGATATCTGTCTACACATGTAAGTATGTGTAAATAGAACATAGACATGTGTAAAGCTGTGTGTTGTTCTGGGTGATGCAATGTGAAATGTACAGTTCCGCTGCCTGTCTCTTCATTCAGCGATATGTCTCCGCGCTACCTCGTTCTTTCTAATTGTTGGACAGCATTGATATGTCATGAATTGTTTAGAATTTCCCCCCTCTGGTAGATAGATAGATGTTCAGGTGGTTTCCGATTTTTGTTATGGTAAACAATGCTGCCGTGGACATCCTTGGCCATGCTTCTTGGTGTACATCAAACAGCTTCCTTGACTAGATGTAGAACTTCCTGAATTATGTGGGAACTTACTTATTAACTTATTTATGAGGTTGTAGCCTTTAGGTGCATGCTAGCTGGTTTGACAGACAGACATCCAAGATGGCCCCCAATGACTCCCACTGGATCCTGACATCCATACCCTTGTGTGAGTCTCCCCTTGAACGTCCTCCCAGCTCACAGACTATGCGAAAATGAGGGGGTGTCATTTCTGTGATCAGGTTCCTGAAACTGCTACTCCCATCTTGGTAACGGGCTCTCTTACCATCTCAGCTTGCATGCTTGGATGAAGCAAGCTGCCATGTTGGAGACGCCCACATAGAAGGATTGGAGGGTGACCTCTTATTACTATTTTGCACCGTTCCATGGGTTGACTGGGCTTTGCCGGGTGGTTCTCGTGTGCAGTCTCTTGTATCAGTGCAGGCAGAGGGGGACCGGGGCTGGGGACCTTTGAAGGCTCAACTGCACTGGCCATCCACAACGGCCTCTCCACTCAGTGTTGGGGGCCACAGTGCTCCTTACGTGGTCTGGACAGAGCAGCTTGAATGTCCCCCAGCAACCTGGGGCTCTGAGAAATGGGAAGCAGATGCCGCCAGGCCACTTAGGAGTCACCCCTGGACCTGGTCAGCATCACCTCCACCAAAGGACTCACAGAACCCGCCCAGACTCAAGGACCCCACCTCTTGACTGGAAGTCACATTGCAAAAGAGCACATGGGCCACCTCCCTGGAGCGCTTGGAAAACACGCTCTGCTGCGGGCAGCTTGAGGAGCCAGGAGGAGCCTTCGGCTTTCAAAGAGTAGGAGCCACTCTGAGGTCAGCTGGGGAGGACCCGGTGGAGGACGCGATCTACTGCTTGCATTCTTGGGATGCTCCTCCAGGAAGCAGGGGAAGGAGCAATGCCAATAATCTCTATAGCGTGGCAATGTTGTTTGAGTCAGCCAGAGTGATAGGCAAATCTCAGCTCTCTGGCTGAGGACTGGGTGACTTGGTGGCACCCCAGCCTGTCCCTTCACTCGCCATCTGGAGGAAGCCAGCTGTTGGAAGTGCTCCATGAAGCTGCCCGCCCACAGACCCAATGCCCAGTCCTCAGGGGGGCTTCCTCCCGCAGTGATGACCGGAGAGGGAAAGGGTTTCCTCCTGGTGATAGCATGGCCACCGTCTGGCAGCAGAGGGCTCCCGGGTACACCTGCGATGACTCCCAGGAGACCTGGGGCCAAAGTCACCCATCCTGCTTCCTTTGAGGGGACACTATCCAACCATTGCGCCATTGTTAGCCAGACAGAAGGTTGGGGGCTCTGTCTGAGGCATCGTGAGTAAGAGGGAGAGGTGGGGAGGGGCCGCATCCTACAGGGCATTCTAGGGCTTGCAGAAGGAGTTGGAATTCATTTTAAGTGCAAAGCAATGCCATTGAAGGCTGTCAGCAGGAGAGTGGCTTGCATTTTTAAGAGATCACTTGATAGTGTATGAGGAATGGGCCATAGAGTCAGGAGCAAGAATGGAGCAGAGAACCAGGGAAGCAACTGCAGTTGTCCTATCAAGAGGTTCGGGATGGAGGAAAGTGCTGGTCCAGGGCATATGGTGAAAGGTGCATTAATTTGAGGTACATTTTGGGGTAGAACTGAGGAACTTCTGTAAGTATGGGATGTCAGCAGTGAGGAAGAGACATAATTCCTGAATATTTGGTTTGAACAACTGGGTGGATGTTTTAGCAACCAGTGGCATTACTAAGATGCCTTTAGTAAGATGAAGAAGACTAGAGATGAGGTAGGGTATGGGAAAATAAAGAATGCCACTTGAGATGTACTTAGTTCACTGCCAAGTATTGCCCTTTGCTGCTGGCAACTGAACAGCTCAGTTAGGCAGGAGAGAGAGCTGAGCTGGCAGGCTTAGAGGGAGAGAAGCCCATGGAGCTACTTTGCAGTTAATATGGCTAAAAGGATTGCTCTGGACCACGCTCAGGGAGGACCGCCTCTCCCTGGACAGGGGAGGAAGAACCCTGGGGCTTAACTGACATTTGGTTCCTTGGAAAGAGCTGAGTAAGGGACGGCTGGGGTTGGGGTGGGGACAAGGAGAGTTTTGGAGTTCTGTTTCCTGCTTGGTCCCTGACTGCATCGCATTGGAAATCCTTCCTCTCTGGACCTCAGTTTCCTCATCTATAAAATGGGACTAATAGTACCTGCCTAGCCAGGGCTGGGGGAAGTAAAGGTAGTGAATATAGCAGGGTGTTTGGCTCTGAGTAGGCTGCTTTGCTATTGTTCTTGCTGGAGATCCCAGAGAACAGTATAGGGCAGAGAGGTCATATAGTATGTGCGTGGGATGTGTAAGAATGGGGACTCCATGGCCACACTACTGGGCTAAACTGCTGGTAGCCTCCCACCATACTAACCTATGTATCCTTGAGCAAATCGTTTCACTGCTCTAGGCCTCGGTGTCTTCATCTGTAAAGCTGGGAATCTAGTAATAATGTTCCCCAGAGGATGTTGCCAGTATAAAATGAATTAGTCCGTGTAAAGCACACAGAGCCTCACCAGGCAAAAGCTGCTTCATATACACTATCATCGTTCATTATGAAGACTGACAATCGGGGACATCCTGGACCCTGGCTGGTGCCCCCAAGATACGGCCCTGCCAAGTTCCCCATCATTCATTTCTTGGCCATTTATCAGATCTGTAGACTGAGAGTTTGGGCTCATCCATAAGGGGGGGTGTGGGAAGGAAACATGTTAATCATCTGTCATCACTGATACATTCCCCCCTGCCCAGTGGAGCACAGCTAAGCGCTTGGCATGGATTTTTTCCTTTGTCCCTCATGTAAGCCTCCCAAGGACACTCTGAGATGGGTTCTATTATTATTAGCCCATCTCACAGATGAAAAATCATTTTTATAGAGCATAATCGATGGACCGGAAGCAGCAAACAACTCCACGGGGTCTGCTCTGTTCAGGTACAGAGCTGGGCTCCCTAGAAAGCAGCTCTTATGCTTTTTATGAAGCTCAGTGGGTCCCACCTTCTCTAGAAGCTTTCTTTAGTGAAGAAACAAGTTCTTTCCTTCACTCAACTACTATGATGTGTCTCCTCTGTTATCAGACTCGGAGCTAGAAAGATTCACAAGGCACAGTCTTGCCCCTGACTGGCAAGTGCCCCCGGCACAGTCTTAGGATGGGAGAGATCCTTCTGGGGGCGGGGCACACCCGCCAAGAATGTCCAATTTCCAGATCTTCTGCAGGAGGAAGAAAAGAAGACTGACAAAGGTTAGCAAGAGAATGTGGAAAGTAGCAAGGAGACGAGAGTTTAGGAGACAGGACCAACCCAAGTCTAGATGGGAAGATATCTTCCGTTTCCCCGCAGCTCTGGCCCTCGGCTCCGCTAGCCATTTGTCAATAGCAGGGCTGAGGTTTTTGCCAGTGAAAGCAAGATAGGATTTCTGGATTGAGTACAGAAGCCGGCGGCTGGCCGACTCCTCCCCCACTGCCCCGCGGAGCCGCCCCTGCAGAGGAGAGAAAGAGGCATGCGAGCAGGGCGCCCATACCACTGCTGCCTTTAGCATCCCTTCCCCACCTCACCCTGCATCCCCCCACCCCGACCCCAAGTGCCCAGGGTGCCGTGCAAGAGCCAGTGGGAAAGAACGGGTGCAGGACCCGGTCAACCAGAATCAGCCAAGCGGTATCAGTGGAGTAACACGCTAACTCCGCGGAGGAGCCCGCCTGGGGTGGTCCCCGAAAGCAGAGCAAAGGGAAAAGCTAGCGAGGCGGAGACCCCACACCTCACCGCGCTTCCTTGACCGGACGCCTCAGATCAGAGTCCTGAGCCCCGCGAACTTAGAGAGCGGAGGTAAGACCTGAGAGGACGCCAGCAGTCGGTCCGTAGGGGGCGGCATCTGGGATCCCCGTGCACTCCGGGAGCGCCACGCTCCAGTCTGCAACGCGCCCCTGCAGTAAACTTCACCCCGGGTAATATCGCGCCAACTTAGACTTAAAAGGCGTCTTGGAAACTGAGCAGCACGCGCCTATCTCCCGGTTCCTGCTCCTGATTCCTCCAAGTCCCCAGCGTCCTGAGCGGCGACAGTGAGACCCTGCACGGAGCTGGAGAAACCTGTTCGGCAGGAGGCAGCTGCCGGACCCCCAACTTCCGGCACGGAGAGCGTCTCCAGATCCCCGGAGGGCACCTTTGCAGCTGGGGTAATTCCCCCAGCTCGCCACTGCCTTCAGAGCCTTCGGAGCCACGCGCATGGAGAACCGCACCCAGCACCCTGAGCGCGCGAACGCTTCGGGCCTGGGCACCATGCCCCGGCCTCCGCTGGCTGTACTGGTGGTGACCTTGACCCTGGTGCCCCTCGTGTGCGCTGTCGGCGTGGCAGGCAGCGCCATGGTGGTCCTGGTGGTGCTCCGGAGCCGCCAAATGGTCACACCCACCAACTGTTATTTGGTGAGCCTGGCTGCCGCTGACCTGCTGGTGCTCCTGGCGGCGGGAGTGCCCACCATAGCGGAGGGGGCGTCCACCCGGGTTTGGATCTTCGGCCACGCAGGCTGCCTGGGCATCACCTACCTGCAGTACGTGGGCATCAACGCGTCCACAGGCTCCATCACCGCGTTCACCGTGGAGCGCTACCTCGCCATCTGCCACCCGCTGCGCGCCCAAACTCTGTGCACGGTGGCAAGGGCCAAGCGCATCGCCGCATCGGTGTGGCTGGGCATCAGCGCCTACTGCGTCCTCTGGCTCTTCCTGGTGGACACAAGCGAGACGGCGTACGCCGACGGCGTGCAGGTGCAGTGTGGCTACCGCGTGTCACGCTCTCTATACCTGCCCATCTACTTCCTGGACTTTGCGCTCTTCTATGCGCTGCCCTTGGGCCTGGCCACCGCGTTCTACCTGCTCATAGCGCGCATCCTCTTTGTGGGGCCGCTGCCGTCTGAAGACCGGGGACACTCGGGCTCAGCGCACCAGGGTCGCCCCTCTGGCCACCAGCGCTACTCCTCCAGGGGCAAGAGAGGCGCCCTCAACTCCCGGAAGCAGGTGGGGACCTCAGTCTTCATTGGGACCGCTATGCCCTGCCAGCAGATGGACAGAGGGAAGCTTGGGCCCTTTTGGAGTCAAACTCCTCAAGTGTCAATCCCTGTCCTGCCACTTACTAGGCTTGATTTTGGAGCTACCACTTTGCCTTTCTGAGCCTCAGTTTCCTCCTCCGCTATATGGGGTAATGACAGCGCCCACCACATTGGAGTGTCCTGAGAAATGGGATTAACCATGTGAAGCCTTTAGCCTCTGTGAAGCCATGTCACAAACTAAATGTTCAGTTAAGACTGGTTGTTTTTTTTAAACATTCACGACCAGTGGCCACACCCAGGGTGGTACTCTCCTAATGATCTGGAGACTGAGACTCAGAGAGGGGAAGTGACTTTCCTAAGCCTTTACCCTATCTGACCCTAAAACTGCCTGCATGATCTCTGAGAACCAGCCAGCATAAGAGGGGGATGGGTTGGGATGCGGTCAAGAGAGACCCAGCCCTTAGGGAGCACTTTCCGTGGTATGCCTGGTCCTTTGATCATTCCTGCTATTGAACCCATCCAGGAGGTCTCACGCCTATCTTAATGGATAAAGGAACAGGCTCAGAGGGGACAAGGGAGTGAAAAGGTGACACATGGAGGGAAGTGTCCAGGACTCCTTATATCCTCCACCCACACTCCAGCAGTGTGGTCTTGCAAGGGGATTCAAGGAATGCAGGTGGAAGGAGGGCTCCCAGAGCCCAGCTGGTCTTTATCCTCAGCCTGCCACCCACACCTTCAGCGGGCGGGGGAGGGAGGAGGACACCTCGCCCCTGCTGAGTCACTGCTGAGACAGGCAAGGACCATCTGCACCATCTCCCTTCCTCCTGGGGTGGGTGCACTGTTGGGGGGCTCTTCCAGCTGCCTCAAACAGCTCCTCCTTGCAAGCATGTTAGCTCAAGGTGGGTTTTAGAGGAAAGGGGACTGGACCCAGGCTGAGCCAGTATGGAACAGGAACTCTCTGGCTGTACGCCCAGCATCACCTTCCCCTCCAGACAAATGCCCCTCCCACCTTCCCACCACTTATTTACTTCTCTGTTTACCACTCTCCGGCTCAGCCTAAAAGGGTTGGGTTCAAGCCCCCACCTGGCCTGTGCTTTAGGTGAAACTTCGGCTAGTGAAAATAGTCTTCCCGACCTGGGTCTTTCTAGGGCCCAGCTTTGTTAACATCTTGCTGTGTGGCCTTGGGTAAGTCACTTCACCTCTCTGAGCCTTGATTTTCAACTCTGTAAAGTCATTGTCATTATAGTGCCCATCCACCTCCGTGGATGGTAGTGGGTATTATGAACCTGGCACTTAATAAGTATTCAGTGTAGGGTACCTCTTATTACTGTTTTTTTTTTTTTTTTTGAGCATCAGTGTTTTTTTTTACTGTGGGCAGTCTAAAGACAGCATTCTTTGAAGCCCAAGAGAGCCCTTGCAGAATGCCGTGTACAACAGCAACAGGCGAGAGGCACTGAATGAAAGCAGAATGTCTAGGAGAACAAAGTGGAAAATACTACTGCTGATAGTAGTAGTCAATGATTATCAAGAATCTGCTCTGTGCCAGGCACTGGTCTTATACAAGTTAGTATATTGAGTGTCTGTAACTACTCCAAGATGTATGTGCGGTTATCATCTCAGTTTGACAGATGAGGAAACTGAGTCACAGAGGAGTTGTTCCAGGTGACAGGAACGGTAAGTGCCAGAACCAAGGTCTGAACCCAAGGCAGACTGGCTCCAAAGCCCGCCCCCTGCTATCTAGTAGGAATCACCCAAATGAACCTAAAATGGAATAGAGTTAAATCTGAATTTAGTGAAATCAGGAGTCAAGACTGATTTGGGAATTCCTAAGGTTTCTGGTTCCTGGAGAATATTACAGCACTGAAGCTTATAGATTGAGGCGGGCCGAGGCCTCTTTGGAGGAGTCACTTATACTCCTGGACTCTGAGAAGCAATCTTAGGCAGGAACATTCCAAGCTAGCTTCCTCCTTGATGAGAAAGTCATCTCTCCAGTATTCCTGAGAGCCGATTCCATGTATCCAGGGGTTTCTAGGCAGAACCAGTGCGGCGCGCCCAGAGTGCTGGAGCAATTTAAGCTCTAGTAAGTGACCTTTTGCCACCCAAGATTTGGTCTTGGGAAGAGTCACTGAGGACTCCAGGGGTGGGTGTGGGCGGGCCTGGGTGTGTCACTGTCTCCCATTGACTGATGCTCCCTGGTGGTCTTTCCATTCTGGAATTTAGAGCATCTTTTGAAACCTCTTCCCTGGGGTACCACCTCTAGGAGGCTTTGCTTCAGCTCCACTGTTAGGGAAGTGCTGGCCAAGAATGAAGGGGGGGTGCTGAGAGGTGGGGGAGGGGGACAAGACTGGCAGTCAAAGGCAAAGCCAGGAAGGAGAGTCTGGAGGGGGAGTGGGGAGTGGGGGGCATTGAAAGCACCACCAGCGAGTTCGTGGTCAGGGATGTTGCGGAGAAGGGGTTGAGCTGGACAGAGAGGTATGTCCCAGTTAAACAGCTGGTTAGGAGTAGAACCAGGACCGTAACCTGGCTGTTCCTGGCTCTGAACTCTGTGCACTTGTCATGGTAGTAGTAGAGGTTGTGTTCGCAGCTCCAATCCCACTTAGTGGCTGCCAGGCCCCGTTCTGCTTTCTTTATCTGTATTCACTCCTTTAATCTTCAAGTCCCCCCCCCCCCATAAAGGCAGTGGATTCGAGAATTTACTGCTACTAAAAACGGCGACCCATCCAAGGGCTTCAAGGGTGGATTGGGGGTATTGGGGGGAGTGTCCCTTACTGAAAATGGCTTGAGTGGGGTCTGGAAGGAGGCACAGCAGTGTCCTAGCTGGGGATGGGACAGGCATCATGGAGGGGGGCGGGGGGATGCATGAGGGCACCAATCGCAAAGGCCCAGATGCTCTTTTGGCCTCTTCCCCTCCCAAGCCCGCAGAGAGGCAGGGAACCCGGGATTCTCCCTCGGTGCCCACCCACACGTCCCTCTATTTCCTGTCTTACCTGGTAGGTCACCAAGATGCTGGCTGTGTTGGTGCTGGTTTTCGCTCTGCTGTGGCTGCCTTACCGCACCCTGGTGGTGGTGAATTCCTTCCTGAGCCCGCCCTACCTCAGCCCTGGCTTCCTGCTCTTCTGCCGCCTTTGCGTCTACCTGAACAGCGCAGTCAACCCCGTCATCTACGCCCTTATGTCCCAGCGCTTCTGGGAGGCCTTCCACAGTCTGTTTCAGTGCCAGCGGGCCGGTCCCCAGCTCCCGCCCCAGGAGGCCACCCCTGTGTACTACAGTGTCATCAAAGATTGTTCCCAGATCAGGCCGGGCTCTTAGAAGCAACCAGGGAGCACGATGTCCAGACCCGGAGGGGGATCCTGGCCCCTGAGGGCAAGGCCCACTACTTTATCTCTACTGAAGAGGGAGTGGTGTCCAGGGCTGTTTAGTAGAGGTGTGCAGGTTGTGCACTGCACAACCCTAGGGGGTCACCATTAACATCACAGCCTAGACCTGTATATTTGGTAAAACAATTTTCCAGCTTAATAACTATACAAATCTAAGAGGGAGAACCTCTTTATATTTTACACAAAAGCACCCTGTGGCCTAAGGGCAGCCTGGGATGCACCTTTGCAGATTGAGTAGGTCAGGGGCATTCACCAGGGATCTCTTGGGAATCTGGGTGCACTCTTCCTAAAGATTCGGGGAGTGGTTTTTTTTGTTTTTTTTTGTTTTTTTGTCTTGCCAGCATCAGCACCAGATGGTGCCTCCCCCCGGATGCTGATGGTGACATGTGACTCTGTTGAGACCCTGCTACATACAGGGCAGCCTGCGGGGCATTTCAGATACTACAGAGGTGATGCCGACAGGGCCCCCACTCTCAGGAGCTCCCATTCTAACGGGGGAGGGAGGGACGACACGTCCAGCCCAGCACTGGGATCCTGGCTGATGCAACCGATGAGGAAGGCAGGTGGGTGCTGGACGCACTTGCCTTGTCTAAACTAGATGTGAGCCCTCTGGACCTGTGGCCTGGGTCCAGGCTTCTAGGACCACCCAACCTCATAGTGCAGGGAGGGAGGACCGCAAAAAGACTCCTGGAACCAGCCTTACCTGCAGGCAGGGTCTCCATGTTTTCATTGAAAGGAGTCTAGGACATTCCCTCCCCCCCCACCACAAAAAAATTCTTATATTTTTTTCTCTACAAATATCACCAATCCACCGTTGTGCTTATTTGAAGTGGTTAAGCACTGTCTTTCCCAGATATGCACATTTCCTTGGGAGAAGGAGTTAACCTGAAACTTCAGTGTGAATGGGAAGTTCTTAAAAGCCTTTCCTCTAAGAAGAAGGATTTAGGGCGCCTGGCTGGTTCAGTTGGTTAAGCATCTGCCTTCTGCTAGGTCATGATCTCAGGGTCCTGGGATCAAGTTCCTAGGATTGAGTCCTACATCAGACTCCTTGCTTCTCCCTCTCCTTCTGCCACTCCCCAGCTCCTTCTGCTTCTGCTCGCGCTCTCTAGCTCTCAATAAATAAATAAAACCTTCTAAAAAAGAGAGAGAGAAGGCATTAAAGTACCGAAGAACAAAGAACAAAGAAGATAGCATTGGCAGATAGGGAGACAGGGCCAAAATGGAAACTAGGGTGGGGCGGACAAGGGTTTTCTAGGTAGCCCCAACTGCTCTAAGACCTTGGCAAAGAATTGCTAGGGCAAGGTGGTCCCTTTGGGGTCTCCACTCGTCAGACTCAGGAGAAATTCAGACATCTCACAGAATGGGTTAAAGTAAGATTGATTGTGTTGGTAGTAAAGTTCAAGTTGAGGGTCAGGGTGAGAAGAAAATGCACAGGTGCCCCATCCCACTGTTATCTCACAGAAGGGAACGAGGACACGAGTGATTTACTGGACTGTGGTGTAGTCTGTGTTCCAGGGGTGGGATCCCACACCTGTCACTCTCCCTTTTTATGGGGGAGCATGTGAAAGCAGCCTCATCAATGAAGGGAAGCAACAAACTGCCTGGGCACCAGGCAGAAGAGGTTGGGGATGCCTGTGCTTCGCAGGGGTTGTCTGGGCACTGCACCTGCCTTTGGGGACACTGGGAACCATGCAAAGGTACAGCCTCTTCTGCTGTGGAGAGAGCCCCCAGTCTCACGGAAACTAAGAAGGAGGCACTCCCCCTCCATGACACAGAGGGCTCAATGCCCAGGCAACCCTGTGAGAACTTTTGGGGGCCACTTCTGGACAACTCTGCACATTACAGGACTTTTCTTTGAACCTCATTTATACAATGGCATGGGTGCATATGACAGCTGCAGAAATTGCATTAGACATTTTATTATCATTCATTCACTTTGATTCCTTGATTTCTGAATATCCTTTCTGGACATGGGAAATCACCCATGTGTAAATCTTGCTAGAAGGCAGGATGCCGGGGTGCCTGGATGGCTCAGTGGGTTAAAGCCTCTGCCTTCGGCTCAGGTCATGATCCCAGGGTCCTGGGATGGAGCCCCGTATCAGGCTCTCTGCTCAGCAGGGAGCCTGCTTCCTCCTCTCTCTCTCTCTGCCTGCCTCTCTGCCTACTTGTGATCTCTGTCAAATAAATAAATAAAATCTTAAAAAAAAAAAAAAAAAAGAAGAAGAAGAAGAAGGCAGGATGCCTTCTCCCACTAAGGAAATCTGAAAAATCAGACACTTGCTTTTCTTTTCCTCTGCTGCCTGGGATGCGCGTGGGCCATGTGAATTGGATTCAGTTAATCAGAGGCCCAGAACTTGAATCTTCAGCAACTGATACAAATGCACGGGGGAGGGGGAAGGGGGGAGGAGGAAGGCAGGAGTATTTTATTTATGCTAGCAACAGCAAGGGTGGTGTCCATTGTTCAGCGGCAGTGGAAGCAGCCACAGCAGCATGACATCCGCTGTCTGGGGGCAGTGGTGGCAGTGGCATCCCCCAAGATGTAGTTCATTCCTGCCACCCAGTCTGCCCTATTTCCGTCCTGTATTCTAACTTGGTTCAAGGAGTCTCCCGAAATCCTCATTAAAACGTCCATCTTTTTGGTTATGCTGGTCTGAGTCAGTGTCTGTTGCTTGCAACCCAGAAAGCCTGGCTGATCCGGAGGCTTTCATTTCCAGCTGGTCTCTGGGCTCTGACAAGCTAAGCCAAGAGGATTCCCCAATTCTGAGACTCTTCTCCAGCTGTACACCACCGTTTCCACCTCGATGATACACCCACTAGGGCCAATCTGAATCATTGTCCTTCTCCCCCCAGATCACATCCTCCCCACTCCTGAGCCAAAACCCTTGAGTCATCCCACTTCTTCTCCCTTCTCCCTTCCTATCCATGCACTTACTGATGGGAGAAAGCCTCCTTTCATCTCCATTCCCATCTCTTGCTGGACCATTGCCTCCCCCTCCCGCTGACCTGCCCTTAGCCTCTCCAGCTCGCCCCCGTTTCTCCAGAGACTGCTCACATCCGAGGGCACCCTTGGGATGGTCACTATGTATGTGAACTTTGGAGTCAAATTAGATCTGGAGTCAGTAGTCAGCCCACCGCTCCCTAAAGTGTGACCTTAGCCGAGTTATTCCTTAGAACGACAGCTGGTCTGTGTTTGCCCAGGACTGCCCTCACTTTTAGTATGTAAAGTCCCGGGTCCTGGCAAAACCCTTATTTATATTTGTATTTACAAATTATTAATATTATATCTTTCTATTTGTGTAGGTTTTGTTTTCACATCTGTGAAATAGGACCTACAGTGGGATTTAAACTGCAGCATTGTTCTGGTGATCGTTCGGAGGCATGGAAAGTGCTTGCACTTCGCAAGCCTAAAATAAATGCTATTTACTTAAAAATATCTTCCACACAGCGTTCCATTCCTTTCCCTCCCAGCACTCCTTACAATTTGGAATTCTATAGCTCTTTGCAATGCTATAGCTAGTTGTGGCTAATAAAAATTGTGGTCTTCCTCACCAGATTCTAAATAAGCAGATCTTATGAAGGCAGGGGCCGTGTCAGGCTTTTCACTGTTGTTTCCCAGAGCCTAGAACAGTGCCTGGCACACAGCAGGTCTCCAGAAGTCATTGCTGGGTGAATAAATGCTGGATAAGGAACAAAGACCAGCTTTCATTTTAACACTCAAGACCCTTTCCTGTGATTTGGCTTCCAGTCTGAGGAAAGCCTGAGGAGTGGATTGTGACTTATTGGGTTTCTTTGTTGGCAACACAAAGTATTTCTGAATAGCTACATTCAAAAGGAATTTGCTGGAGTTGGTAAGAACCAGAATCAGGATAACTCCAGAGATCTACATAACAGCAATTAATGGGCAAGGGCTTCAGGTCTTCCATATCAGAAAGACTCTGCTCCACTGAGGCCAGGAATGGGACAGGCAACTCACTGGACCATCGTTCAATGGCTGCCATTGACAGTTGTTAGGTTTGGCACTGCTCAATTTCAGCAGGTACAACTCAGAAATCTAAGTGTATGATTCCTCTGGGTTTGTGCAGTGTGCCTATGCAAGTGTATGTGGCATACCTTAATAGAAGTGTGGTAGTTCCACCGAGGAAAATTGAAGTACTGTTCTCAGAAGAAGGTAGTATGGATGTGAGGAGGACCAAGAAAACCAACAGATGTCCTCGAAGATGAGATAACCAAGATAACAGCAGCAAGGAAGTTCACTCTGGTAGTCAGTGACCGTGGTCATTGCTAATTAGCAGTCCTTGCTAATACTGCCACTTAGTGGCCATAGAGAAACCTGTATGATCCAATATCTGCTTCCCGGACCAACTTTGGGACATACTGTCTTCCTCTCCTCCAGCCCCGCTCTATCCCGCTCTCTCTCCTTCCCCCTTCCCTACCCTCCCAATCTCTCAGCTTTCCTCCGGATCCCTTGGATCCTCTCCCCTTTTCTTCTCCTCCTCCCCCTCGACTATCCTGGCTAATTAATCATCTCTGGGGACTAGGCGCTGAGCTCTATGCTGGCTGAGTCCCTAGAGCTGAGGACACGAGAAGCCATAGAACTCAGACCCTATCCCCTTCTCATCACTTTCCCTGTTTTCCTCCTCCTTGCAATATTTTCCCCTTTCTTTTTTAAACCATTCCTGCAACAAATCTTTCATAGCTGGAGCGCTACCCACATGCCAGAATCAGCCCAAGATGCCACGATGCCAGAAATTCAGTTCATGGATTTCTACTCTCCCAAGACCCACTGGTGTCGTATTGCCCAAATAAGACTCAAGAGAGATGCCCATACACACATCAAAGTAAATACGAGGTCATATTTCATTTCATTCTACTAGAGCTGTCAGAAAAACTGCTGGATGGTCATTATATCCCATTAAAAGATGTTGAAGTTTTTAACCTCCAGTATCTGTCAATACGACCTTATTGGAAACAGGGTTTTTAACAGATGACTAAGCTAAGATGAAGTCACTTGGGTGAACCTTAATCAAATATGACTATGTCTTTACAAAAAAAATGAAGTGGGAGAATTTGGACCCAGAGACAGACACGTGAAGGGGGAAGGTCAGGAAAACACAGAAAGAATGCCATCTACAAGCCAAGACACAGCTTGGAGAGAAGCATGGAAGAGATTTCCCTCACAGTGCCCAGGGTAAAAACCAACACTGCTGACACCTTGATTTCAGACTTCTAGCTTCCAGAACTGAGAGACAATACATTTCTGTTGTTGAAGATACTCTGTGGTGGTACCTTTTTTACACAAGCTTATACAGGCACCAAGATGGCTGAAAGAATGATTTGAGGACAGACAGAAGTTACTGAGACATTAAGGAAATTTTTGAAAACAAAAACACTTAATGTCACAAATAAAAATTCCTTATCAACCTGTACGTATAAGTGGTGAACATTTAATATTTTCAATTCCAGCGCTTATCTCAATGAAGATCTATTTATATGCGTGTGTGTATTCCATTCTCTCTCACATATTTGACTTTCAAATTAGTAGGCCAAGAATGCCTTTATATTTCCTTTTCATTTTGTCTGTCTTTCATACCCAAAATGGAAAAATCATCCATTTTACTTATACATAGAAAACTTATATAGGGGGTGCCTGGTCATTAAGTATCTGTCTTTGGCTCAGGTCATGATGCCAGGGTCCTGGGATCGAGGCCCCCCCCCCCCCCCCCCCCCCCCCCCCCCCCCCCCCCCCCCCCCGCCACCGTCAGGCTCCCTGCTCTGCGGGAAGCCTGCTTCTCCCTCTCCCACTCCCCGTGCTTGTGTTCCCTCTCTCGCTGTGTCTCTCTCTGTCAAATAAATAAGATCTTAAAAAAAAAAAAAAGAAAGAATGGGACCTCTGGGTGGCTCAGTGGGTTAAGGCCTCTTCCTTCAGCTCAGGTCATGATCCCAGGGTCCAGGGATCGAGTCCCGCATCGGGCTTTGTGCTCAGCAGAGAGCCTGCTTCCCTTCCTCTCTCTCTGCCTGCCTCTTTGCCTACTTGTGATCTCTGTCTGTCAAATAAATAAATAAAATCTAAAAAAAAAAAAAAAAGAAAAGAAAAATTATATGTATGCACAAAGGAAAGTCCCTCTTCCTCCTAAATAATCTCATATCCATGGATTACATTGTTAATTTTGGAGCATATCTTTCTAAATTTTATCTAAATTAATACCTACTTAAATGTGCATCTTTAAACATGTCTCTATAAAAGATAAAATTATGCTTTATATATGTGATTGCCTATCTTATTTAAGAGCATATCATACATCTTTTTATTACTACACTCCCCACTGATAAATTTCCTTTCAGCATGAATTCTTGGGTAGGTAATGTTTGAATTCCACAATGCTTTCACACATTCAACATGTTTTTATAGATCTACCCGAACAGGTAAAGGCTTTCTTGTAGTGGTTACATTCTTTTTTTTTTTTTTTTTTGATATTTTATTTATTATATAGATCTACCCACATAGGTAAAGGCTTTTCTGTAGTAGTTACATTCTTATTTATTTATTTGACAGAGACACAGCGAGAGAGGGAACACAAGCGGAGGAGTGGGAGGGGGGAGAAGCAGGCTTCCGGCCAAGCAGAGAGCCCGATATGGGTCTCCATCCCAGGACACTGGGATCATGACCCTGGATCATGACCCAAGCTGAAGGCAGACGCTTAATGACTGAGCCACCCAGGCGCCCCACTGGTTACATTCTTTTGAGTGCTCCCCTACGAGATCTCAGATGTAAAGAAGGCTTTCTCACATTTAGAGAGTTCTCAGGGTTATTGCCCACTGTGTTTTCTGATGCTCAGAGGGGAAAACAGAAAGAATAAGATAAACGACTCTGGTGCTCATAAGAGAAGTTTGGGACGAAGATGAAGATTTGGGGATCATTAACAGTTGGTGGACATTTCATAGTCTGTAAACTTCGCTTCTTAGCTATAGTCTTCGATGAAGTTAACAGGCAACTTTTCTTTTCGTATTAGTGATTCACAGCGATCCATCAGACGCGGTCATCAAAGCAGACACTCCTCGAAGCATTCCTCATCCCGCGGCGGGGCCGCGGCGCCTGATGGGGAATGTAGTTCCAAAAGGCGGCACCGCCCCTTGGGGAACCCTGGGAAGGGCGGCCCGGAGGCTGCTTCTGCGCATGTGCCGCGCTCTACCTGGGCGCTCAGTTCGGTTCTCAAGGTTCTTCCGGGGGCGTGTACTGCAGTGTGCAGTTGCTCGGGGTCCGCGCCCACCGGTATTTGGTGCAAAGTGGAAGCGCAGCGGCGGGGGCAACCGCGAGTTAGAGGAAGGACTGGCAGGGGGCTCCGGGCCTTCTGGGGTCGGAAGGAAGGGTGGGGTGGAGCTGGTCCGGGAGAAGAGGGGCGAGAGCCAGGCTGGCCTCCAGACCCGCCGGCCTGAGGGCTGGCGCTCTCTGCAGCCTTTTTTTTGCCTGAAGAAGGTGCTTTGTGAGGGTGTAAGGTTTGTGCGTCCAAATGGCACAAGTCTGATTGCAGAACTTTCGTGGATGCACTTGGACGTGCAGCCTGCCGGGCGGAGTCGAAAAGTGCTAGAGGGCAGCAGGAAAGGGAACAAATATTCCTTATGAGAAATAAACACTATTATTATTATGTAAGTTATTTTACATTAAGTATTTGTTGGGAGGATGCGAGCTACAGTTGAGGGGAAGTGCCAGGGTGCAGAACTGACTGGACGAGAGAGTTCAGTGAGGGACTTGAGGGTCGGGGCGGAGATGTCCGCAGCATTGCATTAGGCTTTAAGAGCGTGATGTTTGGGTTCAGATCAGGTCCTGTCACAAAATAGCACTGCATCCCTGGGCACGTTATTAGACTAATCCTGTTTTCTCTGCTTGTAAAATGAGCATAGTAATCCTATTTGCCACGCAAGGGTTGTTCCAAGGTAAAATGATCGGAAGGTCAAGTCGAATATATAGTATGTTCTGGATAAGTATTCCCTGCTATCCTTTTGCAAAGATTTTTAGACGTTTCACTCAATCTTCCCAACCAGCTTGTGGGGTCAGCATTACTTCCGCTGTTGGAGCACATTTAAAAACCTCATTTGCAGAAAGCTAAGTGAATGGGTTGAGATTTCAAACTAGGTCTGTTTTACTCCTGGTCTCATGATCTTTGTAATATGCCTTCCCCTCTACCTGCTCCCATTGGGTTTTCTCTGGCACAGTGACTTGTCCTGTATGTGCCTTAAGAAGCAATTATGCCATATATTTGGACAGACCTTTTGACTTGCTTTCCTTAGGTCGCAAGGCATAATTGAGGTTTCTAGGCTCTTCCTGCTCCTGAAGTAGTCTCTCCCTTTTCAGCAGCCCTGATCAGATTCTAGAAAACGTCCAGTTCACCAGGCACTTGACCTTTGGGGACTCCAAGCATAGGTTCCAGCTAATGGAAATATGGCTTCAGGCTCAGATTGAAACAAAACCGTCGAGTGAGTAAAAAGCAGCAGTCACCAGGAACAGAAATCCCACCTGGAAGAATGTATCCCTGAATGAAAATCTCTCCCTAGGATTTCAGTGTGGAAGCAGAAGAGTCTTTGAAAGGAACTGGCCAGAATTTTCCTCTCCAGGGTGAGCAAAGTCTGGGTGATAATATCATAGTCATAGTTAGCTACAGTATGGATATTGTAGCTCAGCAAGGCTTTGAACTTGAAAGTCCAACTTTCAAAAGAACGACCGTGAGCTTGCAATTGAAGGGAAAGGGCAGAGTGCAAATGGGACAGGAAAAGACACTTCCCAGATTTGTGGGGTTGTGGGTTGGAGGGAAGGGGCACCAGCCATAGCTAAGGAAATGATTTCTCATCACTTTCCAAGTTCATGTGTGCCATTCCCTATAGTGGCTACTCTTTCTGTCTATTCTGAGCTACTCAAACCAAGTCTACCACAGCACCTGGAATTCATCGAATATTCCCCCTTCTAGAATCACACAGCAGAGGTCAGGAGAACGTTTTCTTTTAAAACTATGTAATTTTGCCTTATTTTAAAATTAGGACTCAGGAGGTAAATATCTTCGCCAGTTATGCAGTTTGCTGGTGATAAACAAGAACTGAATTCATGTGTTGGTTTCCAGGTCAGGGCTCTGTCCTCTGGCACATTTAAGTTAAAACAAGTTTCTTAGCAAATGATCCTCTGGTGGAACTGCATCTGAGGGAGGCCAGACAAAAAGACAAACATCTTAAAGCACTCGCAGTCCTCTCTGAGCTTCTCCTGGATTCTCTGCTCTCAAGTGGCTAAAAAATACTAGTAGGAAAATAGGTAAATGATATAATTTCAGCATTTCCCATACCAATGAGTATTGAAATCCTAATATTACTTTTAATCCTGGAATAGTGTTCTAAACTTTGTATATACTGAATTTTACTGATCCAATATATTACTGTGCTCAGATTATTTTTATTTTTTTTCCAAGGCCTAAGTTTCCATTAAAAAAATTATTTATATTCACTCAGTAAGAAAAGTTCTCAGTGATCGCTTCAGAATTATAAATGGACGACTGGATATTCCCTCACCCGATTGGTCTAAAAACCATTTTCTTTTTTTTTTTTTTAAGACTTTATTCATTTATTTGACAGACAGAGATCACAAGTAGGCAGAGAGGCAGGCAGAGAGAGGGGAAGGGAAGCAGGCTCCCTGCTGAGCAGAGAGCCCAAGGTGGGGCTCAATCCCAGGACCCTGGGATCATGACCTAAGCCGATGGCAGAGGCTTTAACCCACTGAGCCACCCAGGTGCCCCTAAAACCATTTTCTTGATAGGTGATCTTAAGAACTATTGATTAGCCAGACTTCTCATGATTCTATTCCTCTTTTTCCTTACCCAGCTCTGATAGCCCTACTCCTGGCCCTTTCTCAAGAGTATCCAAAAATGAACAAATCCCAGGTAAGATTTTTAGGTATTGACTTCCCACATTTTACAATGGATTTCAAAGACATTTATAGTAATGTGTGCATTCAAATGAAATAGTAGAAATATGTCAAATAAAGCATCAGAGAAAAGAGTATCAGATCACTCCTGAAAAAGTTGGCATAAATATACAGCACTCATGTGTTCCTACAGATTTACTCAGAAAGGTCCAGACAATATGATATAGGTCTTACTTTAGCTATTTAAGTTTTCCTGTCATTTATATCTAAACATTTTCCTAGGTGAAGTTTGACTAAATGACACAGGAGCCAGTCTTGCCAAGAACATCTGTGAAAGAAATACAGTGGGTTTCCCTGACTTCGATACCCAGGCAAAGCTCAGTGATTGGATTGGAGCAATTCATTGTCCTCTGAGTAGACACCATCTAGATGATCCTCCACAATCCAGGGATAAATGGATCGCCCATTTCTCAAATAGTGTCCTCTATTGTTCTCAGCTCTACTTTCAAAACAGATTGTAGAGGGAATAATTTGGTGTTCTGTCCTGTGGGTAAAACTTCCTCACTTGCTGGTCTCATTTGAGCTCATTTCATGCAATCTTGGGTCTGTCCCACCACCCCCGTGGATCTGTTCTGGAAAAAGTTAGCAGTAGCCTAAATATTTCCAAACCCGGTGGGTGTTTTCCAGTCCGTGCTTTACTGAACTCCCTGTTGCATTTGACAGTATGACCATCCCCTCCCTAACATGCATTTCTGATGATTTCTGGTATCACCCACATGGTTCTCTTCTTGGCTCTTTTTGTATCTTTTATAGATTCTTCTTCCCTACACTATTAGGCCATTCTTCTTCCTGGGTTTTTTTCATCCTTGTTGTGGTTTTGACATGCAGCTCTTTATGCTCTGAAGTCTTTCTCTGCCTCCAAGAACCTCAGCTTGAGACTCACTGAGCATCTGTAAGCTCGTCCAGAAGGCCTCTGGAGTCCTCATGTTCAAAATGGAAATACTGTTTCCAGTCTTTTCAGTTTGCTTCTTCCTCTTCATTCTCTATCAATGCCGCTACTATCTGGCCTGTTAGACAAGCCAGATAATGAGGCCCGGCTCAAGCTCTCCTTTTCCTCACCTCCCATATCCACTTATCAAGTCTTGGCAATGTCTTGTAAACGTTTCTTGAATTTTCTTTCTTTCTTTTTTTTTTTTTAAGATTCTGTTTATTTATTAGAGGGAGAGAGAGAATGAGCAGAGGGGAGGGTAGAAGGAGAAGCAGGCTCCCCGCTGAGCAGGGATTCCCCCCCCACCCCCGACATGGGACTTGATCCCAGGGCCCCAGGATTATGACCTGAGCCAGAGGCAGATGCTTAACTGACTGAGCCACCCAGGCGCCCCTTGAATTTGTTCTTTGTCCTCTATCCCCACTTCCCCTGGCTCAGTTTTTCTCTCCTGGATTATCATAACTATCTCCGTTTGCCAGCCTCCTTCCCCTCCCTACTTGAAGACTGTTGTTCATGCTGAGTGAGCCCCCTAAGATGCCAGTCTAGTCCTGTCTCTTAATACAGAAATGACCTGTGGTTCCACACCACTCCCAGGCTCTTTCCATCCTTGGTATGACCAATAAGGCTATTTGTATCATGACCAGTTTTCTTTTTTTTAAATTCCTACTGCTGTGAACCTTCCATTCAACAGCTATATATTTATCAAGCCAGTGCATGCCAAACACTATGCACGATGCTCTTGACACAGAAAAGAGATCCTGTCCCTGTCCTCGGGGAGCTCGGAAGCTGGTGAAGTAGACATTACACAGACAGCACAAAGCATGGTGAGGGGGGTTCTCACCGCCATCAGACCTAGGATACTTTCTGTAATGGCTCTTAGGACACAGACCTCATGTTCACCCACCTCCTTTATCTCTGCATCAGTACCCCACCCGTGCTGGGCTGCCCCTCCTGCAGACCTGGATAAAACAACACATGAGTTGGGGTATGTGGCTTCCTGGGGGACGACATCATGGAACCAGACAGACAGTGCAACCCGGAAGTGTGGGCATGTTAACTCACCTTGGGGTGAACCTTGACTGAAGGAAAGTGGGGAATGAAAGAAAGCGGACCACTAAGCCCTCTCCCCTATCACTTCCCCACGTAGTATCCAAGTGGTCCCTGTGGAGAGGTTGCACGCATTGGCTGAATGGTCCTGATCAGAGACCTGCTGCCTCTCTGGGGCTTGTAGGGAAGTAGTGGGTGGAATGGAACCGCCTGTCACCCCTCGTTGTTTACATCCTTTCTTTCCACCCTCACTGCTTTGGCTGGAGCCCCCCTCTCCCCCGCAAATAAGAGACAGCACCTTAGCTCTGTTTCCTAGACATCCTAGCTAAAACCCATCTTCCCTTCAACTTAATTTTGGAAATCATAAGTAATAGGACCTATTTACATGATTTTTAAATGTCAATAAAATTCTCTGGTATAGAGGAAGAAAAGTGAATTAACTGAATTAATTAATTAATTTTAAAAGGATATGTAGTATGGGGCGCCTGGGTGGCTCAGTGGGTTAAGCCCCTGCCTTCAGCTCAGGTCATGATCCCAGGGTCCTGGGATCAAGCCCCACATCAGGCTCTCTGCTCAGCAGGGAGCCTGCTTCCCCCTCTCTCTCTGCCTGCCTCTCTGCCTACTTGTGATCTCTGTCTGTCAAATAAATAAATAAAATCTTAAAAAAAAGGAGTTAGTATGTATTTTAATAAAGAACGCTCAGATACAACTATACTAAATCAGAGAGGTAGTCTGACATTTATACCTATAGGGAGAGTCACTGTGAATGTGACAGTTAAAAATTCCCACAGACATGGGTGTGATGTTTCATGATTCAAGTCCCGTGAGCAGGATGGCCATTAGTGATATTTTTCAAAAGAAGTGGAAATCCCTGAAGTTCCAGCCAGAACTAAATACAGTGTTCCCTCCAGGTACCCAGGACTGTGTGGCAGGAAAAACTTGAGTACATAAAAACATGTGTAAAAATCCTGTATGTTCAAATGTAAAATGGAGTAAGGTAATATGCTCAGATCGTTGTTGTTGTTTTTTAAGGTTTTATTTATTTATTTATTCAGCGTGAGCGAGGGAGGGGCAGAGGGAGAGAGAATCAAGCAGACTTGGAGCTCGATCCCGCAACCCTGAGATCATGACCTGAGCTGAAATCAGGATTCCTAGCTCAGCTGGCTGAGTCACCCAGGCTCCCCTATGCTCAGATCATTATAAATCGATTTTCCATCGGTAAGATGTTTAGGATCAGAGACAGTGGTACAAGACTTGGAGCATTTCTTTCCTGTATGGCGCTGTCCAGCAGGAGGCCTAACAGCCGTTGTCCCTCTTCCTCCAGCAAATACCAACAGCCTCCCAGAGAACTTTGCCAGCCACAGACACCTCCACGGGTGAGCAGAGCGCCCCTAGTGGGAGGCGTCACCCATGCCCAGAACCACTGCAGAGGGATGATAATTTGCATCCCCGGGCACGCCCCCAGTTCCACACTCCTGCGTTAACCGGTTTCCACTACTTGGCCGGCTCCCTGACTCTGGACCCTTTTTATCCTCACAGTGACCTTACCCTCAAGCAGCCCCATCCTGCACCTGGGCGCTTGTCCCCTGGGCTGTGAGCTCACTGAGCATTGTAGGGCCTCTCCCTCTGCCTGACCTGTAGGGTCTGGGCCCTACCTGGGTGCCTATCTTACGGGTAACACTGCTAGCCTCGACAGGTGTGGGCACACTCTCCTCCTCTCTCTGTCCAGTGTCTGTTGCCCCATGTGACTGAGAGCAGAGTTGGTCATTATTTTGTGCGTGGTCTTTCTTGTGTGAATCTGGGAACGATCCTCTGCTCTGAATGGATAATTATCCCCCTTACCCAGGGGCTTACAGAGTTGACCTGAGTCGCCAGGAAAATTGGGTTTCTTTTCCTTTTGTTAACACAGCATTCCATTTCTCATGGAGTGAACAGATTCAGTGCTCTTACTTTGGGCATTACACTGCTCAGTGCAACTGGGTCTGCATTAGTGAGTGAAGGACTCCCTAGTGATGGCTTCCCGCCTGTCTGCCTCACTCTCTCACCGGCCTTTTGCTTCTAAGTATTTTGCCAGTTATTCCTTGTAGTCATGAAGACCCTCTATGTCCAATGTTATAACGATAATTATAAGATACTGCTTATCCTCAGGAAGTTTATAACTTCTTTGGAAGAAGTAATTCCTGGAAGAAATAATATGGATAATGTGACTACTTCTAGTTTATGTGTAGGAAACAAGTCCATGATGACAGGAGGAAAGGCGTGATTAAATTATCTGATCAGGGGATCCTGGGTGGTTCAGTCGTTAAGTCTGCCTTCGGCTCAGGTCATGATTACAGGGTCCTGGGATCGAGCCCCGCATCAGGCTCCCTGCTCAGCAGAGAGCCTGCTTCTCCCTCTCCCTCTGCTTGTGTTCCCTCTCTCACTGTGTCTCTCTGTCAAATAAATAAGTAAAATCTTTTAAAAAAATAAAAAAATTTTAAAAATTTCTGATGGGGGGCACCTGGGTGGTTCAGTTGGTTAAATGTCTGACTCTTGATCTCAGCTTGGGTTTTGGTCTCAGGGTCATGAGTTCAAGCTCTGCGCTTAAAAAAAAAATGTCTGATATGTGTATCTGTATAAAGATCCGTATAAAGATCAAGCCAGAGAAGGAAAGACTGAAGTAATGCACACAGCGATCCTAAGGTGTAAATAGTATATGAGTATCTACAGAAGCAGAGAAAAGACACTCCATTTCTTGCTGCTTTATTTTGAAATAGTTTTAGACTCACAAAAGAATTAGAAAAATCATACACAAAGTATACATACCCTTCACTGTGCTTCTCCTGATCTTTGAAAACCACAACACAGCAATCAAAACCAGGGAATTTACATTAATACACTGCTCCTTTCCCTCTCACTGAAATTTTGCCAGTTGTCCCAGGAATTTCCTTTTCAGCTCAGGGATCCAACTGAGGGACCCCCCCGCCTCGCATTTAGTTGTCACATCCCCTTAGCCCCTTGCAATCTTGGACAGTCTTTCTATGTTTCTCCTGACTTTAACACTTCACTGGCCAGTTGTTTTGTTGGGGTCACTCCAGCCTTTTCTTTTTCTTATTTATAACCTCTTTGTCTGACAGAGAGAAACCTGGCTGTCACAATCTACATTATATTAACTTATTTGTTCATTCAAGTTTATACGTGAGGTTGTTAAAGAATCATTAATCCACGAGGTGCCTGGGTGGCTCAGTCAGTTAAGCAACTGCCCTTGGCTCAGGTCTTGATTGCAGGGTCCTAAGATTGAGGCCTGTATCAGGCTCCCTGCTCAGCGGAGAGCCTGCTTCTCCCTCTCCCTCTGCCTGCTGCTCTGCCTACTTGTGCTCTCTCTCTCTCTATCAAATAAATAAATAAAATCTATATAAAAAAAAAGAATCGCTGATCTGCACCCCATGTGGAAAATGACTTTCCCAACTACAGTGTCACCGTGTACAGTTCTTCAGCCGTACGCAATGTAATCAAAACCCTCTTATCCAAGGCGGCTTATTTTCTTTCTCATCCCCTTCACTGTAGTTACTTAATTTTATTACAGTTAGGCTCATCAGTTACTGTTTATATGGGATTTTAAATCTATATTAGAATATTCTGTATTTTGTATTCTTCCATATCCTGGTTGATTCTGCTTATTCTTGGGGGGGGGGATGTTTGACATTACCATAGTTGTAAGAATCAGAACTATATGGAAAGATATACTTAGAAAAGTGTCACCTCCCCCTATCCTTCTCCCCATCGGTTCTCACCTATCTCCAGAAGGAAACCAACTGGTTACCTTATCTTGTGGTTTTTGGCTTATCTTTCTATGTTTCTTTCTTACACACGAGTGGCTTCATGTACAGTTGACCTTGGAACAACATGGGTTTGAACTGGGTGGACCCACTTATAGGCAGATTTTTTTTTTTTATAAATACAGCACAGTACTGTAAATGTATTTTCTCTTCCTTATGTTTCTTAATAACATTTTCTTTTCTCTAGCTTAGTTTACTTTATTCAAGGATACAGTATAAAATACATATACGAAGTGTGTGTTAATAAGCTGTTTATGTCATCAGTAAGAATCAGGATCAACAGTGGGCTCTTGGTAGTTAAGTTCTGGAGGGGGGTGTCCAAAGTTACACTTGGATTTTCGATTGTGCAGGGGATGAGTGCCCCTAATTCCCACGTTGTGCAAGGGTCAGCTGTACATTTTCTTATATCCCCTTCTTTCTTTCTTTTTTTTAAAAGATTATTTATTTATTTATTTATCTGACAGAGATCACAAGTAGTCAGAGAGGCAGGCAGATAGAGAGGGAGAAGCAGGTTCCTCGCTGAGCAGAGAGCCCGATGCAGGGCTCCATCCCAGGACCCTGGGACCATCACCCGAGCCAAAGGGAGAGGCTTTAACCCACTGAGCCACCTAGGCGCCCCATCCCCTTCTTTCTTATATTAAAGGCAGCATACTATAGATATTCTTCCACTCTTTGCTGTCTTCACTTAACAATATAGCCCCAAAATCACTCCATGTTGGTTCATAGAGGTTTTCTGTGTTATTTGTGCCTTCCTCTGTGACTTTTGCTCACCACTCTTGTCTTTTCTGTCTTCTGAGCTCAGAACCAAATATCCACCTGCCAGCTGGACATCTCTACTTGTATGCTCCACAGACCCGAGCATTGCATCCTAAATAGCAGTGCAGTAGCTTTCTATGGTTAGTTCTTTCCTGGTTTTGTCTTCCTAATCTCAGCAAAATAATCTGGATGTTACATTTCCTACAACCAGGTAGTGGTCAACGCCCCTTGCTCCTCATCCTGAAGGGTGTCTTCCCTCTTTCCCACCCCCACTAGCATTACCCATGGACATGACTCACAGTGTGGTCCTAGCTTTCTTCCCTTCTAATTTGACCTTTAAACCATTTGCCATTTTTCTAGGGTTGGGGACAGCAAACATTGTTTCAGAGGGCCACGTGGTCTCTGTGACATCCACGCAACATAGTTGCTGTGGTGTGAAGGCAGGTTGGTAATGTGTCGACCAATGGGCATGGCCAAATTTGGCTCCCAATGGGCTGGATTTGGCCCACAGACTAGTTTGCTGACCCCTGCACTCTAGAACATTGCTTCTAAAATACAAATTATATCATAAAACTCTAGCTCTTGCTAACAAATATCTGTGGATTTCCATTATTCACAACAGTGGTCTCCAAAGTGAAGGGTAGGGAGCACCCCAAGGATCCCATGGGCTTCTGTTCACCTTGGATTAAATATATTTTTTCAGACATCGGTTTCATTCAAGCACCTGACTGTGGACTTCCCCCAGGAGGAGAGGCAGCATCTGCATCCTGCTCGGGGGCTCCTGTACAGGGATGTGATTCTGGAAAACTACAGGGAGCTGGTCTCACTAGGTGAGTACAGCTTCCCTGTTTAACTCCCGAGAACATGAGTTTGCTCTGTGTCCCAGAAACATGTTGAAATTAATTATTTAGCCTTGAGCCTCAGGAAGAAAGATGATTTAGGCAGTAGAAGTGTGTATGTGTGTACCCCCGCCCTTCCTGCTCTTCTTCCAAATGTTCTGGCTTTATTGACACATGGCTGGGTATCCTCGTCATGCAGCGTCTGAAACGGTTCTCTTTGCATGCTTCGGAGTCCCTGAAGTCCAAAGAGCTTGGTCCAAGTTCTGTGTTATTTCCCATTAACAGGGTATCATGTTAGCAAACCAGACATGATCTTCAAACTGGGGCAAGGAGAAAAACCGTGGATAGTGAAGGAATTCTCAGGTCAGAACTATCCAGGTGAGTAACTGATCACTGAGCAGGTGGAAACCAGGAGAAAGGAGAGTTCCAAGGGCATTACTGATCATAGTGGACATCTTTGTAATGTTTCTCAGGAATCTCTTTTTATAGGCCCCAGACCTTGGGAGGTAATTGAGAATGAAATCATTATCATGCTACAGATACATAAAACATCATCCCTGAATAAATGTCCTCTTCTCTTTAATTGAAAAGTTTATAAAGATTATCACCACTAAGTTACCTACCCCCAGAACCCAGTCCCTCCTTCACCGTACCTTGCGCATTATTTCTGTGGCATTCTCTGTTGCCTGCCTGACCCCTCCAACGCCCCCCCCAAGCGACCATTGTCATAGACTTGTTGTACATTCAGACATTCATAGATCCATCTTAAGAGAAAGAAATCTTGGGACGCCCAGGTGGCCCCATTGGTGAAGCTTCCAACTCTTGATCTCAGCTCAGGTCATGATCTCAGGGTCATGAGATCGAGCCCCACATTGGGCTCCACGCTCAGCGCAGGGTCTGCTTAAGATTCTGTCCCTCTGCCTCTCCACCCTGCCTCAAAAAGAAAAAGAAAAAGAAAAAGAAATCTAGCTTGACGTACACGATCTGACTAATTACCTTCCATTTTCTGCTCCATCCTTTAACGGAGAAATTGGGGTTTCATTTTCCATTCTCGGCCCCACGAGGGTAGGGACTACGATGAGGCAAACAAGGCATCTCAGACACCAGTGTAAAAAGCCTCTTGCTCTCAGGGTCATGCAGGTGCTTTAGAAGTCATGCCTGCCTCACCGTAGTCCCCACCCTGCTCAGCCTCTGTGCAAATTTTGTTTGTGCAAATTCCAGAGTTCCCGTGCCACTGCCAGAATTTCAGATTCACGCCTGTTTTTTGTTGCTCTGCTCTACTGACTGTCTCTCCGGGTCTCCGGGTCTCCCTGTCGCCCTGTCTCCCTGTCTTCTCTAAGTGCTTCCTTGACGCCTGTCTGTCTTACTCAGGCCTCTGTCAGCCTCCCCCACAGTTCGCTCTGTGCTCACTGTTCCCTGGGACCGTCTTACTTGTTCAGTGTCAAAGGTAGTTTCCTCTTCCCTTCAGCCTATTAAACAGGCTGGGGGGCGTTGAGTGGGAGCTTGGTTTTGTTTTGGTTTTTGGTTTCGTTTTCCCTTAAATCAACCACAGAGTAGATTTTGCCCTTGAAATGTCCTTACTTCTGGGAGGCTGGGCCTGAGGTCGAATCCCTCACTGCAAGCCAGGCGGAACTCTCATTTCCTAGCCGGTGTGTAAGGGCTTACAGGTTACTGTTAATTGTGCTCTTTCCTAGAAGTTGGTGATGTCTTAGAGAAAGACAAGGAAATCCAAAGCAGCATTTGAGGCAAATTTTATGCCTCAACAATGAAACACTAATTGTAGAAAGAAGTAATGTATTTGGGAAAACATTTAATCTGAGCATGAATATCGTTCCCTCAAGAAAAATATCCTACAAATATGATCCCTGTGGAACCAGTTTGAAAACTAATTCAGGGGGTGCCTGGGTGGCTCAGTGGGTTAAAGCCTCTGCCTTCGGCTCAGGTCATGATCCAAGGGTCCTGGCATCGAGCCCCGCATTGGGCTCTCTGCTCGGCGGGGAGCCTGCTTTCCCCCTCTCTCTGTCTCTGCCTACTTGTGATCTCTGTCAAATAAATAAAATCTTCAAAAAAAAAAAAACAAAAAAAAACTACTTCAGAAGTAATTGTTGTGATGAAAAGCTATTTTAAAAAAATTTTTAAAGTGTTTGTTTTTATTATTTACTTACTTATTTGAGACAGAGGGAAAGAGAATACAAGTGGTGGGGAGGGGCAGAGGGAGAGGCTAAGCAAGGAGCCCGATATGGAACTTGAACCCAGGACCCCGAGATCATGACCCAAGCGGAAGGCAGACACCCAAGCAACTGAGCCACCCAGGTGCCCCTGAAAAGCTATTTTTGAAAGATTCCTGATGAACACAGTGGATATAGGAAACCACCACACTATTCTAAGCATGAGAAAAGTCATTCTGGAATTAAAAACAAACAAACAAAAACAAAAACAAGCCACACATATGATCCGGTTAGGAAAACCAGAAATCAAAATGAAAGACTTTATTCTACACCAGAACATTCAGACTTTGAAACAACCTCTAGACTCTCATACATGTAGGAAAACCTTCTTCAGAAGGGTAGCTCATTACACAGAAGAGGGTGTGTGCAGAAAGGAAATCAAATGAATACAGTGGCTGTAGCAAAACCTCTTCTTCTTTTTAAAAAATATTTTATTTATTTGACAGAGAGAAATCACAACTAGGCAGAGAGAGAGGAGGAAACAGGCTCCCTGCGGAGCAGAGAACCCGATGCAGGGCTCTATCCCAGGACCCTGGGATCACGACCTGAGCTGAAGGCAGAGGCTTTAACCCACTGAGCCACCCAGGCGCCCCATAAAACCTTTTCTAAGAAGCCCACCCTAGTTGAAATCAGAGAAGTCATACAGGGGAGAAACACTATGAATGCAGTCAATGTGGAAAATTTCTATATACTAAATTGGGCCTCATTGCATATCAGATAACTCACAGAGGAGAGAGAGCGGACATAAGTAATGACTGTGGGACCTTTCTCTACCACGAAAAATCCCCTCACTATACATCAGAGAACTTAGAAGAGAAACAGTGTTTAATAAATGTGGAACATTTCTGGTGAAGTTAGACCACAATGAACATAAGAAAACACACACAAAGGAGAATATCTTTGAGTGTTACGAACATGGGATGCCATCAGCAAAAACACCTTGTTGGACATCAGAAAGCTATGTGGAAGAGATTGTACGCCATGTGTTAAATGTGGGAGAACCTGCTGCAGGACATCAGCCCTTGCTCACCATCAGAGAACACACACGGGGAAAAACCCTACGGATGTAATAAATGCAAGAGGACATTGTACCACAAGCCAAACTTCCTTTTACATCAGAAGACTTATAAGGGGTAAATTCCAAAGAAATAATGACCCGCAAAGCAACACATCAAATAATTTACAGAATGCTAAAGCCTTATAAAAATGCACAGACGAGTGAAATCTTATCAACGCAATTAATGTGAGACATTTTTCTGCCATATATCAGCCCTTATTACAACATCAGAGAATTCACACGGGAGAGAAGTCAAGTGTGTTTAATCCTCATGGTGGAACATCCGGTGTGAGTTACAAAAACATGCCGCAATTCAGACTTTACGCCCAGGGTGCCTCCCTTTTAAAATAATGAAACATTTGGGCACCTGGGTGGCTCAGTTGGTTAAGCGACTGCCTTGGGCTCAGGTCATGATCCTGGAACCCCAGGATAGAGTCCCGCATTGGGCTCCCTGCTCGGCAGGGAGTCTGCTTCTCCCACTGACCTCTCTCCACTCACGCTCTCTCCCTCTCTCTCAGATAAATAAATAAATAAATAAATCTTTTAAAAAATGATGAAACATTATTTAAGTGAAACTAGTCAAGTCTTCACACTGTTACTTGACAGGGTATGTGACGAGGTGTGAGGATGTAAGCTTATCTCATTCCAAATCAGCATCTTCAGTTGTTCCTACCATAATTAATTCATGATCTCTCAATTTACGGTGTTTTCAACGCTCAGATTAGACAGGTTGGTTTTGTCTTCCCTGACTCCTTTGCCTCTTAGTGACAGACTCTGATTCCTTTACGTGCAGAGACACAAACGGAGAGAACTTGTCGGTCCTCCAGCCTCCAGGCCCCACTGGGGGAGAATGCCACAGGTAAGCATTTGATAAAGCCAAGCTCACGAAAGCCCTTGTGGGACCTTCGTGATGGGAGACAGATGCAGGACAGCTAATAAGTGATCTTGAAGCTTCCTGCAACCAAGTCAAGAAAGGAGCAATTGCGGTAGGGAAAAAAATGCAGAGCTAAGCCGAGCTGAGTGGTAAAGAGAACGCTGATGGTGTTCAAATCCAGAAAGAGCTGGTCTCCCGGGTACTGGCGTTCCCTGGTATCTGTCCACTTCTGTTCTATCAGTGGTTTGAAGATGTCCACTGACGGGTTTCTGTTTCTTTTTTTTTTTCTAACACATATGTTCATGGAAGTGTTCTTTAAATTCGATTACCAAATTCTGAGAGGGAAAAAAAAAGGCCGCTGTAATGCCAATTAGAATTACGTTGGATATATATATGCAGTTAGGGAGGATTGCTGTTAAATTAGTAGGAGATGTTTTTCCTTCAAATCCTCATTTCCATGAATGGGATTTTTCCCGAAGCCCATTCTGAGCGACTCTGCCGCATTGTACATTCTGCCCCAGGGAAGATGAAGCGGTTTATTCAAGTGGTAAAATTGGCATATAAAATTGGCATATGTATACTCCCACAGGTGTGCACGAATGTATACATGTGTGTAAATTTACATGTGTGTATGCGTGTATGTGTGTGTTGCTCTTTTTCTTGAGACTTTTTTCTTGAAACTTACTCATAGTTCTTTCAAAGCCTTGGTTGCTATTGAGAATGGATTTTATTATCTTTCACTTTAAAACTATATTCTTGGGGTGCCCGAGATGTCCCAGGAGATGTACAGGGAAGGGAAGTCTAGGGAGTCTAGCTCATCCAAGCCAACATGACGCATTACAAAGTCATCACACAACCCTGTCCTCTTCAGGTTAGGGTTGGTGGACACTTCCCCCTGTTGCTGGCCCTGTGTGCCCCCAACCATCCTTGTCAGCTTCCCCCAGCTCTTCCCACACCTGTAAAGAATCTCTTCATCCCATTTTCTTTCATTCCTTTTGAATGCATGGCTTCCTCACAGGACTGATTCCCTATTTGGTGCCAGAAGTGGCCCCAGGAAACAGATTGTCAGGATGGAGATAGTAGGATCCTGTAGTGTGTCAGCACCCAACCCTTAGAGACACAGAGGATGGTGTTCATAACATGCCTTAGGGCAGAATGGTCATCAGAGGAATTGGGCCTGCTAGTGATGGCTAATGGACCATGGAGACCCAAGAATGGGCAGGCAGCCTTCTAAGGTCTAGCTTGATATATAAATGGAAAATGTCTGGGTCTCCTGGACAGAAACCTGATGAGTGATTATAGTGGAGACTCATGGCACCTTCCTCAGTTCCCAAACCTAAGTCCATTCCTAGACCCAAGTAGCTTCAGGGAGGACCGTTGAATAAGGGCCTGCAGTGTACCCATAGGAGCACAGTGTGAGTCTTCCCCCAGGCCTTTCCAGAGGGAGCTCTGGTTATTTACCAGCGGTAGCCGTGCCCTGGAGAAATGGAAATACTCAGACTCCCAAGGGCCATTAGATGTTGGCTCCGATATAATGCTCATTCTTTGAGTTCCCAAACACTGCCGTATGTCAGAGTAGGGACTTCAGTAATGGTCAGGAGACAGATGGAGTTGGGACCCAAGTCTACCTCGCAAAGGCTTTATGTCCACCAGTTGAACCACAGCCCCGTCCTGTGGTTATTTCCTCAAAATGTATAGTAGAGACAGACTGAGGAGCTGGCAGATTTCCTGTCGATGAGGGTATTACACTAATACTCTTATAGCCCATGATCATCTAGTTTGGTAGTTTTTAAATTGCTTTACACCTCCCCCACCCAAAATCCCCAAACTGAGAGGTAGCCACTGATTTCATGCAAATATCCAATGTTGCTTGTATCATGCACACAGATGACACTGTGCTGTGTGCTTCAGTTTTGCGTTCTGTGGCATTTGAATGGTCTTCACAGAGATAATTCAATCTTTCATAAAGTTAAAACATCATCCAATAGCAATTATTTTGCATTTACTCTCATGAGGACATCCTTGATTGGCTTTTGACCTCATCTTGGTTATATCTGCCAAGGTTTTATCCCCAGATAAGGTCGCATTTGCTGATACCAGTGTTGGAGAGAATAGAAAAGATATATATCGATTTCTGCTCCCAGTTCCTGGCACAGAGCTCCTAAATCCCTTAGAGTCTTAGAGCTGACAGTGGGATCTTTTCTTTTAATGAGGGGACTCTTGGTGGGCTCCTGGTTGGGGGATAGTCACCAGAAAGACTAAGCCATGGGTAAAGCTTGGAATTTTCAGCCTCACCCCCCATTCTCCAGCGAGGGGAGGGGGGCTGAAAATGGAGTTAATGATCCATCTGCCTACAGAGTGAAGCCTCCTTAAAAATCACAATCGTTTGGGGATTGGAGACCTTCCAGGTCTGGGGGTTCTGGAAGAGTGGGACCCCCCACCCAGAAAGGACATGGAAGCCCCATACCCCTTCTCGCATATACACCTCTTGTCCAGTAGGATGCCCATCTGTAACCTTTATGGTTTTGGGGGGGGGGTGGTAATAAACTGGTAAGCAGCAGGTAAACTTTTCCTGGGTTTTGTGATCTGCTCTACCAAATTAATCAAACTCTAGAAGGGGGCCACGGACCTCTGATTTATAGCTGATGGGTCAGCACAGGTGACACCTGGATTTGTGATTGGCATGGAGGGGTCAGTCTTGTGGGACTGAGCCTATAACCCTTAGGATCTGACACTATATTCAGGTAAATAGCATCAGAATTGAGTTAAATTATAGGACACTGGGCTCGTATCACAGAGTTACGTGGTGTGGAATGTGAAACCCTCTACAGCTGGTCTCAGAAGTGTCATGAGTGTGGTAGTTGTGGGAGCATAATGGAGAAACCCCCAGCACTTGGGGGTTAGTACTTAAACCCAAGTCAACCCACAAACCTAGATTATATCCTCAAATGCATGAAATGAAAACTCAATGTAAATAAGGATTTAGTGACTAAAAACAAAAACATTAGTTATATATACACTGTTAGTGTTCAGATGACATTTTAAACTAAATATAAGCATTTATATCTTCTCTCTCCCTTTTTTATCGTAACTCTAGTTACTTAAATGATGTAAATATCCCATGGTTTTGATACTAAAATCCAATTGGAAATAAACAGAAAAAAAAAATTTGTGCTTGGAACTCTGTAATGTCTTGAATAGGGTAACTTTTGCATAATGGCTAGTGTTTTATTTTTTCCTTTTCTTTTCTTTTCTTTTTTTTAAAGATTTTATTTATTTATTTGTCAGAGAGAGAGAGGGAGAGAGCGAGCACAGGCAGACAGAGTGGCAGGCAGAGGCAGAGGGAGAAGCAGGCTCCCTGCTGAGCAAGGAGCCCGATGTGGGACTCGATCCCAGGACGCTGGGATCATGACCTGAGCCGAAGGCAGCTGCTTAACCAACTGAGCCACCCAGGCGTCCCATATTTTTTCCTTTTCATATAATTGCAGAATTGTGGCTTATAATTAGTGGTAGCCCCTAGGAAACATGGCAACAGACCCAAAGAATATATGTTAAGAATTTTTTTTATTGAGATCTAGGTTTCTATTGAGTCTAGAGATGGCAGATTTGGAGTACTAGACTTATCAGAACAAGCTGTTCTAGTCTGTTCTATTAAGCTTTCTTTTCTTCTAATACAGATTTTATTTTTTTTTAAGTTTTTTTTTGTTGTTGTTGTTCCAAAGAGTTTATTTTACAGACCAAGATCACAGAGAGGCAGGCAGAGAGAGAGGGGGAAGCAGGCTCCTTGCTGAGCAGAGAGCCCGATGTGGGGCTTGATCCCAGGACCCTGAGATCATGACCAGAGCCGAAGGCAGAGGCTTAACCCACTGAGCCACCCAGGCGCCCCTCTAATACAGATCTTAGAATTAGCAATTTGATCCTGGTAGGAGCTATGTTGGAAATCTTAATAGATTTGGAACCCACAAAGTTCCTGTTTAATTTCAACTCTACCCCAGATTTTTAAGAACCAAAATTAAGAGTAAGGAGTCCAGTGCACAATTTTTTTTCTCTTTATCTTAATAACCACTGCTTCTGTAACATTTCTGTACTCATTTTAAAACTTAATTCAGTTGCATTTCCAGCTTATATATAACTTAACCTATAAAACTATAAAGGGTCTTATTTGCAAAAAGGTAAGCTATATATAGGTCACTTTCTTAGAGATAAACACGTGAGACAAGGAGGGGACACATCTAGGGATCACAATGGTTTAGCTCTGTGGCAGCCACCATAATAGCTGGGAAGGAGAGAGAAGTGAGCATGATTCCCCCAAAGAAGAAACTGAATGTTGTCTTCCCATCACTTTCTGTGGATTGGGGCCAGTCCTTAAACAGACTTGTTAGACCACACCTGTCCCACTTGGCTGAACGTGGCAAATTTGCCACCAATGGTGATAGGAACAGATTCAGAGAAGTGTAATTAGATTTCTGACCCAAGGTCTAAAGGGATTCAACATTACACACCAGTGTTTGCATATACAAGAAGACTTAGCATTTATTCAGTAAAGCATACAGGAAATCAACTTATTTCAAACAACACTACGAGTCATAGACTCTCTGTGTCCTGAATCTAACTAGAATTGGTGCATTTGTCCCCTTCCTTTGATTTTCTAGATACATCTAAGGATGGTGCTGACTGTTCAGGGAAGCTGGGTGTTCTAGAGTCCTATCCATTTGGACTAATAGCAGAAGCCATCACCCATCCCCCACCCCACAACCAGTGTCCTCCAGGTTTCTCCTGTCTACCTCTTAACTCTTCATCCTTTAGCTTCTTTAATCATGATTAGTTTTTCGTTGTTCACTGTCCCCTAGCAAATTTTCTTCTTTTCTAATAGTTCTAATTCCAAAGAGAAGGCTTTTGTTTTCCTTATTTTTGCTTGGATTCGCGTTGCCTCATCTCCCTACAAAATTTGACATCTTTAGAGACCTGCCTCCGTTGAAAAGAGGCTTTTTATTCATCCAGTGAAAATAGAATATGAAGAGACGACAACACAATTGTTCTTTTCGGTCCATCTCTTAGCCTACTTCTCACGATAGGAACAGCCTTATCCAATTTCAAGTTCCAGTGGAACGCATTTAGTCATTTTTGCTCAAAGAATCCAGTCAATGCAACATATAAAAGACATTTCTAATCACATCTCCCTGTTTCTTCACCATATACGTATCTCTGTTTCGCAAATATTTTAAACAGAATTGGGCTTTGACTAAAAACCTTTCCGCATTGATCTCTTTGGGTTCAATTTCAAATTCTAACCAAAGGTAAGTGCTTTCTGAATGCCTTTCTGCATCTTCTGGATTTTTAAGGTTTCTTTTTATCATGAGTTTTCTGATGTCGAGTAAGTTTTGAGTTTAAGCTAAAAGCCTTTCCACATTGATCACATACAAAAGGTTTCTCTCCGGTATGGATTTTCTTGTGTTTATTAAGATTTGAATTATTGTTAAAAACCTTCTGACATTCATCGCACTGATAGACTTTCTCCTTGGTGTGAATGTTTTTATGTCGTTGAAAGTCTGAGCAATAGCGAAAGGTCTTTTGGCATTCGTCACACGTGAAAGGCTTCTCTTCAGAATGAATTTTCTGATGTTTGCTAAGGTTTGAGTGATATTTAAAAGTTTTTTTACAAACATCACACTGGTATGGCCTCTCTCCGGTATGAGTCCTTCGATGTTCAGTTAGATCTGAGAAACGGACAAAGGTCTTTTTGCAACTGCTGCACATGTAATGTTTCTCTCCAGTATGGACGTGTTGATGACGTTGAAGATCTATGTGCTGGGTAAAGGTCTTTTTACACTCTTTACATGAAAAGGGCCTCTCTCCAGTATGAATTTTCTGATGCTTTTTAAGATTTGAGCTGCTTTTGTAGGATTTTCCACATTCATTACATGTATACGGTCTCTCTCCAGTATGAACTCTTTGATGTAGGATAAATTTCGAGTATGGACTGAAGTCCTTTTTACAGTCATTACATGTGTAATATTTCTTCCTAACATGAATCTTTTGGTGTTGCATCTTTTCTGAGAAAGTGTCAAAGGCCCTCCCACAAGACTTACAGGTGAAGAGTTTCTTTTGAGTGGGAGGCTTGTGATGGAGAATCAGGGAGGGTCTCTTTCCGGCGTGAAATCTCTGGTGGGTCTGAAAGGAGGAGAGAAACCTGAAGGCCTTCTGACACACACCACATCTATATGGCTTCAGTCCGCTGTGCACGTTCTGGTGTTGAATAAACTTCGAAGCGCTGGTAAAGGTTTTGCCACACTGGTTACACTCCAAGTATTTATCTAGAATATAAATGCTTTGGAGTGTTGTAAATGATGGGCCATGCCTAAAGGCCTTTGTGGTTTGACCCGGTCTATGGGCTTTCTCTACCTTGTGAATTCTCTGATGTCCAGTGAGATGGGAGATATGGTTGAAAGCCATGCTGCAGTCCTCACATTCATAACGCTGGACAAAAATACAAATTTTCTTATATTTAGCATGGTGAGAGGTTTGTCTGATGATACTCTCAGATTCATTAAGGGCATCGTAATTCACCAATGCTGGCTGACATGCTAGTAGGAAAACAATAGGAGGAAGATAAAATTAAATCCAGGCGTGACAACAAACATCAAGACCATTAGTATATGGGGTACAGGAGGAGAGGACATCTCAGTGACTGGGGACTTCAGAGAGGTAGGACGGGATGTTGGGGTGGAGGAATGAGAGACGTGTACCAGTACAAGACTTTAAGTGATCAACATGCGGCCCATGAAAAATTTCTGTAAACTTGAAATGCTTGTATTTGTGACTGTAAAGAAAAATCAAATAAGAGTTAAAAAGTAGTTAAAATTTTAATTACCAAAACAGAATAAGCTTGAAGAATCTAAAAAGCATCACATGAAATTCTAAACAGGGACCAAAGATTGATTTTCATTAAGGTTCTTTAAAATAGCTCTGTATAGATCTAGCAAGTTGTGGAAGTGATTATACTTTAAATGTTTTCCTTTAAACAATAAAACTGGGGGTCTTTATGTCAGTAAATAAAAATCTGGTTTATCAATTTTACTGATACATATCAGTATATATATTCTTATATATCAGTAATACCGATATATATATTTTTCATATATTATATATTTTACTGTGTGAATTTACGGTCGTTATTGACTGGGCCAGTGTTCTACTTGGATATTTGAGTTATTCTACTTGTATTTTGGTTATTGCCAAGAATAGCTTATATATATGTCTTGCTAATTTTTTGAAATATATTCTAGGCTTAGATTCTTCAAAGTAAGAGGAGTCGCATTTTGTGATACACACACACACACACACACACACACACACACACACACACACACCATACTCAAGCTTTATACTGGTTGAGCACATCATTGTATTTTGATAACCCCCTGTTCTGTCCAGCTTACCTTTTTTGTCAAACTTTGGGGTTATAAGTACTAACCTTTTTTTTATATAATAAAGAAATCTAAATTAAGATCAGTTAATAGCTAGGAAAAAAATTTGAGCATTTCTATAGAACATAGGAAGTATTATATAGGTTAAGAAATTCAAAATTTTTTACCACTGATAATACAGAGAACTAGCATGGGTTTCTGTTATCCCACTCATTCTAGATCTTGAGAGGCTACTGAAGTGATTGAAAATGTATGAATACAGAGGAATAGTTGAAAAATAGATGAGTAATATTTTCTAAAGGATAAATGTCATTATAACATAAGACAGAATCAAGTTGTAATTAAAAAGAACAAAGTAGAAATAATTGCTTTGAACATATAATGTTTAAATAAACTTAATAGGGATGACTATTAAGCGTCTGCCTTCAGCTCTCAAGTCATGATCCCATGATCCTGGGATGGAGCCCCGCATCAGGCTCCCTGCTCAGCAGGAAGCCTGCTTCTCCCTCTCCCACTTCCCCTGATTATGTTCCCTCTCTCGCTGTCTTGCTCTGTCAAATAAATAAATAAAATCTTTAAATAATAAAACAAACAAACTTAATAGTTCACGTTTATAGCAAAATTGTACAGTCAAAACCAAAATTGCCCAACCAAAGACAAAACAATAACGTGGAGAGCCTGGTTGGAGAACTCAGAGGAGATGAGCTAAAGAAATGGAATGTAGAACTCAAAAACTGGAGGAGGATTGAAAGAGAAGTCTCACCGTCCCTTGGTGAGGTTGAGAGGATTTAGCAAACTTCAGACGGCTTTAGTACATGCACGGCTGGAATCTCTGGGAGAAGGAGAAGGAAAGACTAGAAAAAAAAATTAAAAAGAAAAATGACCAAAACCTTTCCAAACAAAATGAAAACAATAAACCCACAGATCTAAGAAGCCCCGCAAACCCAAACACAAGACACATGAAGGGAAGTGCACCAAGGTGCATGACAATCAAACTGCTCAAAATCAGCAATGAAGAGAAAACTATTTTTTAAGAAAAGTTGAAAAAGACGTTCTGCACATTGAACAAAGATAAGAAGGGCCTCAGACTTCCCACTGGGAACACTTCAAGCAAAAAAAAAAAATTATATAGGGGCACCTGGGTGGCTCAGCGGATTAAGCCTCTGCCTTCGGCTCAGGTTATGATCTCAGGGTCCTGGGATCAAGCCCCACATCAGGCTCTCTGCTCAGCGGGGAGCCTGCTTCCCCCTCTCTCTCTGCCTGCCTCTCTGCCTACTTGTGATCTCTCTCTCTCTCTCTCTCTCTCTCAAATAAATAAATAAAATCTTTAAAAAATTATATAGATGCAAAAATTAATATCCTAGGAGGAAAACAAACCCTATCAACCAGAATTTTTTTTAAGATGTTATTTATTTGAGAGAACGTGAGCAGGGAGCAGAGGGAGAGGAAGAAGCAGACTCCCTGCTGAGTGTTGGTGAGTCTCAGATGGGGCTCCATGCTGAACAGGGAATTTCACATGGGGCTGGATCCCAGGGCCCCGAGATCATGACCAGAGCCGAAGGCAGATGCTTAACCGACTGAGCCACCCAGGTGCCCCTCAACCAGAATTCTTAGGCCCAGCAAAAACCTTTCCAAAATGTAGACAAAAAAAGAAAAAAAATTCCAGAAATGCAGAAGCTGAAAGAATTCATTTCCAGTGAACTACACGACAAGTTAAAAGTTTAAATTTTAAAAATTTTAAAGAAAAGAATACCAGCTGGACATTTGGATCTACACAAAGAAACAAAGAACATCAGAAATTGTAACTACGTGGTAAATATGTAAGTTTTTTTAAATTATTAAGTCTCTCTAAAAAAGTATGGCTGATTAACACAAACAACAGCATATTGTGGGGCTTATGACAAACTAAAAGTAAAATGTGTCCCAACAGCATAAAGGCTGATGGAGATAAATGGAAGTAGAACTACTGTATTAAAGATGGATACCATTGGGACGCCTGGGTGGCTCAGTTGGTTAAGCAGCTGCCTTCGGCTCAGGTCATGATCCCAGCGTCCTGGGATCGAGTCCCACATCGGGCTCCTTGCTCATCAGGGAGCCTGCTTCTCCCTCTGCCTCTGCCTGCCATTCTGTCTGCCTGTGCTTGCTCTCTCTCCCTCTCTCTGACAAATAAATAAAATCTTTAAAAAAAAAAAAGATGGATACCATAAACTCAAACTCTAATGCAACTACTAACATAGAGCAAGGAGTTATAGCTAATGGGCCAACAAAGATGATAAAGTAGAATTCTGAAAAAATACTCAACTCAGAAGAGGGCAATAAAGGGGACAAAGGGCAATAAAGAGCAGAAGCAACAAATCAGTAACAAGATATGTTTGAACATATGTGAATCACATTAAATGAGGCACCTGGGTGGCTCAGTCAGTGAAGCGTCTGCCTTCGGCTCGGGTCATGATCCCAGGGTCCGAGGATTGAGCCCCATGTCTGGCTCCCTCCTTGGCTGTGGAGTCTGCTTCTCCCTCGCCCTCTGCCCCTTCCCCCTGCTCATTCTCTCTCTCAACAAAATCTTAAAAAAAAAAAAAAATTTTTTTTAAATCACATTAAATATAAATGGCAGTTGGGATGCCTGGGTGGCTCAGTCGGTCAAGCATCCCACTCTTGATTTCAGCTGAGATCATGATCTCCAGGTTGTGAGATCAAGGCCCATGTTGGGCTCTGAGCTCAGTGGGGCAATTGCTTGGGATTCTCTCTCCTTCTCCCTCTGCTCCTCCCCACCACTACCCCTCTGAGGTGTGTGTGTGTGTGCACAAGCTCGCACTCACACTCTCTAATAAACAAATCTTTAAAAAAAAATACAAACAAACTGTAAATGGCAATAAACCAGGTTTCTCAAACTGGCATTACTGACAATTTACACCAGATAATTCTTGGTGTACAGACTGTCTTGAGCACATTGGATATTTAAAAGCATTTCTAGCCTCTACTCCCTAAAGGCCAGTAGCACACTCCCATCCTCAATTGTCTCCACCAAAAATGTCACCAGACTTCGCCAGCTATCATGAAGGGACAAAATCTTCCCTCCTCTCTCACTCAAATCTACTGGGATAAACACCCCTATTTAAAAAAAGTAGAGATTATCAAGATTGGATAAGGAAAACTGAATTATATATTCTCTAAAGAAACTCACTTTAAATATTTAATGGCACAAATAGTTTAAAAGGAAAAGGATGGAAAATATGTACACCCTGCTACCAATCAAAAGAAAGCTTGAGTAGCTGGCTATACCAGTAGCAGACAAAACCCATCTCAGAGCAATAAAAATGTCCAGGAATAAAAATATTTCATAATGATAAAGTAGTCGATGAAGAGCAAAGCAACCTTAAATGTTTATGTACCTACAGAGTTTCAAAATACAGGATGCAAAAAGAACATCAAGGGGAAGTAGAGAAACTCAAAATTATAATTAGAGATTTCAAAACCCTGTCTCAACAATTGATTAAAGGAGTAAGCAGAATACCAGCAAATATAGGATAGGTTTGGACAACACTGTCAACCAACTAGATCTAATTGCTGTTTATGGAACACCCCCGTCAACAGAATATACATTCTCAAGTGCACAAGGAAATATTTCCCAAGTTGGACCACATGCTGGCCATAAAAACAAGTCTCAACAAACTTAAAAAGACTCAAGCTATGCATAGTACGTTCTCTCACTACAATAGAATTAAACTAGAACTTAACAGAAATATCCTTGCAAAATTCCCCGGTACTTTCAAACTAAGTAATATACTTCTAACTACTCAAACAAATGAAAAGAGAAATTAAGTATTTGTACTGAAGGAAAATGAAGACACGGTATATAAGAATTTGTGAGATACCTCTAAAGCAGTATTTGGGTAAAATTCATAGGACTAAGTACCTATATTAGAAGAAGGTCTCAAATCCATGACTTCAGCTTTCGCTTTAAGAAAATTTTAAAAAGAGGGGCACCTGGGTGACTCGGTTGGGTGGCTGCCGTCAGTTTGGGTAATGATCCCAGAGTCCTGGGATCGAGCCCCGCAACAGGCTCCCTGCTCAGTGGAGAACCTGCTTCTCCCTCTCCCTGCCGTTCTGCCTACCTGTGCTCTCTCTGTCAAATAAATAAATAAGTAAATAAATATTTTTAAAAAAAATTTTAAAAAGAGTAAATTAAACCAAAGTAGAAGGAAATAATAAAAATCAAAGAAGAAGGGGCACCTGGGTGGCTCAGTGGGTTAAGCTTCTGCCTTCGGCTCAGGTCATGATCTCAGGGTCCTGGGATTGAGCCCCGCATCGGGCTCTCTGCTCGGCGGTGAGCCTGCTTCCTCCTCTCTCTGCCTGCCTCTCTGCCTACCTGTGATCTCTCTCTCTCTCTCTGTCAGATTAAAAAAAAAAAAAAAATCAAAGAAGAAATCAATGAAATAGAAAACAAGAAACCAATACAGACAAAAACAGTAAAACAAAAAGAAGGGGCATGTGACTCTTTTTTTTTTTTTTTAAGATTTTATTTATTTATTTGACAGAGATCACAAGTAGGCAGAGAGGCCAGGAGGTGAGGGGTGGGAAACAGGCTCCCTGCTGAGCAAAGAGCCCAATTTGGGGCTCAATCCCAGGACCCTGGGATCATGTCCTGAGTTGAAGGCAGAGGCTTTAACCCACTGAGCCACCCAGGTGCCCCATGGGGCATACAACTCTTGATCTTGGAGTGATGAGTTTGAGCCATAGGTGTAGAGATTACTTAATATTTTTTAAAAGGAAAAGAAAATTGACCAACTTAACCAGACTCATCAGAAAAAAAAAAAAAAAAGACAAATTACTAATGTCAGGAATGAAAGAGGTAATCTAACTGCAGATTCTACAGCCACTAGAAGGGTAGTAAGGGAATAACATGAACATGAATATAGACAACTGATTTTTTTATTAACATATAATGTATTTTTTACCCCAGGGGTACAGGTCTGTGAATCGTCAGGCTTACACATTTCATAGCACTCACCATAGCACATACCCTCCCCAATGTCCATAACCCAGCCACGCTATCCTTCCCCCCCCACCCCCTTGTAAACCTCTGTTTGTTTCATGCGATTAAGAGTAGACAACTGATTTTTTGACAAAGATGCAAAGGCAATGCAGGTTTCTTACCCTAAGCAAACAAAGAATCACTGAAACTGCAAGAAAGGCATCCTTCAAGTAGAAATAAAAATTCTGCAGGATTTTGAATAGATGGTAAAAGTAGAAAAAAGTGAACCCTACTTAAATATGCTGTAAGAAAGTAGACTTCACTTCAGTGTTTCCCTCTGAGTATTATGTACATAAAAATTTTGGAGCCAAAGACAAAGACATCCAATCATAGCCATTCAGTGACCATAATGTAACCGTAATGGTGTAAATGCTGTTTATGGTTTTCATATTTGAAGGGAGTATGGTTATTACAGAATAGGATGCAGATGTTATCAGGGATGATAATGTAAAATTAAGCTTGATGAACAGCCGTGTCTGAAGGGTGAGGTGGAGAGAAGATAAATGGAAAGGAAGGGATGTCCTTATATAGTGGCAAGAGGAGAGATGCTAACTGTTGTTGAGGGGGAAAATTGTTTTATTACATGAAGAGTGTCCATAAAGCTGCTAAAAAAAAAATACAGCGATGTTGAAGAGGGAGATGGGTGGAGAGAATTGCATGAAATCAACAGACGGTTTAGAAATGGAGAGTCCAGGAGTGAGGGCTCACAGAGAATTACTAGACAGACACCTGATATATGTAGTATAACAGAGGCTTTTTAGTTTTTCCAGAATTTTGAAAGATGGATTGAGGACCTTTAGAGAAGAACTGAAAAAAGCTGAAGGTGTTATGAAACCCAGGAAAAACTACTAAGTTGTTCAAGACTGCTTGCCTCAACCGTGAGGGAGGCTAGTCATATAAAGTCAGGCACAGTTATGTAAACACTGAATACCCATGTAACAAGAAATGATCATACAGAATGTCGTGGGGATAGGAGAGGAATGTATGTACAGTGGGCGGAGTCAGTCAAGATCTAAACTAGATAAGGAAAAAACAGTAAAAAATAGATCTAAAAAAAAAAAAAAGATTACTCAGCTTTTTTTCCCCCCAAGATTTTTTTTTTTAAGATTTTAATTATTTGACAGACAGAGATCACAAGTAGGCAGAGAAGCAGGCAGAGAGAGAGGGGGAAGCAGACTCCCCGATGAGCAGAGAGCCTGATGCCATGCGGGGCTTCATCCCTAGCCTGGGACCATGACCTGAGCTGAAGGCAGAGGCTTTAACCCACTGAGCCACCCAGGCTCCCCTACCCCAAGATTTCTAAGTAATCTCTGTACCCAACGTGGGGCTCGAACTCATGCCCCCAAGATCAAGAGTCTCATGCTCCACTAACTGAGCCAGCAGACATCCCTTTCAGCTGTTTCTTATTGGAGTTAAGTGGTTTCTCTGGGAAGAATAAATCAGGGGTAGATAGAGAAAAGGAAGATGACAGAGTCAGCCTAAGAGTATTGTTTAATTCTTTGAGTTACGTGTAGGAGTTTCTTTGATCCTATAACTTCAATAAAATCCATACTGAAAAAGATTTTAAAAACACTGTTTACAATAGCATCAAAAAATATTAAATACTCAGGGATAAATCTGATAAAATATGGTCAGAAAGAGTTGTAGAGACTTACCTATTGTTAGAGAAAAAGATTCCTAAGTTAAATATGGTGGACCCATAGTATAAAACACCATATTGCACTACAAGAGACAGACACACATATGTGTCTGTATATATAACTTGTAAAGACCTCAGAGACAGAGATAAATGGAAAATAAGATTTTTCACAGCATGCCATTTAAATTAAAATGCTTTATATTTGAAACTGTATTTTATAACTAATATGTGCAAATTTAGCATAGGAAATATAGCAGACTGGCTGTGGGTAGGAAGAAGAAAGAGATCACAGGTTACAGAGGAAGGAAATGCAACATAATGGGGGATTCTTGAATATAGCAACAGTGATCATTGGCTATAAAGTGAACAATGGGATTGACTGAATTCTCTACCTGACTGCCAGCCCTAAACAGTCTGAACTGTTTTTCTTAAATAGGCATAGGTGTATGTAAGTGGTAAAAACAAAACAGAAAGCAAACAGATTGCTTTTCTAAAACCAGGCAGTGGAGAGTAGGAAATAATACTGGAGTCAATCTTAAAGGGACTACAACCTGAGAGAAAACTATTGGAAGTGCACAGAACATGAACAGGTAAGAAAGAAAGACAAATACATCAGCGGAATCAGAGTTTGGAGAAGACTGCTGTGGATCGATGAACTAGTTTGGGGTGGGAGAGGAGTTTGGGCCAGGTCATTACATTTTTTAAGAATAAGAAGGCCCAGGACACCTAGGTGGCTCAGCAGGTTAAGCCTCTGCCTTTGGCTCAGGTCATGATCTCAGGGTCCTGGAATCGAGCCCCTCATCGGGCTCTCTACTCAGCGGGGAGCCTGTTTCCCTCTCTCTCTCTGTTTCTGCCTACTTGTGATCGCTCTCTGTCAAATAAATAAATAAAATCTTTAAAAAAAATAAACTGCTAAGTTTAAAAAAAAAAAAAGAATAAGAAGTCCCAGTGTTACTTAGAATTCTTGGGAACAATCTTATAAAAGCTCTGAGTGGGCTTCAGACCCATTTCCCAAAAATGCCAACAACATCTTATGTGCATTTGCGGATCTTACTCCAATCTTCAGATCTAATCATGTTCCAAGCCAAATCCTCATCATCTGTCTCAGCTTTTAACTTTCTGTCCCTTCACTTTCAGGAGCCTGTTAGTGAGCTGCCTTCTGTGTCGTGCCCTGAAACCAAGCCCATTTGTCTGAAATTCCTAGATGATCTTGCAATCTGGCAGTTTCTGGTTTCTGTACTGGAGTCAGGGGCAGCAGGGCGGGGTGGGGGGCATGTCCTCACTCTTCATCAGAAGGTGGATTTGATCGTTTTTCTGGTTACGGTACATCTGATTAAACAATTATCTTAATCTAGAGAGAGAGAAAAAAAATCCTACTCCCGAACTCTTTCTTGGGGGGAAAAGGGCTTTTCATGACACTTTCCCCAGCTAAGCCATTCATTCATTCCAGTCACTGATAAGTTACTTGACCAGTTCAGCTCTTTATCCTTCTGTCGCTTCACGTGGTAACTTAAGCTTCATTATTTTACCACCACACCATTTGGCGTTCTAAGACTGAACAAAGGATTTCAGGGAGAGTGATGAACATGGCGGATGGGGTGGGGAGACATGAGAGTTCTTTGGAAGCCTGTGGAAGAGTTCCTCTCCTGTCACCTTGGGGGTCCAGGTTACTCGGACCAGTTGGGGTGTGAGCCATAATGGCTTCCACCTGCTTGGTGCCGGTCAGTTACCTGGGCATGGAGCACTTGTCACCTCTTTTTCCACCATCCAAAGGTCCTCCCCTTGCCTCAAAGCGGATACCACTTCTGCCTTATAAGTCCAGTGTCCTAAGAGAAATAAAGGACTTTGATCATGCTGTGATTCTTGCAGAATTTAGACCCACACTTTTGGTGATAAGGAGTCTCATTACCAACTTAAAAATCTCTCGGCTACCTCCAGAATACTATTTGTATTTTTTTTTAAAAAGGACTATCTACCTTTTTTAGCCATTCCCCAGCTGTTTCTTAGGCACACAATAGCCTGAGAAGCATGGCACTTAAGGAAAGTTCAATGGTTTGGAAGATGGTGGAGAATAGAAAGCCTGACTCATCAGAAGATGAAAGTGTCCTTTCCTAGCATCACATAGCTCCAGTCCTTTGCTGAGGAATTCAGTCAAGCATTTTCAGGGTCTTTGTAGATATGCACACAGAAGGAAAAAATTCTCCCACTGGCAGTTTTAAGCTAATGAGGAAAGATCTCCTTACCCAAAGACACTAGGTAATCAAGGTTATCCAGCATCACATCCGTATACAATTGTCTCTCTTCAGAGCTCAGGTAAGCCCACTGCTCCGGAGAAAAGGTCACAGCCACATCTCTCAATTGGACGGACTCCTGAAATAAAAATTTATACTTTATAAATGCTTCCATGTGGCTCTCCGTAGGTATCTTTCAAGTTGGGCATAAGAGGGAGACAGTATACAAGTATGTTTAAAAATGTGTGGCCACAAGCTATAATGGGAAGTAGAAACTGTAAGAAGTCTACTTTGTCCTTGAAGAGTTTGGGGAGGCAAAATTGCCTATCCTCATGAAAAAAAAGAACAACAAAAGAAATACATTTGGTGTATGTGCTTGGCAGAGGAGTCAGCCGGGGGAGGCTGCCATCCGTGGGATTATGACTGAAGCCTTAGAATCCCGCCCAGGTGAACAGTGAGGATACTCCTTGCGCTAAGTGTTGGGCTGGCACATTGGTCTTTGCCGGTCTTCAGTCTTCAACAGAGTCTTGAGTCTCAAGCCTGACAGACTTCAGACTGGAACTTACCCATTGACTTTCCTGGTTCTTGGGCTTTCTTACTTGGGCTAGAACTGACACCATCGGCTGTCCTGCATCTCCAGCTTGCTGACTGCAGATCTGGGACATTCTCAGCCTTCACAATCACACGAGTTACATAATAAGTCATATAGATCTCCTATTGGAGAACCCTGATTAATACAATCACTTGTTCATGCCATGCAGTGTGGACTGATAAGGATTGTGATTATAGGAGCTGAGGCATCGAGGGATACCTGCAAAAGTGAAGTCAATTTGGGCTGTACTTTAAAGGAGAGAGCATTTTTGGTTCTAGCCATGATGGAGTAATGACTTCAAGTTGCCCTCTCACTGTCAAAGAACTTGCAAAGCTAGATAGAGAAGCCACTATTCTTACACACTGGAAAGCAACCTATCCAAGGCTGTGACCCTTAACAGAAGAAAAGCGTGTTATCCTGGCATTCTCCTTGATGGTATTTCTAGAGCCACAGTGCAGGGACATCGAATCCAAGCAGTGGTCTTTCTGGATGGGGGGAGAGGATGTCAGAGTTTGGAGCTTCCTTCTAACACAGCTGGGATTGGGAGGACAGAGTGCTGGAGAAGGAGCCCTAAGCACCTGTGGGAGAATTTCCCCTGGGTCCTTGGCAGACACTGGAAGTGTGCCTGCACCGGTTCAGACTTGGGAGAACAGTCTTGGGATTCTGAGTTGGACAGAAGCTTCAGAGGTCACTAAGAAACCCTACTTTCTTTGGTAGGAATGTAGGATTCCAGACTATTCCAGTGCCCCAGGAGAACAGGGTGACTGAGCATTTAGTTGAGGTCACACACCCAGAGTTCTATACCCAGTAAAGGTATCCTTCAAAAACAAAGGCAGTTATCAATTTGGATTTGAAAAGTCAAATGACCAGTAACCACAAGACAAATGAGAACTTCTCTCCCAGAAGAAATCAGCTTGATAACTTTTTATATCTGTCTGTTATGGATTCCTAACAGTTCCCTCCCAAAAAGTTACTTTGAAGTTCTAATTCCCAGTGCCTCAGAATGTGATCTTATTTGAAAATAAGGTTTTTTGGGGTGCCTGGGTGGCTCAGTGAGTTAAGCCTCTGCCTTCAGCTCAGGTCATGATCCCAGGGTCCTAGGATCGAGCCCCGCATCGGGCTCTCTGCTCAGCGGAGAGCCTGCTTCCTCCTCTCTCTCTGCCTACCTCTCTGCCTACTTGTGATCTCTGTGTGTCAAGTAAATAAATAAAATCTTTTTAAAAAGAACAAAAGAAATAAAATAAGGATTTTATAGAAGTAATTAAGTTAAAATGAGATTAGGGTGGGCCTTTACGAAAGGGGAAATTTGGACCCAGAGACAGACCAATGAGGAGACCCAGGGAGATCACAAGGTAAAGATAAAGGCAGAGACTGGGGGGATACATCTACAAATTAAAGAATGCCCAAGGTTCCAGAAAACCAGAAGATAGGGTCAAGATCTGGAACAAAGTCTCCCTGTAGCCCCAATTAGCAAAGTGTTTTTAGGCCATGTAAACTCATAATTTAGGAAGAAAATAAGAAGTAAGTGATTCACCTGTGATATCACCTTTAGAAATGAAAGGGCCATTTTTCTCCTCCTCCTCCTCCTCTTCTTCTCAGGAGAAAGCAGACTCCCAAGAAGTCACACCTTCAAATTGAGGGTAGAAGTATATGAAACCAGACACCCCAACCTCCATCCCCACCCCAAATCACTATCACCTCGACTACACAGAGGAAACCAGGAATATACACCAGCCTCCCAACCTTGACATGCAGGTTCCTCTCTTCTCCTGGGCTCTACAAGGAGCCCACACGGGGTGCTGCGGTAGCTGGGATTTGGGGGTTTATGGGGCCTCTGCCCATGTTCCAAAGTGTGTGGCTCTGCTTCCCAGATCTGCCCTGAACAAAATCCCCTCCACGTCCTAGTGGAACAGAGCACAAACTCACCCTCTCAGAGACGTCAGCCCCAACACAGCCAGCAAGCCTGGCACCCACCTGAGCCCACTTATGTAGAACCCAGGTCATCACACCCAGAATCTTCTCATTTCCCAATCAAGGCCAGTAACTGCCTGCAGAGCTCTCAGCAGTTTTGGTCCCGAGTCTAGTAGAAACAAGAAGGAATAGGGAGGGCAAGAGCGTCTGTCAGGGTTGAGGCTGAAAATTCCCAAGTGCTCTTTATGCATGCCTACCGTACCCCAGTCCTGATGTCATATTACACACGCCACAGGAGGGCTTGTGACGCACTTCCCACTTGAATCTTTGAGATGGGGAATCTCACCTGGTGCCCCCCACTCACATGAAGCAGCTGCAAGGAGGCGGCAAAGCATTTAGGTGCCTTCAGGGGGCGATGGGGTACACATAGCCTGGAATGTCCAGGTAGAGCTGATGTAATCAAAAGGGTCCTTGTAAGAGTGCCTGGGTGGCTCAGTGGGTTAAGGCCTGTGCCTTCGGCTCAGGTCATGATTCCGGGGTCCTGGGATCAAGCCCCGCATTGGGCTCTCTGCTCAGCGGGGAGCCTGCTTCCTCCTCTCTCTCTGCCTGCCTCTCTGCCTACTTGAGATCTGTCTGTCAAATAAATAAAATAATATCTTTTTCAAAAAAAGGGTCCTTGTAAGAAGGAGGCGGGAGCATCAGGTAATGAAAGTGGGGTCAAGGGCTAAGGAAGGGTGAGGAAACCAGTCCTCCCTCAAGCCTCCAGAAAGAACACAGTCTTGCCAGTACCTTGAGTTTCCCCCCACTCAAAACCCATCTAGGACTTACAGATTCCATTCCATTCCATTCCATTCCATTCCATTCCATTCCATTCCATTCCATTCCATTCCATTCCATTCCATTCCATTCTTTTGTTATCTTGGAGATGAGGAAAGGGAGGATTCTGAGAAAGAGGCCATTTGCCCCAGGCCTCCTAGCGGTGAGGGTCCCCAGGGGGCTTCAGCTTCCCAGCCTCCCACTAGGCTCTTTGGCACGACCCTCCAGGGCAGAACCCTGAGCAGTTCAGACACCTAGCTTTGCACCTGGCCCCAGTTTACTTGGCAGGCTCGTCAACCACCACATCCCCTACACCCACATAGTTCTCACACTCCCTGCTTCTGTGGTTATTTTTTTATATTTTTCTCTCTTTCTAGGCTTTGTTCATAGAGCAAGAACTGTACCTTTTATGTCTTTCTATTACAAAGCCTTCGGGTCTGGGGTCTGGCACTTTACCTGCCAATAAAGAGGCATTCTTTTAAGAGCCTCCCACCATCTGTCCCCTGTACTAGCATGAATTATTTTATTTCAGCATCTTGAAATCCTGTTGGTGTTGGTACGATTGTTCTCATTCTAATTATAAAGTTCAAACATTATTTTTCTAAGATCACGTGGCTGGACTGTTGTGGTCCTGATGGGTTAGATCCCAAAGTTGTTTGAACCCAGGGCTGGAGGGCTTGGCAGTTGCCACAAAATGTTCCATTATAAACACAGAAAGGCAGAAATGATGACAAGCTCCTTAACATTAACAGATTTAGGGGCTTGGGTAAGTACTTACTTGGTGCACCTGTTTTCTCCTCTTTAAAATGAAGGCATTAGGCTCTTTCACATTTTTTTTTTCTTTTTCATAAGCATGATGCAAACATATCATGATTCTGCAGGTGTAACCTGAGACCACAGGGAAAAAAGAAAAAAGACTTTCTTTTGGGTCTGACTTCTTAAAAAAAAATAATCGACGTTTTTATTGAGATAATTGTAGATTCGCATGCCATCGTAAGAAATAATAGAGATTCCATATGCCATTTACCCAGTTTCCCATGATAACATCTTGCAAAATGATAGTATATTATCAAATATACTAGCAAAATGATAGTATATTATCAAAACCAGGATATTAACATTGATAAAACTCCCCCATTCTTCTCAGATTCCCCCAGTTTGCTGTGTGTGTGTGTGTGTGTGTGTGAATTCTATACAATGTTATTATATGTGTAGGGTTGTGTACCCACCACCACAGTCATGTTACAGACATCAGCCACTGATCTACGTGATGATAAATTCTGGACACAGGTAAATGTATACTTACATATACAATGATTTACTGATGTTACAATACATGATACACCCAGTGGCTTATGTGATATATTTAAACTCTTATTCCTCATTAGCAATGTTTGGTTCCCTGTACTTTGCCAAACTGCACTGAACATGGGCCATTGACCTGTCATTTTCAGCAGTCCTTCTACTCATATATGGGATGCATACTTCAGATGATTTTTGTCCCCGAATTTCACAAGATAACGCATGCCTTGAGCATCCCTCCCTCAGAAGTAGTAATCAGAGTCTCAAATCTCAGAAAATGTGCAGCCGATTCCACCTGGCATTGTTGTCCAACCCAGCTTTGGAAATTAATCCAACCAGTTTCTCCCCATTCTGAGCTAAAGGGGTAGCACATGGTCCTGTTTGGCTCTCATTGAGTGACCTCCCTCTACCTTGTCAAATGCAGGCATTAACTGATTATGTAACATGGTCACAAGCCAAATATTAATCCATGGTCCCAACCTTCTGACCACCTGTAAGTTTGTAGTTGGTTTGTCTTCCTCACCAGAATGCATACTCCATGAGGGAGTAGAATTTTTCTGTCTTCTCTTCTGTCTTACCCACTGATGGGTATAACTTCAGCAGCTAAGAACATGTATACCTGAAAGGAATAGGCTTTCAATTTTTAAATGCATGATTAAAATATGGGAAGTGAGGAAGGAAGGGGATGAAGAGGAAATGGCCAGATGCTGGAGTTGGAAACATTGAAAAATTGAGTTTGATTCTTAGAATTTTACCCACCAACCTGGAAGGATACTTCTCTGTACTTCTCTATAGTTCTTCCACGTCTCATACTATGATCTTGGTCCTGGTGTTTGGAAGGCAGAGCAAAACTACTTGATGTTACTTTTTCCCCCCAGAATATACATATATGTATGTATGTGTGTGTGCATATATATATATGCACACACACACACACACACACACACACACACACACACACACACACACACATATATATATAGTGACCCGGTGTAGGTTCCCAGTTCTTTGTAACAGAACTAGAATCTGAATCCGTTCTTCCTAAAGCTCAGGTGAACTCTTCCCACTAGAGCAATTTTTTTTTTTTAAGATTTTACTTATTTAGCAAGAGAGCACAAGCAGGGGGAGCAGTGGAGGGAAAGGAAGAAGCAGCCCCCCCACTGAGCAGGGAGACCCATGCGGAGCTGAATCCCAGGACCCCAGGATCATGACCTGAGCCAAAGGTAGACACTTAACTGACTAAGCCACTCAAGGGCTCCTAGAGCAAGTTCTAAAAAATATTTTATTTATTTGTTTGCGAGACAGAGAGCATGAGTGAGGGAAGGGGCAGAGGGAAAGGGACAAGCAGACTCCCCACTAAGTGTGGATCCGAAATCTGGCAGATCCCAGGACCCTGAGATCATGAGCTGAGCCACCCACGTGCCCCTAGGAATTTTCTTTGGATAGTTTTAATCCCAGAAACAGAGTTCACATAATTTATTTATGTCTACTTGGATTAGGTGTATAGTTTTCCACACAATCTTTTTATCATTTACCATATTGCCTCTATTTCTAAAAAGTTTTCATGATCTAATTTATTATCTTCAATGAAAAAGCTCAATAAAGTATTTTTCTGATTACAGTATTCTCCTTTGCTTCCTAATCTCAATATAGGGGAGATGATAAAGTCTTGGCTTATTTCAAATTCTAGGCTGAATCTGCTCATTTTTATGGTGGATATCTTCAAAGAATCATGGTCAAAGGAAGACAGAAAATACATCTGTAATCATACAAATGCTCTTTCCTTGCGGAAAAGGTTCTTAAATTTCCTACATGAGTTTTATATTCTAGGATTTTTCAGTATGAATTCTGATGAACAAAAGTTGAGGATTCAGTGTGGAAAGCTATTTAGCTATTTATAGAGTCTTTCTGGGTGAATCCTCTGGTGTTTAGTAAAGATGTGGCACCTAGAGACCTTTGCAGTATTATCATGATTTTAGAAAATCTATTTCCTTTGAGTTTTCTGACGTTGAACGAGGTAAGACCTTTCAAAAGGTTTTTTACACTGAATACAAAGGCTTCCCTTCTAAGTGAGTTCTTTTATGACTGCTGAAATTAGATGCCATTCTGAAGGTCTTGTCACACTGGCTACATCCCTATTGCTTTTCACCAGTATGAGTTCTTTCATGCTGGGTACAATCATAGTTAGTGCTAAAATCATCCACACACTTGACAATGAAAAACTTTCTCTCCAATGTGACTTTTTTAATGCCATCTCAGGACTTCTCCACATAGATTGTTTGAAGGGTTTCTGTCCAGTATGAGTTCTCTGATGTCTGTTAGATTGTGAGTAAAACTTAAAGCATTTTTCACATTTATCACCTTTGTTTGGTGTTGGTTCAGTAGAACCTGCCCAGTGTTCAGTCCGCTTTGAAACTTTGTCCAAGGTATCTATACATTTGCATTCAAAGTTTATGAATTCTTTTATGTCATTTCAAGGTCGCTGGTTGGCTAAAGGCCCTTCTGTATTCATCACACGGAAAGGGTTTTCGTCTCGTGTGAACCCTCTGATTTTCAAAAAGGAGTAAATAGAGTAAAATAGAAAGGCCTTATTACATGCATCACATTTTTGTAGTTTGGGTCCCGTATGATTTTTCTGATGTTGTATAAACTTTGAAGCTCTGGTAAAAAGTATTTCCACAATCATGACCTTCAAAGAGTGGCTCAAATGCATGGACATTTTGGTGAAAAGAAAATGATGAATGGTACCAAAAAGGCCTTCGTGTATGCATCCTATTTGTGTGGTTTCTCTACCATATGAATTTTCTTATGTCCCATAAAGGGGGAGAAATGACTGTCATTCCACAGTCCTCACACTAATGGTTCTGCCTTCCAGTGGAAAGTCTTTGCTGTGCGGTCAAGTGTGAGCTCTGTCTGAAAGCACTCTTGCATTCGTTAAATTCAGGAGAAAAATCCAGTGTTGGTTGGCAGGCTGATGGGGAGACAATAAGAGAAGAAAAGAAGATTAGACTCTCACATCACAGTATAAATCACAATGAGATGTGTGTGTGTGTGTGTGTGTGTGTGTGTGTGTGTGTGTGTGTGTGTGTAAGATACAAGGATATGGTGATTGCAGGTTTGGAAATGTGTGGGGGTGAAGAGGGAGTGGTGCAACTATGCATTTTGAAGGTCTCATTTAAAAACAGCACCAGTATTTACTAAAAAGGCACAGACATTATTCTTTAAACTTTTAAGGTTTTTTTTCTGTAAGAATTACCCATTGGGGCACCTGGGTGGCTCGGGTCATGATCTCGGGGTCCTGGGTTCGAGCCCCGCATTGGGCTCTGCTCAGCAGGAACCTGCTTCCTCCTTTCTCTCTGCCTGCCTCTCTGCCTACTTGTGATCTCTGTCTGTCAAATAAATAAAATCTTTTTTAAAAAGAGAACATTTCCTTTAAAAAAAAAAAAGAACTATCCATTAAAATTTTTATACTCCAAAAACTAACTTATTTATTTATTTATTTATGAGGGAGAGTGTGGGGGAGAAGCAGAAGGAGAGGGAGAGAGAGAATCCTCAAGCAGACTCCCCACTGAGTACAGAGCCCAATGTGGGGCTCCATCCCGGGACCCTGAGATCATGACCTGAGCTGAAATCAAGAGTCAGATCCCTAACTGACTGAGCCACCCTGGTGCCCCTACACTCAAAAAAATTTTACACTTGGGGTGCCTGGGTGGCTCGGTTGTTAAGCATTTGCCTTCAGCTTGGGTCATCGAGCCTGACATCGGGTTCCCTGCTCAGCAGGAAGCCTGCTTCTCCCTCTCCCACTTCCCCTGCTTGTGTTCTCTCTCTCACTGTGTCTCTCTCTGTCAAATAAATAAAATCTTGAAAAAAAATTTTTTACACTTAATAGAGAAAGTGTTAATTGGGATTTTACTCTCAAATTTTTTGTTTAACACAGACCTTAGTGATTTGATACATGGTGTAATATAAATATAGCACATTGATTTTAATGTTACATCAATGCTAAGAGTTAGAGTGCCCATTAGACTTACCCATTGATTTACTACCTGGAATTCACATTGTGTCCATTTGTTAATATAAGGAGTGATCCACTACCTCGTATGTAGGTCTTTGTGGACTTAACCACTGGAATACTATATTTAAAGTTCTAGAATTAGACCTTTTTAAAGAGGGATCTCAGTTGTATACTTGCCACATATTAAAGCACAAAACTCAAGTTCTAGTCTGTTTGTACTCTAAACTCTCATACACGTATTTATCATTGCTATCATGATTTTTCCAACCTCAGGTTCCACAAATATTTTATATTTTTGCCAAACAGATACAAAGATTTTTAGGTTTTTTTTTTTTTTTTAAGATTTTATTTAATTGTCAGAGAGAGTGAGAGAGAGCACAAGCAGGGGGAACAGGAGAAGCAGGCTCCCCGCTGAGTGAGGAGCCCAATGTGGGACTTGACCCCAGGACCCTAGGATCATGACCTGAGCTGAAGGCAGATGCTTAACTGACTGACCGTTCCAGGCATCCAGATACAAAGTTTTATTACTGTTTTTTTTTTATTTGGATTTATTCAGTTGCTAGAGGAACATTTGGTAAATTTGAGACTCTACCACCTACAAAAAGTGTAATTAGCATCCTGTTACTTGCCTGCATCCAGACTGTGGGTAATGCTACTCTTGTCTCAAAATGATGGATAAGCGGGGAGACCCAGGTGGCTCAATCAGTTAAATGTCTGCCTTTGGCTCTAGTCATGATCCCAGGGTCCTCAGATCGAGCCCCTGCTTAGGGAGGAGCCTGTTTCTCTCTCTCCCTCCACCACTCCACCTGCTTGTGCTCTCACTCTGTCAAATAAATAAATAAAATATTTTAAAAATAATGGATAGGGCACCTGGGTGGCTCAGTGGGTTAAGGCCTCTGCCTTCGGCTCAGGTCATGATCCCAGAGTCCTGGGATTGAGCCCTGCATCGGACTCTCTGCTCAGTGGGGAGCCTGCTTCCCTTCCTCTCTCTGCCTGTGTCTCTGCCTACTTGTGATCTCTGTCTGTCAAATAAATTTTTAAAAAAAATCTTAAAAAAAATAAAATAATAAAAATTTAAAAATAATGGATAAAATATTGCTAACTTGAAGCAGGATCAGAAAAATAATTTTAAAAATAAAGTAGAACTACTGGGAATGAATATAGTCGATGGGATAAATGGAATAATAAAGGCAAAGACAAAATAGTTAAATGGCAAGTCCATGAAGAATTTAGGAAAATCCAGATTGGATTTAAAAGAACATTAAAATTAAGGCAAATATAAGCACTGTTATTTACAACTAGAAGCCTCAGGATTAAAGAAAAATAATTAAAAGCACGGGAGAAAAATAATCTAGCATATCTGAATATTTACCAGAAATAATAGGAGTCTTGCTGCACAGGCTTGGTCTCTTTCCCTCAGCACTTTGGAAGTATCATCCTGCTGCCTCTGTCCTCCATTGTTTTTGAAGTCAGCTGCCTTTTATACTGTTGTTCTCTTGTACATGATGGGTCATTTTTCTCTTTCTGATTTCGTGATTCCTTGCTCAGTGGGGAGCCTGCTTCTCTTGTGATCTCTCCCTCCCTCTCTCTCTCTGTGCCAAATAAATAAATAAAATCTTGAAAAAAAAAAAAGGTTTTCTCACAGACTCTCAACAGTTTGATCCTGACGGATGTAGTTGTGGAATTCTCTACTCTCCCTGTTTGGAATTTGTTGACCTTCTAGGATATGTAGATTACTGTTTTTCCCCAGATTTGAGATCTTTCTGGCCACTATTCAAATACTTTTTCTTTCTCTTTCTCTCTCTCCTCTCCTTCCAAGACTTCTACTAGGCATATATTGGTTTGCTTTTTTTTTTTTTTAATATTTTATTTGTTTATTTGTCAGAGAGAGAGAGCACAAGCAGGCAGAGTGGCAGGCAGAAGCAGGGAGAGAAGCAGGCTCCCTGCTGAGCAACGAGCCCGATGCGGGACTCAAACCCAGGACCCTGGGATCATGACCTGAGCCGAAGGCAGAGGCTTAACCAACTGAGCCATCCAGGTGTCCCATATACTGGTATGCTTGCTGGCACTCCATAGGTCTTTGATGCTCTGTTCATGTTTAGTCATTCTTGTGCTTTCTCTTCTTCAAATTGGGTAATTTCTATCGACACATCTTCAAGTTTGCTTTCTGCCAAATTCTCTTCTGCCAGCTCAGATCTGCTGTGGGGCCCCTCTAGTGAAATAATCCTTTTAGTTACAGTGCTTCTAAACTCCAGAACTTCCAGTTTTCATAAATTCTTTCTCTGTAATAATCATCTTTATTTGAATCGTCGTCATACCTGCCGTGGTTTCCTTTAGTTCTTTGAACATAATACAAAAACCGTTTTTGAAGTCTTTGTCTGTAAGTCCAGCATCTGGGCCCCTGCAAAATTTCAGAATTTCTGTTGGCTGCTTTTCTCACTGTGAGCCACAATATCTGGGTTTTTTATGTGGCCTCTATTTTTTTTTCCCTCCTTAACAGGATAAATACTGCCGCAACTCTGGAATTCCGATTTCTACCACACGAGGGCAATATTGTTGCTGGTTTTGTTGTGTGGTGCCTTGTGGGAACCAATTCTTCGGAGTCTGTCTCCCCCATGGTATACAACCACTGCTGTCTCTGCTCATCATTTTATTTGTTTGTTTGTTTGTTTTTAGATTTCTTTATTTGTTTGAGGGGAAGGGACAGAGGGAGAGAGAGAATCTCAAGCAGACTCCCCACTGAGCACAGAGCCTGGCAAGGGGTTTGATCTCCTGACCCTGAGATCATGACCTGAGCCAAAATCAAGAGTTGGATGCTTAACCGACTGAGCCACCGGGGAGCCCCCTGCTCGTCATTTTAAACAATTATTCTTGATTTCATTCATAAACCTGGCTCCGTTCCTGTTTCAGCGTGGATTGGTAGTTAGCCAATGGTGGATCAGAGATTGTGATCCAACATTTCCAGCCACTCTGTCTTCTACCTTTTGCCAATGAACCTACGTGAGGGTTGGGTATTGAATTCAAAGTTCAGTCTGTTTACAGGTAGGCTCCAGATTTTATTTTCCGTGGTACACCATGTCTCCTCTGTGCCTGCGTAAGGCCTACCAGGAAAAGGTAGATAGTCAAGTTTCCTCCTTTCCTAAGCGTGTGCACACCCCGTGCCCAGAATTCTGGATCATCAGGGATATAGGGAACTTACCGGGGCTAATTATATCTATCTCCCTTCTTGGATTTCTTTTTTTTTTTTAAGATTTTATTTATTTATTTGACAGACAGAGATCACAAGAAGGCAGAGAGGCAGAGAGAGAAGAAGGCAGAGGCTGAGCAGAGAGTCCGACACGTGACCCGATCCCAGGACTGTGGGATCATGAACTGAGCTGAAGGCAGAGGCTTTAACCCGCTGAGCCACCCAGGGGCCCCCTTCTTGGATTTCTGATTAAAATCTTGGCTAGTTTGCTAGTTTGTTGCTGGCCTCAACAAGGATCACAAGGTCAGGCTAACTGCAACATTGACCTCCATCACTCAGTTGCACCAAAATTGCTACAGTTTCCGAAAGCTGAGTTTCGGAATTAAGTCAGTCCTCTCCAGCAGCAAAGTGTCTCATTTTCTAACTTGCCCTGAGACTTCTGGCCTGACCGCTGGGATAAAACACCAAGAATCTCACTGTCCGTACCCATAGTTCAGTAGTTTCCTTGGAGAAATACCGTCTCAATTTGTTGTATGCCCTTGATCAACGACCAGCGTCCTGAAATGGCTGTTTCACAATTTTGTTCAGTTTTACCAGTGCTTCTGGGGGGAGGAGTTGCTAAGCTTCTCATTCTGCCACTCTGTGTGTCCTGTATGGTACCTTAAGTGCCAAAGTCCTGGGAGCCAGCTAAATGGACCGGGGCATTGGCTTGTGCCTACAATAAACTAACGTGGCTATCATCTGATAACGGTTAGATCTTACTAAGTGTTCAGTTGATAATTTTAAGGTAAGAACTAAAGGGTAATTCAGTTCTCACAGAGTGGTGAGATTGGGGTCATTTCTTTTCTTTAACAAAATTATTTATTTATTTGAGGGTGTGCAAGCGGGGGTGGGACAGAAAGGCAGAGGGAGAAACAGGGTCCCCACTGGGCAGGGAGCCTCATGGGGCTCCATCCCTGGACCCTGGGATCACGACCTGAGCTGAAGGCAGACACTTAACTGACTGAGCCACCCAGGCATCCCTGTGGTCATTTCTTATGTTTTCTTTTCTAAAACTTTATAGATTGGCATTTGATTATGTATCAATATATATATTTTTGAAAATGTGATTCAAGGAAAGAGTATTTTCTTATATTTTACATGAGTGATCACAACTCAGGTTATACTGTCTTGAAGTCAAATTTATGCTTCAACTCTTGTAAATGGAAACTTACTAAGGTCACCTTCGTGGAGCAGGTTTTAACCCAGGAAACTAAATACCCAGATGTTATTCGTGATTCTTATGAATGATTCTCAGAAATAGAGATTTTAAACTCACTTCTGGGTTTCCAGTTCACATTACAAGCTGATTACAGCCTACCTACGTGCGATCTACTCTCCATTCTTTGAATTTAGTTTCAACTCACAGCAGAAATAATATTCCCCGTCACATTCTCGCCTTCCTTTTTAGGCATCAGCTAATGAACAGTGATTTCTTTCAAGATTCTATTATAAAACTTAGGAAGAAAATTATATTTTGCTACATCTGAACTCTCTATTGAACTGTGTGTGTGTGTGTGTGTGAACTTCTGTGTGATTTGAAATGCTGGTGGTTTCTACATTGCTGTTTAAGATCACAGCATCTCTCCCCATTTAGACATAAACTTCTTCATTATTTGAGGTTTGTTTTATTACCCAGTTTCCTTGTTGCTGTTCAACAAACATCTTTAAAAGGACTCTTCCATAATCAGGTGTTAAAACCTCTGTAATACTTGTGCTTGTTGAATTATTACTTTATTCATGTTTGCTCATTGAAATTGGTTATGCAGTTCAGCAATCCATGTATCAATCCATTGCACTGTTGTCTTAGTAAAATAAAATTTAAAAACAACAAAAATCAGCTTTAAAAAAAATCCATATCTGAATCTAAGAGAGAAAGCTAAGCTTTGAAGGGAGGTTATAGTGGATGCCGTGGACCATCACCCGGATACCCCTTTAGGACTAAGACCCTTGCTTGTCCCGCTGTGAGCTTATGGCTCACAGACGAGTCACTCTTTGGACATTGCCCTTGCCTGAAGACCGCTATGTGGCCCAAAGTTACACCCCTCCTGGCTGTAGCCAGAGGCCATGTAAGGACAGAGGTACAAAGGTCCTGCTCCTTTGCCTCAATTCAGAACTCCGAAGGGTCTTGTCAGTCCTAAAACTCCCTATAGGATTGGATGAACCCTCTGTTGCAACAGCACTGTAGTTCAGTCTCTCCCTTGACCCAACCCAGTTTTCTCTCACTCTTCACATTTGTTCCCAAAAGAACACCAAAACTTGTTACATGCAAATCTCAGATATCAGATTCTACTTTTTCAGGATCCTGACCTATGTCAAAGGTGTTTTAGAAGGTGTGGCTATAGACAGAGAAGAGTATTTACCTCTTTAACAAGAGGGATATGGCAAGAGGACTCTAGCACAATAATGATGGGTAAAAAAATCATTTGCATATTCTTTTCTCCTCTGTACTAAAGCCCATGCAAAGAGCTCATGTCTTAACACCTCTGGGACCCAGGTTCCTCTGAGAAGTTGGGGTGTGTGTTGTGATGGCTTTTACCTGCTCCCCATGTGTCAATTAACTGAGCCTAGAATATTTGTCCCCTCTCTCACCATCATCCAGGATCACTGCCTCACTTCAAAGAAGACCTCACTTTTGCTTTTAAAAGCCCTGAATAGAGGAAAAGAAAATGCCCTTCTCAATGCTTTGAGTATCAGAGAATTTAGACCCAGTATTTGGCTCTACACACAGTGACTATGGGCCCTAGTTTGCTTTAGTTACTCTGGCATCCTTTGTAACATTCCCTTTCGCTTTCAGACTCTACCTAGAATGGCCGGTAAGTTATGTATTAACACTAAAGAAAGAGGAAGCCTCAGAGCAGTGTCCTTTCACAGTTCTGCCCACAAATCACCTTTTAAAAATAGTTCTCTGGTCAAAGAAGTATCCCAAATTTGGGATCCATGATCATGTTTGCGCTGTTGTCTTTGAAACAGGCATGAGGGTTTGAGGAGACTGGGTTCCATGTGGCTTGGGTGTCTGTAGTAGGAGCATGCCCATCTCTTCATTCAGAAAGTTCCCTCAGATGACTAACTGAAGTTTAGGTAAGCATTTCAAGAGTTCTGAAGATATTTGTACAGTAGGAAGACCAATTTCAAAGAGGCAGCTCATCAACAAATGGGAACGATCTTTTTACCCAAAGTTATCAGATGTTTGTACTTTTCCCATATCACCTTCTTGTACAGCATCTAGATATCCTCAATGCTCCCAAGATAAGCCAACAAACACATCTCCAAATTTTATTGACTTCTGAGATAAATACTTGATCGTCTCCAACTGACCATATAATCAAGTAGTCCTAGAAAATTAGCCTTGGTTGTTTGAGACATAAAAAATGGAAGGTTGAATGTGAGCATAAACTTGGGTAGCAAGGTTGACTCGGAGGAAAGAGAAAACACAAATTAACAGTATCAGGAGCTAAATAGTAGCCATCACTGCAGACCATCCAGATGTCAAAAAAATAATAAGGGACTACTATGAACAACTCTGCACACGCAGTTTGACAACTTAAAGGAACCAACTCCTCAGAAAGCATAAACTATTATAACCCACCCAATATGAAATAGATATCCCTAGAATTAGTAAGGAAATTGGATTCATGATTTTTAAAATAAAAATTATAGAAATGGAGAGCAGATTAGTAGTTGTCCAAGGTTAGGGATGGAGTGGAGATGGGCTGGGCATGCCCATAAAGAGGTAGATGAGATTTTTACAACAATGAAATAGCTCTGTGTCCTGACTGCCATGGTGGTTATACTAATCTACGCCTATGACACAGAATGATTCACACACATTCTACCCATGTCAGTTTCCTAGTTTTTATGTTATGCTACACTTACTACATTAAGTTGTAACCAATGGTGGAAACTGGGTGAAGGGTACAGAAAACCCCTCTATATTGTCTTTGTAACTCCCATAAATCTATAACTCAAGGGCTTAGAGAACATGTAGTTGGATAAGAAATAAAGACATAAGAATCTTGGAGGAATCTTGAGTCACCCACATCAGATTATTGGGTAGCACGTACACCCCTAGCTTGTCAAGTTGTGATGCAAACTGAACACTGTAGGGAACATTTTTGCCCTCGCAGAGTTTAAGGAAGGTGGGTTATTTATTTTCGTTAAAAAAAATTATTATGGGGCACTTGGGTGGCTCGGTCAGTTAAGCGTCTGCCTTCAGCTCAAGTCATGATCCCATGGTCCTGGGATGGAGCCCAGCATAGGGTCCCTGCTCAGCAAGGAGCCTGCTACTCCCTCTCCCCCTTACCCTGCTCATGCTCTCTCTGTCTCTCAAATAAATAAAGCCTTTAAAAAAATTATTATTACAACAGGTAGTGCTAAATACTATGTTCCATTGGCCAAGGGATGTCAAAAAGTGAGATCACAATTTGCATAGGAGTGGTGCCTTCAAAGAGGAGGTAAATTTGGATTGTGTCATAAATGAAAAAGAAGCAAGATTCAACAGAGAAATTCCCAGAAATCCATCCTAACAGAAACAGACAATAGTTAACTAGAGATATGTCCATGGCAGTGTTCTACAATAGTGAAAAAAAGTAGAAAATTGCCTACATTGAGCGATTGGTCAAATTATACCTATTCATGGGATGTACTACAAAGAAGCTATTAAAGTCAATAATTTATATATTATCAGTTGCATATTATAATTTAATGACTTGTAGAATTTATATTAAACTTATATATTATAAATTTTATGTGGTATGACTTTGAAAAAAATATACAGGTTCCTAGGAAAAATTACAAACGGTGGTCTGAGATGTGGCCATGTTGATACATTTTCTTTGTAGTCCATATTTTCAACTTTTCCACTGAATAGGTATGAATTTTTTTCTTTAAGACATTATTTTAATAGAAGCAGAAAAGTTGTGCAGGATTTGGGGTTGACTGAGGGATGAATTCAGTTCCTGAGCCTGGAGTAACTGACATGATTGTGTTATGGGAAGTAAGTTACCCTGGAAATACACCTCTTTGGACATTCCTTTAGGTACAGATAAAGTATTCAGGACTCACATTAGAACACTTAAAATTGTCAGACCAGAAAGATCACTAAATGGTTCGAGGACCCATGCAGAGGACACAAAATAATGTAAAGAAGTCACAGTGTATACAGTAGGAGCTCATTATGATCAAGGACTGACTTTCCTCTATTAAATTTAATTTAGAAACAATAGATTGGTTGGTGCCAAAATATTTCTGGGAACCCAGTAAGTCCTACCCTTCAGAGCCCCTCCACCTTTCATAGAGCACATGTCCAAATGTTCAATGTCAAAGACACAAAGAAGAATTTTACATTGATAAAATTAGTCTTATTCAGAATCTGCATTAACCTTTATGCACCAATACTCTATGCTTTAAATCAAGTAAAAATTACAAAGAAACAAAAAGAAAACCACAGGGAATTTTACATCTTTATCTCAGAGAACAGTTCACATAGGCAAATTGAATAAAGAAGAGTGTCATAATTAAACTTGATCTAAATGTTACCAAGTTGCTAATTTAAAATACCATTCACTTGGGGCGCCTGGGTGGCTCAGTTGGTTAAGCAACCGCCTTCCACTGGAGTCGCAGGATCGAGTCCCGCATCGGGCTCCCTGCTCTGCAGGGAGTCTGCTTCTCCCTCTGACCACCCCCCCCCCCTTCTCATGCTCTCTCTCTCTCTCTCTCACTCACATAAATAAATAAAATCTTAAAAAAAATAAAATAAAATACCATTCACTTGGGGTACCTGGGTGGCTCAGTTGTTAAGCGTCTGCCTTCAGCTCAGGTCATGATCCCAGGGTCCTGGGATTGAGCCCTGCATGGGGTTCCCTGCTCAGCGGGAAGCCTGCTTCTCTCTCTCCCTCTCTCCCCTGCTTGTGTTCCCTTTCTCACTGTGTCTCTCTCTGTCAAATAAATAAATAAAATACTTTTTAAAAATACCATTCACTTAGTATCAAAATCATTTATACAGAGGAATAAATCTAGTGAAAGATATATTGGGCCTCAATGCTGAAAACAACAAATAATATTGAGAGAAATTTTAAAAGGTCTGAATAAAAGGAAGAATGTACCATGCCCTTAGACTTGATGACCCCATATTATAAAGATGATTTCCCCCAAATGATCTGTAGGTTTAATGCATTCTCAGTCAAAATTCCAGCAGGTTTTACTGTTGAACATGACAAGTTGATTCTAAAATCTACATGAAAATGCAAAGGTCCAATAATAGCCATGATCAAATTGAAGAAAAATGACAAAGTTGCAGGATTACCTAACCCTCCCCTCTTTCTATCAAAAGCCCTTGTCAAGAAGAACTACCCGATTTGGCTTGCTGATCTCCTTCCATTTTTCCTTTGTGACTAGTCTGGGAGTCAACATTTCTGAGAAGTTGTTTTAATAGCACTAAGGAAGAGAAACAAGGGGCACCCGGCTGGTTCAGTCAGTAGAGCGCGTGACTCTTGATCTTGGGGTTGTGAATTCAAGTCCCGCATTGGGTACAGAGATTACTTAAAAATCAAGTCTTTTAAAAAAGAGAAAGAAAGGGCCCCTGGGTGGTTAGTTAAACGTCTGCCTTCAGCTCAGGTCATGATCCCAGGGTCCTGGTGTGAGCTCCTCTCAGCGGGGAGTCTGCTTCTCCCTCTCCCTCTGCTCCTCTCCTGCTTATGCTTTCTCTCTTGCTCCCTCTCTCTCTCTGTCTCAAATAAGTAAATAAAATCTTTCTTTCTTTTTTTTTAAGAGAAAGAGAGAAACAAGTGTCGTCAATCCTGCTACTTCCAGCTGGATTAGACAAGAGAAATATGCCTCTATATGCACGTTGTAATGACAGAGACAGCTAGGTATGGCATCTCTGGGACATGATGAGTGGATCACGTACTGATTTCTGTGTGCCTGTGTTCTATGGTTCCGAGGGTCACTACAGCATTCATAGCATATGCGAATCTGTATTTTGTAATGAATGGAGTATGTTTGAGTCCACCTAGGTCAAGTGTCCTGTGTGTTGTGACTACATTTGCCTTCTCTACTGAGTGGGGATCTCAGTCCTTTCTTTAAAGACGTAGATTATGCGGAAGAACACTGCTGTGTAAGGGTATGTGCATAGATGTTTGACCTTCACAAGCTCAGTAATGGTAAATAAGCCACCAGAAATGGCTCCCACATAATACTTCACCCCCATCAATTACCAATTACTTTGCATTTGGTCCCCAGACTTATTTCTCAAATCCATTCCCTTCTGTCCTTTTCCGGATGCAGTCCTAGTCCACGTCCCTCCCTATCAGAGCCCCTGGGGAAGGGAATGCCCTCAGTGCCTCAGGATGACCCTCTTCCTCCACCCTCTTCTGCTCTGGGTGGTGGGCGAAGGATCCCCAGTGTCCCAGACTCCCTCCCACCCCCCGCCTGTCTTTCAACAGGAAGCCTATCTGGTGCCAATCCTGGGTCATTCTGATTGTTAGAAGTATTACTCTGCTTTTCTTTAAAAAAAAAAAGAAAGAAAGAAAGAAAGAAAAGTCCTGCCTGGTCTCCTATTATTTTCCTTTCAGATGAACTCTTAGAGATGTCTGTCAAGTAAAACATCAAAGCCAAAAATAAACTAATTAATCAGATTTTGGTTGGGATTTTGTTAAACCAAAACACGATTCCCAAAGGTGTGCAGCGTTCTTCATGCAGCTCCTTTGTGTGTGGTTTTTCTTTCCCTCTTTACTTTTTTTCTTTTTTTTCTTCTTTCCAAGGCAGTTTGTGGGAAAAAGTGGTCGTAGGATTGGCCCCCATGGGTTGGAGGCAAAGCTTTGAGATGACCCCATCCATGGCAGCGAGGACCCTAAATTCATTATCTCTTAGCCTGCCCTAAAGCCCCCGCAGGTCTGCCAAGGGTACCTCAGCCCGAGACCTGCTTCCCAGGGCTGGGGGAGGCTCCATTTGCCTCTCTTTTTTTCCCAGTCGATGTACTCCTGTCTGCTAGTTATGAGCATGGTAAAATGCACAAGAACTCTCTTTCCTGACGTGGGCATGGTTCCCTGGCTTTCCTATCACAGTCATTTGGGAAGCCACACTTGTACACACTTCTCCAGAAGTGTTTTATATTTCCCAGATTTAAAAAATAAGGGAAAAACGAATTGCCACACTCGATTCCATAAAAGCAAGAGCACCTGATGGTGAGGCACTTGAGGGCAGCTGGAAAGATCATGGACTTGTTGCTTCAATTTCCCTGATAAGTGAGATCCACAGTGCTCGGGTGGCTCGCGGAACTGAACATGCCCAGTTTCAGACCCCAGATCTGCCACTGAGATGCTCCGCTGACCTTGAGCAAATTACTAAATCTATGTGATTCTGTTTCCTCTTTTGAAAAATGTAGGTGCTGTTAGGAGTATTGAATGGGATACGAGGGAAAAGCTGTAGCACCTTGCTACTCAAAACATGATGGGGGCCCAGCAGTGTGGGCATCACGGGGGACCGCTAGGAATGCCAAATCTCACGCCCCACCCCACATCGGCTGAATAATTTTAACAAGGTTCCCGGGTGATTCTGCACACTTTGCCTCGCACCTAACGGGCACGCAGGCATCCGTCCAATTGGTGTTTTTCTTACAAGCCTCTTTACTTAGGTTCTTTTTTTTCTCATTTTTAAAAATTTAAATTCAATTGATTAACATATAATGTATTATTAGCTGCAGTCTTTTATAATACCCAGTGCTCGCTACATCACATGCCCTCCTTAGTGTCCATCACCCGGTTACTCCAACCCCCCACCCCTCTCCCCTCCAGCAATCCTCAGTTTGTTTCTTAGGATTAAGAGTCTCTTAGGGTTTGTCTCCCTCTCTGATTTCATCTGGTTTACTTAGGTTCTTAAATATGTCCACCTTCATGATCATGAGGTTGGGGTTTAAATCCTCATTCTTGAAAAAAAGATTTTATTTCTCTATTTGAGAGTGAGAGAGAGAGCACAAGGGGGGAAGGGTTAGAGGGAGAAGCAGAAGTGGGGAGCCCAATGTGGGGCTCGGTCCTGAGACTCCAGGGTCATGACCTGAGCCACAGGCAGACACTTAACTGACTGAGCCACCCAAGTGCCCCATAAATCTTCATGTTAATAGATAAAGTAAGGTTCATACAGGTGAAGTGGAGGTCATAGAGCTAGTGGATGGAGTTGCTTTGGGGTCCAAATAGATATTTAACTCTAAATTTCATTATCTTTTCAATACATATTTATCCCTGAAATTGAAAATGTATACACCATCTTGTCCTTAATATCAAAAGGATGTAAAAACATCTTTGGGGTGCCTGCCTGGCTCAGCTGGTAGAGCCTTTGACTTGGGATCTCAGGGTTGTAAGTTCAAGCCCCATGCAGGGTGTAGGGATTACTTAAAGCTGAAATCTTTAAAATAATTAATTAATTAATTAAAATATCCTCAATCACATGGATCCCCCATGCCAAAAAATTATGGACAAAATATTGAATTAATCTTACTACTGTGGCGATTGCATTTCAGAAAGTCAGTAAGGATTGTGAGCCTCCCCTAACCTTTCTAGTCTGGCTGTGTCCTCAGCAGCCCAATTTAGAGTTTATAGCTCAGTCTGAGGTTCTCGATCAAGTTCATTTGACCCCCATGTCCAAGCTCCAGAGGAACAGGAGCTCAAGAGAAGGAATAAGGGGATTATTCTAGGAGAATCTGAGAGCACCCTCCCTAACCTGAGACTTCTTAAGGACCGAGGAAAAGATTCCCTGTGGAGGGGGATAGGTCCTAGACAGCTGGGCTTGAAGCAATTCCTGATTCTCCTGCTTATAGTGAGCAAAATTAGGATAATATCACCACATCCATGGGCCATCGAGTCCAGTGTGACAGTGGAAGATGTGGGCAAATTTTGAGAGGGGAGCGGTAAGCCAGGGCAAAAGAGACTGGTAAGGGACAGGGTCTAAGGGGGAAACAAACATTATTGTAGGGTGTTTGAGGAGTTGGCCTTAGAATAAGAGCTCACTAACCCCAGCAAATGAAATGTTTCTTCACTCTTCCCTACATTATACACCAATTCTATTTTCTGCTTCCTCGTTCCAGAATCAGGGCTGGTCTTATACCATAGGTGTTACCATACCTGATTGATTTTTTTCCCCCCTCAATCCTGGACAAGGTGAAGAAAAGCTTTTCCTCTTAGCTAAAGAACCACTGAGAGGTGGTACTGGGGTGAATTTTGTAAGATACCTAAAATCTTGCTCCTTGTTTAGAATAGCAATAAAATTAGGGTAGAATGAGTAACTTGTCTAGGATCACATATATCGTGACTGACAGAATTAAGATTAGAAATTGAGAGAAACTTCCTGCCACTGTTTTTAGATGAATTTCTAGAATGATATCAATTACCAAAATTGACGACAGAAGAAATGAAAAATCTATTTAACTGTTTAAAATTCTTTAACTATATAATTTTCTTTTTTTTAAGATTTTATTTATTTATTTGACAGAGATTACAAGTAGGCAGAGATGCAGGTGGGGCGGGGCGGGAGGGGCGGGGGAGAAGGCTCCCTGCTGAGCAGAGAACCAGATGCGGGGCTTGATCCCAGGACCCTGAGATCATGACCCGAGCCGAAAGCAGAGGCTTTAACCCACTGAGCCACCCAGGTACCCCAACTATTTAATTTTCTTTTTAACTATTTAAAATTCTTTTTAAAATTGATTCAATAATTCAAATTTTAAGGTCCCAGATATTATCACTGATTAATTGTACCACATACATAAGGAAGAAGTAACCCAATCTTACAGAATTGTTCTTGAGACTAGAAAAATGGAAATACTCCTCAACTTATTTTATTGGCCAACATATTCTTTTTGTTGTTGTTGTTCACAAAACATTAAAAAAATTTTTTTTTAATTTAGTCAGTAGCCATTCTTCAATTGAGTAGTTCAGCCTACTTACATTTGTTAAAATTAGTACACCCATTCTCCCTTTATTGTTGGGTAAATTTAACCTGTATTTTTGTTGTAGATTTTTATTTTGTTTTTAATCAAGAATGGATATGGGATTTTATTAAATGCTTGCAGAGCATCTATTAAAATAGCTCTAGTTTTTCATACTTTAGTCTTTAGTATGATAAAATAACTTTTTGTGTGTTAGATTATCTCTGTATTCCTGGGATAAATCCAACTTTGTCATAAAATACTGTTTTAAAACATTCCTAGATTCGGGGTACATGTGTAAGGGAAGTGGAGATATAAAAAAGAGGTCATTGATTGGGAAGTTAAAAAAAAAAAACTTCAAATTTTTTTCCTTTTTTTCTCCATTGCATGATTGAAAATTTATAACAAACACAAAAGTATAAAAAATAGTATGAAAACCCAGGTACCCATTTAGCAGTTAAAACAGTTGTCAACTATTGGCCGACGTAATCTGCATCTCAAAACCAAACAAGGATATTATAAGAATGAAACATTAAAAGTCGATCTCATGGGGCACCCTGGTGGCTCAGTCTGTTAAGCATCTGCCTCTGGCTCAGGTCCTGATTCCAGGATTCTGGAATCGAGCCCACATCAGGCTTTCTGTTCAGTGGGGAGCCTGCTTCTCCCTCTTCTTCTGCCTACCACTCTCCCTACTTGTTTTCTCTCTCTGTGTCAAATAAATAAATAAAATCTTTAAAAAGATCTTTAAATAAATAAAGTTGATCTCATTCATGAAGTAGAGTTCTAAACAAAATATTAGCAAATAAAATCGGGCAATATTTTTTCCAGTTTTATTGAGACATAAGTGACTTACAGTACTGTATAAGTTTAAGATGTACAGCATAGTGATTGACTTTTTTTAAAGATTTTTTTTTAAAGATTTTATTTATTTATTTGACAGAGATAGACACAGTGAGAGAGGGAACACAAGCAGGGTGAGTGGGAGAGGGAGAAGCAGGCTTCCTGCTGAGCAGAGAGCGGGACGCGGGGCTTGATCCCAGGACCCTGGGATCATGACCAGAACAGAAGGCAGACGCTTAACCAACTGAGTCACCCAGGCGCCCCAAAGATTTTATTTTATTTTTTTTTAAGTAATCTCTATACCCGACTGAGCTGGCCAGGCACCTCTGACTTGACTTTCATATTTTATGAAATGGTTACCACAGTGAGTTTGGTTAACATCCATGATCTCACATAGATCAAAAAAAAAAAAAAAAAAAAAGAAAAGGGCAATATTTTTAAAAGATGAGAGTTCATGACCAAGTTGGATTTAGTCCAGGAATACAGTATTTCTTTAATTCTAAAAATTAACCAGTGAAACAAAAATGTGTTAGCAACATAAAGGTCATATCAATAATATAGAAAGTGCATTTGTTAAAATTCAAGTCCAATCATAACTTTTTAAATTCATTATTTTAAAGATCCTTAGCAAGCTGGGAATAGAAGGAAATTTCCTAAATATGAAAAACAATGGACATTTATAAGAAACCAACAGCGAATATAACTAATGTCTCATATTAGGTACAAATTTCAATATAATACAGGCCTGTTGGAGTTTCCAAAATTGTAAGGAGCCACACACATTATAAGCAGCAAAGAGCGCTAATTGCGAGCTCTGTTCCTGTGACCGAGATATGGCTATGTCATTTTACCAGATAAACTAAAATTCACCCATTGAACAATCAAGCTCAGGATTGTTAATGTCCTTGAATGAGCACATTGTTACTAATGCTGCAGAATATTTTGAATGATTTTGTTACTTTGACAGTTATTTTAGCATACACTGTTACTAAAATTTAAAATATTTTAATTACTACACCATTCTCATCCAAATATTCATTAAATGGTAGTGCTCTTAGGGGGCTTAAAAATTCATGAAAACCAATTACTTTGAAGTGGAAATTAGATGTTATAATATACTACACAGACACTTTAAACAAACACCAAATGCCCTGTGCAGTTAATTCAGCCGAGAACGCTCAATACAACATCAGAGTTAAGGCCAAGGAAATAAAACAGGCAGCAATAAAGCAGATACATTCCACAGTGGGAGTGGATTTATGTTCCCTGGGAATGCATTCTTCCGCTCTGCATCTCCTCCTATGGGGATACGAGTTCTGAATAATGCAGGTTTTGAATTTTTCCAGGTCTTACAAGCAAAATCCTTGCATAGACCGCTCCACTAGGTTACATGTGAAAGTAAAGTAATTTTTAATTTTTAAGCTCAGTTTTATCCCTGGATTTGGTTTTTACATTTGTTTTTATACCCTTAGAAGACATTTGTGATTTTTAGTAAAAAAAAAAAAAAACAAAAAACAATACCTTATCTTTTTGTGTAAAAAGTATTTTATTTTTAAAAATATTGTAATAAATAAATAAAATAGGGGCACTTGGGTGGCTCAGTGGGTTAAAGCCTCTGCCTTCGGTTCAGGTCATGATCCCAGGGCTGTCTGCTCAGCGGGGAGCCTGCTTCCTCCTCTCTCTCTGCCTGCCTCTCTGCCTACTTGTGATCTGTCTGTCAAATACATAAATAAACAAAATCTTTACTAAATAAATAAATAAATAAATAAATAAATAAATAAATAAATAAATTATTGTAAACTCTCCCCATGTCAGTCAATATATCTCTGCATTATAATCTTACGTGGTTACTGATATATTCCCCACCTTATGGATGCCTACAAGCTCTTTTTTTTTTCTGGTTTTCTGGTTTTTTAAGACTTAGATTTTTGACAACGTGGTGCCCTTGACATAAATTGTAAGAAATGTACTTCTACATGTATCTTCAGACAATTATTAATTAGGTTGTTTTCTAACAATAGAATTACTACATTAAAAAAAAGAGAACTGCTATCTTTAAGTAAGTACATGCTCCTTTAAATCTTGGTGCGGAGTGGCCTCCAAATGGTTTTATAAATTACATTCCAAATAGAAATTTATGAGAATGAACATTTTCCCAAACTTATGCCCATGCTAGTTATCATTTTTCTTTATAATCTTTGCCAGCTGTAAAGGCCAAAAAATGTATTTAAACATTTGCATTTTTTATTTGTAGTTTATCAGCGGTTTCCACATATTTATTCCCCATTTGCATTTTCCCTTTTATTACTTTCCCCCTCCTATCCATCGATCATTTTTATGGTAGTGTGATCTTCTTATAAATGTGTAAGAGATAATTAAATGAAGTCAATAAACCATTTGTTTCATATATTTAACAAATATATTGTCCAAGTATGTGTTTACTTGATTTTTTTTTCTGAAAGTAAGGTTTTAAATTTTTCTAGAGCAAAATTCAGCAGTCATTTCTTTTATGGTTTGACATCCCTGCCCAGAGTTTAAATGAGAAAATTCTCTTATATTTTCTCTAGGTACTTGGTGGCTTACTGTTCAAATGTTAAATCAAGAGTCAGTATGAAATTTATGCATTATAATGTGTCTGTGCTAGAGACATAAGCTTGCCCTCTCCTCCCACAGCCCCTAGATTCTGAACATGATTTCTTGACTGCCTCATTTCTCTCCTCCTCCCACAGTGCCCTACTTGGAAATCCCACCTTAATCGTGCTCCAAATTCTTATGAGCTCTTGGGTACCTGTTCTTTGAAGGAGTAGACAACATTTTGAATACTCCAGTTTTTTTAAGTATCGGCTTTTTTGCTAGGGTTTGTTTGTCTTTTCCAGATGAAATTTAGATGTGTTCTGTTAAGTAAAATAAAGCAAAAGGAAGGAAGGAAGAAGGGAGGGAGGGAAGAAAGAAATCACGTCGCTCAAGTTATTGATACTTTAATTGGATTTTTTTTAAAGAATGTTGAGTTTTCCCATCTAGGACAACAATATGTCTTTAAAATGCAGCATGTGGGGGCGCCTGGGTGGCTCAGTGGGTTAAAGCCTCTGCCTTCAGCTCAGGTCATGATCTCAGGGTCCTGGGATCGAGCCCCACATGGGGCTCTCTGCTCAGCGGGGAGACTGCTTCCTCCTCTCTCTGCCTGCCTCTCTGCCTACTTGTCATCTCTGTCTGTCAAATAAATAAATAAAATCTTAAAAAAAAGAATGCAGCATGTGTGGGGTGCCTGGGTGGCTCAGTGGGTTAAGCCTCTGCCTTCAGCTCAGGTCATGATCTCAGGGTCCTGGAATCGAGCCCCGCTTCGAGCCCTGCATCGAACCCAGCATCGGGCTCTCTGATCAGCAGGGAGCCTGCTTCCCCTTCTCTCTCTCTGCCGGCCTCTCTGCCTACTTGTCAAATAAATAAATTAATTAATTTAAAAAAAATAAATAAAATGCAGTGTGTGTCACGTCTTTTTTTTTTTTTTTTTTTTTAAGTGCGGAGACTTATGGGAAACGGAGTCCCGAATTTGATGGATTACCGGGAGGAGAGCCGAGGGAACCTGTTCCTTGCAGCTCCTTCTGCGCATGTGCAGTTCCTCCTCATTGTTCGCCCGCTCCCTTGTCTCCGGCTCCGCACCGCAGGTAATCGCCGAGTCTCGGGGTCGGCGCGCCGCTCGGTGACCGAGTCCTGCGGGAAGGATGTGCACTACAGGTAGGGACCTCGGAGGGTTGCTTTGCACGGAGCGGGATAGGTTTGTGCCCACACATGGTGGAAGCAAAAACTTGAGCGAACCCCTGGGGGGCGGAGGACCCTAAAGAAAGCCAGAGACTGAGCAGCCTGGCTGCAAACCCACAGGTTCCACGAAAAGATTAAGGGCACGGGTTTCTCGGTCCGAATAAAGTGCGCTGAGAAAAGGCATCTGAATGTCAAAGAACTGTTTCCAGGAGCTCCTCGAATTTGCATGTGCCCGGTCGACCGTTCGTTAGCGAGTCAAACTCACGACCGCGGCGGGGATGAGAGTGAAGGCTTGTCATGCTCATTCTCTGCCTGCAAGCTGCGGGCAGGTGGGGGGTCTGCATTGTAGCAGGCTGGTATAAGAGCCTGAGTTTGAACTCCGACGAGGTTAAATTCCAGCTCCGCCACTGAGTCTCCGTGGGCAAAATGATGAGCCTCTAAGACTCAGTTTCCCCATCTGTAAAATGAATTTATTCCTCAAACCCATCTCTAGGTTGTTCTGAGGATTGACTAAGGTAACACCTGTAAAACACTCAGCACAGGTCCTGGCATTCACTAAGGACCTGGGAAATGTTCATTGTTCTTTTCGTTGAGAATATTGTTTATTTCCAAAGACACCCCCCCACACACCCAGTAAAATGGGTATTAATCCCATTTTAACCAAGAAGAAAACCAGGACTCTGGACGTGAAGGGTCATGGTCAGTAATTGAAGGGGCATACACACCTCAAGCAGTTTTTGTTTGTTTGTTTTAAAGATTTTTATTCATTTGACAGAGAGACAGTGAGAGAGAGCATGAGAGAGGAGAAGGTCAGAGGGAGAAGCAGACTCCTCGTGGAGCAGGGAGCCCGATGTGGGACTCGATCCCAGGACTCTGGGATCATGACCTGAGCTGAAGGCAGTTGCCTAACCAACGGAGCCGCCCAGGCGCCACTCAAGCAGTTTTTTATCCCAGTCCGGTGTTGGGTTTTGTCCCGCAGCACACCCTTCCCAGCGCTTAGCAGAGGGGACCATCCCAGAGACTCGAGCAAAAAACCTGGAGTGTACCAAGCTGAGTCTTCTCTAGAGTTCATGGAGACATCGGTTCAGAGCCCTCGGGTTACTCCACCATGAAGGCTTCTCTAGGCTTTCCTTGTTGTGCATCTGCCCGGTGGCCTCCCCAGTTTATAGACTCCCAAACCAGATTTTTCTGACAGTTGTTCTCAAATAAGCTTGTTAAAACCCCAGAGCTGGCTAGGCCCCACCCGCCAGGGTTTGATAGGTTTGGGAGGGGGCTCCACATTTGCATCTCTATCAAGCTCCTGACTGGTGCAGATGCTGCTGGGAACTGCTCTGCGAACTCCAGCGGTCTGTGGTCTGTTGGTCTGTTGGTTGGTCATGGTTGCAGATGTTGAAGTCCCAGGGCAGCTGGGACCTGGGGTGCAGATTCCAGTGATTTGAATTCACCCCTCCAGCCAGGTTCACATTTCCTTGGACCCCACAGCTCTTGGAAGGAAAGAAGGCAGGGCCGCCGCGAGCAGGACACCCACGTGGGAGATCCCCACCTGCTCAGACAGCCCACCATAGCTGGGGGCACAGACCCCAGAAACAAGGAGGTTCTATCTTTGCTTGCTCAGAAGCGATTTCTGATCACATCACCACAGCAGAGGTTGTCAGAGCTGCCTGTCCGTGAAAGTGGGAGTCAACTTTCAAAAGAGAGAGGGGAGCCGAGCTGTGGACACAGTGGATGAGGCTGTGGTCTGGGAGGATGGCCAGGGAGACACGATCACCACTCCTCCCCAAACTCCTCCCACGCTTTTTATTCTCCCTGAAAACCCGGTCCCGGGATTCCGCACAGCCATCTCCTCGTGGGGAATTTAGGGCTATGCTACCCACCCCCGCCTCATTCCTGTCTTTGTAGGCATATGCCAAGGGTCTTCAGGGGTTATATAACCCTGTCTCATTTTAAAAGTGAACAGTATTGGGTCTGAAGGAGTCATTAGCATACAGTTAAATACAAGGTTTCTGGAGCCAGACTGCCAGGGTTCAAAGCCCGGCTCTGCTATATTATTTTCACTTCTTTCTTTCCTCATCTATAACCTGGGAGTAGTATTACCTACACCTTGCTTTATTTTAAGGAATAAAGAGGTAACATATGTAAAGCATTTACAACAGTGCCCATTACATAGTAAGTACCATCCAAGTATTGTCAGTGTCCTTAATATCAGCATAATCTGGGTTCGCATTATTTGTTAGTCCCAGAACCTAAGGAACCACTGGGATCCCCCTGACTCCCAAGCCCCTGTTCTGTTCACTGTGGCTCAATTAAGTCAAAACAAGTTTCTTTCTTTCTTCTTCTTTTTTTTTTAATTTCATCCATTTACTTGACAGAGAGAGACTGTGAGAAAGGGAACACGAGCAAGGGGAGTGGAAGAGGGAGAAGCAGGCTTCCCACTGAGCAGGGAGCCCCATGAGCGGGGCTCAATCCCAGGACCTTAGGATCATGACCTGAGCCGAGGGCAGACACTTAAGGACTGAGCCACCCAGGCGCCCCTCGAAACAAGTTTAATTTAAAAAATCCTTTAGAGACACTGAAACCAAAGGAGAATAAATCCCTTTAAATAAAATAGACTTCCCTGAAGCACACCTATCCTGTTAGAGGTTCCTACTGATCTTTTAACTTGACGGAGTTAAAAATCTAAGGAGGGGCGCCTGGCTGGCACCAGCACTTGATCTCAGAGTTATAGGTTCCAGCCCCACGGTGGAGGCGCAGATAAATTAAAAAAATTTAAATATGTGTGTGTGTGTTGGAAAGTAAGTGAGCAGATCTCCATGAGGTTTTTGTTTGTCAGGTCATTTTTTACATTTTTTTTCCTGATGAAAATATTCAAAACATAGAATAGTAAAGAAAATAACATAATGACTCCCATAATATTTGTCACAGCTTCAGCCATTATCAAGTTATGCCCATCTTGTTTCATCTGTACCCACCCTAACCCACATATATATACATTTTACCTTCCACCTTTCATGACTAGATCATTTTAAAGGAAATCCTGGGAATGCCCAGCTGGCTCAGTCGGAAGAGCGTGGGACTCTTGATCTCAGGGTCATGAGTTCGAGCCCCACGTTGCATGTAGAGAGTACTTAAATAAATAAGCAAACAAACTTAAACAAATAATAAATCCCAGACACAAAAACTTAAAATGTAACCTGTTTAATAATGGCCAAAGCCATGGCATGCCATCTTTGCTATGCTAAGATTTGTTTAACCGACTCCTTCTTAGTTGAACTTTGGCTTGTTTTATATGTCTGCTATTAAACCAAAGAAAGCTGTTAATTGTTTTTTTTTTTAAGATTTTATTTATTTATTTGACAGAGAGAAATCACAAGTAGGCAGAGAGGCAGGCAGAGAGAGAGGAGGAAGCAGGCTCCCTGCTGAGCAGAGAGCCCCATGTGGGGCTCGAACCCAGGACCTGGGATCATGACCTGAGCCGAAGGCAGCGGCTTAACCCACTGAGCCACCCAGGCGCCCCAGAAAGCTGTTAATTGTAAGAAACCAATAAGATAAGAATATTTAGGGGCACCTGGGTGGCTCAGTGGGTTAAGCGACTGCCTTCAGGATCGCAGTCCTGGGATCGAGCCCCACATCTTGCTCCCTGCTCAGTGGGGACCCTGCTTCTCCCTCTGCCACTCCCCCTGCTTCTTCTCTCCTGCTCTTTTTCTGTCAAATAAATACATAAAATCTTTATTTAAAAAAAAAAAGAATATATACTTTCCCCAATGGAAAGCATGCTTCTCTTAAATACCCACAGTTACACCTGCCCCATTGAAGGGTCGGACACATCCTGCCACTGTGTGGCTGGCCATCAGCTATCATGTGTGGATTTCTAGGCAAGGGCTCTGAAGACCTTCAGGACAGACCCTGTTTCTCATAGTTGCTCTGCTCCTTTCCCTTCCTCCAGCTCTGGCCTCACAGTTCTGGAAACTTTCCCCGGAGCGGGAGATGAACACATCCCAGGTGAGTCATTTACTTCTTACTCAACTTTTTCAATGGACTCTAAGAGTGACTTCACATTTTTTAGTGACCCTGCTTTCTTATCAATTGTTCTTTTTTTTTTTTTCTTTCACTTTTTGACTTTTTTTCCTGGGATATCGTCTGACTTTCCTTTTTTCTTCTTCTGGTGGTTTTGAAGGTCTACATGTGATTTGTATTGTATTATTGATTACCTTTGATGTGTGGGACACATATGTGAACGTGTTTTTCTTTCGACATCAGGGATTGTTTTCACCCATGGTACCATCTAAATAAGATACACTCCTTTATCTCAAGTTCCATGAAAACATTTTAAGTGCTTCTTTTTCCACTTTCTCTTTACATAATAAATTTTATTTTTTAATTTTTTAAAAAGATTCTATTTATTTATTTGACAGAGATTACAAGTAGGCAGAGAGGCGGTGGGGGTGGGGTGGGGAGCAGGCTCCCTGCTGAGCAGAAAGCCCAATGCAGGGCTCCATCCCAGGACCCTGGGATCATGACCTGAGCGGAAGGCAGAGGCTTAACCCACTGAGCCACCTGGGCACCCCTATTTTTTGAATTCTTTATTAATAATTGCATCACACCTTCTAGCTACTTGAACAAAAATTATTTCAATTCTAATATACATTTTCTGGTTTTTTTGTTTTTGTTTTTGGTTTTTTTTGCTGTCCCAAGTCTGAAGATAAAGCATCATAATGTTATCTACAACTTAGGGTTGCTTGTCACGTTCCAGTCACTGTTAAATTCCTTGCCTGGCTTAATTACAACAGCATTATGAGGTAGGGACTTTTATTACACCCTTTTTACTGAAAGTATAAATAACAAATTTAGGTGATTGTAGTTGGAGTGATTCTATGGATACATCATTAGAAATTCGGCCAGGCAGGGGGTGACTGGCTGACTCAGTCAGTAGAGCATGTGACTTTGATATTGGGGTCATAAGTTTGAGTCCTACATTGGGTGTAGAGGGTACTAAAACATAAATAAATAAGTAAAAGAAATTTGACCAAATAGGTCAAATTTGTCTTTGAGTCCTTGAGTCCAAGTCCACTACAAGCTTTCTATCCATTTTTGGGAGTAAGATACCATCTGCTTCTGTTCCAGCCTGTCCAAGAACTTGGGATGGGACATCTCTTAGGCATGGCATTGCCGGATAAGACACAGGGCACAGAAAATATAGCTGGCATGGGACATACTTATACTAAAAACCTATTTGTGTTTCCCTGGGTGCCCTGTGTTTTTATTTCCTAGAGCTGGGACTGTACTTCGGTAGAAAGAGGGTTTCAGGTGTCCTCTGCTCCCATGAGCATTCCTCATGATCCAGATTCCTGATCCAGATTCCTGATCCAGAGGATCAGTCATTCTCTGTCTTTTCAGGGGCTGATTTTACTAGGTCGTTCAAAATGGCCTGTTGCTGGACCGGCACAACCTGCCTCAGTTTCCCCATCAATCACAGTAACAGTTCCTCTTCCCAAGTTTCAAGAATTCTCAGGTTTCATGCCCACAATATGTCTCTTTGTCCAAAAATGTTAAAAATGTTGCCTACATACAGTTTGTAAATATTTTTTGAAGTTTCCTGTTGAGTTACCCTCTGCCTCTTCCCTCGCATGGTCTGTAAGTCCTCCCTTGGCCAGCTTCACCAGGAACCATTCTTCCTGCTCTTGTCTGTTCACCACTCTGTCCTCCGGTTGCGTTCCTTCTCTGACTGCTGACTTCCGTTGGAGGCCTCTGGACAATCTTACGCCTTCTGAGTCTGAGTGTCCAGAAGTACCTTTATTCTGCCCTGTGACAGGACTGACCAGCTGTAGTGTTGGGGTGTGCGCTCCTGAGAGGGTGTGAGGAGAAAATACAATCTCCTGTTTGTGTGACTGAGGAGAAGTCATGGGCCAATTTGCTTCTCACCCCAGTTTTATTCTTTCTTCTGGCAAAGTTTTTCTTTCTCCCGGGCTTTGAGCTATGTCAGCAGGCCACATCTGCCCAGATGCCTGCTAGGTACCTGATGAAGGTGTTCCTGCCCACGAAGTCTCGTGCCCCAGGACACTTGCAGTGATTTTCTGAGATTATTTCCCTCCCTGCCTCCTCTCAGTTCACACCACCCAGAGCTCCCAGGAGGCGGTCAGTAGCTCCCTGCTATGGTCCGGCTGTTCCTCCTTTGCTTTTCTGTCCTCTTTTCCATTTTCCATTTTCTTTTGCTCTGTGTGTTAAGAGATCTGCTCATTTTTAGTTACACAAGTCATGTGATTTTCAACGCCTTCTTTGGAGGGCTTTAGGTTTTAGATTTTTCTCTTTTCCTAAGTCAACCACCGAGTATATTCTATCTGGGTCCTTTGCCTTTCTGCAGAGCCAACTTCACTCACTTTATGGAAGTAAGATTCTGACACCAATCTGGGGACACCAATTGGAAGTCTTAAAAATTATTGTCTTCAACATCTAAGTTAATTCTGTCTTCATAGACTTCATAGTCTTGGTACTTATCTTTTTAGGCTGTTGGGTTTTCTTTATGTAAAAATAACACTGTTATTTATATTTGTTTTTTATTGTTTATTGCGATTTATTTTATTGTTTGCATTTGTCATAAAATCATACTTTGTTACGCAGTTTTTCTTGATGCTTTTTTTTCCAATTGTTTGTTTTTCCACCAGCAGAGTCTGGGCCCTTTTTAGTTTCCTGTTGTAAATGGAAAAACAAAACGTCATCATACGATCGGTCCAGGTAGCTGCTGCTGTGTTCACTCGGTGGCACAGAGGCCTGTTTCCTTGGCAGGCTCTTCCCTGGAATGGAAGGACAGACCTGGGGGCTTTTCCGGGGATTGGTGGGAGATGTGTCCAGACGGGCCTCTCTGTGGGTTGTACAGAGCAGGGCAGAGCTCAGGGGGACCCTCCTTTCCCCCTGCCAGAGCCGGCAGTGCCTTACCTGATGGCAGAGCTGTCTGTTTCCCTAGTGTTGGTCTGTTTCCCTAGCGTTGCCCTAAAAGCAAAGCTGGGACTGCTCAGGGTACTCAGCGTAGCACTTTGCTTCTCTCTCTGGTTGCAAAGTTCATGCAGACTCCTGGAGGCGGTTGCCCTGCTTTTTATAGGGAAGGTTCTTCTGAGTGTTGACCCTTCGCCAACCCCTCTGCGGGGGTAAGAGTGAGCCAGGAGCGTGGCAGTCCTCATAGGCCCACTCGCTCTTCTGGGTCTCCCCGCACAGCTGCTGCTGACCTGGGTGGTCCTGCCGGGCTCTGAACAGAACCTGAGATTCGTGCACCTTCTGGGTTTGTGGTAGGGGATGAGCACGTGGCCTCCAGAATCTGCCTCCTCCTCTGTAACTTACAGAAACCCCTCAGCATTTGTCCCTTGCTGACAGCCCCCTTTCCCTGTACTCCGCTGCCCCGATCCCGTAGTGGTGTTTTTATGTATGTCTCTCCCTGCTATGGTTTGGAGGCTCAAGAGATAAATGTGTGTGCCCAGCCCATCCTGTCGGGTTAGGAGCCTTTCTTATTCTTGAAATTGTCACCACCGGTGGCTCCCGAGGATCGCGTCATTCCTTCGACGTTTTCCTCGTGAGCACCGCCACGGACCTGCTCTGCTCTCCATGGACAGATACATCTGCCAACTCCCGCTTCCCCAAGGCCTTCTCTCCCTCCTCCTCCCCAGCAGGCTCCGAATCTTCTGTCTCCTGTTCTTTGTGGGCAGGTTCCCCACTCAGATGGCTTCGGCTACCACCGAGATACTCCTGATTTCCAAAATGTATCTTAATCCTTGACCTCTCTCCTGAGCCCCAAGACCTTATATCCATCTGTCACCTGGAACTTCCCACCTGTGTGTGTCACAGATGTCCAAGATTTCACCCCCCCACCCTCTCTCCTGCCCGACCTAGTCTTCCTCCTGGCTTGTCAGTCTCGGTGTAGGGCACCAGCCTTGACCCAGCTGCTCTTGGAGATAACCCCGGAGTACTAGCCCCAGAGTACCAGCCCCGGAGTACTATTCCGTTGCCCCTCTTGCCCTAACCAATTGATGACAAATACCATTTAGAATCAGCTCCACGTCTAAATGCCCCTGTTACGACATTACAATCTTCTCTGATTATGGTTATTACCTTCCTCTCTGACTTGACTTCCCTTCCCTTCCCTGAAAAACCGTACCCTGGCTTTCTCAAACTCAACACAGTCAGTATTTGGGGCCAGATAATTCTTCATTGTAGAGGCTGTCCTGGGCATCGCAGGCTGTCCCAAAGCATCTCTGGACCCCAGCCACTAGATGCCAGAAGCACCCTTTCCTCCATTGGGACAACCACAAAGGTCTTTGGACATCACCAAATGCCCCCCAGGCAGGCAAGATCATGTTGATTGAGAACTGCTCCTTTAAAACCCTCTCCCAGTCTGCTGCTAGGGCATTGCTTTCAAAATCTAAATCTGATCATGTCACTTAGGTATATGTCCCCATTTCCATGGAAGTCATCTCCAAAGCCAGGTGTCCACCCCAGAGAACTGCAGTTGACCATCAAGTAGTGTGTGGTATGTAAAGAAAGTTCTACAATGCTCTTTCATGTTTCTTATGTATCTAGAAAAAATTAAGAAAGGAAACTTTACTTTTGGTGGCTAGCTGGAGAGTCCTAGACATGTATCATTTAGAAGTTAATGAGCGGAGGGATGCTTAGGAACTTCTGTTGATGGGGTGACTCGATATTTGGAGGCCACTGGTCTCCAGGAGAAATTCCAAAATTTCTCCTTGTCTGACCACTGACTACCTCTTGTGCTCTGAGTCTCATCGAAGCCCCCAACCTTATTCCATCACCGTGCACTCCTTGCAACTCCCTTAACTTAATGTGTGTCGTTATTTATTATTATGTAATTTATTACTGGGCATGTATGTGCTTTGTAGAAAGTCTCCTTGTTGGTCTGTGAACAACTTAAAAACAGGCCCAGTGTCTCCTTCGTCTTAGCGTCCTTACAACTAGGATCGTTTAAACATATGGAGGGACTCAAATTTTCATTATTTTATGAATTAATAAATAAATACAGAGGCAGAGCATTTCTGTTATGATTTCTGTTTCTCCCACAAAGTATAACATAAAGGAAGTTACATGGTTGCCATCCTTTGTAACATGTTCTGGTAAATTCTTAACAATGAGCACAGTAGGGGCACCTGGGTGGCTCAGTCGGTTAAGCATCTACCTTTGGCTCGGGTCTCGAACCCAGGATACTGGGATCGAGTCCCACGTCGGGATCTCTGCTCAGTGGGGAGCCTGCTTCTCCCTCTCCCTCTGCCTGCTGCTCCTCCTCTTTGTGCTCTCCTTCTCTCTCTCTCTCTCTCTGTTAAATAAAATCTTAGAAAAAATAAGGTTCTCTCTCTCCCTCTGCCCCTTTTCCCCATTTCCCCCCCCCAAAATGAACATAGTAGATATTTATTTCCATACGGATTTCCCGTGCCATCGGGTCTTGAGCACCTTCCAGTGAGCAGGACTGGACTGTTACAGGGCTCGGTGTCGTTCGAGGATATATCTGTGGACTTCACCCAGAAGGAGTGGCAGCTGCTGGACCCTGCCCAGAGGCTCCTGTACAGGGAGGTGATGCTGGAGAACTACAGGCAGCTGGTGTCCCTGGGTGAGCACAGCTTCCCATGCAAGTACTCACAGCATGCCCTTCCCATCTTAGCCCCCAAATCATATAGGGAGTAATGAGTTTCAGGCTTGAGATTTTGGATTCAAAGACCCTTTTAGGGAACTTGAAAGTCTGTTACATTCTCACCCTCCTGGCAAAAAGCCCCATCACTGTACAGCTTCCAAAGTTTCTCCCTTCTGATTCTTCAAAGGGTCTGACCTTTAAGTGGCTTTGCCGAGCCCCATGTCATTTCCCCTTAACAGGGCACTGTGTCACCACACCTGAGCTGATACTCAAGCTGGAGCAAGGAGAAGAGCCATGGGTACCAAAGAGAGAACTCCCAAGTCCGAGCCACCCAGGTGAGTTCACAGTGGTGGAGAGAAGGCAACTGGGAGGAACTGGACCCCAAGTGGCCAGTTCATTTTAGAGCCTTTTGACTAAAGACAGATGACCTCCCTACCTTAGATATCAGACCTCCAAGCAGCACCCTCAGATGTAAGTGTCCTTTGTGTTCTGTTCGACTTTGATGCCTAGAGAGGTTGGGCCGGTTTTTGTAGAATCCGATTGCTCCTTTCCTCATCCTAGACTATTATTTCTGTTTTTCTCTGTTGGGTAACGACCATTGTTCACCTTTCCTCCTGTGCCAAACACGCTATCATTGTGCAGTTATTGGTTCATTCTTACATTCAACAAATATTTATTAGGGACCTGATATGCATCGGTCCCATTCTAAGCAAAGGGGGTACAAAGTCTCTACTCCTATCAGTAGATCGAATTAACAAATTGGCAGATTTAGCAAAAAAAAAAAAAAAAATTGGCAACTAGCAAAAAAAAAAAAAAGTAATATGTCTGGTAGTCATCAGCAGTATGAAAAATTAAAGTCAGATGTAGGGTAGAAGAACCGATAGGGAGTGCTGGTTTTGGAAAGGAACAGTGCAGGAAGAGTGGAATAGAGTTTTGAAGGAAGGATGGCATGAGCCACAGATTATCTGAGAGATTTCCAGATTGAGGGAGCAGCCGGTATGAAGTCTCTGAGATGGCAGTGTGCTTGGTGTAATCAGGGAACATCGAGGAGTCAATGGGACCAAAGGTGGTTCAAAAAAAAGTAGCGGCTGATGTCAGAGAGTTAGCTGGAGCAAAGCGTTATGGGCCTGGTGAGACTGACTTCTGCTCTGAATGAGGCACTAGGTGAGAGGGGAGATCAAGGGCTGTAACTGTGCACGCTAGGTCTGGAGGTCAAGAAGGCACGTGACTCTTGCAGATCTCAAGTAAGAATGAGCAGAAGCACCCAGTGTGGTAGGAAGGGAACCAGAAGACAGTGATGTCCCAGAAGTCCCGTGAACAAAGGCATTTTGAGAAGGAAGGAGTGAATTCCAGTATGCAGATGCACCTGTAAACTCAGCATTGCCTCTTCTTTTCCTGCATATTATTCAGAGGCCACAGGGAAAATAAAAACAAAATGTCAATTCCATTTTCACTAGTGGTGGGAGGCAGCTGAAATCCCAAACTTAGAAAGTGGAATGGGGCGCCTGGGTGGCTCAGTTGGTCAGGTGTCTAACTCTCGATCTCAGTTCCAGTCTTGATCTCAGAGTCATGAGTTCGGGTCCCATGTGGAGCCTACTTTAAAAATTAATTAATTAGTTAGTTAATTAAAATGTGGATTACAACCAAAAGTAATGAAAATCAGGCTTGGTCATGGAAGTAGAAGGAGAAGGTAAACATCACACAAACCAGCCGTGGAAAAAAGTGTCAGAACACATTGTATAGGTAGTATTTACTTGCAAACTTTGCCACAAATGGAACTTGAAGTAATGAGATTATTTTAAAAAAAGAAAGAAAGAAAGAAAGAAAGAAAGAAAGAAAGAAAGAAAGAAAGGGCAATGGGACAGTAGCATTGCCCTGAAGGATGTGTAGGTTCTGAGTAGAGCTAAGGACAGAATATGTGAAGTGAAGAACATGAGAGTGGATATGTGGCTAGAAATGTCCAATTTACAGAATTAAGTACCCTGATCCGATACATCTGACAATACTTTAGACTTGTGGGCTAATCATTGAACATGTGCTGTGAACTTAGGTATAAGAACCTAGGGTAAACTCTAGGTATAAAAATCCACTATCAAATTTTACTAGTTGGCATATAGGTTTCTGTTTGTTTTATCTGCTACAGAAAAGTCACATATTTTTAAGGATATAATTGCTGTTCTTTGCTAAAATGAGAATAGCAAAGGATAGTAATAATCACACATAGCTAAAATAAATTTTAAGACAAAGATTAATAAAGGTCCTTGGACCAAATGGGATAGCCAGCTGCTTGAGTTTTCACAGAAAAAAAAAAATCAGAGAGGAAGAAAACATGATATAAAGGTAGAATTAAACATTAGTATTGTGAGAGGACACAATCAGTTGGCCAAGTAAATAATCAGATTGAAAGAGGGAGATGTAGAGGGTGTCAGTCAGGACAGATAATTGTTGATCAATCCTGAGAGATCGAATGAAAACACCAACAACCAGAATACAGAGGTGAACCAGATCCTGTTGCAAGCATGGCTTGTTCTCTCTTATGTTTTAACACTCTCTTTGGACAGTGTTTTACCGTATCACAGCTCTATGAAGAGATGGGGATGAACTATAGGAATGGACCCTTAGACCCCAGGAAATTAGTGATTTCTTAAGTTCAGTTGGGAGTTGATGTACAGTGTGGGAAGGAGGAGGAAGAGTTTGGGAACATGGAGAGCAGAGTAAGGACTTCATTGCAGGTGGTAAAGTATGGAGGAGAGGAGGATATGTTTCTAGTCTGAGCTGCTGTCAACCTGATCTTGACTCTGATACTTCTCTTATTACCTTCTAGTCTTCCTTGTCTCCCTCCTCAGTGTCCTTTGTCTTTGCTCATCCTTTGAAAATCTTCCATCCTTGGGTGTTGTTTTCCTGACATCTTTTTACTTAGCTAACCATTCCTTATGTCTTATTTCAAACCCTCTATCCATCTTGACATCTTATTTGTAACAAACCAAAGCCATTTGTGTTAATTTTCAGCTTCCTCTCTTTTGTTTTCTACTACAATATGTGTTTTTTGTCTTTGTTTTCATGTTACCAAACCAAAAGAATAGAATAAATATTTGCTCAGGACTTCTTTCATCCCAGAATACTGTGTCTAGAAACCCAAGAACCCACTCCATATAGGCCACTTGTGTACAATGCCATTTCTTAAAAATGTGTTAAGATTTATAATGTATGTCAATTTCCCATATTTCTAGAAGTCCAGAAAACCAATAATGTGAAAGAAAGAAGCCAAGAAGAGGAAGATAAATATTCAAAGCAAGCTTTATTCTTCAACAACAGAATATTGATTAAGGAGAGAAATAAGACCTGGGGAGAAACATTTAATATGGCCACAAACCCAGTACCCTCAAGAAAACGATCCCATAAATGTGACTCATCTAGAACAAGTGTTTCAGAATTAATTGTTAGTAATGGAAACCATGTAAGAAATAAGCCTAATGATATGAATGGAAGTGGATTCCTTGATACTATGCATGAGAAAACTCATATAGGGAACAAACCCTGTGAAAATGATCACAAGAAGAAATCCCACAGACATAATGAGGACTTTTGTAAACATCAGAAGAATTCTGTTTTGGAGAACGTTCTTGAATATAATAATTGTGGGAAAGCCTTTCACAAAAAGACTGCCTTTGTTACACATAAGAGAGCTCAAAAAGGAGAGAAACCCTCTGAAGGTAATGAATACAGACAAGCCTTCACCCAAAAATTAAAGCTCAGTGCTTATCTGAGAACCCCTAAGGAAAGGAAACTACATGAATCCAGTAAAAATAGGAAACCCTTATGCATGAAGTCAACACGTGTACATCAGAGAGTTCACATACGAGAGAAACACTATGATTGTAATAAACTGGGGAGATCCTTTAGCAAGAAGTCAAACCTTACTCAACAGCAGAGAGAGTACAGAGGAGGAACACCTGATGAGTGTAATGAAAGTGAGGACACCTTGCAGAAGTCATACCACACTCAAAGTGAGATAACTGACATAGGAGAGAAAATCTATAAATGTGATAAATATGGACAATCCTCCCATGAAAAGCCATGCTTTCTTCAACACCAGAGAACTCACACAGCAGAAAAACAGAGCAAGTGTCATGATAGGGAGAGAGCCATAACGGAGTCACACCTCACTCAAAATCAGAGAATTAACACAAGAGAGAGAAGCTTTAAAGATGGTAAGTGTGAGAAGTTAAAACTTGCTCGACATCAGAGAATGCACCCAGGGAAGAAAACTGCTGAGTGTCACAAAAGTGGGAGGGCTTTAAGTAAGAAGTCACACCACACTCAAAATCAGAGAGCTCACCACAGAAAGAAAGCCTACAACTGTAATAAATGTGAGAAAAGCTTTCATAAGAAAACAGAGCTTACTCAACATCAGAGCACACACACGGGGAAAAAACCCTATGAGTGTAATGAGTGTGGGAAGTCCTTCTTTGTGAAATCCAACCTCACCGAACATCAGAGAACTCACACAGGAGAAAAACCATACGCATGTAATGAATGTGGGAAATCTTTCTGCCAGAAGTCAGCCCTCACAGTGCATCAGAGAACTCACACAGGAGAAAAACCATATCAATGTAATGAATGTGGGAAAACCTTCTGTGTGAAATCCAACCTTACTCAACATCAAAGGACCCACACAGGAGAGAAACCCTACAAATGCAATGAATGCTGGAGATCTTTCTGTGTGAAATCCAACCTTGTTGTGCATCAGAGAACTCATACAGGAGAGAAACCCTACAAATGTCCTGAATGTGGGAAAACCTTCTATGAAAAATCAGCCCTCACAAAACATCAAAGAATTCACACAGGGGAAAAACCCTATGAGTGTAATGAATGTAGGAAAACCTTCAGCCAGAGGTCAGCCCTCACCAAACATCAAAGAAAAACACACAAGAAGAAAACTCCCATCCATGTTGCCCACAAGCAGAAACCTGCATCCACAAATCAGGTTCGGTAAAGATCAGCCAAATTACAGGGCCAAAAGGCTAAGATGTCAACACACATAGAAAAGTCTTCATCAATTGGTTATAACTTATTGGAACTAGAGGATGAATATAGGAGTGAAACCTTATGAATGCTTGGAACATGTGAAAGCTTTCAGCAAGTATTCAAAGATATGGAGGGGAAATTTATCACTTTAAGGAATATGGATAAAAATGTTCTTGTGAAAATGATGTTTAAGTAGAAGTCATATTTGGGATGTGATGCCAAATTTATTAGAGAAAAGATAACAGAAAATGTTCTGCTAATAGACTGTGAAATGTGTACCTCTTTTATAAAAGCAGAAATACTTTAAGTCATTGATACAATAGCATTAAATATATATGTGAAGACTTTCTGAGGTGTATTGAACTATATATGGGCATACGGTATGTGAGCGTGCCATATAACATGAATTTTGTGTATGTTGGATTTGTGATCCAATCCACCACTGTCTCTGAATGTCGACAATATGGTGTACGTAGACTAAGTGAAAACTGAACAGTCCCATAACCTGTGACCCAACAGTCCCACTTCTGGATACATACCCTAAAGCAATAGTTCTCAACTGGGCATCCTAAAGGGTGTTTGGAAATACTGGGATGGTTTGGTTTTCACTGTGACAGGGTGTTGTCTGCGGTTGGTGTGTGGGAAAGCCAAAGACACCAAATGTCCTGCAATGGGTCAGTAAAAGGACAAGAAGAGGCTCAACCACAATGCCAAGGGCTCCAGCACAGAAAAAACACAGCCCTGGAGAAACTCTCTTGTGTGTGCGCACCCACAGACATATACCAGAATGTTCGAGACAACAAGGCAATAAGTCTTGCAGTACGATTTACAAAAGTGGGAAGTAAAAAATGTCCATTAACAATAGACTAGATTGGGGCACCTGGGTGGCTCAGTGGGTTAAGGCCTCTGCCTTCGGCTCAGATCAGGATCCCAGGGTCCTGAGATCAAGCCCCGAATTGGGCTCTCTGCTCAGCAGGGAGCCTGCTTCCTCCTCTCTCTCTCTCTCTCTGCCCGCTTCTCTGCCTACTTGTGATCTCTGCCTGTCAGATAAATAAATAAAATCTTTAAAAAAAATAGACTAGATTAATAAATGTTGGTTATGGTCAGACCAGGGAAATAAGGTACAGCAATGAAAATGAATTAATGAGTTAAACACTTCAAGATTATTATACCTTAATGGTAAATGAAAAAATATATAGATATCATGTAACTGCATTTCAAAAAGTTTAGAAAACAAAGAAATCAGCAGTACATTGCTTGAAGAGATACATATATATATATATATATATACATCTTTGTGTATAAATAGACATAGAAACATACATGTTAGCTGTCAAAGAACAAGGGAAAGCAAGTGGAAGATTAACAAAATCTAGGATAGCAGTTAAACGTCTGCGGAAGAAAGAGGGACTTATATTTACAGAGAGAGAGAGAGAGAGATGCATGTTTCTTAAATGACTCATGAGTATACAGGTATTGCTTTTAATATTTTATATCATATATATGCCTAAATGGCTATTTCTGTTTATAGATTAATTTTCAAGAAACAGGCTTTAGGATAATTGCATTAGAATGTTAGCAAAAACGAAGTTTGGGCATAAAGATCATAGTTAAGTTTTTTCATTCATCTATTTTTCTGGATCCAAAATTTCCATAATGGTATTTTCAAGAGTCTACCCATCTCCTCTTTGCAACTCACCATCTTGATTTCCTTTATTGTATTTCTCCTTTTGCTCCCTCGTAAAATTAATCCTAACTTCTTAAAAATAATAAAGTGAGCATTGACCAAGATAGAAAAAGTAAAGCAAGTGAAAAAGAAACAAAATCGAAGTACTTTAATAGTAAATATAAATAAAAATGAAAAAGTAATAAACGTTCTCACAAACATGAACAAGTTGAATTCACACATCAAAAACGGTAGTGGTTCAATGGTTTAAAAACCATCTATGTGTGGTTTAAGATATATATATACATATATATATGTATATGTATGTATATATGACAAAGGAAGCTTGAAATTTAAAGGATTGGGGGTACACCTGGGTGGCTCAGTCGGTTAAGCATCCAACTTTTGATTTTGGCTCAGGTCATGATCTCAGGGTTGGGGGAATTGAGCCCTGCGTCAGGCTCCATGCTGGGCATAAAGCCTGCTTAAGATTCTCCCTCCCTCTCTCTCTAAAAAAAAAAAAAAAAAAAAAAAAAAGGAAAAAAAAAGAAAAAGAAAAAGAAAAAGAAATTTAAGACACTGGGCAAAAGATGATACATGGATGAATGGATAGATGAGAGATAGATATTGATAGATATTTATAAATATAGATATATATATCTTTTCTATTCTTTTTACATTCCTCCATTAAAGCATAAGTACCCACTGTTAAGTCCTGTAATGATTATATCATTTAACCCAACTGTGCTCTTAAACATGAGGTTCTTCAGCCTCTCGTCAAAAATGATCTCATAGGGAAATAGCCACTGATACGAATATATGTTCAGGTTATGCTCCTTTTCTGTCTTAAACTAATGTTTTTAACCCTTCCTGATTTGAGGTTCCACAGGAAGCTCTGGAAAGAGCAGAGGAGGGAATGGGCTTCCAAGCACCTGTGTCTTTCTGATTGAGGGTCCTCCCTTGGTTTTCATTTCTAGTAAGAAACTTTTTAAGATGCTCATTTTGACTTTATTTGGAATGATGCACAGGGCACTGAGAGACTTCTAATCTTGACATTGCCTCCAGCCCAGTTTTATTAATCTTTAAAACAAAGAGCAGATTTAGACAATTATCATTGGCTTAGTCCATTTGGGCTGCTGTGATACTACCATAGATTGCAGATCTAAGAACCAACAGAAATTTATTTCTCACAGTGCTGATGGCTGAGAAGTCCGAGATCATGGCAGTATCTGGTGAGGGCTCACTTCCTGGTGCACCATGTCCTTGTTGGGTGGGAGGGATAGACGAGCTCTGTGGGGTGTCTTTTAGGGGCACTAATCCCATTAATGAGAGCTCTACCCTTGTGACCCAATCACTTCTCAAAGGCTCCGCCTCCTAATACCACCACATCTGGGGGGCTAGAATTTCAAGATGTGAATCTTAGAGGGATATGAACAGTCCATAACAGCTATCATGTTTTTCCAGTATGATCATTCGGAACTTTGGATGTCAATTTACAGAGCAATCAGCACATCCTTAGAGGCCAACGGCATTGACCTGAAGAGAAAGTGGAGAATGAAGACAGCATGGACCTTGAAGATTCTTAAAAAAAAGAACTCAGCCAAGCCTGAGGTCACTCTCCTACCTAGCTTGCGGACACCCAAGAATAGTCCTTCTCAGGTGGAATCTGGTTCCTGCCAGTCCCCGCGGCTCAGGACACATCTCCAGAAGTTGCATCAAGCCTTCCATCGTCACCCAGTCCTGACAGTCCCTTCTGAGGTACGGCTACAAATTTTGAATACTTTGAATGGGAGGATTCCTTCTCACCCAGCTCCCTGTCTGGAGCCCTCCTACCTCTTCCCAGAGCTTTCAGTGTGTGTTGCCTTGTTGGATTTTTATTCCTGGAGTCTCCTCCTAACACACAAAAGCTAGTGTATTTATGTGGAGTCAGTATCTGGGCCCTAAGCACAGTCATTTTAGATGGGAGACTCCACCCAGTAACCAATATCTGTTTCTAATGGCACCGACTGGCCCGTAGAATCCCAAACCTGGCTTCTAGCAAACTCAAACCAGGTCCACTAAGAAAAATAGCAGGCTGGAGAGCCCATGAGCCATCTTGAAGCTACAGAAATTCAACTTGGCCTCAAACTCCAAAGAAACACCAAGAAATCAAAGGACTAGAAGGCAGGAGTAAATTTTAATTCATCATTTGTCTCCTGGGGTCACTTGAGGGCATTTTATTTGACTGAGTGCTCTGAGAATTCAAAGATGGTTAAAGTCCAAGTGTGGGTTTTAAGTGATTTGGCATGGGGCTCCTGGGTGGCTCAGTCATCAGAGGGGCATGAAACTTGACGTTGGGCTCATGAGTTAGAGCCCACATTGGGTGTAGAGATTACTTAAATAAATAAAGCTTTTTAAAAAATTTAGAAAACATCATCTAAGCTCATGACTCAAGAATCTAGAAAAAGAACAAAATAAATCCAAAGCCAGCAGAAGGAAAGAAATAATATAGATAAAAGGGGATACCAATGGCATTAAAAACAGAAAACAACAGGAAAAAAATCAATAAAGATAAGAGTTGGTTCTTTAAAAAGATCAATAAAATTGACAAGCTTCTAGAAAAATTGGTATAGAAAAAGAAGACACAAATTACCAATATCAGTAATGAAATCCAGTATCATGTCAGACTCCACAGACATCAAAATGATTAACAGGGAAATCTATGATCAGCTTTATACCCATAAATTTGACAATTTAGATTAAATAAACCAATTCTAAAAAAATTTAAAAATTTTAAAAAAATAAACCAATTCTGAGTGATGCCTGGATGGCTCAGTTAGGAATCCAACTCTTGATCTCAGCTCAGATCTTGATTTCAGGGTTGTGATTCAAGCCTTGCATTGGGCTCCAAAAATAAAATAAAATAAAAACTAATTCTAAAAAAAAAGGGCAATAAAAGGAAATTTAAAAACACAAATCAGAAAAGAAGAAATAGAATTGTCCTTATTTGCAGATGATAGCATTGTCTAGTGAATCTTCAAGAAAAGTAAAGGAAAGAAACCTTCCTAGATATAGTAAGTGAGTTCAACAAGGTCATAAGAAACAAGGTAAACATACAAAATTCAATTGTATTTCAATATGCCAACAATGAGCACGGGCACCAAAATTTTAAATACAATACCATTTTAAATTGATCCCAAAAAAGCCTATGGTTAGATGTAAATCTAACAAAACACGTGCAGAACTTGCAAGCTGAAAATTACCTAATGCTAATCAAAGATGATCTAGGGGCTTCTGTGTGACTCAGTCCATTAAGCATCTGCCTTGGGCTCAGGTCACGATCCCAGCGCCCTGGGATGGACTCACATCGGGCTCACTGCTCAGTGGGGAGTTTGCTTCTCCCTCTTCCTCTGCCCCTCCCCATGCTTGTGCTTACTCCCTCTCTCTCAGTCAAATAAATAAATAAAAGTCTTAAAAAAAAAAAGATGATCTAAAGAAATGGATAAACATGCCTTGTTCATGGGTTGGAAAACTCAGCACAGGAAAGATGTCAATTCTCCCCATTCTGATACATAGGTTTAATGCAGTTTCTATCAAGACCCCAGCAGGAGTTTTGTCCTGTATCGTTGGTAGATATAGGCAAGATCATTCAGAAGATGATAGGGAAGAAAAAGGAACTAGAATAGCTAAAACAATTTTGGAAGAGAACAAAATGGGGCTCAGTCTACTGGAAGTTTATGATAAAGCTACAATAATTGAGACGGTGTGGCTTTGGTGAATGGATGGACACACAGATCAATGGAACAATGCATGAGAATGGAGAACCCAGAGATAGACTCATACAAGTATGACCAACTGACTTTTCTTACAAACGTGCAAAAGCAATGGAGGAAGAGTAGACTTTTGGACAAATGATGCTGCAGCAATTAGCCATGTGTATGCGAAGAGAGGAACCTTGACCTCCAGAGGAAGAGTATGGGCTTTGGATTCAGACAAACCTGACTTTTATATTTTATTCTTTTTTTTTAAGATTTTATTTATTTATTTGACAGTGAGAGAGATCACAAACAGGCAGAGAGGGAGGCAGAGGGAGGGGGAAGCAGGGTCTCCTGCTGAGCAGAGAGCCCAATGCGGGGCTCGATTCCAGGACTCTGAGATCATGACCTGAGCCGAAGGCAGAGGCCCAACCCACTGAGCCACCCAGGTGCCCCAAACCTGACTTTTAATTCCAGGTTTGCCTCCTTACTACTGTGTGATTCTGACTCTGTCATTAAACCTTAGTAAACCTTGGGGCGCCCGGGGGACTCAATCATTAAGCATCTGCCTTTGGCTCAGGTTATGATCCCAGGGTCTTGGGATCGAGCCCCATATCGGGCTCCCGGCTTCTCCCTTCCCAGATCCCCCGTGCTTGTGTTCCCTCTCTCGTTATCTCTCTCTGTCATAAATAAATAAAACCTTAAAAAAATAATAAAAATAAAAACCTTAACGAAACCTCAACCCCCAACCTGGAGCTCAACAACGACACCTTACGGATATTGGAAAAATAGCAGGCGAGTGAATGGGCTACGCTAATTTACCAGGCGATGTTCCCGAACTGGCCAGCAGAGGGCTCTAATCTCCCATGAAAGACCGCCACCTCTCCGAAGGCTTGTCTGCCTTGCAAATTCTGCCTAGGCATTTCGGGCACCCCCATTTGGGTAAGTCCACATTAATGCACAGTGTTGCGGAAATATTTTTCACAGCCATGTGTGTCCCTATGTCTCTGTCAAAGAATCAAAAAGATCATTTTAATTGTAATCCCTCTTTTTCCTTGCCCACTTTATTTTCATACTGGAGTAGGCATGCATTCTCAACGGGGGCAATACTGCCCCCAATGGGGTGAAAAGTGGTTCTTGAGTCCCACCCCAAATCCTAAATATTGCAATGGTTTGTAGCCTTCAAAGGACCATAGTATAGATATAAACTATCTATGCTTTTAAAATTTCATGAGGAGGGGGACAATTAGGAAAGAAAATATCTAAAAAGGCTTTTCGGGGGTGGGGGACTGGAACCTAAAAAAGTAAAGGTTGTGAAACACTGCAGTAAGGGGAGATGCATCAAGAGAACACCCCAGCATTGCCCCACATCTGCAGTTAGCACAGTCCTTTCTCCTGGAACCTGGGGTATGTCAGGTACTGTCCAACCTCAACGGCTCCTAACTGAAGATCTTGTTACTGCTCAGAATGCACTCCCCCCGGGGAAATTGAAATTCCAGTGTTCCATTAGAACCCTTCCCAAAAGTGTCCCCGTGCACCATCCTTGTCCCTCCCTTTTCTGTCTTGCCAGCCCATCCCCCAAGCAACCACTGATGTGCTTTGTGTCATGGCGGACAAGTTTGCCATCTTCAGAGCGTTCTATAAATGGAGTCCAATGGTACCTACGCTTCCTTTGTTGCTTGTTTCTCTCAGCCTAATTATTTTGAGATGCATCCATGTTGTTGGGTCTATTCGCGGTCCATTCCTTTTTACTCCTGAGTACTGTTCCGTTGTACCAAAATTTGTTCATTTGTTCACTTGTTCATGGATATTTGGTCTGTGTCCAGTCTGATGCCCCCATGAATACAGCTACTAGAAGTGTTCATGCACGTCTTTGTATGGACCTCAGTTTTCATTGCTCTCGAGTGAAACACCTAGGAGACATATTACTGGCTTGCATGACGCTTGCATCTCTAACTTGACAACAAAGGGGCGATTAAGATCCCTTTCCCACTCCTCTTGCATAATTCAAAAGGAGTCTTTCCTGGGAAGCTTTCTCCAGTGATGCCAGGGAGCCACACCCTCCCTTTGAAGAGCTGCGATTTGACAACAACTTTCACTATGCCAAGACGGTTTTCTGGAACCTCTCTCCAGAGGAGAGAAAACCCACCTACACACATGTAATCTCTGGCGTTGCAGAGTACATCTGCTACGGTACAAAAATGTGGAAAATACATACAAACACAAGATTAAAATGGCCCACGCTACCACCACTGAGAGGTAAGAATGGCCAGCAGTCCACTGTGTTTCCTTCTAGTCTTTTCCTAAACGTCTTATACGTAGGAATGTGTGACCCTGTGCCTCTTCTACACGAAGATACGTAATTTTTCCTAATTTAACTTCCCCGAGCAGGTGGTTTATCACCCCTTTCACAAGTCCCAATCCCTTACTCAGCTTCCAGACCTGAGCCAGTGCTTGGATTCCATACACATCATTGAAGGAGCGGCAGGATCCCTAGAAGGACCCCGTAAGACCATGACAGATAACAATATGCTGGGAAAGGGGGAGATGCCAGTATTTTAAAAAAACACAGGCACAGGGCCTGAGTTGGCATTTATACCCACAGACTCATTTGAGATAGTGTAGAAATGGATATACTTTATTCTTTCCATTTTAATTCAGCCTTACTATTCATTTTATTCTATTATTTCCTTTTTCTTGTTTTTGTTGGCTTGATAACATGGCCATTATCTTTTTTTCTTTTAGATTTTAGTGTTCTTCTGTATTTTTCCATTCCAACAACAGTTACCTTTCCTTTTTTTTTTTAAGATTTTATTATTTTATTTGAGAAAGAAAGTGAGTGAGTGAGAGAAAGCATGAGCCAGGGGAGGGGCAGAGGGAGAAGTAGTCAGGAGTCCAATGAGGGGCTCGAGCCCAGGGCCCAGGATCATGACCTGAGCTGAAGGCAGACACTTAACTGGCTGAGCCACCCAGACACCCCTACCTTTCCCTTTTAACATATAGAATAAAATACATCATCACAATTATGTAATCTATTATATGAAAAAAATACCATCTATTTCCCATTTATAACACTTTTACATCTCTGTGCTCCCCAATCCCCAAAGAGACGTGAACGCTCTTATTCTCCTTCTCCATCTGCCCCTCCTCCAAACACCAGGTGGAGGTCCTCCAGTATTATTAGTCTTCCATAGGATTCCCTTGCTCTCAAACCTCTGTAGATTATGCTTACGCCATCATTTGCTTCCAGTGTAGCAGATAAGAAGTCCAATGTCTGGGGCACATTGGTGGCTCAGTCGTTAAGCCTTGGGCTCAGGTCATGATCCCAGGGTTCTAGGATCAAGCCCCACATCGGGCTCTCTGCTGGGGTGGGAAGTCTGCTTCTCCCTCTCCCACTTCCCCTGTTTGTGTTCCCTCTCTTGTTGTCTTTCTTTGCCAAATAAATAAATAAATAATACAATACAATTTAAAAAAAGAAATAAGAAGTCCAATGCCTGCCTCACTGGTTTTCTTTGTAAGTTACTTATTTTCCCTCCCTGGAAACTGGAAAGCTTTTTTTTTTTTTTTTAAGATTTTATTTATGAGCGTAATTAAAAAAGGATTTTATTTATTTATTTGACAGAGAGAGAGACAGTGAGAGAGGGAACACAAGCAGGGGGAGTGGGAGAGGGAGAAGCAGGCTTCCGGCTGAGCAGGGAGGCTAATGCAGGGCTCGAACCCAGGACGCTGGGATCATGACCTGAGCCCAAGGCAGACACTTAACCGACTCATTCACCCACGCGCCCAGGGAAGCTTTGCATTTATCCTTAGAGCTCACTCAGTTTTTCAGGACATACCTAAAGGTATTATTTTTTCTAAGCTCTGTGTGGAATTCAGTGAATCCTTCAAATCTTCAGATAAAGTATCTATTGGGAAACTTTCCCCCTTCATTCCATTTCATTTTTGCCGGTCTTCCATTTCCTCTGTTTAATGAGTCTCCAGTATTCCAATAATAATAATTCCAATATTGAATAATCCCAATATCCTGACATCTGGTTGCCTGCATCACACCCTCCAACCGCTCTTTTTCACCTTATCATTTCCATCCCTTTGCATTTCTGATGTGTGTTTTGTTTTATGTCTCCCCAGAGAATCCCACATCAGGTGCCAGCAGCGACCATCCCCTCCTCCGATCCTCTGCTCCTCTCTTGGGATGTTTAGTCTGAACGGGAGATTTTCGTACCACCCAGCACACGTGTGTGTGTGTGTGTGTGTGTGTGTGTGTGAGTGAATGTGAGGGTGAGTGTACTGCCCTGTGCCTGGCAGCTCGTGGGTGGTGCTGTCCTCATTGGTTCCTAACCAGGGCACCCTCTCTCTCCTCTGGTAGGCTTGTGCCCGCCGGTCTCCATGATGTACCTGTTCTTGATCTCGCTCGCTTCCTGTATGCATGTTGGTATTTTCCCTCGCTGGCTCATCAGGGCCCGTGCTCTGCTGCTGGGGATCTTCCGCAGGGTCAGTCCCTTAAGTAATGGATGGCCCACCGGGCTTGGCCCTTCTGGGTCAGTGGCACTTTTGCTGGCAAGTCGTGGTTCCCAGAAGGACTCCAGTCTCCTCCGCTGACATTTTCCTGAAGAAGGAAGATGTTTTCTCTTCCATAGCATTTTTTGTTTGTTTGTTTGTTTGTTTGTTTCTTTTTTAAATAAGCTCCTTGCCCAAGATGGGGTTTGAACTCACAGCCCTGAGATCAAGCGCTGCATGCTCTAACCACTGAGCCAGCCAGGCGCCCCTGTACCATAGCACTTTAAGTGCCCCAGAGCAATGAGCCCAAAGCAGCCTCAGGTGGGCAAGTACAACCTCACTGTCAGAATATCCTGGGATTTCTATAGGTCACTGTTCCCAGATCTCACCCCTTGGCTTCTGACTGTGACTCCTGGGCTCTGTGCTTCTGGTCCCCAGGCTCTCACTGGACTCAGAAGTGGAAAGTTTCTCTGCCACCTCCCTTCTTCTGGACTCTGGAGAAGCAAAGTCTTATAGCCACCCTAAACCTCAGAGGCCTCTTGCCTCAAAGAATATTCTGTAGCTAGTTTAAAGCTGAAGGAGAATGATGGCAAGGCTGTATTTAAGAACCATGTTCCGGGGGGTGCCTGAGTGGCTCAGTGAGTTAAAGCCTCTGCCTTCAGCTCAGGTCATGATCCCAGGGTCCTGGGATTGAGCCCAGCATCGGGCTCTCTGCTCGGCAGGGAGCCTGCTTCCCTTCCTCTCTCTCTGCCTGCCTCTGCCTACTTGTGATCTCTCTCTGACAAATAAATAAAATCTTAAAAAAAAAAAAAAAGAGCCATGTTCCTGGAATTCCCAGGAAAAAAATTCACGCGATTCCAAAATACCATAGGCCGTTTTCACAGACCACTGTGCAATAAAACCAGAAATCATCAACTAGAAGACCCAACTCAGAAACCAAGAACTTCACCATCAACAAAACCGTTCCAGACACAAATACTAGCACTCCTGCTTTCAACTATCTATCGTGTGAAAGAGAAAATCAAGAAAGGAATTATAAATTATTTCTAATGAATAACAATGAGAACAAAAAATGCAAAAATCCGTGAGATGTGACCAAAGGAGAATTTGAAGGAACACACAGAGATTTATATGACTGTTTTAGAAAAACAAGCAAAAGATTAAAAGTAATGAAGAGGTCCCAGGTAAAGATAGTGCATTGAACATTCAAGACTAATTTTTGCTTCCACTGAGATGCCTATTAAAAACAAAGAGATTTTATTTTCACCTATATTTTGTAAAAGTTCAAATCCCCAAAAGGTACAAGAATACTACAATTAACACGGCTCTAGGAACCTTCTAGAAGCACCAACTGCTAAGATTTTGCCACATCAGCTTTATCTCTCTCTTTTCGTACATAGAAACACATTTTTGTTCCTGAATCATCGACAACAGTTACCAATATTATGACACTTCACTCTCTTTTTAAAAAAAAAAAATTATTTATTTATTTGACAGAGAGAGAAGGAGCACAAGCAGGGGTAGTGGGAGAGGGAGAAGCAGGCTCTCCGCTGAGCAGAAAGTCAGATGCGGGGCTCAATCCCAGGACCCTGGGATCGTGACCCAAGCTGAAGGTAGATGTTTAACAACTAAGCCACGCAGGCGCCCCCACTCTTTTTTTTTTTTAAGATTTATTTATTTATTTGAGAAAGTTAGAGGGAGACGGGAGGGCAGAGGGAGAGAAAGTCTCAGGCAGACTCCACGCCCAGCACAGAGCCTGACAGACCTGAGCCAAAACCAAGAGTCGGACACTTAACTGACTGAGCCACCTCGGTGCCACTATGACCCTCCACTCTTTTTTTTTTTTTTTAAGTTTGAAAAATTGTTTCTTTTATAATTTTTTTCCTAATTTTTTATTTATTTGACAGAGAGAGATCACAAGTAGGCAGAAAGGCAGGCAGAGAAAGAGAGGAGGAAGCAAGGCTCCCTGCTGAGCAGAGAGCCTGATGCGGGATTTGATTCCAGGACCCTGAGATCATGACCTGAGCTGAAGGCAGAGGCTTAACCCACTGAGCCAGCCAGGCACCCCAGTGACTCTCCACTCTTAAGCACACATCTCTTAAGAATAAGGACAATCTCCTATTGCCATAGCTGGCTTTCTCAGAAGGAAGACTCTGAAGCTGAGATTTGCACGAGGGGCACCCTTGGGATCACATCTGTGAAAGGAAAGAAAGATCTGGGCTATCACATAGATTCAGTAAAAGCAGGTGCAAGTCCCTAGAGGAGCTATGAAGCTAGGCTGGCCCTTCACAGTTGTCCCAAGCTGGTATGAGGGGAGCTGGGCCTTTATACTCCCCTGTCAACCAGTCACTGAACATGTGCTTCCCCAGGGAAAGAGCATGACCTTGGGTGAAGCAGCTTTCTTCGCCCGGGCACTCCCCAAAGAGTGCTCACAATGGGGGACTATTTGCTGGCCGTATTTCCAGCCGCGATGGGAATCGGTCCTTCGCTCCTAAAGGGGGTCGGGGCCGTGCATCCAGTGTCCGCTACTGTCCACCCCTGCCACTCAGCACCACTTCCTCATTTCCAGTTCCAGGACTCCCAAAGGCATCCTTCCTGGAGGGAAAATTTATAAGAGCAACGTTAAAGGGACAAACCACAATCCCTGGCAACGTAGCTGGTCTCAGGGTCATACTGATACTCTGCTCGGTCAAGGTGTTCAGGATCCAAAACATGGCTTTTGACAGGCAAAAGGGCAAGAGCAGCAATATTCAGACCAGACAACTGGATTTTTTAAGATTAAAATCCCCAATTGGATCACGAAGGATACGATTGCTACACAATTTATGATCAGGATGTAATGGGCATAAAACTTTCCTCACCCAACAGCATAGCAGATAAATGTAGAAAGCAAAAATGGTCGGAAATGCAAAGACAATCTCATGAAAATACAGTTTCAGTAGGAGGCTTCAATCTATCTCTTTCAAAATCGGTAACTCTGATAGCGAAAAATAGATACTTAGAAGAATTAGTAACATAGTCCACAAACTCAAATATTTCTTCATATGCAGAATATACATTTTTGTGCATACATGAGCATTTACCAAAATTTATCATCTACTTGACCATAGAAAAATCTTGAAAAATTCAAGAAATTATATATCTCATAGACTATCTTCTCTGCTCATCATTCAATGAAAAAAAAAAAAGAACGAATTTAAAAGATTACCAAAATATACTTACTAGTTGGAAACTAACTGTAGGAAATATACTGTTTAAAAATACTTGGATCAAAGAAAAACAAAAGCAAAATTACAAATTATCTAGAAAACCGAGAAAAGGAGACTTCGCTGGAAAACTTATGGGGCCAAAAAAAGCTTCACTCAAAGGAAATTTTGTAGCCTTAAGTAACTCCATTAATGAGTGAGGAAAGCTTGCTACTTGTATATGACTCCCTTGAAGCATTTCTTCAAATCTAGAGCCACATCTTACACCTCCCTCGTCTTCCCTGCCTCAATCTCCCCTCCTTCTATCCTCAGGCATTGTCTTGCTTCAGTGAACATGATCTGTTGGTCTTACTACACACAGCAATTCTTCTTCAACTTCAATGAGCAAATACATCAGCCAGGGCTCTTGTTAAACTGCTAGTTCTGTTTTAGTAGTTCTGGGGTGGGGCCCGAGATTCTGCATTTCTAACAGGCTCCCAGGTGATGCTGCTAATTCACTCACTCCCTACACATACTCTTTTTTTTTTTTAAGATTTTATTTATTTATTTAAGAGAGAGAGAGACAGTGAGAGAGAGCATGAGCTGGGGAAGAGGCAAATGGAGAGGGAGAGGCAGACTCCCTGCTGAGCAGGGAGCCCAACTCAGGGCTCGATGCCACGACCCTAGTTACAAAACTCTTAGTAATGCTGAGGCTCTTCCTGGATCTCCTCCTCCCTGACTCACTTTCCCCCCCCGCAGCCTGGTTTCTCTGGGGCTGCATTCCTCCATGCAGTCTTAGCCTGTAGACATTGGCCACAGGCACTGTTTTCTGGGAAGTCCAGGCTAAGCCCACGCTGACCTTGAGAAATAGAAAAAGAATGAGAGAATAAACTGAAAAAAAAAAATTAAGGAGAATTCATTAAGATAGAAGATGATATTTTAGGAAGAGTAGGGGAAAAATATCCAAAATCCCTTTCTTTGAGGAAAACAGTCCCCAGATATCGGTCAGGGTTCTGCGGGGTCAGCAATGCAAACCAATGCTGATGACAAGGCACCAAGCAAGTTTGTTAACGAGAGATTGAGTAGCTCACCCTATTGCTATGAGGCCTGAAAAGCCAGACTCAAGGTGAAATAATGCCCGCAACTGTGCCATCTCCTGATGAACTACCACTCCTGTCACCACCCTTCCCCCCACGCTATGTCTTTGACCTTGGAATCATTGCCAGCACGGCCACCTGCAAAGCTCACTGCCTGTCCCCCCAGGACCTACAGAAAGGGCAACTCCAGGCAGAACTTGATTCCCCATGGAACCAGCCCACTTTCCATTCATCCCACAAAGGTCCAGTGTCCACGTCCTAACAATGAAGGAGCATTGGGAACTTGAGTTCTTTTTTTTTTTTTTTTCAGATTTTATTTATTTGACAGAGAGAGAGATCACAAGTAGGCAGAGAGGCAAGGAAGAGAGAGAGGAGGAAGCAGGCTCCCTGCTGAGCCGAAAGCCTGATGTGGGGTTCGATCCCAAGACCCTGAGATCATGACCTGAGCTGAAGGCAGAGGCTTAACCCACTGAGCCACCCAGGCGCCCTGGGAACTCGATTCTGATCCAAGCCTGGAGAGACAGGACTCACTACTGTGAATTTCTCCAAATCAAAGAGCGCTGTTCCAAAGAGGATGGGAAGCGGCAAATATAAGACAGATGTCTACTGAAAGCAATAAGACAGCTACACCCCTCGTGAGGCAGATCAAAAATAAGAGAAACAGAACCAACATGTTTAAAAAAATAATCCTGGCAAGCTCATTACCTGGAGTATCGCTGTCCCATAGAAATATAATGGAAGCTGCATATGTCATTAAAATTTTTCTAGCAGCCACATTAAAAAGAATAAAAAAGAACTAGAACTATGTGAAGTTAATTTTAATATTTAATCCAACATATCCAAAATAGTATGACTTCAACACATATGAATATAATCAGTCAATATAAAAGTAATTTTACCTTTTAGACATTTTACTTTTTTTTTTATCGTAAATCTTGGAAATTGGTGTATATTTTATTTTATTTTTAAAAAAATATTGTATTTATCTATTTTAAGAGATAGAGAACACGAGCAAGGGAGAGGAGCAGAGGGAGAGGGACAAGCAGACTCCATGCTGAGCACAGAGCTTGATGCCAGTCCTGCTCCATGAACCTGAGATCATGACCTGAGCTGAAATCAAGAGTCAAACACAACCGATTGGGTCTTCCAGGTGCCCCAGAAATTGGCATATGTTTTTTTTTTTTAAGATTTTTTTTTTTTTGACAGACAGATCTCGAGTAGGCAGAGAGGCAGTCAGAGAGAGAGAGGAGGAGGAGGCAGGATCCCTGCTGAGCAGAGAGCCCGATGCAGGACTCCATCCCAGGACCCTGAGATCACGACCTGAGCCGAAGGCAGAGGCTTTAACCACTGAGCCACCCGGGCGCCCCTTGGCATATGTTTTAAACTTACAGTTCGTTTCAGTAGGACCAGTCAACATTTCAAGTGCCCAAAATCCACATGTGGTTCATGGCTACTATGTTAGATAGCCTAGAGGTAGTAGAAATAAATTTAGAACCTTATTGCCCACATCATTCGGACAGAAACAAATTCCAAGTGATTTAAGGATTTGAATCTAAAAAAATAAAGTGGGGACGCCTGGGTGGCTCAGTTGGTTGGACTGCCTTCGGCTCAGGTCATGATCCTGGAGTCCGGGGATCGAGTCCCGCATCGGACTCCTGGCTCTACGGGGAGTCTGCTTCTCTCTCTGACCTTCTCCTCGCTCATGCTCTCTCTCACTGTCTCTCTATCAAATAAATAAATAAAATCTTAAAAAAAAAAAGAAAAAAAAATAAAGTGATTCGAATCTTAGAAGAAAACATGCAACGCTATACTTACCTAACACTTGCAACCTCTTTCTATGCACCTGCAATGCAGACGGCAGATAAAGGGTTAATACCTAGGTACACGAAGAGCTTGGGCAAATTCGTATCAGAATAAAAATGATCAGAAGCACTCATAGAACAAACCCAAATGATGAAAAAACCTAAAAAGATATCCAGCTTCCCTGGGAGTCAGAAAAATACACATTAAATAATAAGACATTGCTTTGGGGCATCTGGGTGGCTCAGTTGGTTAAGCGGTTATGCCTCTGCCTTCAGCTCAGGTCATGATCCCAGAGTCCTGGGATCAAGCCCCGCATGGGGCTCTCTGCTCAGCGGGGAGCCTGCTTCTCCCTCTCCCACTCCCCCTGCTTGTGTTCCCTCTCTCACTGTGTCTCTTTCTGCCAAATAAATAAATAAAATCTTAAAAAATAAGACATGCCTTTACTCACATCAGACTAGCAAATCGGAAGCTTGTGAACACCTACCACAGGCTGGGAAGGGACTCTATTCACCACATCACAGATTGCTGGAGAGCCATCTGGCGACATATATCAAAAAAACAAAACAACAACAACAAAAAAAAACCCATATATTCTTTGACCAGCAATCCCATGCCTGGGAATCCACGCCATAGAATTAAAAACCCCAGAATGTACATAGATGTGGATGTTCTCATCAACAGGGATCATGAGTATGGGTAGAGGAAGGGCTGAGTGTGACACGTTTGTATCATGGCATGTCATGAAGCCACTAAAAAAGAATTTCTCATCTCAAGGGGACTTCTGTCCTCCCTCTCTGCAAGACGCAGAGAAATGTATAAACTACAGTTCCATTCCTGTAAGAGACGGGGAGAAAAATCTACACAGGTGTATCTATTTTCAGCCGATTGCATGAGCTGGAAGAGAGAGCTAGATGAGATAATCGCTCTGCTATCAAGGTTATCTGAGAGGAGGAGAAGCAGGTGGTACAGAGAGGAACATGGGAAGGGAGGAAAGAAAAACAGGAGAATAGAGAAAAGGGGGGAGGGTTGAAAGGAAAACCTATTTCGAACATGAACGATTTCTGTAAAGTTATCATGTGTGTCTGAAAAGGGCAATCATTTATCTGCACATAAATCTATTCGATAAAGCTTGTGAACCATGGTATTTCAAATCTTTCCTGTGCTTTACTGGATGTTTCAACTAGTTGTTCTGTGGATTTCTAAAGGTGTATTGAAGTTTCCCACCGAGATTTTTCTCCTTGCAATTCTATCAGTTTTAGTGTTATACGTCTCAATCCTATGTTACTAGGCACATACAAGCACAAAGGCTAAATTTATTAGTAGATTGAATATTTATCAGTATATAGTATTTATTAATATTAACAATATTTGTTAATATATCTTTTCAAATAACACTGATCGTTTTTGTGTGAAATCCATTTTGCCTAATGCCATGATTGCTTACATGGTTTGCCTTCTTCCCCCTGGCTTGCCAGGTGCACTTTTTCCCTCACAGCATTTCCAGTCTTTCTGGGTTACTCTGCTTTTGCTCTCTCTAATAAAAAAGCGTACAGTTTGACTTTTTTTTTTTATTCAATTCAAGAGTCTCTGTCTTTTCACAGTGAATTTAGTATAGTCACACTTAAGAAGGTCATTGATGCATTTGTACATTTCTGCCACTTTACCTTGTGTTTCCTATTGTATATGCTGTGTTCATGTTTCTTTTTCATCTCTACTTTTCAGGTAGTTGGAGAGCATTTTATTTGCTCGCAGTTACTTTTTCTTCTAATGACTTAGAAAGTATATATTCTGTTCCTATTGTCTTTATTTTTTTGAAACACAGAGTTAAGCATATTAACTAATATCTATGTCTTCCTACCAAATAAAATGATGATCTTAGTATGCTTTAACTTTTCTCTCCTACCTCCTTTCCAGTCTTCATACCTCCCCATCCCATGTTGTCATCTCAGATTATTATAAGTAAAGATTTTTATTTAGACTTATATTTTGCTGATTTCCTTGCTCACCTAGGTGTCTTATATCCCATGTTTTCTTCTTGGATCCATTTTCTTTTCATTGGAATATAACTCCCTACACCAGTGATTTCTTTCTTTCTTTCTTTCTTTTTTAAGATTTTATTTATTATTTGACAGACAGAGATCACAAGTAGACAGAGAGGCAAGCAGAGAGAGAGGAAGGGAAACAGGCTCCCCGCTGAGCAGAGAGCCCGATGTGGGGCTCGATCCCAGGACCCTGGGATCATGACCTGAGCTGAAGGCAGAGGCTTTAACCCACTGAGCCACCCAGGTGCCCCCACCAGTGGTTTCTTAACCAGAGGCTATACTACAGCCCTTCCAATGTGGAGTGTGTTGTATCGTCACAGTGACTAAGGAGGAACTCCACTCGCATTTGGTGGATGGTGGTCAAGGACACTAAGCAACCTGCCAGGGTAGGGGCTCAGTCTTACACGATAAAGAATCCTTCCACCCAAAGTGCCAACCATACCCTGCGGAGGAATACTATGCTACGTGAACTGTGTGTCGTAAACTTTTTTAGTCCATTTCTCTCTTTATGTCTTTATGATGCCCCTACATTTTCTTGATGAATTCGTTGAGTAAAGACTCCTAAACTTGCAAGTGTTCCACCAGAGAACTTTGAAGGTATCACTCTGCTCTTTTCTTACTTACGAAGTTGCAAATGAGAACACCGATGTCAATCTTAGTCTCATTTTGTCCTGGGTAATTTTTTTTTTTTTTCCCACTCTGGAAACATTCAGGATTTCCTTTTCATTCTTAGAGTCCTGAGATTTCAGGATTTCAGATGTACATAGATGAAAGTCTTTCTGCATTCTTCCCATAAATATTCACTAGATCCTCTCACTAGAAGAGTTCATATATTTCTTAAGTTTTTTTTTTTTAAGATTTATTTGATACACACAGAGAGAGAGAGAGAGAGAGAGCACAAGCAGGGGGTGTGGAAGAGGGATGATCAGGATCCCCGCTGAGCAGGGAGCCCCATGTGGGGCTCGATCCAGGCCCTGGGATCATGACCTGAGCCAAAAGCTTAAGGGCTTAGCCACGCAGGCATCCCTTGTTTTCTTCTTTATTCTGTAACTCACAAGAAGCAGACAATGGAACTTTTGCAACTACCCTACATCTCTCCACGCTTTGTATCTACTTTCCATCTGTTTTTTTCTTTGGCACGGCATTCTAGGAGAATTTCCTAAGTTCATCTTCTGGTTCATTACTTCACTCTTTAATCCACTGTACTATTCAACCCATCTATTGAGATTTTTATCTTTAAAAGAATTACTATTTTTATTTTAAGAAGAATCAAACGTTTTGATTTAAAAAGCTGTTGTGTGTTTTTTGAATGCTTTTTTTTTTTTTTTTAAGTAAACTCAGCCCACAACGTGGGCCTTGGACTCATGATCCCACATCAAGCGTCCCATACTCTACTGACTAAGCCAGCCAGACGCCCCTTGCTGTGGTCTTTTTTTAAAAAAATTGATGCAGGGATGTGATTCTTGATCATGGGGTTGTAAGTTTGAGCCTGATGTTGGGTGTAGCAGTAACTTCATAAAATCTTTAGAAAATAATAAAAATAAAAATAAAATGGATGCAATAGGCCCTCTCATTTTTCCAAGATATGAATGATACTTCTTCTATAGTCTGGTTCTGTTTGTTCTCTTAACTCAGTTTCATCATCTGTGAAGCAGGAATAATCATTCCTGCCACTGAGTTTCATGGGGATTATTATCATTAACATAAAAGTCTGACTGGCATGTAGTGCATTAAGTACCTAGTTGATGAATAGACAAAGCAAAATAATAAATGTAAAATATGCAGCACATACATGGAAGCACTCGTTAAATGGAAGCCCCTTACCATTATCCTCGTTGTTAGTATTTGCTGAGACAATGGTGTTCAAGATTTTACACTCTTGGCCTTGACCCTAATACCAGGGTCTCCTAATACTTGACCCATAATACCACCACTGATCCCAGATCCACGGCTGGGACTCCTTCCTAACTTTGCTAAGGCACGAATTTAAGCTCTAAGGTAGGTGCAAGGCTGGTGAATGGGAGTGGGGATGCGCCCTGCAGCTGTCTCCCCAAATGGCGCTCCGTTTTTATCTGCTCCATCAAGCCCGTTAACCCTAACCACCACGCTGAAAGGCAGATGTCGTTATGCCACTTTCTCAGGATGATAAACCCAAAGAAAGTACAAGCTGTGTCCACGAGGCAGTGGTTTAGGAATCTGGGCTAGGCAGTCAGAGTTCTTTCTGACTCAAGAAATGGGTTCCTGGGTGGCTCAGCTGTTGGGCATCTGCCTTCGGCTCAGGTCATGATTCCGGGGTCCTGGGATCGAGCCCCACATCAGGCTCCCTGCTCAGCAGGAAACCTGCTTCTCCCTCTCCCACTCCCCGGCTTGTGTTCCCTCTCTATCTCTCTGGGTCAAATAAATAAATAAAATCTTAAAAAAGAAAGAAAGAAAGAAATGGACTCAGTTTATTCTTCTGTAAAATGGGCTGTACAGTGGGTTTTTTGTCCACTCCACCGGAATGCTACTTATCACTTGGCCTTGGATACTGGTACCAATGCAGTGTGGTGACTTCTGAGGATTAGAACCATTCAGGCGGAACTCCACCACATTCTACCACTCCCTCTGCCTCTTTCTTCACGGAAACCATCACCTTTAGCTGGGAGTCAGCTGACTGCATACACATCTGCCCCATCACCAGACAGGGAGCAATTTGGAAGAAGCACAGAAGGCAACAATGAGGCGATTTCCCCAAATCTTAGAGGTAGGGTTGCCCTCTGAGGACTAAATAAGATAAACCAGAGGACACATTGAGGAGATGAGTTGCCATTGACCTAGTAGTCGAGCTGAAGACCAGCTCCCTTGGTGGTGTGTTGCTAGGGCTATAGGAAAATCACTCTTCTCCTAGAAGTGACATCCCCCTTTGGTCTTCCTGCTTCCATCTTTGCATCCGGCAACCCATTCTCAACACAATCCTATCACAGCAACCGATGGGATCTTCTTTCCAAATTGGGACCAGTTCCCTCCTTTTCCCCACCATGCCAGTGTGCACGTTGACTATTCCTCACCATGTTTTCTCAGAAGACTTCAGGATTAAGATTCCTGGTCAAGAAACAAAAGCAGAACCGTCCCATTCCCCAGTGGATTGGGATGAAAACTGGTACTAAAATTAAGTACAACTCCAAGAGGAGGCATTGAAGAACAACCAAGCCGGGGCTGGGAGGGATCACCACGAGGTGGCATACATATTTATGCCTGAAAGTCACGTGCTCCTGTCCTATTATTCTGTAGACTTCACTACTACCTAAACAACAGATGCGTTTTATCAGGGAAATGACTTTTTCTGTCACTATGCTTCTGCATTAGTAGGTTGGTTGAGTAATAAATAGGCAAGAACTTTCTAAGAACATTTTTTTGAGATTTTATTTATTTATTTGAAAGAGAGAGAGAACACAAGCAGGGTGGAGGGGCAGAGGGCAAGGGAGAAGCAGACCCCTTGTTGAGCAGGGAGCCCGCTGTGGGACTCGAACCCAGGACCCAGAGTCATGACCGGAACCGAAGGCAGACGCTTAACCAACCGAACCACCCAAGGGCCCCAATATGCAAGACCTTTCATTTGAAAAAACAAATTTAAATCAGACAGTGCTATTTCCCCACTTACAACCCTCTAGTTCATTCCCACTGCACGCAGAAAGAAGCCTAGACTCTTCACAGCAGACCTGACAGGGCTGCATTAGCTGACTTCTCTCTACCCTCCTCTTCCCTTAGCTTTGATGATCCAACCACCCAGTTCAAGTCAGGATCTTTCCTACTTCCAGGCCTTCCCACATTATACTGTTCCTTCTGTCTCGAACAGTCAACCTTTGACCCTTCACCTTTCACCCTTCGCCTGTGAAGTCTCACTGCAGTTATCATTTCATTTGTCAAGTCTCAATGCAGTTACCACCTCCTCAGAGAGGACCTCCAAAACCACATCAGTCCTCCTGCTTGGGTGGCTGGAATTGCAGGAGAGTGAATGAAGCATTCTCCTATCACATTTTTACCTCAGTGTATAATAACATATTTTATTTATTTGTTTGCTTAATTTTGCTATCTCTCCTCTCTGGCTGTAAATGCTCTGAGGACAGGGACCATTGCTTTTGCTTACCACTCTGTAACCAATGACTGCATGAACTAAGAACTCAGCAAATGTCTCTGGAAAGTGCAGATGAATTCTCGGGTCTGGAGGTCTCCTACAGTACACAGGAGCCTTTCCACGGATTTCCTCCCCAGGCCAGTCCTCCAAGGCCAGGCCCTCTGGCAAGAGGGGGCCTTCCTTTCTTCTGTGAGGGCTGCCTCAGTTTCTCACAGTAAAGTTGGCAATATTCAGCCCGCATAGTCATACCGGTTGTTAAAGTATTGAAATTCTCCCATATTTGTTGGTAAATAGTAGCTGCTTCAAATCCCTTAGTGTTTTCCCCACTTGGTCAGCAGCCCTGACCTCTCCCTCTACTCCTAACCTCTTCGCCTCCCCTCATTCCAGTAACCTTTCAGTCCTGGTCATGGTGATGTGGGAAACGTCCTTACTGCCTGCAGTCCATTGGCAAGTCCTTGAAACAGGCAGAGTGACCTTCCTCTGGGAGCTCAACATGTCCTTATGTTGACACTTGGCTAAGGGCAAAAGGCAATCTTAGCTTACCATATCCCGATCCCCCAGGACCCAGTAAGTCTACTTTAACAAAAAGAAATTCCTTTGGAGGGGTGCCTGAGGGGCTCAGTCATTAAGCATCTGCCTTGGGCTCAGGTCATGATCCCAGAGACCTGGGATCGAACCCCACATCGGGCTCCCTGCTCTGCGGGAAGCCTGCTTCTCCCTCTCCCACTCCCCCTGCTTGTGTTCCTGCTCTCACTGTCTCTCTCTCTCTCTGTGTCAAATAAATAAATAAAATCTTTTTAAAAAATCTCTTTGGAAACTACCTTTATCTCTACCTCCCAAGACATATGTTAGTAATCATCCTCTAGCATATGACCCAATGATACACATCTGAAGAGTGCCAGGACTAAGGTTTTATTAGACAGGAATAAATGACCTTTTCCTAATGATAGCTAGCACCCTTACAGTCTCGGAAACCTTGCTTCCAAAATTCCTTAGAAACTCACGCTATCCCCGATGAAGTCTTAGAATATAGGTGAGGTTCAGGGCATGCGGTCCGGAGCCGATAACCAAGAAAGAATTCTTGAGACATCTTTGGTGCAGAATGGTGGTTTATTAAAGCACGGGGACGGGACCCGTGAGCAGGAAGAGATGCTGCCTCGGGACTGTAGGGAATGGTCCTTTATATACTTGCAAGTTGGAACGGAGTCAGGGATGGCGTATAAGTCTCTAAGGAATTTTGGAAGCAAGGTTTCCAGGACCTTGAGGAGCTAGCTAATGTTGGGAAAAAGGTTATTCATTACCAGTAATAAAACCTTTGTTCTGAGACCCTTCAGATATATATCAGTGGGCCATATGCTTGGGAATGATTGTCAACATGTATAAAGTTTCCCAAGGAATTGTTAAAGTAGACTCACAGGATCCTGGTAGTGGGTAGGGGTCGGTCAGGCTAGGATAGCCCTTTGCCCTTAGCACAGCCTCCAGGTGGAGGCAGTTGAGTGCCTAGAGGAACGTCACTCTGCTTTTTCAAGGGTTTGTCAGTGGGTAAGCAAGTTTTATAATTTTTTTCTTCTGCCTCTGTTTCCCACATCATCCCTAGGCCCCTCCCAACTTGAAAGTAGATAATGGGCCGCTTCTCAGAACCCCAGTGCAGGTCTTTCTGCCCTGGGGTCCTATCCCCTGCTTTAATAAAACTAACTCTTGGGGTGCCTGGGTGGCTCAGTGGGTTAAGCCGCTGCCTTCGGCTCAGGTCATGATCTCAGGGTCCTGGGATCGAGTCCCACATCGGGCTCTCTGCTCAGCAAGAAGCCTGCTTCCCTCTCTCTCTCTCTCTGCCTGCCTCTCCATCTACTTGTGATCTCTCTCTGTCAAATAAATAAATAAAATCTTAAAAAAAAAAAAACTAACTCTTGCACCAAAGATGTCTCAAGAATTCTCTCTTGGCCAGGGGCTCCGAACCCCAACATTTCCTACATCAATGGGGGGTGGGCAGAGAAGTCCCCTAGGAATCTTCTCTAGGAGCTGTCTGCTCTGATCTGCCAATCCTGCCCTCAGTCCTCAATGGTTGCTGAATATTTTACATTGATTGATTTTACAGTGATCGTTTACATTGATTCTCTGCTTCTGTTGTAACCAAGATGCTGGAGAAGCAGATCCAAGGAGCCATATTTATCACTAGCCGGGGGCTTATCTTACATCCAGACAGATGCAGTGGTGGCAAGACCAGTGGCCCAGAGCAGTCTACAACCTCCCCCAGCCACCCACGTGGGAGTACAGAAGCAGCAGGCTCACCACTGAATCCTAGCGTGTTTACCGTTTTCCCCAAAATGATGGAGCCATGGCTGTGTGTCTGCTCTGAGTGAGGTTTTTTTTTTTTTTTAAGCAGGAGAAAATCAAATTTAATAATGTACATATGGGCAATGCACACAGACTTGGAAATTCTAATGACAGTCAGGCAACCGTGATGGCTTCATGAGCTAAGGAGAGGGGTAGGAGCCTGAGGATGCAAAGGGGAGAAAGACCAGGAGCAGGAAGGTGAGTGGAGATGTTTGGAAAGCAAAGGTTGTCCTGTTATGCAGAGAAGTTTCTTAGGCAAAGAGGAATCTCTGTTAATAGCTCTCTTCCTGGTACAGCAGGGCCGTTGAGGGGGAGGTAAAGAGCTTTTTCTGAATCTGCTCGGTTTGGATTGCTTTTAACTCAAAATAATGTTCCTGCCAAAGCGGCTCATCTTGGGGCACCATGCCCTCGGCCCCTGCAGTTCTGGCTTCTGAAACCTCCCTGAAGTTTCATTTTCACGCACTAAAAAAATGAAGCCGGTAAATTGTTCTGTATCATGGAACCAGACTTAGTCCTGATGACAGGTCAGTTCAGTTAGAAACTCATTTCAGGAGGTGGTGAAGCACATGTGTTTTCCAAGTTGGGCTCGTGATGCAAGAAATCAGGTATTAGGGGCACCTGGGTGGCTCAGTCGGTCCGGTGTCCAACTCTTGATCTCGGCTCAGGTCGCAATCTCAGTGTCGTGAGATGGAGCCCCGCGCGGCTGTGGAGCTGTTTGAGATCCTCTCTCTCCCTCTGCCCCACCCCCCACCCCCACCTTTCCCGTTGCACAAAACAAAACAGAAAAAGATATCAGAAACGAAACAAGAGGCATTTCTACGGAAACGAAAGAAAAGCAACCATTAATGATTAGGTCAAAATAGAAATCAGTTTTGGGGTTCTGAGGCTAGCCAGTGATGATTTCTAGATGTCAAGCTCAAAGCATCTTCAGAGAGAGTGAGAGCAGGCAGTGGTCTTCCGGGCAGATTTTCCCTGCACGGGGTCCAGATGTCTTCGGTGATCTCTGAATGGTCCACAGTGACAGGCGTGGGGATGGTCTACACGTGGGCTGTTGTGGCGATCTCTCCGAAGTTTACATTATATTTTATATTTCATTTGCAGGGCGTTAGGAGAAAAGGCAGTTTGCGTTTTCAAAGGAACTCACCTCTTCTGCCCCGTTTGTCCCATTTCCCAGGGATCTCTCAGCGGCAGTGGTGTCCCGGGGCAAGGGGTGTCTGGCAAGTTAAAACCGCCTGCCAACTACTCCAACAGTTCTGCCCTCTGAGGTCCTCCTAGCTACACTTAGAGTCAAGTTGACATGAGGCCGATTAACAGGAGAAAATCAAATTTATTGGCTTCAGTACAGGGAATCCAGACACAGAAAATTCCTGAGTGAGGCCCTTTACAAGGGGACTTGTCAGGGGGCGCTCCAGACGTAAAGAACGGCCGCTTCGTGGTGTGCGGAGCAAGGGCAGGCGGTTCAAGTCCCAGCTCTGCTGCTTAATGGCCGTATTGTAAATGACAATTTCTCTGTGCCTCGGGGTTCCTCATGAGAAAAATGGGAGTAAAAATAATAATTTCTACTTCAGACGATTGGGGTGATGGTTAAATTAGATGTAATATGTAAAGTCCCAGGAGTCGATAAAATTAATGTAAAATCTATAAAGCAGTGACTGCCTGCTACCTTGTTATATTGGTAAGTGGTAGCTATTATTTTTATATACTGGGTGTGCTAGACATTTCTCAAATCTTATTGAATATACTTCCCCATGGTCTCCTGCCCCCACCTCTCTCTCTGTCTCTGTCACACACACACACACACACACACACACACACACACACACACACACACACACACACACACACACACACACACACACAGCTTTAGATGTTGAAGATTACTTCCTCCGCCAGCAGGGGGCGCTGGTCTCACACAAGAAGCTCAAGCAGCCCCCTGTTGGGGCTGACAGCTGACGACTCACCCCGGTCTCCAGGACACCCTCCCCTCTCTTCACTTCCACTCACAAAAATACACGATAAGCCCCAGTTCCTGGAAGAATGATCTTTGCAAATTAAGTTATCATGAGTTATGTGAACCCCCAACCTGCAAGCGCCGACACTAGACTTAGCCTGGCTGGCTTCCTCCTGCCCTTTGCCTCCCACTTAAAACACCAAGTCACCATGAATTTTCGTAATGATACTTTATTCCTCTGTTTTAGTCATTTTTCTTCTCTTGCTCTCTGAGGCAGAGAGTTGTCGTAAGGGAGATGGCACCATGTTGCAGAAAAATCTCAGGCCTTGAAATTAGGCAGAGTGGATTTGAATACTGGCTTCACTGCTCCCCCAGACAACCCCGGGCAAATGTCCACACCTCAGGATTCTCCACTGCGGAATAGAGGTAGTAACAGATGTGCCTCATAGGAACGTGAGGAGCAGATGAGATCGTTAATTAGCACAAAGTCTCCTATGTATCCAGGTTTAATCATTATTTGAGAAATAGAACAGACTGGAGAATGGAATGCCCAGGTATTACATTGTTTTCAGGGGGCAGCATAAAGAGAAGGTCATGTACTTTGAAGTCAGGCTGACTTAGATACCATATGAGCTGTGTGGCCCTAGCAAGTGTCTGTGTACTGCTAAGCCTCAGTCTTCCTCATCTGTAAAATGGGCACTCTAATGCGCCATAGAAATTGATAGCTTTGAATGATCATATATGTAACAGTCCCCGACATAAATCTTGGCACATAGACCCACAATAAATACTAGCTCTACTTCTCTAAACACATAAAGGTAGGTTTGGACACTCATGAGCCACCACACCAGAAATTCTTCCAGTGGGGTTGCAGGATTGTATTTCAACAATAATCTGTGTGAAGGGCTACACTTAGTATATGAGTGTTTAGGAAGATTCAAATATAACACGAGTCAAATTTGTAGAGCCCCTCCACTTACCCATGGCTTGTTTTCCTTTGTTTATTCGGTGCTACAATAAATAACATATTGACCACGTACTGTGCGCTAGATCTGCCCTGGGCGCTGAGGATACAACTAGCGATGAGACAGTCAATGTCTCTGACATCGTGGAACTTAGGACTCTGGTGGAAGTCAGGCAAGAAAAAAGGAATGATGTTGAGCACGTTGGGGGACATTGGAGCAGGCTAAGGGACCAGAGGGGGTGGGCTGGGGCTAGATTCAAGCCCTTAAGGTGGTCAGGGAAGACTCTCCTGAAGAGGCTTTAGAGCAGACCTGAGTAAAGCAAAGTAAGCAGGTGATGATCAGGGGGAAGAGCATTCCAGAAGAGGGAACAGCAAATGCAAAGGCCCAGAGTTGGGGAATCAGGCAGTAAGTCTGCAGCTGAGTGAGTGGGGGGAGACGGGACATAGATGAAGTCAAAGTAGTCAGGGCCCAGATCGTGTGGGGTCCTGTGGTCCCTGTTGGAGACGCCCCCCCCTTTCGACAGGTGGGCCACCTTTCAGCTCAGGTGGACGCGAGTGGGCATGACCGAGCACCAATGGTGCAGGGGAGGCAGGATCCCTACGGAAGTAAAGTCTGTGAGTAGGTGACAAGAGACGTCATCTCAGGAACACCTGCAGGGTGGCCCTTAGAGGGGTCAGAGAAGGTGACCTTCCATCACAGGAGAGAAGGCGGAGCTCTCTGGTACTGAGGAGGGACAGGCTTGTGGATTTGGCAACGAGATGAGAGAAATTTCTCCTTATTTTCCGATTGTTTCTTTTTCTTTTTTTCCTTCGTTCTTTCTTTTCGTTGTTGTTGTTTTTTGTTTTGTTAGAGAGATAAGAAAGTCATCAGTGACGAGTGAGGAGCTGAAGGCAGGAGAGAGAAGACACAAGAGGGCCTCAGGGGGAGTGGGACTGGGGGCACCAGGGAGATGCAGCGCCGAACGGCTACCGCACAGTGTGGAGGACGCACTTGGGCCACAAAAGGGTCTGTATTTCCTTCTGAGCCCATCCATTGCTGGGCACAGGTGAGAAACGGACGATGAGCTGAGTTTAAGCAGAGTTGGGACTTTCCGGGTGAGTCAACGGAGAGAGAAGGAAGCATAGGAGGTGAGCGTGGACATAAGGGAGTCATTGTAGGGGAGACCGGGGCTCTAAGCTGGAGAAGGAGGGAAATGAGGCCACAGAGGGGACGCCAGACTATCTGAACATGGAAGGTCTGTGGGTTAGGGAACCGGGAGGAGTATTTTGAGAACCCTCCAGTTTCAGATGTGGTTTCAGAAGAACTCAAAATATTCTAGGTAATTTCCTCACATAACAAATACTTACTGAAGGCCTACCATAGTTTTTAAAACTACCTACAACTTATTGAACACTTGTTCAATAGTTGAACATCGTGCCAAGTGTTGTTCATTTATCGCATCTCATTTAATTCTCAGGACAATCCAGTAAGGTCAGTACTCTTACTATCCCCATTGTACAGATGAGGAGACGGAGGCTCACCGAGATCTAGTAAGTTACACAAGAACGCCCAGCTGGTAAGTAACAGAGAGCTCTGTATGATACAAGGCTCTACCATGTGCCAGATACTGTGTTGGGTTTATGTAATCATGACATTCAACGTCAGGTACTTCTCCTACTTGATCTCATCTTGAAGACAGAGCGCCTGGCCTCAACTGCCTAAGGGTAGCAGCTGGGAGTGGAGGTGGAGGAATCTGGAATTCTTCCCTTGTGTACAGCCTGGTGTCAGTGAAGGAGTCTGCTTTCCTTAGCCAAGGACAAGACATGCTGCTTGAGCTCAGCCAACCTGACTCTTGTCCCAGGGACTTTGGTTCTGATCAAAGAAAGCTCTGTTGGAGAAAGGGGAGAAGAGGATGGAGCTAATTCATTCTGACTACCTCAACACTCACAGCATCTCCAGTCTCTGTCCTTCCCTAACCTGGCTCTCCAGCTTCCTGTCACTTCCGTGAGTTAGCCACCAGCCTGCTGACAAGCTCCTTTTCTGCTGAAGTTCGCTAGAATTAGTCCCGAAACTTGCAATGAAAGACCTGCAGTGGCCTCTCGGGGAAAAAAGACAAGGTAGTATAAAGCTAGAGTGAGTGACTCGTTCCTGAGACTAATGTGCACTGAGCAGGCCCAGGACTAGGGCAAGGCAAGTGAGGCACCAAGATGCCAACTTAAGGAGATGTCCCCTTCAGGCTGTATAAGTGCAGGGCTTGCTCTAATAGATGACCCTCTCTTTCCGTCCCCCAAAAGTGAATGCCCTAAGGACCAAAGATTAATTCTCTTTTACATAAGAGTAGGAAATGACCTGGAAGTATTTCAGGTCAGCAGGTAGCTTTCTGCTCCATGTGATCATTCGGGGACCCTGGCACCCTCTGTGTTGCGGCATTGTCATCCCCCTGCACGTTATCATCAGGACAAGGTCAAGGCTGGGTCCAGCCATTGAGAAAGACGAAGAGCGGGGGGAGGAGGCAGGCCCATTGACTAAAGGCCTTGCCTGAAGTTTCACTTCCACTGTCAAGAACTCAGGTATCTGGCTGTTCTTTTTTTTTTTTTTTTTTTTTTAAGATTTTACTTATTCATTTGAGAGAGAGAGCACAAGCAGGGGGAGTGGCAGAGGGAGAAGACTCCCTGCTCAGCCTCAATTCCTAGGATCTGGAGATCATGACCTGAGCCCCAGGCATATACTTAACCCTCTGAGCCACCCAGGGTCCCCTACCTGGCCTTTCTTAACTGCGAGTGGGAGTAGGCAGTACAGCTTAGCTGGGCAGCCATGTTACTATGGAAGCCAGGGAGAGGGAGTCTGGCAGACAGCTGGTCGGCCACAACAGTCCCTGACCACATGGAGACCATGTCTCAGTAATAATCAAGGCTGCTGGGTATAAGCACCATAGGGGCTCAGGGAGGGGGAGCTGTTGATAGGCTGGAAAAAATGGGGAAGGCAGGAAGGAGTAGAATATTCCTCAGGAGATTAGTTATAGGAGTTAGCTTTCCCTAGAGTCCGGGAAAGGTAAGGTGAACATTGCTTGCCACCTTGCGATGGGGCGGGAAGAAGAGCGGTAGACAGAGGATGGGATTTGGAGTAAGCAAAAGCTGGATCTGACTTCTAGCTCTTGCACTGACCTCGGGTACATCCTTAACCATGCCACACCTTCGACTCCTCCTTTGTAAAAGGATTGAGATGACAGCGTCATCAACAACAACAGTAACAGACAATAACAGTATGGTCACTAACAAAGTCGCCATGAGGAGCCCACGAAACAATGGTCTATACAAGGCTCTGATATCCAGCAAACGGGTAGACCAGGGGTGGGCAAATTATGGCTCCGGCCACCAGCTAGAACTCAGTCATACTCATCTGTTTATCTGTTGCCTCTGCAAAGTGGAGTAGTTGTCAGAGAGACCATATGGCTGAGTATTTACTAGATGGACTTTTGGGGAAAGTTTGCTGAGGACCTCAGCATTGGTGATGGAGCAGGGTTGCCTTGATGTTAGCTATTACTGACCTTCAACTTCTGTGAGCACCAGTTTGTTCACCAGCAAAATAAGACTAACAAAAGTCATCTCTGATGTTTCAGGGATCGAATAAACCAACACGAGTAGGACTGCTTTGTAGATTGCAAGGTGCCCTATGAATGGTGGTCGTTATTTAATCCTTTCTGGGTAGTATTCATCTCACGCAGCCTCTGCCGAGCATCTGTAAAATGGACAACAAAATCCATACTTCTCGGGATTGTTGTAAGGATCTGTGAGACAAAATGCTGAAACCATAAACTTCAGACTCAAACCAGCACACTGGGGCGTTTTTGCTCTGCGGGCCACTAGCTGTGCGATCTCTGGCCCACTGGGAGCCTCAGTTTTCTTATCCCAAACAAAGGGATCGGCATAATACCTACATTGGAGCTGCTGTAAGTATATAGGGAGATAGCATGAGTGAGGCCTTGGCTCCGGCCTTGCTCTGATCCCGGTGACAAATGCCACCTCCCACGGGATTCCACTGACAGTACAGCTGAGCCTCAGCCCTCTGCCTCTACTCAGCGCCCACGGTCAGCCCCGGGTGCCGGTATAATTAGCTCCATCTCGGTGGTGAGCAGCCACTGCTGCTCACAGCCTCTGACACGACTGTCACCTCCCACTCAGTTATCCCCACTGTTGAGTGTGCATTACATGCCCGCTGGGCATGGGGCTGAGTGCCACCGGAGGACAGCTCAGCCCTCAAAATCTCTGAGTTGTCACAAGGAACCCAAGCCTTTTCCTTCACTCCCGGGCTGTGCCAAAAGAAAAGTTTGAGGGAGAAAAGGCCGCCTCTTGGATCCGCTGCAAAATCCCGCTCCTTCTGACCCCACAGCACTCGGAGTGGGTGGCGAGGTTGGGTGGGAAGGAAGCTTGTTTCTTTAAGAGGCCTCCGCCAGTGGGGCGGGGACATGCCGGCGCTTCCCCACCGGCCTGCAGTTGGGCCCGCCTTCCTTTGAGTGACAGGCAATCAACCCAATTGAAGAAAGAGGATTCAGCGTGACGGCGAAGCGGAGCAATAGGAACCCGGGTCGGCTTGCGGGGGCGGGGTCCCGGGAAGGCGGGGCGGGCGGAGGCTGGAGGAGCCGCGGAGGCGAGACCCGGGCGCGGGAGCTGGGCCTAGGTCGGCGCCCTGGTGAGTGAAGGGGGCGCCGGGCGCCGAGGCGTGGCGGGCCGCGGAGAGGGCCCTGGCCGGAGGGATGCGGGGAGGAGGGGAGGAGGGGCCGGGCCGGGAAGGGGGCCGGAGGCTGCGGCCTGCATTTGCCCCAGGGGTTGAGGGGCTAGAAGGCGGGCCCCGGCTGCACCGCGCGGGTTCGTCAGGGTGTCGCGGCCCTGCTGGGCGCCGGTTCCCCACCAGGAGTGGCGTCGGGTGGGGAAGAGGGCGGGCCGGGCCTGGAGGAGCCAAGGGAGAAGGGTGGGAGGATGGAGCCTGCGGGCGCGACGAGCAGATGGGGGAGGGACGGGGTGGGAGAGCGCTCGCTGGGAGCCCGGAGAGTGTTTGCGGCTGGGTGGCCCTCGGCCGCGGCCGGGGAGTCTCTCTTGACATCGCCGCCGCCGACGCACACGCTGCCCATCACCCCGCCCGGTGGAGCCGGCCGCTCTGTGGCCCCCAGTCCGTCTACTTCTCATCTCCGCAGCTCCCCTTCCGTTCAGGCGTCTGTCGCCTCCTACCTGGGCGGTTGCATTGTCCTACCTGATGTGCCCCCACGCTCTCCCGCCGCTCTGCTGTGGGCCTCGCACCGTGGCCAGTGGGGTTTTCAAAATGCACATCAGATCCCGACACTCCGCTGCTTAAAACTGGCCAGCCGCCAGGGTCAGCCCGAGATCCTCGCCCAAGCCCTGGAGATCTGGAACCTCCAGCCTCTCCCTCCTGCTCAGTACTCTTCACACTGTCCTTTCCCTGTTCCTTACGCATCCCAAGCCCTAGCTTTCCTCCGGGTCTTTACACTTAGCCTTCTTCTGAGTCGCTCCCTCTTCCCCGCCCATTTTAGTCCAGTAAACTCATCTTCCCGCTTCAGATCTGCACTCAGGTGTCACCCTGACTCCTCCTCCAGGTGAATTCCCCACTTTTGCCACTCTGGGTACTTCTTCACCACACTTGAACAACTGCAGTTTTACTTTTATTTGTGAAAGTATTAGAATGTCTGTCCATCCCACCAGATAATAAGGCCTAGAAGATAGTGTCTGGTTTTGCTCCTTTTATCTCGAGCCTCTTGCACAGGACCAGGCACGGTAAACATTTATTAAAGAAGGGGATGGAGGTCTTGGCTTTGACAGGAGGAAGGGGGTGTGAATCGTGGTCCCTGATAGCCTGCCAGTGGGGGAAGGAAACCAACGAGGGAATACTTTCTGTGTGCCAAGTTCTATGCAGAACAATGCCTTGTGTCCAATAGAAGTAGAATGCCCTATGGGTAGTTTAAATTTTTTAGTAGCCGCATTAAAAACTTAAAAGGAAGCAGGTGAAATCAATTTTTGGAACACATTTTACTTAACCTATTATATTCCAAAATAATATTATTTTGACATGTGATCGGTATAAAGACCCTATTAATGGGATAGTTCCCATTTTTGTGGGTGCCCTAAGTCCTTGAAGTCTGGCGTATGTTTTCTACCTATAGCCGGTCTGATTTAGTTTGTGGTAACCACATGCCCCGTGCTCAGTGGCTACACAGGACACAGGTCTGGGGCTGCCCTCTTGGGCTGTGCAGTTCTAGAAGCTTTGTATACTTGTGGCATTTAATCCCCTTTAGAGTCTTTTGGGGGTAGTTCTTGTTGCCTGCATTTTACTAATAAAAATAAGGAAGCTCTTAAAAGTTATATTGCCTGCTGGTGATCTCGCTAGCGTTTGTGAGTGGAGGAGGGAATATTAGGACTAGGACCCCATGTGTTCATCTGGAGTCTGGTTTCTCTATACCCTATGCTGCCTCTAGGAGGCTCCAAGGAAGTCTGGGAGTGCAGGAAGTGGAGACTAAACTTGAGAACAGTGGCACTTGTGGCTATACTGCGCATTCTGTCTGGTTTCGTGTGGAGTAATATGTCTGGACACATCAGTACCACCTGTCTAGGTGGCTCAGGAACAAGCATATTTAATGCATCTGGAGGAAAACCCTGCAAGGCAAGTCCTTCTTTGACCCAGTTGCTATACCTCCCAGCACAGTCTACACGGTGGTCCTGGGAGCTGGGGAGAGAAATACGCGGCCTGCAGCGTCCTGGTGGTGCTGGGAGCAACACGTTCGAGTTAACACTCTGGCTGCTCAGTTCCACGATTGCTCACCGAGTGAGGTTCCCCTTACTGCAAGCGAGGCCAGCACTGTTCTACTTAGGGTGACTGGGGAGTGTAAGTCACAGCCCTCATTTTCAGGATGCTTACCATGGAAGGACAAGACCAGATCATAGGGTGATTAGGTGACGCCCAAGACAACCACATGGTGTGACGAAGACCCAGAATCAGTGGTCAGTAGAGCCTGCAGAGTTGTTGTCGAGGCCAAGCTGTGAAATGTGTTTGGAAGCATTGAATTTGAGCTCCTTTAGGTGGGGTGGAAGCTTTGCAGTTTGCCTCAGTGCCTGCATAGATGCTCCTTGGCTTATTTACTTCTCTGCCTGGTTGCTTAAGGCATTTGACTTTGTCACCCCACTAGGCATGGTGGTTTAATGTGAGTCACCAGGAAAGATTGGTTGAGCGCCTGTTATGTGGCAGGCTTTGTAGTGGCCATGGCTCTGAAACTGATTAAAAAGTCTCCAAGGTGCTGCTTCTGGAAGAAAATAATAATAATGATAATAATAATAATAATTATTATTATTATAGAAGAACACCATCACCAGCGGTGCTTTGCCTCCTTGATTGCCTTCACATATGTTCTCATTTTGTCATCAGTTTCCTGCAGCCGGGAGGGTAGGGTTTTTATATGCTAGGAAATGTGGTTACAGTGTTTTTGCAACTTCTTCAAGTTCACACAGCTGGAATTCTGCTTACTCTGTGTCAGAAATCACGCTTATATGATTAACATAGATTATCTCACTTAATATTCATAACCACTTGAGAGAGGAGGGTTGATTCGAATCCCCATTTTACAGAAACAGAAGTTGTTAGAGCTGAGATCCAAATCCAGGTCTGGCCCACTCCAGAACACAAGCTCCTAACCATTAAGTGACACTGGCTCACCAGAAGGTCAAGGTGGGAAGAGACCTCAAAAACATCTAGTCTAACCCCCTCATTAGATCAGGACAAGAGGGCCGGAGTGGATTGTGGTCATGGTGAATCCGGGCAGTCAGGTCTCTTGTGCTATAGAGTAGGAACTAACCCAGACATGGGGGACCAAGACCTTCTTTTGTCCCTAACTGGTGGTGTGGCCTTGCCAGCTTCTCTGGACCTCAGTTCTCTTATTTATAAAGTGAGAGGGCTTGGCCTGATTTTACAGTGAGAACAATGCTGTGTTGTTATGCTTGGTATTGAAAGAGTTGGGCCCACAGCCCGGGACTTCAGCCATGACCCAGGACTCTTCTGGGCTCACCACACCCCCTCCCTACGCAAGCTCTGCCACCCCGTTGTAACCACTGTGGTCTGTTGAAGGGGAACAGTTCCTTAAAGTTCATCAGTATTTTCTGTCTCATTGTCTGTTTCACTTCCAAAAACCAAGGCAAGTAGTCTGTAAACCCTGAGCCCTTCTAAATCTGCCGGCTACTATAGTTAGGGATTTGTAAAGTTCTAGGCAATGGACAGTCCTCTGTAGTGTTTTTATTCTTGTTGAAAGGCAGTAGGTCTCAGGACATCCTGAGGGTATTTTTATTTATTTTTATTTTATTTAATTAATTTATTTAATTTATTTATTTATTTTTAGAGAGGTAGTTGGGGAGGGGCAGAAGGAGAAGGAGAGGGAATCTTTTTTTTTTTTTTAAAGATTTTATTTATTTACTTGACATAAAGAGAGAGATCACAAGTAGGCAGAGGCAGGCAGAGAGAGAGGGGGAAGCAGGCTCCCTACCCATGCGGGGCTCTATCCCAGGACCCTGAGATCATGACCTGAGCCGAAGGCAGAGGGTTAACCACTGAGCCACCCAGGCGCCCCAGAAGGAGAGGGAATCTTAAGCAGAGTCAACGCCCAGTGCAGAGCCCAATGCAGGGCTCGATCTCACAACCCTGAGATCATGGCTGGTGCACCTCATGGAGGGTATTTTTAGTGTGGAATTCTACAGGTGCTGCGGTGTGCCAGGCATTGTGCTGCAGATGTTGGGGAGGCAGGGGGAAGAGACACAGGCTGGATGTGTCCCTGCTCTCAGATGGCTAATAGTCCTCTTGGCTGTGGCTCTCAGCCTTGACCACCATTAGGATCACTTGGGTGGTGAGGGGGTTCAGAGTGCGGGGTGGGCATTGATAGTGCACAACCAGAGGTGAGGACCGCTGGTCTAGAGTCTGCTTCTCACACTTGAACATGCATGTGACACCCCCCCCCCAGGGGGGTCTTGTTTGAAGGCAGATTCCCACTGAGTGGGTGATCCTCCATGACTGCAGGCTCCCAGGCACTGCCCATGCTACTGGTGTGCAGCTCACACTTGGTTAGCAAAGAGGCCGCACAGAGAATTTGAAGTCAGGGGGCTGTGAAGGTTTGTGTAAGAAGACTGGGAGCACAGAGGAGGGCGCAGTTAATTGTGCCTGAGGGAAGAAGACGAGGAAAGCCACACCAATGAGGGAATGTGTGAGCTGGGCCTTGAAGGATGAGTAGGAGTTTGCTGGTTGGCTAAGGTGGAAGGCCAGCAGCATGTATGAAAGTGCAGACTCAGGGGTGCCTGGGTAGCTCAGTGGGTTAAAGCCTCTGCCTTCCGCTCAGGTCATGATCCCAGGGTCCTGGGATCTGGCCCCGCATCGGGCTCTCTGTTCAGCAGGGAACCTGCTTCCTCCTCTCTCTCTGCCTGCCTCTCTGCCTACTTGTGATCTTTGTCTGTCAAATAAATAAATAAAATCTTTAAAAAAAAAAAAAGCGCAGAATCAGAAGAACGTGATGTTTGAGGGAGCAAGATGGTCTGGGGCGACGTGCTAGCATCTACGTGGCAAAGTCTGGACAGCACTTCCACCCTGAAGAGCCACTGAGTGGAACTGGGGTCAGCCTAGCACTCTGCTAGGGAGTTTGAGCTCTGCTCTGTATGCTTGGGAACTCTGCAGAGGGCTTCTGTGCAGGTTAAGGGGAGACCCAGGTGATCCTTAGGGCAGGTGCTCAGGGGAAGAAGCCCAAACAGTTACCCAGTTCCCATTCCCGTCCCCTTCCTCACTGTGCTTTGGCTCCAACTTAGTGGCTTTGGGGTGAGGCTGGTGTTCCGGCAAATTTCTACAAAAAGAAATGTCAGCCGCTGTTGTCACGATGGTCCCTCTCAGCCTTTTGAGCAGTGCGTGGCAAAAGTTGAATCTCTGCCAACCCAGTTCCCCTCCTCTGTACCTGAGAGCTCATCCCCATTTAGCGGCTGAACTCAGGGAAGTGGAGTCACTCCTCCGATGAGAAGATTTCAGAGGGAGAAGCCTCTAGTGAGATTGCGGTTTCAATTAGAAAGAGGGTGTGACCTCTAGTTCCCTTCCTGGTGTGGTGGACTCTGTTGCAGGAAACATAAACCAGACTCACCCACACCATCCCCCCCCCCACTGAATCAAAAGCAAAAGATGAGAACAAAAAAGCACACGTCAATCCTTATCCTTCAAAGAGTGGGGAGGAGGGCAGGGAGGACGGAGAGCTGGAAGCGGGAATCTTCATTCTGAATTCCTTGCTATTGGGAAGGGATCCTCTTTCAGTTGCTTTCTGCACATGGGCTGTGTCACCCGCCGGCAGAGTCCAGCCCTCTGGAGCAGTCACTGCATGGGTGACAGTAGATAAAGCTCCACGGGGCCTTTTGTAACCGTGTTGATTTTACAAGTACACCTGCCAGAGGCCACTTAGGGACTGCTCCCCTGGAGATGCCGATGGTACTATTTCTCTCTGTTTCCCGGGCTTTGCCTTTGAAGACGTGCGCTTTCATTCTCCTGCCTCACAGAATTACCTTCCTCACATCGAGTGTGTGCCTCTCCTGTTTGTGGCGTGTTGAGTTTTGCCAGCCGGCTTGATGTCTGCAGCACTTGCCTTAAAGGAGGTGGGAGGTGAGGGGCGGCAAGCGGATTCATCTGGAAGAGGGCTATCACTTCTTTGCCCCCCCTCCGGGCCTGGATGGAAACCACAGCTCCCTTATCCCGGCTGTTCGCTGTTGAACTCGAGCACCGCTGAGCGGCCGAGCAAGAGGCTATTTATAACCCTGAGAGTTTTGCAATGTTACTGAATTGCCTCGACCTAATTTCCACTTCCTTTCTTTAAAATGAAAATGAAGAGTTAGCAAGCAAGTACTGAAGGAGTTCCCCACAAGGAGACCCTCCATCCGGGAATGGGCTCGGGAGAACACGACCGCTCCTACTCTCCTGCCTCCTAACGCCTCCACAGAGAAGCAGTGGGATACTCGCCCCTTTCTTTGCAGTAGAGTCAGGGGCGCTAAACCTGGTCTTGCAGTGAGACACGTCCAGTGAGACGTCAGAGACGACAGCCAGACTCTCAACAGTGGAAATACTGTGTCGTTAGAAAGTGGCGGGACGTGGAGGGAACACCAAACAACCAGAACAATTCACGCCAGTCCCTTTCCCCTTCGAGGCGGCGCTGGTTCACAGGAGTGGAGGAAGTCAGAGGTGAAGGATTTGCGCAGACACTGGTGCTCGCTGAGCCAGAGCTGTGCGCCCAGTGCTGTGCTAGGTGAGTGGGTGACAGGGTGTACCTTCCTTGGGGGAGGAGCTAGTGAGGAAGAGAGATGCACAAATACTTCACTATCATAACAGTGTGTACAATAATAATAATACCTGTCACGGAGGAGGACAGGAGCCCTCACAGAGGTCAGAACAGAGTGCTGTGAGAACACAGTGGCCCCATCCTATTTCACTTTGCTAGGGAAAGGGGACCACTCAGAAGGGCAGAGGGGCAGTGACATCTGAACTGGACTTGATGTTTAAATAGGAGCTCTTTTGACAGTCCAGGGAAGGAAGAGAACATGTGGATGGACAGAAGAAATGGAAGAACGTGGCCTGCCTCACGGAAACAGCAAGGAGTCTGGGAAGACCTGGCTAGACGGAGAACCGAGTAGCCCATGAGGAAGTGGGGCTGTCCTCTAGACAGTGGGGAGCCACTCCCTGCTGGGCCAGTGAGCTCTCGTCATGCAAGTTTCTTCCCTTCAGGGTGCTTTAGCTTCAGGTATGGCAAACCAGAGTCCTCCAGACACCTGCTGCGGGCCACGGACGGCTCCACCCGCTGCTCACATGGCTTTCAAACAACACCAGACTACCTGGAATCTAGTTATTATTATTAGCTGTGTGACACTGAGCATGGTCCTTAATTTCTCCGTGCTTTGCGTTGTGTCATCTGTTAAATGGGCGCAAAAATGTACCACGCACGGTTGCCGTGTGGATTAAATGAATCAATATATGTAAAGTCCTTGAAAAGGACCCCAGTACTATGTAATACAGCATCAAAGAAGTATTATGTAGAGGGAGAAGAACTAACTTTGAAGTCACACGACTCAGCCTTGAGATCTGTTCTGATCTGCTTTCTTTCTTTTTTTTTGGAGGGAGGGGAGACATGGGAAGGAGCCCTATGGCAGACAAGCTCAACCCATCTGAACTTCAGTTGTCTCATCTGTACAGTGGCGATAATTTTCAGGGTTCCTTGAGCATTGGCTGTAATAATGCCATAGAAGTGAGCGATCGGGGTGCCTGGGTGGCTCAGTGGGTTAAAGCCTCTGCCTTCGGCTCAGGTCATGATCCCGGGGTCCTGGGATCGAGCCCCACATCGGGCTCTCTGCTCAGCAGGGAGCCTGCTTCCTCCTCTCTGTCTGCCTCTCTGCCTACTTGTGATCTCTGCCTGTCAAATAAATAAATAAATAAATAAATAAATAAAAGAAGTGAGCAATCAGGGCTGCCTGGGTGCCCTGTGGTAAAGCGACTGACTTTTGATTTCAGCTCAGGTCATGATCTCAGGGGTGTGAGCCCCCCACTGGGCTCTGCACTCAGAGGGAAGTCTGCTTGTCCCGCTCTCTCTGTTCTGCCCCCTGTGCTACCCCACCCAGTAAAATACATACATACATAAATGAAATCTTAAAAAAAAAAAAAAGAGTGATCAACTGTAAAGAGGCTGTCTACCCATTACTATTACATACAACATGATTACTATGAAGTCAGTTATATAACTGTTTTTTTTTTAAAGATTTTATTTATTTATTTGACAGAGATCACAGGTAGGCAGAGAGGCAGGCAGAGAGAGAGGAGGAAGCAGGTTCCCTGCCAAGCAGAGAGCCTGATGCGGGACTCGATCCCAGGACCCTGGGATCATGACCTGAGCTAAAGGCAGAGGCTTTAACTCACTGAGCCACCCAGGCGCCCTAACGGAACGGTTTTTAAACACACCAGACTGAGCCGGTGTCAAGGAAGGTCCTGCTCACTGTCATTACCCTTTGCCTGTTACACTGCTGCTTGCGCAGGCCCCCATATCAGAGTTCCTTCAAACCCTGAGGTCAAACTTAGTCTTAAGCCTTTTCGTTGCGGTGAACAGAAAAGCAGGCTAGTTCCATTTAAAGAAGGGCTTTTTGGGCAGGATCCAGGGGAATTTCAGGCACCTCAAGTGTAGGAGTTGGAGCCATGGGATCTGGGAAGTCATCAGGCTTTTTCATCTGTTTTTGGGACTTTGTGGTTTCTGGTTTCTGGCTTCCACTTATCTACACATCTCTGGATTCTTCCGCAGAACAGCTTCCTCTAAAAGACTCTTGGTTTTTGCTTCTTGGTAGCTTTGGCCTGCTGGTGGCTTTATCTTGCCACAGCACCTGCTTGGAGGCTGATGATGACCTTTCTGCCCCAGGGCCCCTTGGCATCCAGCTTCCTTAGCTTGTGTCTGTACATTTAAAAGAAAGAATTGGATTCATCCGGCTAAGGTTCAGTGTTCGCCTAGGTCCCACCAGCTGGGGCAGGGTTGGGGAGAGTGTCATTCAGTTGAAATGGACAGCCTGCCCTGTGTGAGAAAGGGCAGAATCACTGAGAACGGGGGCTCGGAGTCTCTCTCCAATAGTCTTGGCAGTTGCAAATCTCCATGCTTTAAAATGGATGTGAATTTTTGAAACAGCCACGAATCGCTCAGGGCGAGGTTTAATAAAGAAAGAGACAGTCAGCCTAGGAAATGCCAAGTTGGGTCCGAGTAATGTGGAATGGCCAAGTCATGAACTTTAGCTTCGTTGTCTCCAAAGACAGTATCTAGAAAGGAGCTCTAACAAATAGGGTCTCTTAGTGGCGCCATCAGGAAATAAGGGCGTGGTTTCCTTGGGTGTGGACTTTGAAGTGGGCAATCTTCATTTGGATTTGTAAGTTCTACTTTAGAACCACGGGCTTTTAGACTTAGGGGGCACTGCACGCGTGCTTGAGTTCAACACTCACATCCCACAGTAGAGGCTTGGGTGAAAGGGCCACGTCCACATCACCTGGACACCTAGGGATGGAACTGTGACGGGGTCCTGACTCCGTGGCGTCCAAATCCAATTGCTTCTTCAGCAGGACAGTCATCCCAGCTCCTTCTCTCGCACCTGCACCACCTACTTGTTTCAAAGAGAAGAACTAAATGACAAATGGTCTAAGACGCCATCCTGTGTGCTTCCGTGTATACAAAGTGCAAAAACAGGCCACACTCATGTATGGCGAGAGAAGTCAGAAAGGAGTTGCCTCTTGGAGGGCTGGAAGGTGGGGGATTGCCTGGAAGGAGGTAGGAGGGAATTTTCTAGAGTGATGAGAATGTTCGAAGTCCTGTTTTGGGTGGTGGTTACAGAGAGATGTGTGTATTTCTATTCTATATATACACACGTACATGAGCTCTGTGCGTTTCGTATGTAAATTATATCTCCGTTTTAAAAAATGATCTCACAACTGTACAGTCATACCTCCTAATTATGGCACATTTACCGGTAAGGATAAGGATGCCTGCCCTAGGCATCCAGAGTCACAGTCCCACCCCTGCTTTGCCATGTGGCCTTTCAGCCAGGAGGTGTTCTAATGGGAACGGTTCATCGTGTTTCTAAGCACACGAACATCACACACGGGAAATTCTGCTTGGAGCCACAGACGTGGCAGAAGCTTTGAGGACCACCAGGCCCATTCCCTACAGGCCCTTTAGGCTTGATTTAGTTCCAACGAACAGAAATTCAGGCTAGCTCAGCAGGGAAGGGAAGAGCACCGGCCAAAGTCAGCCCCAAGTTCTCTCCCCTTTCCTACCTATTAGCTGGTGGAACTGGGGCCCTTTAACCATTGTCTGAGCTCCAGCTTTGTCGTCTCAGAACTAACAGTCTGATTCCACCTACTTCCTGGGGCTGTCGGGAGGGCTCAGCGGAGTCAGTGAAAGCGCTTGGTAAACCATCTGTGCATTGTCACGTGCTGGCAATACCAGTACTGTTGACACTTGCCTTCTGGGGCAACCCAACCTGACCAGGAAACAGTCATGGAAGCGTCCCTCTCCTGGAGACTCACAGGTGTGGAGGGAAGGGCCTTTTCCCCCTTTCACTAGACAGATCTATGCTCACAGGGCTTGAGAATGGACATCTGTGTCTGGGCCTAAAAGCTGCAGCACACACCAACACCAGCTTAGCAGTGGCTCTGCCGTGAGTTCAGGAGAGCCAGGCGGTCTCCATTATTGAAGCCTGATGTGCGGGTGAACGGCTGAGCCTGGTGGATGCCGAGAAAGTTCTTTTTCATTAAGAGAGGGGCCTCTCCTGAACCTGTCGGCAAGGAATGTAAAATATACATGGAAATACTCCATCAGTCGAGTGACTTGCCTTCATCAGACCTTGGAGAGAGGATGCTTTGGCTGCTGCTTGGAATACCACTAAGCTAGCGGGGTTGCCTAGGAGACCGGTCACATGGGCCTATCTTCCAGACCCGTTCAAAATGATTTATTTTCCTTTATTTTGGAGACAAATGGGGGAGGGGGTCAGAGGTCTGAGTCTCGTCCTCCTATAGAGGTGCCTTTGTGTGAGCTGTCCTCACCTCCCTACACTTGAGCTCCAGCAGCCCTTGCCCTTGGCATTAGGGACTAAAATAGTATTTCCTGTCCCAGTTCTCTTCCCCATTTTCTGAACTCTGCGTCATCCCACACAGAGGAGGCTCCACATTGTGTCCTTTGAGGGGAAGGAGTGGCAGCGGTAACTAGGCAGGAGGCGAGAGAGCAAGCGGCCGGGCCCTGCCGACACTGGGATCTTCCTCGGATGAGAGCAGAACAGAAGTGGGCAGGCTCCGTCAGCCAGCCACTCAACCAAGAAAAGGCTCTGCCTATTCTTATCTGTCTCAGAGCATATGCTTCTCCCTCCCAATGTCCCAAGACAGGAATTTGCAGTAAATTCATTCTTCTACCACACAGTCCTCCTGACCTTTAGACCGAAGTGTCACGTTGGCAGACCTTGCTACTGCCTGATCTGCAGTTGATGGATGCGTTTGTCCCATTTCTACTCGCTGACTTAATCTAAAAGAGACAAAAAGCCCAAGGAGAGGGTCTGGTGTGATGTCGAAAAATTCCAACCAAGCAGTTCCATATGTTACTTTGGACACTGTCTTCTGATTCTCAAAAATATCTAACGAGTGAAAAATGAAGGCAAACGCTCTGACTCTTTCCTTCTCTCTGATTCTTTGTCTCCAGGCGGCTGTGTCGGTGTGTGCTTCTTGGAGAAGTAGGGCCTGTTGCGAACAATGCCGCCCCCATCGGACATTGTCAAAGTAGCCATTGAGTGGCCAGGTGCTAACGCTCAGCTCCTTGAAATCGACCAGGTGAGCTCCTGAAAGGAGGACAGAAGCAGTAATGCGGGGTGGTGGGTTGGGGGGGAGGTTGTCAGAGAAGTGCATGGCAGGGTTGTCTTCAGGGATGTGGGCTTTTGGCATCAGGAGTAAGAGCCAGCAACAGGAAGGTCAAGGTCTGTCCCACCCCATGGAGGGTCGGTCCTGTGGCTTGGGTGAGAGGTTTCCTCTCCAACAGAAGCTGTCGGAGAGGCAGTCCCCACTCAGGCCCCTCGTCAGAACCTTGGTGGGAATAGCATGGATTGCTGGTGAAGGATCTCTCTCTCTCTCCCTCTCTCTCTCTCTCTCGCTGTCTTTCAGAAACGGCCCCTGGCATCCATCATCAAGGAAGTTTGTGATGGGTGAGTAGAAAGTGCCCTCGTTCTGGACAAGGGTAGGCTAACAACTGCAGGAACACCGCCCCACTGTGAGGAATCTCCAGTTAGCCGGGTCCTGGGGGTGGAACTTTTGTGGATTGTTGTCTTACAAAGGAGGTGTAGCGGAGGAGGATGTCCCTATGACCTCGTAGAAATCCTTCTTTTTCCTGTGAGCCCAGGAAGGCGCTGTCTGAGGCGCTGGTGGGCTGTGAGGCTCGTGATGAGTCATGTGGACCCCCATGGATGGCGCCGGTTGGTACCCAAGCCTGAGCCACTTGTTTTTGGTCAACCTCTCAGACCGTAGCTTTGGGTCTCCCCACTCCTCCAGGCAGGCCGCCCAAAGCCTGAGGCGACTCTGCTGGAAATGATTAATGCATCTGCCGCTTTTAGCTGGGCCTGCGGAAGGCCCGGGTGGCTGTACTGTGGTTTCTCACACAGGTGGTCGCTGCCAAACCCGGAGTATTACACCCTCCGATATGCAGATGGCCCCCAGCTCTACATCACCGAGCAGGTGCGTGCGGAAGCGCAGTCGGCGCGGGAGCCTTGCTGACAGGGGGGCAGCTTCTGTGTCCCAGGGAGGGGCTGCCTCCCGGGCAGATTGGGGCATGCCAGCCCTGCCTCCTCTGGTGGCTGGAAAACTGAGGCTTCTCCCTCCTGAGGGCCCGGGGCACATGGAGGGGTTCTGAGAAATTCTCGGGGAAGACACACGCAGAAGGAGGCCTGACTGAAGAGGTTCAGTTACAACTACTGTAAAATTGAGTCAGCCGGCTTGCTCAGGTCTAATATTGTATCTTAGTTACTCTTTTTCCTCTTTGTTACCCAGACGCGCAGTGACATTAAGAATGGGACCATCTTACAGCTGGCCATCTCCCCGGTAAGTATCTGGTTCTCAGGAGTACATTTATTTAACACACATAGGAGCACCCACCATGGGCCAGACTCCCTTCTAGAAACCAAGACTACAGAGCTTTAAAAGTCAGTCTTTGAGGGGCGCCTGGCTGGCTCGGTCGGTGGAACATCCAACTTTTGATCTCGGGGTTGTGTGTTTGAGCCCTACGTTGGATGTAGAGATGACTTAAAATAAGTCGATCTGTGCTCTCACAACCTTGTTAGGAGTAAACAAACAAAGGCCTCTCTCAAGCATTTTGACAGAAGGTTGCTTAGGGAGCTATGGGGACTCAGAGAAGAGGCTGCCTGGTTCGACCTGAGGATTCCCAGAAAACCTTCCCAGAGGCAGGCACGCTTAGCGCAGATGTTGAAGGATAAGCAAGAATTAGCCAGAGAAATAAGAAAATGAAGGGTATCCCAAGCAGAGAGACGTGCTTTGTTGGGGTAGGCGGGGCCTATAGCAGCCAGTGGGAAGCTGACCTGGAAGGGCCCCGGACGGCTCACTCATGGGTTTGGACTTGATTCAGAAGGGAATGTGGGGACATTGAAAGATTTTAAGCAGGAAGGTACATTATGTTTAGATTTATATTTTAGGAAGATCACTGTAGTGACAGTGTGGAAGATGGGCTAAAAAAAGAAGGTTGGTGGTAGGAGGAATCTTTAAGAAGCTAATGAGGAATGTTAACAGCCCATGAAGCGAAGGCAAGTGACAGTGGAGATGAGGGACAGGCATGAGAGATATTTAGAGGTAAACCTGGGAATGGGGTGATGTCCTGGACATGGAAGGAGGCGACTCCCTGATTCCTGCCAGAGCTCCTGAAGGGTAACTAAGAAAGCAACTAGAAAGGCAGAGAGAAAACCAGGAGACCCGTGAGGGAGCGGGCAGGGGCTGTCAAGTTGGAGGAAGGCGCGGCCTACAGCAAGCAGAGATCGAGTCGACTGAGAGCAGAAACCTTGTTCACTGACCCAGGAAGTCCATGGTCCCGGGTGACCTCTGTGAAGACAGTTCTGGTGGGGAGTGACAGCCGGGCTACAGCGGTGGCAAAGTGAGGTCCCCGACTTCACCGCACTATCAGGAAGCTTGGTTATAAAAGGAAGTAGACAGCAGAAGGCAGGAACTCGAGGATGTGGAGCCAAAAAGATAATGCTTTTTAAACAGAGGTAAAACATTCCTGGGTTACAAAAATCAAAAAGTTTGACAAACATAAAGTGGAAGGTCTCTACCCAGTTCCCCACCTCCTCTGACCCTTCAGAGCTGCTAACTTCTGTTGCAGTTTCTTTTGTGTCTTTGAAAAGGAGTTAAGATGAAAGAGAGGAAGGTTGATGGTGCAGGAAAGGGGGTGATTAATGGAACAGGACCTCACTGGGTCAAGACAGGGGGAACCCAAAGCCCGGGTGGAGGGATTTTTGACCGCTTGGTCCCTAAGGAGGATGACCGATATGGGGGGGGGTCACTTAGGTGTAGAAGGGCTGCCAGAAAATTAAGGCTGTGATGGCACCTGTTTTCTTGGCGAGGCAAGAGACCAGTCCCTCTGAGCAGCAGGGTGGTGCGCAGTAGTAACAGCTAATAGTTCCAGAACGCCGAGGGAGCGCTTCGCATGCAGCATGTCCTCTTATATTGACAGATACCCAAAGAGATGGGTACTCGTGATAGCCCCGTTTTGCAGATGAGCAAACTGAGACTCATGTTACGTGACTAGCCACTTGTCACACGATAAAAACATAGCTGAACTGCCTCTCGAACCCGGGGCTGTCTGACTCCTGGCCAGTATTCTCACCAGTGAGTCCTCCTGCTTTCCCCCTTCTCTGGAACCTTTCTCACCCTAAGGACTTCATTACCCACCCACCCACCCCCTGCTGACTCCCACTCCCCGCCCCCCACTGGCCAATCAGCTCTGCTAGCTTAATATAACCGTCTGGGAGTTGCTCTCGTGGATGTGCTGAAGCATTTTCCAGACCTCCTGCGCTAAGCAGTTGACTTTCCCAGGAGTACATCTCTCCAGAGCAGAAGGCGGCAGCCCAGAAATGCTGTCTCAGGAGGAAAATTAACATTTGGAGTTGGAAGTTTCCAAGTGTGATGCAGACCAGTGCTCTTCAAATGGTTCTATCCGGTGACCTTTTATCGCGGTGTGCGTATTCTCCACCGCGGGAGTCTGGAGGATTTCTGTGTCATCCAGAGCCGCGGCCGCTGTAGGCCCATCTCTGTGATAATAAAAGAGGAGAGGCAGAGGGGAGAGAGAGGTGACCAGACCTGACTCCTCGGTCAGCAGCAGGAACCGGGCTGCAGTCACTTGCTGAGCTCTGTAAGAAAAAGACCGCGGGAACATTTTGCTCTCAAGGCTCTTCCATTCCAGCTGAGAATATTAATTAACAGACAAAAAATAGAGAGTGACAAATTGCAGTTCAGTCACTTGTGGGGGCCCTGACTGTAAAGCTAGGAAGTCCAGCAGGAGGAAGGGCCAGCAGACGCTCGGGAAGGCTTGTGGCTAGAGCTTGCAGCAAGGAGGCAAGCACTTTTCTGGGGAAAGTTCATGTGCTGGGAGAAGGCTTGGTCACCAGCCATCATTTTGAAAAAGCTATTTTGAAAGCTTCCAGCCCTGCGGTATTCTTAAAATTTCCCCAGGACTGTCAGTTTGAGGGACAATGATACCAGCTTTCAGAGAAAGTTTAAAACAAACCAACAAACTTGTCAGGCTTATCACATTTTGAGATTGAAAGGAACTTTAAAGCTGGTCATCAGATTAAGTCCTCCACCCAATGCAAGAATCCCTTGTGTAGCATCTTTGACAGCTGGTTGTCGAGATTCTCCTTGATTGCTTTTAGTGACTGAGAGCTCATTACATCAAGGGACAACCTGGTCTGCTGTCTGATGGCTGACATTAATAGAAAACTCCCCTCTGTTGAGCCAATATCTGTGTCCCTGAGACTTGCCAGAGGTGGTAGACTATCTTCTCCCTGGTCTCTTTTGTAGTCCTTCAGTGGGAAGTTCCTGTAATCCATAGACCAGAGTGCTACAGAAAGGATCTACATAGGTCCGGATTGGTCTTGGCATACTGGTAATTCCCTGATTGATCCAATAAGCCTTTATTAAGCAACTCCTAGACAGCATGAACAACTAGTTCTGCCTCGGGCTTGGATGTCCACAGAAAAGCCTTTATGAGCTACTCACAGAGCAGTAACCTGCTGCAAGGAGCAGAAGGCATACATCTTGTTCCTGGTTTCATAGTCCCGGGCTGCACGCCAGCTGATGGAGAGGACCCAGTCGTCCAACATGGAGACCCGGCTGGATGCTATGAAGGAGCTGGCCAAGCTCTCCGCTGATGTGACCTTTGCCACTGAGTTCATCAACATGGATGGCATCATTGTGCTGACAAGGCTTGTGGAAAGTGGAACCAAGCTCTTGTCCCAGTGAGTATAACTGAGCTCTTCTTGGGGGGTTTCAGAGACTGACTTCAGTCCGCGGGGCATCCTTTTCCCATCTCCATTGAGTCACTTGAATTTATTGAGCACCTTCTGTGTACAGAGCCGTGTGCCAAGTACTGGGCTCTGCATGGAGGGATTTGCTTGTTGTGGTCCTGAATCTCGTACTCTAGGTGGTCTTCACAGATCCAAGCAGTAGTAAAATCAGGGGGTACAGAAGTCAGGAAGAGAGAAGGTAGGTCATGACAGATCTGTTAATTCATGGAAAATGGCTAGTGAGCAGACCGTCCAGAATTGACCAGAACAGGCATCTGTCTGTTCTTAATCTCCACCCCTGCTTCCTCCCTTTCCAGTCATCTCCCCACTCCCCACACACATGTGCAAGCACACACACACACACACGCAGGCCTTCTCCCTACCACCCATTTTCACAGGGAAAACGAGCTCCAGAACTTTGCAATAGGCCACAGACATCTCTGTCATACTCCAATGCCGAGATGAGTGTAGTGGCACTCTGTGCCTGTGGCAGCCATGAGTGAACACGTTTAGTTAGCCGTCTAGGCCTGTGCTGGCTTTCTGTCCCTCTCAGCTGGCACACAGAGGGCGTCGGAAATCTTTTCAGCTGATGGACCAGCTCTTGAAATTTTCAGCCAAACCAAGCACCTAATCTTGGGTGTTCCTTTTAAATCTCAGATTTTGCAGCAGCGTGGACATCCTGAAGCTTTCAGTGGCCCTCAGAGACTTCAGCTATCTCTGGGGGGTTGGGGTGGAGGGGGTATAGGACTGGACTGGCCTTGGTTTCCTCCTCTTTAAAATGGGGGTGCTGCTTACATTGTAATACTGTCACAAAGATTGTTGTTAACAGTTCCGAACCTGCCTTGCCAATGGGAATAGGGTTTGTTGAATCTAGAGCACTATACAGCTGTGTAAAGGGTGGTGTGTAGAAAGAGGGGGACACAGGAGAGAAGCTTTGGAACGCTATCAGCATTGCAGCCAGGGGTTTGCACACATTGTCACCTTGCCCATTATGATCTGAATGCTGTGAGATTGACTCAGTTTTACCAAGGAGGAATTTGAAGTTTAAAAGGATAAAATGTGCACAGTTAGTAAATAGTTGAACAGGAATCGAGCCCATGTCTGAAGTTTGTATCTGCACTCTGCTGCCTCTTGGTGTTGGACGTGGGCTGTGAGCTCCTTTGGGTGCCCCTGCCAAGTATTGGGGTTGATAAAGGTCTGATACTTTTTTTTGGCTTTGGGAAACAGAAGAGTGATTGTGCTCACTGTGAGGGGGGTATAGGGAAGGAAAGCCAGTCCTCCAGCAGCTCTTTTTTCCCTGAGACAGATGCCTGGACAGAGTCTGCTGCACACCTGGCCAGGTGTGCACGCAGGTGCCTATCACAGCTGTGCTGACCGTCCCTGACACTTACGCTGAAATCCATCCCCATCGTGACTGCTGTCACACCTGTGTTCCCTGGCTCCGAATCTTTGTGTGATTTTTGTGTGTGTTTGCTTATGTCCCAGCTATAGTGAGATGCTGGCATTCACCTTGACTGCCTTCTTAGAGCTCATGGACCATGGCATTGTCTCCTGGGACATGGTTTCCATCACCTTCATTAAGCAGGTGAGGCCTCCAGCATTCCATCGTCCTCTCCTCCCTCTGTGGCTGGTTGTCCTGTCAGTTTAGGGACAGGTGCAGGCAGCACAGCCATTCTGCTGAGGGTCGGCTTTCTGTCCCCAAGGCCCAATTTTTCACCCTCACGCTTGGGTCTTCCTAGAGCTCCTGAAACGGTTCCTTCACTGTTCTCTCAGGCCTGCTCTGAGAAGATGGGAACAGGCTCTCAGAACTGAATGTGGCCAAAGTGGGATGGGATTGTCAGTGAGACTTGGGATGACACCAGCCGGGCCACGAGGAGCAGCCTTGAGTCTTCTGACCTGCTTCCCGAGCACTCCCTTCTCTTTGGTTCTACATGTTCATTTTGTTCGCCTTAGATTTCTGAGTCTGCCTTCTATTGACAGATCTGCAAAGCATCCTGTTTGGATTATCAGATTGAGCTCAGCAGGTGGGAGGGGATACTTCTACTTCGGCCCTCCTTTCTTCTGCAGGAAGGGGTGGTGTCAGTTCTCAAAACTGGACTAAAACCAATGAGTCATGTATCCACTGACCTAGAATCACATCTGCCATTGGCTTGGGACATTGGGAACTTCCTGATGCTGGAGATATTTAGGCAAAAGTGAAAGGACCATGTATCGGGAACATTATAATGGGGGTTGAGAATAATGGGGAATTATTAGATTACAAGACTTTGGGCCCCAGGCTTCCTGGCTGACCGGGCCCTCGCTGATTGTAGATTGCAGGGTACGTGGGTCGGCCCATGGTGGACGTGTCCATCCTTCAGAGGTCCCTGGCCATCCTGGAGAGCATGGTCTTGAATAGCCAGAGTCTGTACCAGAAGATCGCGGAGGAAATCACCGTGGGACAGCTCATCTCTCACCTCCAGGTGTGAGTAAGAGAGCCTCCCCCAGCCTCCCCTCTCACCTCTCATCCTCTGGCCACCTCCCAGCCCTCCTCTCTTGCTTGTGTTCCAAGCTGCCGGTCCGCCCGTTCACTCAGCATCAGCACTTCCACACTGCTGTCAGGACGCTCCCGGCGTTTGGGTCTGATCATGTCATGCTCCTGCTAAAACCCTCCGTGGTGCTCCTCGTCCCTCAGGATGAAGCCAAGTGCTCCCAGCCTTCCTGTCCCGCCACGCGCCAGACAGAATCAGATGCTCTCTCTCCTCTCTGGGCCAAATAGTCTCTCTTTACCTATGATAATGATATAAAATCCTTTATTTTTGTTACCTGTCTCCCACTTTAAATTTTGAACTCTCTGGGAAGAAGGACCAATTCTTTTTGGATCCCCTGCTTTGATTTAATAGAAGTCAGTTAGTGTTTGTGGAATGAACATTTAGCAAACGAATGGTATGCCGTGGGGGGTAGCAAAAAATATCACACTGAGCATGAGTCCAGGCTACCAGTCAGATCCCGGCTCTCCTACACACTGACCGGGTCTCTGCCTGCAAGTTACCTGGTCTTGCCTGGTCTCGGTTTCCTCCTCTCTAGACTGGGGTTAGTCCTCCCCACCATTCTGACTTGTGAGGATCAAAGGAGATAAAAGATCTTGCCTGATGGCCAGCACAGGTTAGGTATTCAATTCAGGAGTTGTTTGCTTTTGTTTGTTTTCTAAGGAGTTTAACACAAGGGCACCTGGGTGACTCAGTCAGTTAAGCCTCTGACTCTTGATCTCAGCTCAGGCCTTGATCTCAGGGTCATGGGTTCAAGCCGTGCATTGGGCTCCACACGCATTGTAGAGCCTACTTAAAAATGGATAAATAAATATGAATAAAAGTAAATTAAAAAAAAAACCTAAGAGTTTATCACATCCTAAAATGTTTTAAAACCAGTAAAACCAGAAGACAGACGAACCCTTTGGAGCACTGTTCTTCTCTCCATTTCTTTCACTTCACTTTAACCCCTCTAAACAATTTAAGGGGGCTGGACTCCCCCAAACAACATGGTGACAGCATTGACTCCTTTCTGACTCTTGTTCCCTTTTAGCATTTTGGACAAGGGCAGATGCCAACAGAATGCCCTGTTAGTTCCCAGTATTGCCTGTTTATAGTGGCCCTGTCCTGACTCAGCTCTGCTCCCAGCCTGTATCCTCCACCCCACAAATAATCCAAGTAAAAGGAAAGCACCATTTGCAGTTCAGATATCTCCCTGGTCACTTCTAAGGAATTCTTCAGCCTCTGTTTTCATACCCCAAAGCCAAAAATGTTGTTTGAAGTGAAGGGAACATCATAAACTCCAGACGGAGAGTTCCGATTTTCCTGACGTCAGACTTACTCCTCAGTTTCTTCGTTTCTGAATCAGGAATGACCCAGTTGTGTTCCCCAAGGGTAATAGAGGAGCATGGCATTTTTTAGGGTTCGGTCCATGACTATTTTCAGCCTGTAGCTGTTACTAGACATTATGTTCTCTGCTGTTCGGGCTGGGACACCGAGTTCCTTCCATGAGACCTCCAAGATGCCCCGCACCCGACCCGGAGGTCTGCCGGCCTATCTAAAAAGAGAGCCCCACCCCTGCGCCGAGTGTACCCCCAGCGTGGCAGGTAGAAACATCTTGCCAAGGGCCAGGATTATAAGATTCCAGAGAACAGTTCTAGCAGATCTGTTTTAAAATGAAGTAAGTTTGTAGTTGAAGACTCTGAAAATACAGAAAAGCACAAAGAGAAAATCCTTCGCCCACTTCCCTACCTCCAGACAGAACCACTGTTCACATCAAACTGACTCGCCCTGCTAGCCGTTTTCTCCTTGTATATTTTTAACAGAACCGAGAGCTTACTCTGTGTACTCTGTGTACCTTGACTTTTTTACAGAGTAATAGCCCTTGAACATTTCCCCATGATAAAGATTCTTCTAAAAGGGTAGTTCTACATCTTTTTTGCATCCCATATGCCTTTGAAAATCCAGTAACAGTTATAGACTCTCACTTTCTTGGAGAAAATAACACAGTCAACCAACTGCGTGGAATGATTTCTGCACCATTTCTTGGGTTTACAGACACTCCAAACCCATCCTGAACCCTGGGTGGAGAACCTTTACACTACAACGTGATTTTCAGTGACAACTTAGTCCTGTAATGTGATAAAGAGAGTTGCGATTGTGGGCATTTGAATTATTTACTGTTCTTTCTTTCTTTCTTTTTTTTGACAGTACTCGAATGAAATGCTTTGCCAGTACATCTTGCACAGCTCTCTGATTACCGTCTTTGGATAAATTGCTATTAGTAGAGTTGCCGGGTTGCAGAGTATGCCCATTTTTAAGGCTTTTGAGATATCACCCTGGATGATTATTTGATTACTGTCTGAGCGACCGTTGCAAATGCACCCGCGTGTCCTCTCGATGGTCAGTCTTCTAATCTCCCTCTGCCTTCTTTCTCCACTGGCACAGCTCCAACCAGGAGATTCAGACCTACGCCATTGCACTGATTAACGCGCTTTTCCTGAAGGCTCCTGAGGACAAGCGACAGGTCTGTGGCTGCCTTTTCAAGCTTTTCATCTAGGCTCTTCCAGGAGAAGAATTGTCTCCCATCTGCCCTTCGTTGTGCAGACAGCAGACATGCAGCCATTTCCCCAAGAGTCCTTCCTCCCCTCCCTTTGTGGCAGGGGCCCTCCAAGTAGCCTTGCTAAGCGAGGCCCAGGTCTCAGGTCAGAGCAGGGCCTGCAGACTTTTTCCTCCGAAGGGCCTGAGAGTAAATATTTTTTGCTCTGTGAGCTTATGGCCTATGTGGCAGCCAACTTTGTCATTATAGCCCAAAGAGCCTCCGTAAACAAGCCAGGGTGGCTGTCTTCCAAGAAGACCTCATATACAACAAGCCCAGGCTGGTCTTCATTGCAGACCCAGGTTAGAGGAGGCCCTCTAGGCATCACCATCCAGTCCAAGGAAACCGGTACAAATGAGATCTTGGCATGAAGTTTCATGTGTAAAGACCCTCAGGCCCAGATTCGAAGCTGCTTTCTCCCCCGGCCCATTAGCCGTGCAACGTGATGCACCGAGCTCTGCTGCTCAGAGGCCCAGGGTCCTCCCCTGTGATAGGGGAGCAGCAGACTGTGTCCTGTGTACTTCCCAGGGGCGTCATGAGGAAAAACAAGCTCCCTGTTTTATGAGTGAGGAAACCAAGGATTGGCTGGGCCGGGGAGCAAGCACTGACCTGAGCCCAGGGTCCAGAGGCTAAGTGCATTTCCGGCCTGGGCAGGTGTTTTAACCTCTCAGGTCTCTATTTCTCTTTCTATAAATGAAAAGGCCGGATTAAATGATCTCTAAGGGCTCTTCCAACTCTGACACTCCAGATATCTCTGGCTAAAAAAAAAAAAAAAAAAAGCCCAAGTGGCATACAGAAGAAAGACTATTAAATTCTCTGGCCATAGCATGGTCTCTGGAAGTTGAAATTCGGGTGGGATCATGAACCAAGCTTTTGGTGGCTTCCCATGGGAGGACCAGGAGCATCTATGGTTCTGTGTGTCCTTGTCTTTTCTTGGATGGCTTTGTTCTGTTAATCTCTCCCTTCCTAGTCCTGTTTTGAATGTAAGCTGAAAGCTCATTCTTCCATCTGCTTCTCTCTGTGCTTTTTGCTTTCTGCCGGCAGGACAAGCACCTTAACCCTCTAGACCTGCCTGTCACTGTAAGTAGCGCCGCCGTGTGGAAAGGGCCCCAGCTCTCTTCCAGGTGGGGAGGTCAGAGCTGGGCGAGACCCTCTTGTTCTGATCGAGGGGTTCACGGAACTCCAAGACCCAGGGAAAGGTTGTGTGCTGTAAAAGTCATTGGTCAGAACACTCAGGGAATGTGCTGGAGACTAGCGTTACATGCAGGATTAAGGGGGTGCCTCCCCCAGGGGATGCTGCCCAGTCTTTCCTTTGTAACCTGCCTTTACATAAGTTCATGGTTCAGCCAGGGGAGGTCAGATTCTGAAACAGCCTGAGACTTTCACCCAGCTGATACCACGGATGCATCACCTTCCAGCTTGGTATGGCGGAAAGTAAAGATAAATCCGTGTTGCTTTGAGTGCATATTGGGCCATCGGAATGTGAAGAAGTTTAGACAGTTGTCAGGAGGGAATTTGCATGCTTGTTCCTTAGAGGGAGCTTTAGAGGTCAGCTTTATGAGGCTAGGAAGGAAGATAAGCGCTTCCCTCAGCACCCCAGAGAAGCTTCTAGTCTAAGGCTGTCACATTCTAGCAGTAGGCCAATGTCAATTACCCACTTTGTGAGTTGTCCACAGCAAGGTTTAATCTCAAGCCGACCTCCTGTGGCTACCAAAGAAGTTTCTAGGCCACCTTCCGCCTCTGCCAGCCAGCGTGTGTGCTCAGGGGATGCAAAGTAAAACTTAATGTTCCTGGCAGTGTCAGCCATTTGGGATATAAGTAGAGACGCAGAAGAGAGAGGGAAAGGCCTTTTAGCTCTGAGAAAAATGAGTGTGCTCACAGATACTGCTCCGTGGGAGAGGTGTGACAGCTCCCTCAGGCCCATTGATTTAGAATTACCCATAAAATTAAATTAAGGCAGCCGTTTAGAAAGTGAAGTCTTACTAATTAACGTGGTAAGAAGCAATGGCCGCGATTGGAAGGAGGAGACAGAAGAATTATGAAAAGCTGTCACAAAGATTTAAAGCACAGGAACCTTTGGGACCATTTTGTTGAGGGAAAATAGCCACACGTTTTGGAGCTCTTCGGGCCGTCCACGTGTCTGAGGCCCCGCTCTTCTGGTGAAGCCGAGCCCTCGGCCGTGCTGAGGTTGTAATCCTTGTCGTCCCTTCAAAAATCACGAAGTGTCTGTATCATCCATTTTTACAGAATTTGTGTAAGAACAGCCAAAACAAGGTCCTAAAAGGACCCTGGAAGCTTGGCTCCCTGGAAGGCTGCTTTATGCGGGATCCTTTATTTCCCGTGTGTGCCAAATAAATAAAGCGTTACTGTCAGAATCTGAAAGAAATACAGTAAAAACGATGCCCCTTATTATGAGAACTTACCCCAAAGCACTAATGTGCTGTTCTCCAAACCGGTCAGAAGTGAATCACGGCTACTTACTGTGGCAGGAGCCCCTGTGCCCCAGCCCTGCCAGCCCGAGTGGCGCTGGGGGGCCCAGAGGGGGCGCTGGGGCCCTAGCCCTGTCCGCCCTTCCAGCCTTGGGGGTGGGTGTCTGTCTGGAACAGTGCATGGGACCCATCTCGCTGCTCTGTGCTCCGTATGCATTGTCCATTGCCTGTTGCCCGGTGTCCTTGTGACTCGAGTGTCTCGTCTTGAAGCGATCTCTGTTCCCCGTAGAAGATGGTGTGGTTGACTGTGCCACGGGGGAGGGAATGTCCTATTTGAGTCAGTTTGCCCTCCCAGAAAAAAAGCGTGCGGGAGGTTTTCAGAGTATAGAATATGTTTGATGGTCCATGGGGTTTTTTTTTTTTTTCCATTCGCCCACTTTTTATTTGAAAGGAGAAAAAATTTTAGAGAAAAAGCCCGGGAGAGCCACGATTCCACTTTTCACTTGACAGTTGTCACAGCAGGGGGCCTGCCACCTTGCCTTACATTGGCTTGTTTTTCTCAACAGGATATGGCCAATGCCTTTGCACAGAAACACCTTCGGTCCATAATCCTGAACGTAAGTTCCCAGAGCAAGCTGTGTTTTGTTATTTGTTACTGGTGATAGCAACTGTTACTGTTACTGTGGTTGTATTGTTATTACTGAGATTACTGTTGAGTGGATAGATAGGTGCTAATAAACCCTTGTTAAGCAGGAAGCTTTTTCCTGTAATTCTCCGTAAACGGAGCTGTCTCTAGGAGGCCGTCCGGCCAGGAATCGCCTGGCCTCTGAGGAGGTACAGAGGCCAGCCAGTTGTCTATTTGTGGCCCTGCAGCTCCAGCAGTTATTATCCGGAAGGAACATGTTAAAATTGGCCCCAAAGAGGAAAGTAATCCGTTCCGCTAACAGTGATCAGAACTGAGTTGCGTGGAGGCACGAGCAGACGGTGTGTTGGCTCTCAAAGATCTTCCGGTCCCATGGGATGCCGCCAGAGCACCGTGGGGTCTGTGGTTCCATCGAGCTTCAGGGTTGGGGGAGGATTTCAGGAGGAGGGGCTGCTGTCAGGAAACCTCTAGAGGAGGGATGGCTGTGAGGCGGAGGCTCCCACAGCAGACCTAGGAGTGTGTGACCACACAGAGGGTGCTCAAGGAGCAGACGTGCGCAGGGGCTGGAGGCTGGAGAGCAGCAAAGACCAGGTCAGGTAGGGCCTTAGTCTCTCTCCCAGGCGCAGTGGCGGGGATGTCATCGGGCTGGTGACATAACCAGGCTGGCATTTAGAAACCTCCCACTAGCAGGTGTGTGTGTTTCCTGGGGGTGTATGAGGGAGGAAAGTAGAGGGAGAGGTGGTGAGGAGGGAGGCATCTGGGAAGGGGGCTGACTCCCTGTCCCCACGCGGGGCTGTGGGTGGGAGAGAGCTGGCTGGGGTGGGAGGGAGGGGAAGGGTGAGAGCTGGGGAAGAGAGCTGGGGATCTGGGTGAAAGGGGGGCTGTTTTATCAGTTGTCAAAACCAAGGGAAAACCAGGAGGCCCCAGTGAAAGGAATCAAATGAGAAATGAGAAGTCAGGTGTGAAAGGCTTGAGAATTCTGAGCACGAACTTCAGAGTACCCAGCCTCCACTCTGCCATTAACCAATCTTTGATCTTGAGCAATTCACTTAACTTCGATTTGCTTTGATTTGCTCATCTGGATGGGAGGCCTGACCAACCTCTTATGTATACAGAGCTTAGTGGGGTGCCTGGCCCTTGGTAAGCACCCCGCTCACATCAGCAGGCCTCTTACTGTGAACGCAGACAGAGGTGGTAGCATTCAAGAAGTGACCTCTGGGCACTAGCAAAGCCAAGCAACAGGCTGCCTTGAACACACACAGCCCACCTCTTCACCTTGCGGAACCAGCTCCTGCCCGCTGGCCATTTCCCTGGTCAGAGCCCCACCACCTGCCAGGCGGGAGGGCCGTGGCGGGAGGGCCATCTCCCGTGAGGGATGGGGAGTGCAGAGGTCCCGCAGGTGCCTGTCCAGATTCCTGAGCAGCCCTCTTAGGCGCCATGCTCCGCATGCATGGGAGGGGGGGTACCCTTCTGAGGGAAATGTAATGATCTTCGAGGCTTAATATGTACCTCAGTGGGATTAGTTCAGCTCATTTCTGGGAACAAGCCAAGATTCTACCATAGAAGACAATTCAGGGTCAGGACTCATGACTTAAATAGTCTGCTACGAAATGGTTAATGTTTGCTCACTGAAGCCCTAGGAGTTCACATCAGGCCAAGGAGTGTAGGCCTTGAATTACTCAGCAGTCAAATAAGACTTGAGGTGAAAGCTCTGGAACGATGACTTCTCTCGGACGGGCTGTGCTCCTAGAAGCCGTTGTTGGCAGAGTGATTACCTCCTGGCTGTGACATCTCTTAAGTTTGAGAAAGCGGGATTCAGGTGAACGAAAACCATATCACATTAACTTTAACCTCTTCTCAAAGTGGTTCAATGAATTATGGAGAAGAGGGGAGGAAGGCTCAGAGGGAGGGAAAAGGAGGTGTGGGGGGGCACTGAGGAGACCCCCGAGTGAGAGGCTGGGGCTGGGGTAACTTGCTAAGGTAGGGGGAGGAGGAGCAGAGCAGTCAGCCTGGGCTAGAGACCAGCCCCTGCAGGAGGCAGAGAGCCGCAGATAGCTGCCACGAGGAGGAGGAGGAGGAGGAGGAGGGCCTAAGCTCGCACTGGTGAGCAGTTAGGAGCAGCACTGTCCTTGGAACCTTCTGCAGTATGGAGGTGTTGTCCAGCATGGTACCCGCTGGCCACACGGGGCTGCCGAGCACCTGACATGTGTGTAGTGTGATGGGGGAGCTACGTTTGTAATTTTTTTTTTTTAAAGATTTTATTTATTTATTTGTTAGAAAGAGAGAGAGAGAGAGGGAGCGAGCATGAGCACAGGCAGACAGAGTGGTAGGTAGAGGCAGAGGGAGAAGCAGGCTCCCCGCTGAGCAAGGAGCCCGATGTGGGACTCGATCCCAGGACGCTGGGATCATGACCTGAGCCGAAGGCAGCCGCTTAACCAACTGAGCCACCCAGGTGTCCCCGTTTGTAATTTTTTAATATTTCAGTTAAAATACCCACATGTGGCTTGTGGCTGCCATTAAGCTGTTCAGATCTACAGAAATGAAGAATGCTCTCGAGTCAGATGTCAGGGTGAGGAGGGCTAGAACAGCACTGGCAAGTGGAAATACAGCGTGAGCCACGTTCTTCATTTTAAATGTTAGAGTAGCAACAGTAAAAAAGGAATACGGGAAACCAGTTTCAATGATACATTTACTTTAACTCACTCTATCCCATATACTGTAATTTCAGTGCGTAATCAATAGGGGAAAATGGGTCATGACATATTTTATTTTCTTTGTTTCGCGCTAAGGCTCTGAGATCTGGCGCACATTTGACATTTGCAGCACATCTCGGTTTGGACCAGCCACGTTTCACGTGTTCGACAACCACCTGTGGCTGGTGGCTGCCAAATTGGGCTGCACAGGTCTAAAGACACTGATCTCGAGCCAGAGCAAACTCTAGCATTACGGAGCTGTAGAGCGGGGCTGTCTGGTAGAACTTTCTGTGACAGTGGAAATGTTTTATATCTACTCTATCATTGGGTGGGAGCCACTGGCCACATATACCTGTTGAGCTTAAAATGTAGCTAGTGTGACCAAACACCTCAATTTTTAACTTCAGTGAATTCTAACATATGCCGAATGGCCACCATATCAGATAGCACAGCTCCGGAGGCATAGAGTTGACTGAGTGAGAGAACATGAAGGACAAGGAGGGAGTGTGTGTGGAAAAGTGGGCAAGAGTCTCATTTGGATGAGAAAGACCAAGAATGATTCAAGATGGAGGGTAAGACAGAGAAAAAGCAAGAAGTCCAAGGAAGGGGCGCCTGGGTGGCTCAGTGGGGTAAAGCCTCTGCCTCCTGCTCAGGTCATGATCCCGGGGTCCTGGGATCGAGCCCCGCATCCGGCTCTCTGCTCAGCAGGGAGCCTGCTTCCTCCTCTCTCTGCCTGCCTCTCTGCCTACCTGTGATCTCTGTCAAATAAATAAATAATCTGTTAAAAAAAAGAAAAATACAAGGGAACAAGCCAGGAAGTGCAGCCAGTGTGGGGGTGAGAGGAGGACAGTAGGAGGCAAGAACATCCCCAGACGCTGATCAGCCCAGGAGACACGGAGAGGTAGTGTGTGGGGAAAAGACGAGGTGAGGCATGAGGGAAGGAGGGAGCCTGAAGTGGAGTGGGCATCAGAGGGATGGAGATGAGAACTGAGAGGGCGTGGTGGGGGGCATGCAAGAGGGGGTGGGATAGAACTAGGGGACGCAGGGAGGGGAGCACATGCAGAGTGATAAGGAGAGACCGTGGGGGGGGCATTGGGGGCTGGACAGGAAGCATTAAGTACCCTCCATTGTGTAAGTGTCTCTACACCATTTCAAGAAAATGGCCTTTCCTAAAGCCTCTACTTGGTGAGGCCATCCACGACATTGTATTTTTCTAAGGGAGGACAGAGCGGAGTCCTCCTCACACACTGTCTGATGTCTTGGATTGCGTGCCCACCTGGAGGAAGGTCCAGCACTGAGCCCGGGATCCTAATCATAGCGGGTAGCCTTCCTCATCTTTGGCGTGACCGGACATAGCCCCTCCCTTGGTTCCACTTCCCCTGCCCAAGGGGAGTGTGGAGAAAGGGACTGTGCCCTTGGGGCCTGCAGTGAATCATCTCAGCCTGAATTGAGCCCTTTCATGCTCTATCCCTTCTAGAACATGAAGCCTCCCAAGTTCTATGTGTGGGAGGGAAACCCTGTTCCCTGCCCAGCATAATTTCTTTTTTACCAGCATGGATGTAAGTCTTCAGCAGAAGAAAACCCGCTCAGCCCTCTGCCCCCTGCCTTTGCTTTTTCCAGCATGTGATTCGAGGGAACCGCCCAATCAAAACCGAGATGGCCCATCAGCTGTACGTCCTGCAAGTCCTGACCTTTAACCTTCTGGAAGAAAGGATGATGACCAAGATGGACCCCAATGACCAGGTAGGTGCTCAGTGGGACAGACGGCTCCTGCCTTAAGTCCTATGCCGTTTGATGTGGTGCATTCCACCATTAGGCTGCACACAGGGCACCTGCTGTGCGCCAGAGAGCATGCCTGATTGTGTCTGCAGAAAGGGTCTGTGTTGCCCTGGGAAACCCGGCTCTGCCTGTCTGCCATCTCTTCCCGCTGCATGACTCTGTGGGCCAAGCCCACCTCTGTCCTAGGAAGGCAGGGGTGATGCCTTCTTGGAGACTGATCGGGCCCAGTGTCCCACCCAGGAAAGCCCAACCTGCTCACTCTTTTCCTTGCCTCCCTGGGCTAGCTGATTTGCCCCCTGGCTTAGCTGACTTGCCCCCTGGCTGGCTGTTTCACTTCTCAGGCTCAAAGGGACATTATATTTGAACTGAGAAGAATTGCATTTGATGCCGAGTCTGACGCTACCAGTGTCCCCGGGAGTGGGACTGAGAAGCGCAAAGCCATGTATACCAAGGACTACAAAATGCTGGGATTTACTGTAAGTTCCCCAAAGTACGGATCTTGGAAGCCTGCTACCCTGACAGGAGGTCAGAGGTCACACTCACACAGAGCCCTGAGAACCCCCCCCCCCCCCGCATCGTGGTGGTCCTGGAATAGAGGACACTAAGAAGCTGGAGGGGCCCTGCCACCTGGTTGGCCTTGGTGCTGGGAGGTCACACATTTCCCTGTAGCATTTGGCCCTGTGGAACAAATCCATATGTTGGAGGGCCCAGGAGGTCAGTCACGTAGGTAAAGAGAGGACCTCTCCCGAAAGAGCGAGGTGATTTGAAAAGCAGAAGTGGGCATCTTGTGAGAGGACACACTGGAGGATGGTGTTAATTCAGTTGAACACTGAATGTGCACCTACCCACTCAGTGTACAGTATGCGGGGCGCTGGGGTGACAGAGTGAGTCAGCACCATCCAGAGTCAGGAGCTCCCAGTCTCTCAGACACGGCAGGCAGGGAGGAGGTAACACGAGAGCCAGTGGCACAGAGAGGGCAGTAGGCCATCCCCTCAGGTGGCACTGCACACAGGTGACTACCGAGTCTCAAATCCGGTTCCTATATTTCCCCAGAACCATATCAACCCAGCGATGGACTTTACCCAGACTCCTCCTGGAATGCTGGCCTTGGACAACATGCTGTACTTGGCAAAAGTCCATCAGGACACCTACATCCGGGTAACGGCTCAGGGACAGTGGGCTCCGCCCTGCTGCCACATCTCTTGCCTCCCTAACCCCCTGCCGCCGCCTGCCCCCACAGATCGTCCTGGAGAACAGCAGCCGGGAGGACAAACACGAGTGCCCCTTCGGCCGCAGCGCCATCGAGCTCACCAAAATGCTCTGTGAAATCCTGCAGGTTGGGGAACTGCGTAAGTCCCCGCCACCCGCCTCTTCCTTCAGCCGCTCCATAATCCGGAGCCTGGGGGACTCGAGGTTACAAAGCTAGGGGTCAGTGGGACTGGGCGACTGCTGTGCTTGGTGAGCCGTCTCATCCCTGTGTATGGGACTCCTGGCTGCTGCTTGGTTCGAGCGGGTCATTTGGTGTGTTCAGGAGCCGCGCCTCCGCCGGTTCGCCCCCGTGAGTCAGGAGAGACTAGCCAGAGAGAGGGCAGGGGCAGAGCCAGGCCGGCAGAAGAAAGCTGAGGAAGTAGAGGCGGGCCCGCCCCACGCTTTTCACGCGCCCTGGCTTTGCTCTGCTTCTTTTCCTCGGGACGTGGATGCCCGTGAGTGCCCCACCTCACGCGCCCCGCTTCTCCTGCTCCGCAGCCAATGAGGGCCGCAACGACTACCACCCGATGTTCTTCACCCACGACCGCGCCTTCGAGGAGCTCTTCGGGATCTGCATCCAGCTGCTGAACAAGACCTGGAAGGAGATGAGGGCAACAGCCGAGGACTTCAACAAGGTGCGTGTCTCCAAGCTCTGACGCCCATGGGCAGAGGCTGTCACGTGACAGTGTGGGGCCACTGGCTCGAGCCTGGGGAGCCTCTGAGCTGGGAAACCAGTGTGGTCAGCCGCGCTGGGTCACGAGGTGCAGCCCTGGAGAACCTGGGGCCCCTCTGCCTGTGCTTCCCCTGTAGCCTGGAGCCGGGGTCTGCCCCTCGGTGCCCTGGGCCTGTCGCGGACCCAGCAGAGCCAGTACCCGCCATGGCCGCCTGTCTCCCAGAGAGGGCAGGAGGCTGAGCCTGACCATAAGGGCGCTGGCTGACCGAGCGCTTTACTGTGTCAGGCCCTGGTGTGGTCCCGGGACTGGGCAACACGAGGGAGAGGAGGGGGCTGGCAGGATAGGCACATCCTGGCTATCCGCTCGGTAGTCATTCCCAGCGCACCCACGTCCCCACGCTTTGCAGGGCACTGCAGGGCCCTCGGAAGCTGACAGTCTAAAAGCCACGCATCTCATTGTAAACAATTTGCCAAGTATAAAGAGGAGAAAGTTCTCTGTAGTTCCACCACCCAGTGATGATCTCACGTCTCCCTCTAGTCTTTTCTCCTATAGACTTTGCCTTGCGTGGGCGCAGAGCTGCTGGACAGGCCGTGGGATGGCCCGTTTTCTCTTTCACTGTTGTTTGAGAGGAAGTAGCACGTCTCTTGAACCCACTCCCGCGCGTCAGGCACTGTGCACCCACATAGCACCTCCCCGTCCCGCAGGCAGCGTGTATCCAAAAACGAGTCTTCCTGTCTCTTGCTCCAGAGACGAGCTGAGGAAGGTCTGCACATGGCGAGTGGCTTGCTCAAGGCACAGATTAAGAGATGGGGTCAGGATCTGAGCTCCTTTCTCTCCGACTCCCAAACCCGTGCTCATTCCACCACACTGCCGACTAGTTGAAATTGTTGGGAAAGAAAGCACTTGTCCCTTTCAGGCATTTGTCCTTGAGAACCACCTAAGAGGTGTGCCTTTGAGAGTCCGTACTCTCGCTCACCCAGCAGGTGTCTGGGGTCCCTTCAAGGCCAGGGCAGGGCCGGGCTGCCTGGAACTGGCCTGGCTCGTCCGCAGAGGCTCTGAGGCAGCTGGCTTCCTTCCCTCCCGCTCAGGTCATGCAGGTGGTCCGAGAGCAGATCACTCGAGCTTTGCCCTCCAAACCCAGCTCTTTGGATCAGTTCAAGAGCAAACTGCGTAGCTTGAGCTACTCTGAGATTCTGCGGTTGCGCCAGTCCGAGCGGATGAGTCAGGATGACTTCCAGTCCCCGCCAATTGTGTAAGTGCTGCGTGTGGGCAGGGGGATGGCACCGCCAGCCCTGCCGTGTCCTCACCTCCCCTTTGCTCCCGTACGCGTCCACCCAGGGAGCTGAGGGAGAAGATCCAGCCTGAGATCCTGGAGCTGATCAAGCAGCAGCGGCTGAACCGGCTCTGTGAGGGCAGCAGCTTCCGGAAGATCGGGAACCGCAGGAGGCAAGGTGAGGGCACCTGGGCCACTAGGCTGGTCCGAGTCACCCCACTGGGGAGAGACCCTGCCGGACAGAGCCGGGCGGGGAGCAGCCTGGGAACATGTCATCCTTTTGCCCTTCGTGTGCCCAGGCCTTTCCCAGAACTGTCCCTGGTCACCTGCTTGTCTGGCCTTGTGTTCCAGAACGTTTCTGGTACTGCCGCTTGGCCCTGAACCACAAGGTCCTGCACTATGGTGACTTGGATGACAACCCGCAAGGGGAGGTGACGTTTGAATCCCTGCAGGAGAAAAGTAGGTTCATTCTCCATTGCTGTATCATAGTAGCTGGACTCGATGTCAGGAGGCCTGAGTTTCCGTCCTGGTACTCTCAAGCCAATTATCTGGTCTTGGACCACTTGTCTCCCTGGACCTGTCTGCTCAGTCCGTCTGAGGTCATCTCTACCTGGCCTACCCCACAGGGCTGCTCGGGGAAGTCAGTGGGATCCCCGACGGATATGGGGGTGTAGATTGTCAGGGGGGCTGCAACACTGTCTTGAAGGGCAGTGGTACAAGCGGGGGCTCTGGAGCCGGACTGCCTGGATGCGAACCCTCGCTCTGCTATTCTAATTAATGCAAGTTAATTCTTACCTCTGCCTTGGTTTCTCGTGAAAGATGGGAGTAGTAGGCACATCTCCTTCGTCAGAATTGAATGAGTCATGTACGTAAAGCCCTTAGGATGGGGGCTGACTGTTTGCACTCATGGCATCGTCACCTTCATCATGGTGCCGTGGAAGTGATGTGAGCATCTGAGGCCCTGGTCCTCGGGGAGATGATGCCAAAGCCCTGAACTGACCCCCAGTGAGACTGGACACAGCCCAGCAGGCCAGGCCCCCAGGAAGGGACTGTGGAGGAGAAACTAGCACAAGGCCACTCTCTGTGAGCTGACACAGCCCTTTGGTCTGGGGGCTGGAGCTCCCCTCCCAGCACCTATGCAAAGACCCCCTCACAGCATGAATCTTACAGAGACTAATTCCCTTCGTTTCCCAGTTCCTGTTGCAGACATTAAGGCCATTGTCACTGGGAAGGATTGCCCCCACATGAAAGAGAAGAGTGCTCTGAAACAGAACAAGGTGAGTGGAGTGGCAGGTCGGAGTCAGGGTCACTATCACAGTCATGGTGATGCCCGGAGGGTTCAGTCGGTGGTGGCTGCTGTTTAAGTGTGTGCTCTCCCGCCCCCACTCTCTCTCTCTCTCTAAATTATTCCTGTGGGTCTTACTAAGAACAGTTTTGAACATACACAGAAACAGAAGCCCCACATACACATCACCCAGCCTCAACAATCAGGCACATCCTACCCCTGCACTTATTATTACTCCGAAGAAAATCTCAAGTATGATATCATTTCCTCTTAAATATTTAGAATGTATCTGTAAATGATAAGGACTCTTAACATAATCCCAATACCATTACCACACCTAAAAAGAAATTTAAAAAGTTGTTATTTAATATCAAATATCCCATAGACGTTTGCATTCTTATAAATAAGTTAATTTTTTCTGTATAAAAATATATAAATGTTGGGGTGCCTGGGTGGCTCAGTAGGTTAAGCCTCTGCCTTCAGCTCAGGTTATGATCGCAGGGTCCTGGGATCGAGCCCCACATCGGGCTCTCTGCTCAGCGGGAGGCCTGCTTCTTCCTCTCTCTCTGCCTACTTGTGATCTCTGTCAAATAAATAAATAACATCTTTTAAATAAATAAATAAATATAAATAAAAATATATAAATGTTTATGTGTATACACACATGTAAACATATGCACACATACACACACTCATACCCGTTTTGTTCACTGAATCAGAATCCAAACAGGATATGCACATTGTGATTAGTTTTTAGTTCCCCTCTCTCTTTTCTGTCTTTGTTTTCCTCTTTGCAGTTTATTAGTTGACGAAACCGGGTTGCTTGTTTGGTAGTTTCTCAGAGTCTGAAATGTGCTGATTGTCTCCCCTGGTACAGTTTAACTTGTTCCTCTGTCCCAGATCTGTACGTTGGTGGAGAGATTTAAGGGGAGGCTGGATCCCAGCTCAGGGTTGACCCCCTTTTTGGGGGGTGGGCAGGACAACTTCCTAGGTGGCATTATGTTCTATCAAGAGACACATGATGTGATCGTCTCTGTTTTTGTGAGGTTAGCAGACTCTCGGTGCTAAGGGTTTCTTCCATGAGTAAATTAAGATTTGCAAACTAGTGGTGTTCTAATGCAGTCATTCCTTTTCATTTATGAGCTGAACTGCTTATCTAAACAGAAGCCTACCATCCTCTACTCTTGGCTTCCCAGTGGTCCAGTTTATATAAGAAAGGAGAACAAGTGCTTGATTCTTTCCTTTTATAAAAGTACTTTCAGAATAGTGAGTTGGTTCTGTGGTATCATCCAGCAGTGACCGATTTGGGTATGTGTTTTGTTTTGTTTCGTTTAGTATTACCACGAACTCGTGCATTTAAGCAAACTGCTATTTGTCCCAGCCCGTTGTTAACAGTTACGTTGTTGATGCCCAAACTCTCTCAGCTTGGGTCATAATTTGTTACTGTTGTCATGGTTCCTGAACCATTAAGGCTTTCAGTCTGATCACCAACATACAAGCCGAAGGTCATCTATAGTCACGGACTCTGAGATACGAGGTTTTGAGTGTTGAGAAACGACTTTTTTCCAGTTTTAGGAGCGTCCACATCTTGGGCGTGACTCGGGTGGGGAACGGGTGAGTTAACGCTCGCTAACACCGCACCTTGTCTCCAGCCATACTTGTGCACGTGCCCGGGGTCCTGATGATACCACATCTGAGCCAGCTCCTTCGGTGACGGTGCCACGTGACCAGGAATTTGGCCAAACTCTTGGTGCGCAGAGCCCAGGCCACCCCACTGCTCCACGGAACTGAAACCCTTTCTCTTTCAGGAGGTGTTGGAGTTGGCGTTCTCTATCCTCTATGACCCTGATGAGACCTTAAACTTCATCGCACCCAACAAGTATGAGGTGAGCAGTGGGGTACCGCTTTGGACAGCCGAGCCCCTACTGTGACTCTTTAGCTAGAGGGCAGGAGTGGGCAGGACAGGGACATCGCCCTAAAGGCAGGGGACCACAGTGTGTCACAAAGGCTTTCTGGCACCGAGGATCGGCCAGACTGGGGTCCATCCCCCCTGAGTTGGGCTCCCCAGGTTACTCTTCAGCAGCAGCCGTAAGTTGCCATTAGAAAAACAGGTTCACCACGGGGTAGCCTAACTTGTCTGGACTGGGAAAATGCTCCCCCCTTTTCAGTCTCCAGCACGGCCACCTTCCTGAGTGAACCCGGCAGATGCTTCCTCCTCGGGGCTCCTGGGCACAGGCAGTGGAGGGTCGGGCCTGGGCTCTGAGGCTGCTGGGTCTGGTCCTCCTGACACGGGGCCCGCAGTTGTACCTGCAGCCCTAGAGGTTATTCCGGGTCACGTGAGTAACTGTGCTTGAGTCCCACGTGGCTGCTGAGCTCGGGGAGCGTCAGAGGGGACTGGAGATGGGGCTTCTGGAAGAGGAGATGCTTCGCAGGCGCCGAGCCGCCGGTGGAGGTCTGTTGGGGAGAAGTGAGGAGCTAGCAGGCGGGGAGACAGGTGAGCAAAGGCAGGGAAAAAGATCGAACAGGACTGAGACAGGGATAGGCCGACAGTTCTCGGTTTTCCTCCTTATCATGAGACCCTCTAGCACTTATTTTAACATTCGTTGGTGGGCTTCTCTTTTTCAAAACTTCTTCTGAAACAAAACTGAGATCCCGTAGTGACCCCCTGGGTCCTGCTTTTATCATCTGGAATGTGCCCTCCCACCGCTGCTCATTTCCGGGGCACTTTTGGGTAGTTGATACCCCAGTACTCAGGTGCCGTTTTGCTGTATTTATTAGTTGCATTTTAAAAAATCGGATTAAAAAAAAAATAAAAATAGGGTGCCTGGGTGGCTCAGTGGGTTAGGCTTCTGTCTTAGGCTCTGGTCATGACCTGAGGGTCCTGGAATCAAGCCTTGCATTGGGCTCTTTGCTCGGCGGGGAGCCTGCTCCCCCCCCCCACCCCTCTCTCTCTACCTACCCCTCTGCCTACTTGTGATCTCTCTCTCTGTCAAATAAGTAAACAAAAAATCTTTTTAAAAAATCGTATTTTAGCTTATCATAGGAAGCTTTAAATGTAAATCCCCCATAAAAGCCCAAAGGTGGTTGTTTTGGGGGGGGCTTTTTTTGGAAAGTGAATGGTCACCTCCCATTTTATCTTCGCCATTATCCCCAGTCAGCTTTGCCTCTACTCATTGGTGTCAAAAGAGACTTAGGGTGAGTTCTCTCAGCAAAGGGACCTTGGCAGGCCCTCTTGCTGACCAGGGGCCACCACGTGACATTTTGCAACTTGCTCCCACAGTACTGCATCTGGATTGACGGCCTCAGTGCCCTTCTGGGGAAGGACATGTCCAGTGAGCTGACCAAGAGCGACTTGGACACCCTGCTGAGCATGGAGATGAAGCTGCGGCTCCTGGATCTGGAGAACATCCAGATTCCCGAAGCCCCACCGCCAGTGCCCAAGGAGCCCAGCAGCTATGACTTTGTCTATCACTACGGCTGAGCCTGGAGCCAGACTCCACGGTGCCCAGGAAGGGATTTGGGGCCCAGAAGAAACACCCACAGACTGGTGCCTTGTCTTTTGCTTGTACAGAATCTGTAGTGACCACAGTGGCCAGTAAATGCCAGCCATTCCTCAGACTCCCCTCAGACCACCCAGAGCTTCCTCTTGGTCCCCACCCGCCGCCACAAGTCACCAAGGCAGGGTGCTTGGCCCTCCCTGTCACCGCGGAGCCTGGGATCAGAGCATGAGGAATGAACAGCAGGCACCCCTGCCTTCCGGGCCAGGGACTGCTTGGGCTGGAGTTAACAAGTCACTCACCTTTTCTTCCTGAGTCTGCTCTCTGGTCAGCTGGATCCCCGGGTAGGCAAGCGCGAGCCCAGCAAAGGCTGCCTGCAGAGGACAGATGTTTTGGGCATATCGAGAGCCTCAGAGAGACTGCCTTTGGGTGACCCGTGCCTGTGTCTCACATCCAAGCAGAGGCCTTGGCCTTTGCTTGGTAGATGCCTTGCCCTTGCTTTCATCGCCTTCGTGAGGGCTCACTCCGGCCTCATTCAGTGCCAACAGGCTGCTGCCACTGAGGCTCGGCTCTAACATCTCTGGTCTCCGGAGCCACTAGATCTCTCTTGCCCATGCACTTGTCTGGGCGGATGGAAAGTTCTCCCTACCAAGCTCTCAGGCTCTCATCCTGGCAAGTCAAAGACATGTGAGCTAAGTCCTCCCCTCTAGTCTCAAAGAACTCTGCAGGGAGAGCCCAGACGAGGCCTGGGCGAAACTGGTGAGGCCACTAGAGTCCACTCCCCCCCCCACATTTTTATCTTTTCCTTCCTTAGAGAGAAATCTCTCACCTAACCTGAATGGCAGTCCCCTCCTCTTTGCTTTCCTTTGGCCTCCCCGACCTCAGGAAGTTTGGCCTTCCCTTCCCCCCATCCCAGTGCTGTGGTTTCTGCCATTGGCCATGATTTCAGGGAGCTAGCTGAGGCCACAGCAGTGCCAACAGGGCTTCCCTGGTGCTGTGGCACATGTCAACCACGCACCCAGCCTCTCTCCTTGGACATGTGAACACAGTGGCAATCAGTATCGTAGTAGCCCGGCATGGTAGGTACTGCCCGATGAAGAGTGTACTATATATTTTCTTTACTAGAGGCCATACTTATACAAACGTGTATATATATTTATATAAGATCTACCTATCCTAGGACGGAATGTTTGAAGGAAAATAAAATTGGAGGCTCCCTCTAAAAAAAACAAAACAAAACAAAAAATCCTCCACTTCCAGTTGTGAGCCAAGAGAGTAACCCGAGAGCAGCCAGGAGCTTCCTGCCAGTAACCATGTTTTCAATAAATACTCTTTCATGTACAAACTGTGGTACCTATAAACAGCTGTTTCTCTGTACTCGCTCTCTGCCCAAGGGAGCTTTCACCTTGATAAGACTTCATTTCATCGTGTCTGGGAGACTTCCTCCTTTCAACCACTTTGCCCTCCCTGGGTGTGTGCATGTGTGTGTGTGCACGTACACACACACACACACACACACACACACACCTGGACAGTTAAGGATGCTCACAGACTGTTGCACTGGGACAAAGTGTCTTCTGCTCCGGCTTGCTGGGCACAGCAGGGAATGGCATACTGTACACCCCCATGAATGTATCCTCCCTCTTCTCCCTGCCAGGGACGCAGCCAGGGAACAGCTCACGTTCTTGTGACTTACAAAGAAGACATGTTCTTCACCCTGTGTGTCGCTGGTGCTTAGTGCCCAGCCTTCCAGCTGGTGTTTTAGGCTCTTGCTCCAAAACTCAGCCTTGGTAGCTGGGAGGCTTGAATGAGGGTGGTGATGGAAAATAGATACTTTCTTTTCCCTCTGAGAGAGAAGCGGGGTGAGGACAAGCTCTTTCAAAAGGCATAGCAAGTGCAGGCAGTACAGGCCTTGAGGACTGAGGACAGCCAAGACCTCAGGCAGTGATGGGTGCCATTGTAGGTGCTTGGTAAGTACTGAATGAATAAACAAATGCCTGCATCACGCCAGAGGACGGGGGGGGGGGGGGGGGGGGGGGGGGGGGGGTGGAGGCAGCAGTGGTTTGCTTAAGGCACTGCTACACTCTGGGCTCGAACTTTCTGTTGAGAGTGGCCAGGGAGCCCAGTTGAGTCACTTGCAAGGATCCACGTTTGCAGCCAGTGTTAGAAGAGAGCACAGGAGGCCCCGGGAAGAGAGGGCAAGAAAAACCCTAATGGCCTCCTGCAACCCTAGCCAGCTCTGCCCTCCTGGGGGCTCATGTGCCAGGCTCTGTCTCTTTTAATCCTGCAACAGGAGTGAGATCTGAATTTCAGACCACTGCAACCTGCCCCATAGCTACTTTTCCAACCACAGCTTTCGCTAACTCCCCTTACAACTGGGCTTTAAGCCAGGCCCCAGTCTTTCCTTTTCATTTCCTCTGCCCGGACACTCCCCCAACTCCCCCATTCAACCTACTGAAATTAATTCTTAGAAAGTTTCAGGCACACAAAATCTTTCACAAATTTTCTGGCTGCCCCGGGTGCGCATGCCTCCGCAACACGCACTGGGCGCCAGAGCGAGGCGGATGGAGCGCGGGTGACCCAAGCAAAGACCGCACGATAAGCGGCACAGGGTCTCCGAGAACGGTGCGGGCGGGCCGACCTCCGTAGCCCCGCCCCGCCCCGCCCCTCGGCGTCTTCGGGCGGAAGTGCCCCCACCCGCGGCGGCGCTCGGCCTCGCACTTCCGGCGGGAGGATCCGGCCCGGCGCGCCCGCGACCGAGGTGAGTGGGCGCGCCGCGGGATTTGCGCGCGCTCCCGCGGTCGGGGAAGGGCCAACCCGGGCGGGAAAGTGGGGTCCCGGCCGGGCTCTGCGCGCCGGGGCCCGCCCGGGTTCCTGTCCCTCTCGGGCCTTCGTGTCCGCGCTGTGAAGGGGCCGGGGCCTCCACTCGCCCTCCCCAGCCGCCTGCCGCGCGCGCTTCCTCGGCGCTGCCTGCGCGCGTGGCGACGGGCCGGGTGCTGAGCCGGGCGGAACTGCGCGGACGCGGCCCGGGCGGCGGAGAGGCCGCATCCCGCGGTGGGGCGGGAGTGCGGGGCGCGCAGTAAGACACGTGGGCATACTGGGCATCGTCAGGTGGTAGGAGGTGCCAAGAGGACGAGGAGCGGGCCCTCGAGGAGGGTGCAGCCGAGCAAAGGTCCGCGGAAGAGGGAACGGCCTGTGCAAAGAAAGACGCAGGCTCGATGGCCCTGGCAAACGGCCAGGGGCCAGCGTGGCGGGCTCCGGGGCAGTGGCTGGAGAACAAGGTTGCTGACACGGGCAGAGGCTAGATGGTGGAAGGCCCCCCTCTCGGGCCCGCTCAGGTGTTGGGATTCGCCCTATGAGGGCGTGGTCTGCTTTTGGGCGCGTGAGCCTTCTGCTGCTTCTGTGTGCACTCCGGGCTGTCGGGGAAAGAGGAAGCAGGGACACCAGTTAGGAGACCACTGCAGCCCCGAGGTGAGATCACCATGGCTTAGACGATGGCCGAGAGCAGGTGAAGACAGGCATCTGGTCCACAGGGGATCTGTGAGAAGGAACTGACCTAGGATAGGATTGGAGGAAGGAAGGAAAGAGTGGTCAGGGATGAGTTCATCATTCATTTGGGGGTTTAGGCTTAAGTCACCGGGTGTATTGTGCTGGCATTTACTAATGACTTTGGAATAGGTTGGGGGCACCTTCAGTTTGAGGTATCTTGGGTGGAGCTACCAGGTAGACTCTTGGAGGTTCCAGCCGGGAGCTGGCAGAAAAGGGTGGGGCTAATGGAAAGAATTTAGAAATCACTGGAATGTCTCTCAGATGGGATGAGATTACTCAAGGGAAAATGAAGAAAAGCCAGGGACCATCCCTCAGGGGGTCAACTTTTTACAGGTTGGTTGACAAGGAGGAGCCATTGAAGAAGGCCAGGAGTCCAGAAAAGCAGAAGAAACAGCAGGAGAGTGTGGTGTGGCATCCAGGAGGCTTTACCAGTAGGAGGAAGTGGTCAGTTTTGTAAGGTGCTGATGAAAATAGAGACTTGCTCCTCAGAGGGGAACAAAGGGGAAGGTGTAGGGACTCAGTGGAGCAGTGGGGCAGGCTGAAGTGAGTTTGGGCTGCAAACGAGTAGGGATGGTAGTGCAGAGGACCCTGGGGGAGTTCTGCTGTAAGGGGGCCAGGAAGGACGTAAACCCTGCCACAGGCCACCATCAGGCACTGTACCAGATGCCACTGACTCGCCTCCCAAGAGGCAGATGATGAGGTCCAGAGTTCAGGACATGCAAGAGTCCCCATGTTCATACAGGAGCCAGGAATGGATCCCAGGTCTTTCTCATCCCAAGCTCACACTTGTAGCACTAAATAGCACTGCCCATGTTAAAGTCCCGGAGATTGAGGGGGGCCAGGTGCTATGGGAGGCTATGCACCAACTCCATCCTGATGTGGCTGCTGCTCCCAGCTAGGCTGCCCTCTGGGGAAACTAATGCAGAATATGGAATTCCTTTCTTGTTAAGTGGGATTTGAAAAAGAGCATTTGCCTCTTTAAGCCTGGTTTCCCTTACCATAAAAGTAGGGTGGGGACCGTATCAGTTACATATCTCTATTTCCCATGCTAGGTGTACAGTCGTGCTTAATAAATGGCCATTGAGTAAATGGCTAGATGATTTCCAAGAGCCCTTCTAGCTGAGGTCTGATTTTGTGTTTGGGGTTAGGTGACAATAGGAGAATGAGTGTTGTTAATTTGGAGCCAGTGCTCCCTGTGGGCTGAGGTAATCAGAGGAACTTTCTAGAGGTAGGGGACCTGGACTGACTGAAGGAAGGGTGGGATTTGAACAGGAGGTTTTGGGGGGGGGATTGGCACAGATTGCCATGTTGGAGCAGAAACTGCACCAAAGGCAGAGTATATGACGAGTTGACTCACAGAAAAGTACAGACTGCCCTGCCTTGGGTGGGAACCACGGGGATCAGGTGCTGGCAGGTGGAAGGCCCTGTGGTTGCCTCTGTGGCGTAGGCAGTCATTCTTAGCAGGGAGCGCTTTTGCCCCCCCCCATGGCATTCGGCCATGTCTGGGGACATTTTTTTTTTGTGCCAACTTGGGATTAGGAGGAGGGGCTGCTCTCGGCATCTCTAGTAGGTAGAGATCAGGTCGCTCCTAGACATCCCACAACGCACGAAGAATGATCTGGCCCCGAGTATCAATAATGCCAAGATTGAAAAACCCGGGTATAGGGAAAGGCAAGGATGCTAGAAGCCACAGTGAAGCAGCCCGTGCTTCCCCCACCTGCGGGGCCACAGGGATCGCGCTAGCCACAGTGCAAGCACCACAGCCGTGCTGCTGGGCCACTGCTGCAGATGGTGTGGTTTCTCCAAACTCGTTCTCAAAACCAGTTCTATGAAAAACATGTCCATGGCAGACATACTCTTGGAAATTGCAGTGCATGATAGAACCATGGAAAAACTTCATCAGGTAAAACAGCTGGGTTCTTGGGGTGCCTGGCTGGCTCAGTCCATAGAGCACACGACTCTTGGTCTCAGGGTTGTGAGTTCGAGCCCCATGCTGGGGACAGAATCTACTTAAAAAAAAAAAAATTGGGTCCAGGGTTCAGGTAATTATAAGTAAGTCTTATATCTACGTGGATTATCAAAGTTACAAAAGATGTGGTGCAATTCTCAGTTTTGTGGACTGTCACTCTCTTAGACCCCCCCCCATATCACTAAAAGCTAGGAGAGTTCCCCTAAAAACACCCCCACAGGTTTCCAAAATTCCCCTCAAGAGAATCGTAGCCCTACCATATCCCTCCAACAAAACCTTATGCTAGCTCCCAGTTTGCCTCTGGGAAGGGCAGTGATAACCCAGCTTCCAGTGTACAGAGCTGGATGAAAGACTCCCTTCAGAAAGGACGGGGTGGGGAAAGTAGGGTATGCCTGGTCAGATGGTTCTCGGAAGGCTTCCAGGAGGTGGCATCACAACAGGTTGCTTACGTCACAGAGGAGGAGACAGAGACGGAAGGGACACACACATGAAGTGGCAGGTGGGATAACTGTGCACCTGGGTCAGCCTGGTCTCAGAGCCTGTGTGCTCTAGACCCTAATTAGGGCTGCCTAGATGGATGGACCGGGAGCGGTTTAGTTAGGCAAGACTGTAAAGCAGGCCCCGCCTCTGGGGGAGCAGTCCTTAGAGCCTAAGGGAAGGGAAGGTATTGGTTTCCTGGTCCATTTTTAATGCCTTAAAGATCAGATCAGTTCCCTGAAAACCAAGTGCCCCTCCCTTGCACTGAGTCATAGACCCAGATGGCCAACTCAGTGTGCCCAGTGAGCGCAAGACTGCCGGGAGCACCGCGCTCCCGTCTTCCTGGGGCTCAGCCTCCCAGGGGACAGACACCACTCAGAGCAGCCTGCCCTGCGCACCTCCACCGCAGGGAAGGTGGGGAGCCTGGGAGCAGCCCATCGAGGTGGGGTAGTCCCTGAGGAGACGACCGTAGAGCTGAAGTTGAGCAGCGTCAGCTGAGAGGAAATGGGGGGTGGGCGGCACATCCCTTCCTTCGGGCGGGAGGAGAGAGCCTGTGTGTCTGGGGGGCCCAGGCAGCCGGTGGGATGGGCACGGAGAGCCCGGAGCCGAGGCTGGAGAGGCCAGCGGGGGGACGGGTCAGGATGGCGGAGCTGACAAGGAGGCTTTCGGTCTTTATCAGAGGAGCACGGGAAGCACTGCAGGGCTGACATCTGATCTGACATGATCAGATTTACGTTTTTAAAAGGTCACTTTGGCGGCAATTCATGGAGAACAGCTTGAGGCAACAGAGTGAACGCGACTAGAGCTCTGTGAGCCCATGCTGGGCCCGCACCCCTTCCTGGCCCCTGCTGGGTCCACTTTGGCCCCCTCCCTGCAGGCAGGGGTGGGGTGGACCCTCGCTCTGCCCAGCCACCCGAGCTTCCTGTCCATTCCTCTAGCCTCTGACCTGGGGACACGTGAGCCCTGAGGCCACTCAGTTATGGAGAGCGTTGGCTCAGGCCACCAGCCCCTCGGATGAGGCCTCTGCCTGGGGCTCCGCAGATGATTCTGAATCATGGAGGTGAAGAGGACACCTCCAGCCAGGAGCCCTTGTTGACAGTCACGGCCCAGCTCGGCCAGCTCTTCCCGCCACGGTGTTCCAGAGGGGCGCCTGCTCCCCCAAACCCGGAGCCTGGGAGCTGCAGCTTCCCCGGATGGGGCGGTGGGGCCTCGACGTGGCCTTTGTGTGGAAAGCACTCTTGACTCTGGGGCTGGTCCTCCTCTACTACTGCTTCTCCATCGGCATCACCTTCTACAACAAGTGGCTGACGAAGGTAATGGGAGGCCTCGCAGCACAGGGGGCCGGCTGGGAAGGGGCTGCAGCCAGGGCCCCAGCATTGCCGAATAGTTAGCACCGGCTGGCACAGGCTTCAGCTGATGAGACTGGAAGCCAGTCACCCTCGTGATGGGACGGGGCCCTAGAGCCCTGCCACGCCAGGGGTTCCCCTCAGATGGGTGGGTCGAAGGGAAATTGGGAAAGGGGGAGACACCAAGGAGGAGCTAGGGTCACTTGGGATGAATGCAGCAACTGGTTATCGACTGGTAGAGAAGGACTTCGGGGTTTGAATAACCGGTCCAGCCGCACTGGCCAGCGCTGGCTGTGACCCAGGGGCCGGAGCGGGAGGCTGATGGGCCCCGGGAAGTGGTGGAGACAGCACCGGGGCACAGTGGACCCCTGGTCTGCCACTGGCTCTCAGCATGATCTCCAGTATTGGAACTACGAGTCTCATCCCAAGTGATTGCTGACCCGGGGCGGGGGGCGGGGCGGGGTGGGGCGGGGGGAAGCTCTTTGGCCGCTGTAGAGCCCTAGTGAACCCCGTGGCCTGCGCCACTGCTGCTGGCCTGGCCGAGTGGGGCGGGGGGCTGTAAACCACGCCGGGCTGTCTGTGCTTTGGGCTCCTAGAGCTTCCACTTCCCACTCTTCATGACGATGCTGCACCTGGCCGTGATCTTCCTGTTCTCCGCCCTGTCCAGGGCCCTGGTTCAGTGCTCCAGCCACAGGGCCCGTGTGGTGCTGAGCTGGACAGACTACCTCAGGAGAGTGGCTCCCACAGGTTCGTGGCCCTGGGACGGTCCTGGGTGCATGGAGGCTGGGGGCAGTGTCGTTTGGAAAGCTGTGGGCTGAGAACAAACAGAGCCTTGGTGGCATGGAGAGAAGGCCCTCTCCACCACCCCCTTCACTCCTCTCAGCCTGCCTCCCCCCAGTCCTACTTCTGCCTCTCATGTCCTCCCCAGGCCCCCCTACACATACACACCACACGCATGCTTCACACACACCGGGAAAAGCCCCGGATGCAGAACTGGCCTTGACCAGGCGCTCCAAGCCCACACCTGCCCTCACCTTGCTCGTGGGACAATGAGGGGCGCCTCGGAGCACAGAGGAGGGGAACGAACCCGGGCCCAGGTGGGGAGGGCTTCCCAGAGCATGGGCTGAAATGGCCGAGGGTTAGTGCCTGTGCAGGTCTGCAGGGGGACCGAAGGCGTCTTGGGATGCCGGGAACTGCCGTGCTGGTGAGAAGTGGGAGGCAAGAGAGGGTGGCAGGGACAGATCCTGGAGGACCAGGTCCTCCATGAGGAGTGTGCCTTCCACCGGGTGGAGGAGAAGCTGCTCTGACCAGTTGCACAGAAGGGATGACAAGACGTGAGGGATTAATACCCTTCCTCTGGGGACAGTCACAGTACTTAGCAGGCCCCGCCCTGCCCTGCCCATCAGCCCTACTGCTGGAGCAGCACCCCTCCCTCTTTTTGGCCAGGAGTTAAGCCTTCAGTTGCTATGAAAGGAAGGCCCAAAGGCCCCAGAAAAAGCCAGGGTGTTCAGGGCAGAGCAGGGGGCACTTGGGGGCGCCGTGGAAGTGTCTAACAACTGTCTTGCCCTTGCCGGCCCACCCTGGCTACATGTCCGGTGGGCACCTGTGTCTCCACAGCACTGGCAACGGCGCTTGATGTGGGCTTGTCCAACTGGAGCTTCCTCTACATCACCGTCTCGCTGTGAGTCCCAGCACGCCCTCCCAGCCCCCTGTCCCCAGCGCCAGGCTCAGGCGCCCTGTCTGACCCTGTCCACACCCCCTACCCCGGCCTGTGGGGCCTGTGGGCTGGCTCTGCCACCACCCCCGGAGCAGCCCCTGCTCAGCTCCACGCTGGTAGCCCGCAGCCCTCCCAGCAGTCGATGGGCTCCGAGGGTTGCTGTGCTTGCGTGCCCGGTGGCTGTGGGGTGCCAGGCGCTCAGAGCGGTGCCAGTCATGCCAGGGAGGAAGGGCACTGACCCCCACAGAGGGCAGGTGTAACAGCTGTTTCTCATCGCTGACCTTGTAGTTCAGGGTGCACAGTCCCGCCTTCTCTTTTCCTCCTTCCTGATCCCAGTCCCCACAGAGGAGCAGGTAAGTAAGAGGACGTGGTGAGCTCAGGGTTGACCTGGAGCCTCTTCTCTCTGGCGACAGTCAGAGGCCCCTTCGTCAGAGATTGCTGCCAATGAAAGGTCACGTATCAGCCGGATGACTCAGGCCTTTGGTCTTTTGTACTCAGATTGCTCAGCTGCCCTGAGCAGAGCCAGTTGCCCTCAGGGAAGTCAGGGGTCCCCACAGCCTCCCACCTTTCCAGCACAGTTCGTGGGTTCCTGTCCTGGTGGCAGCTCTGGGCCCGGGGCCCTGGGCCCTGGCAGTGCATTGTGGGTAATTTGTCCTCGCAGGTACACCATGACCAAGTCTTCCGCCGTCCTCTTCATCTTGATCTTCTCCCTGATCTTCAAGCTGGAGGAGCTGGTGAGGCCCCAGCTCCCCTGGTCCCTCCTACCTCCACAGATGCTAAGACTAAAAGGGGTGTCTGAGCAGTGGCTTGTCAACTGTATGTGACAGAGGAGACGAGGCCAGCCCAGCTGGCAATAACTCCTGTCGCTGAGGAAGGACCTAGGACAGGCCACTGCTGAGATTACTTAGCAGCTGGCATGGCAGGTGTAATGACCAAAAGAATGACAGAAAGAGAAAGGGTTCAAGGATAGGGGTCAGGCGCAGGCGGGTCCTGGAGGCAGTTGCCCCTTATTTGCCAGGGCCAGAGTACGGGGGGACCTCCTGGGAGCCTAGAACAGCTGTAGGAAATTACTCCGGAAGTTTAAGTAGGGATGCTGGGTACATGTCCACGGAATGTCAGTCCTGCCTACATGAATGGGAGGGTGCTGGCTGGGACCCCAGAGGTCACGGGGGAGAAGGGTTTCTTGTCCCAGATCAGCCAGCATAGCCCCTGGGCCCAGGCTCCAGGGTTGAGAAACTCAGGACCCTGCAGTCAGTGGCCGCCGTTCCCCGCCCTGCTAGCGTGCGGCCCTGGTCCTGGTGGTCCTCCTCATCGCCGGGGGCCTCTTCATGTTCACCTACAAGTCCACGCAATTCAACGTGGAGGGCTTTGCCTTGGTGCTGGGGGCCTCATTCATCGGTGGCATCCGCTGGACCCTCACCCAGATGCTCCTGCAGAAGGCGGAACTCGGTGAGAGCGGGCCGCGGGCCCCAGGCAGGGTGGAGGCAGGCCAGGCCGGGCCTGACGACTCACGCCCATCCTCATCCCACAGGGCTCCAGAACCCCATTGACACCATGTTCCACCTGCAGCCACTCATGTTTCTGGGGCTCTTCCCTCTCTTTGCCATATTTGAAGGTACGTTGGGTCGTCCATTTTGGGGGCCCCTCGGTGCAACGGATCCCCCTCCCTGCTCTGAGGCCAGCTCTGTGGTAGCTGCAGAGGTTACAAAGATCAAAGGTGTTGTCCGTCCATTGGCGGAGCCTGGTCGAAGGGCTGGACAGACATTAAACCAGATGGCTGGAATCCAGCATGATAAATACTTACACAGAAAGTGTACGTAAGGGGCGCCTGGGCGGCTCAGTTGGTTGAATGTCTGCCTTCGGCTCAAGTTATGATCCCAGGGTCCTGGAATCGGGCCCTGCATCAGGCTCCTTGCTCGGCAGAAAGCGTGCTTCTCCCTCTCCCTCAGTCTGTTGTTCCCCTGCTTGTGCTGTCTTTCTCTTTCTCTCTCTTTCTGTTAAATAAATCAAATCTTTATTTAAAAAAAAAAGTATATAAAAGACAACAGACAATAATGATAGTGGACGTGGTACAGCCAGACCGCTATGCCAGGGTGGTTCTGATCTTTTTTTTTTTTTTTTTTTTTTTTTTTTAAGATTATTTATTTGAGAGAGAACACGAGCAGAGGGAAAGGGAGAAGCAGACTGCACTGAGCAGGGAGCCCGACTCGGGGCTCCATCCCGGGTCTCCGAGATGATGACCTGAGCGGAAGGCAGACACTGAACCGCCTGAGCCACCCGGGCGCCCCTGACCTGATCATTTTACACGTGCTCCCCCAAGCCCCCACGTGGCAGTACGAGCATTATGTCCGTCGTGCAGGTCAAAGAAACAGGTGGAGAGAAGTGAAGATAACCGCCCAACGAGCCAGAATTCAGTTCCAGCTGCTGGTTCCAGAGTCCTTCCTCTTAACCATGACATGTTCTGTCTCTTAGAAGGAGCAGAGGGCCAGGAATTCTCTCAGGATCCTAGCGTGGAAAGCCAAGTCAAAAAGACTTCCCAGGCACAGGCAGACAGGCAGGGTCTCCCAGGAAGTGGTACCAGTAGGTTTAGAGGGTGGCAGCATGGGGGATGGAGTGTGTGGCCGAGGGGCAGGAGGCTGGGTAGGGCACCCTCCCCGCCCACCTTCACTTCCCAGACAAGAGGAGAGGGGGTGTGGGGAACTGTCCCGGCTGCGAGTGCAGGCCTCCTTCCTTCCTTCCTCCTGGCTTTCAAGATTAGTCTTTGTCCCTGTTTATCCTTCCCCCAGTCCCTTCCTTCTGTCCTCAGGGTCCTTACAGAGACTTCTGCCCCACATCCATTTTAGTTTCAAGCAGTGAGCATCTCGAACTCTCCAGCTGGTTCCGTTGTCCAGGAAGCTTCTGCTCTGCAGCCTCCTTTTTCTCCCAGTTACCGTCTCCCCCACCCTCGCCTTCTGCCCCCTGTGCCACCCAGCAAGCCCCCTCCCGTCCTGGCCACGGACATCTTTCCCCATCCCTGCACCCCCTCAGCCAAAAGCCCTGGGAGTTGTCACTTAGCAAAGCTGCATGAATTTAGCTCCTTTAATCTTTTCTGGTAAATTAATCCCCCAAGCGCCTTCAGCACTTATGTTGCTCTTTCCCGAATTTCCTTCAATTTGCCGCCGCCTTTGCAGTGCTGCTGAGCCCAGCACCAGACAGGGCGCCCTACGTCGGGTGCCTGCTTGCCCGGGAGGGACTGTCACTCCACACTTCTTAGGTGCTTCCCTCCAAAAATCTCAGTGCTCGGCCCGCCTCCAGCCCCCACAGGTGCCTGCTGTGTGCCTCTCTCGGGGCCTTTTCTGCACAGACCTATGGAGGGACAGTATTGGAGGGCCAGGAACCCTCTAGAAGCCACACCAAACTTGGTGTGTGGGGGTCCATGGGCGTGTCTCAAGAACAAGGCTTTGTCCTGTATTTATGTGTGTGCGTTTACTTCTTGAGAATTATTCCCCACGTTCTACCGCCTGAGAAACGCAGGTCTGGCTGAAATGCTCTCATTTCATCACTGAGGGGACGGTCCCGAGAGGGGGCATGTCTTAGCCATGTCCCACGGCTGAGTGATGGCAAAGACCCAGATTAAAGTGGGGAAGGTTTGGGAGGATGAAATGAGGTCCTGTTGCTAGGTGGCCCACCTAACATTGAGAGGGAGGGTTCGCCTCAGGGCCCAGGGCGCTGAGAGTTGTCACTTGATGGGCTACCCTGCCTCTCTTTGGTCCCCTATTTACCACAGCTGCAGAGGCCACTCGAAGTTGCGCTCCTTCCCAAAGACAGGCAGGTCAGCACCGAGGGAGGGGACAGGCCTTCCACCCTAGCACGGGGACACTCGGGGTGCCATCGCTGCTTCCCTGGGTCCCCAGGTGTAAGGCTGTCTGCACAGTGTTCTCTTCCACCTGCCATCCCCCTCCTCAGGGCTGCAGCGAGTGGGGCCGGGGTGGGGAGTGACTGCCCCATGCTGGGTCTCCCACTCCCTGGGGACACCAGCACGTGGCCTCCCACTCTCTCCCTTTGCTTTCAGGTCTCCATTTGTCCACATCGGAGAAGATCTTCCGCTTCCAGGACACTGGGCTGCTCCTGCGGGTGCTGGGGAGCCTCTTCCTTGGAGGGATCCTCGCCTTTGGTCTGGGCTTCTCTGAGTTCCTCCTGGTCTCCAGAACCTCCAGCCTCACCCTCTCCATTGCTGGCATTTTTAAGGTGCAGATGTGGGGGTGGCCCCAGTCCTGTCTTATAGCACAGACCCCAGGCTCAGTAGCAGCTTCTGTCCCAGCTCCTGCGCCCCAGATCCCAGCAGAGACGAAACAGCCTGCTTAGGGTGCTCTTGTCTGAAACTCCCTCCCGTCCTGGCCACAGTCCTACAGGGTGGTTCCCAGATGGAGGACACACACCCGCAGGTGGCTGAGCTGGGATTCTGACTCCACTGGGCCTGGGGTGCATTCTCTTGTTACCATGAATGCCCACTCTGGTCCCTGGTCGTTTGGCAGTGCCTGGAGCTGTGGGTTGAGAAGCCCCATCCAGACTCATTGGGAAAGGGGGTCTGTGATTGATTGGTGATGTCTGCCATGGTCACAGCAAGGGACAGTGCTTTGTTTGCCTGTTTTGCCTTTACTGCTGCCCAGCAGCACATGTGCCTCTGCTCTCAGGCATCCCCCTCCCCTGCCACCCCTCACACCGCCCTGCTCGGCCCATGGGGGCGGGGTACGATTTCTCCTTGATGAGACAGACACTGGCGCCAGAGCAGTGTTGCCTAAACCCAGAACCGTACGTCTCCCCAAGGGGTTTAGGAAGAGGCATGAGCTGCAGTTCTCAGAATGAGTCATGTCACCAGTCCTACCAGCAATCACCGTGTCTGCAGAGCCTTGTGGCCAGTGTGTGTCCTGTGGAGCCCAGGGTGACGCGGCATTCTCCGGGCAGCATCACACCCTCCACGTCTGGGTGCCTTCTGGAAGCATAGCTGTCCTTCCCTCCTATGCACATGGCCGCAGGCTGGACACTCTGCTCCCAGCCTTGGGTCTGGTTTGCCTCTTCTAACCCTGACAGAATGCTGTGCAGAGCACCTCCCTTGTTGCCTCTTAGTAGCACCCAGGGAGGAAAGCACTGCCGGCAGGCCTGGTGCTCTGAGCTCAGGGAAGCCCCCATTTTGCCCTGCTGGCCAGGCCGCCCCCGTCCCCAGGAGCCCTGGCAGGCCGGGCTCTGCCCTGCGGTTGTGCCCGGTGCCCCCACTGTCTGCCTTCCTTGCAAAGGAGCCAACTCCTGATCGCTTCCCCTTCCTGCCCCTCTGCCTTTTAGGAAGTCTGCACTCTGCTGCTGGCAGCCCACCTGCTGGGGGATCAGATCAGCCTCCTGAACTGGCTGGGCTTCGCACTCTGCCTCTCGGGCATCTCCCTGCATGTGGCTCTCAAAGCCCTCCACGCCAGAGGTAACCCAAGCCCCACTCAGAAGCCGCTTTTCTGGTGCTTCCCCCTCATGACTCAGCCCCTCTGATCTCCCCTTGACCCAGCCCTAGGGTCTCAGCCACCCAGCCAGGAAAGGCAGGTGGCTCCACTCACCCAGGGCCGCAAGCCATCTCCACATGGGCTCCCCCCCATCCCCCCACTCAGAAGCTGGTCATCTCCAAGGGGTGGGTTGGGGTAGGTGGGACCTGGGCAACTCAACACGCACATCGGGGGACACCAAGAAAACTGTGGTTGGGTCTACAGCTGGTTTCTCTCTGTCCCCAGGTGACAGTAGCCCTAAACCCTTGAAGGGGCTGGGCTCCCACCCCGACCTGGAGCTGCTGCTCCGGAGTAGCCGGCCGGAAGAGGATGACAACGAGGAGGAGGGGGAGTACTTTGTGGCCCAGGGGCAGCAGTGACGAGCCAGGGGACTGGCGGGGAACCAGGCTGCTCCCAGGCCTCGCACCTCACTGCAGCCTGGGAGCAGGGGCCTGGGACTCTCCCAGGCTGGGCCTCGGGGAGCACGTGACCACACGGCGGGGCTGCCGCAGGTCGCTGGTGCAACAGAGGGGGGAGCGTCAGGCCACAGCAGGGCCCAGATGTGCCCTGCTGGCCAAGGGAGTGGGCTGGTCTCCGCGGCCTGCTGGGCGCTGACAGCCCAGGTGGTGATTTCCAGGGGCAGAGCGGGTTTCTAAGGGGCCGGGTTTAGACTGCGGAGCAGTTGGGAAGGGGAGATGCCAAGGCTGCAGCCTGGCATCTCCCCTCAGGTCTGGGGTGTGTCTTTTCTCAGTACAGGTCTATTTATAGTTTGGAAATAAAGGATTTACAGTCCACTGGCCACTTGGCTGTTGCCTGGAGGAATGGGGGCTGGGGGGGGGGGGGTGGATGTGGACCTTGCTCTCCCCTTCTTTCACTGCCTGGGGCCGCCTTCAGATGACTGGTCAGACTGCAGGCAGGGAAAAAGTATGAACAGACCACCATTCTAGATTTGAGTCCTGTCACTTACTAGCTGTGTGACCTTCAGCAGATTGCTTAACTTCTCTGTACCCCAGTGTTTTTCTCTGTGGAATGGGAATTTTCTCGGTTATTCGGAAGATGGAGTCAATATTGATAGTAGATTAAATGTATATGTGTTTGTTTTGCAAATTCTTTCAACAACCATGGAATCAGGACCCTACATGAGTGACAACTAGGATTCACAGCTAGGTCCTGTGCCAAGCACATGCCCGTGGAAGAGACGAAGATGGACTGGCTTAGGGGCCTCGGGGATCTGAGCAGAATTTCTGTTCACCTGACTTGGACCGGTCACACCCCCCCTCTGCACTGCAGCCTTTATAAAACGAGAGGGCTGGGCGAGATCCTGCTCTCCTGTGCCAGGGTTTTGAAAACTGGCCTCTGCTTCAAAGGCCGGCTCCCCCCAACCCCCGCCGCCCCCTCCCCAAGGCCCAGCACTTCCAGACAGAAGTGCTTCGAGGCACCCACAGCAGGTGGCGCCGTTGCACCGCGCGGTTCCCCGGGCGCCACCCCCGCCGGCCGCCGCGCTCAGAGTCCAGGCTGGGGTCCTGGGAAGAGGACAGTGGTGTCTTCGGACGGGGACCAGGACGGGGCTTGTCACCGACTGCTCTAATCACATCGGAGCCACAAAAGCACACTCCGTTAAGCCTAGGAAGACAGTTACACTTTAGAAGCAGGTCAGCAAACTTCCGTAAAACCGGCCAGATAGTCCGGGCCGTGTCTGCTCCCGTCTTCCGTCGCCCTCTGCCCTCACAGCAGGAAGGCGGACAGACACAAAAGGGTGTGGCTCTGTCGAGGGACACCTCACTTCCCAATCCAGGAGTCTGCTCGGGGCGCTGGGTTACCAGCTCCTGCTGTAAAAAATCCCCGAGAAGGCTGGGGACCCGCGGGCAGGGAGCCAGCGGGGAAGCCGAGGCCGCGGAGGGGGCGGGACTTAGCCTGAGGTCCTCAGAGCCTCGGAGCTCAGGAGGAATTGGGAGGAGATCTACGCCCGCCCCCGCAGTCCCAAGGCAGACAGACTTCCCTCTGAGAGTGGAGGTCGCCCTCCGAGAGCTCCCCTGCTGTGGGGCCTTACCTGGGCCGACCCCTCCGCCGCCCCCCCCCCCGCCCCCACCGGATTCTGCGGGCTCCGAGGCCAGGACGAGAGCAGCTCACACTCCACACCGCATGACGGATGACGTGGGCCAGCCAGCCGAGAGGAGGGGCCGAGGGCCTCCCACCTCTGCCGGAGAGGCTGCTCCTGGGTGGGAGAGCCTGCCACAGCCCCGCGCCGGCTCAGGTGGATGAGAGCTTCCTGTCTGCTCCCCCCACCGTCCGCCCTCTCCCCACCCGGGGAGTAAGCGCTGCTGTCTGGTGCAGTAATTACAGGGTGCAGAGCGGGGCCCGCACCGCCCGCGTATTGGGTTCAATGACAGCCCCTCACTTAGCAGCAATTACTAGCTGAGCCTGGAGGAGGCCTCCCTCTCCTCCCCCACCCAGCCCACCCGATCGCCTGGCCTTCTGGGCCAGACAGCGTCCACCGGGGCCCGAGCCCCGAGCCCTGGAAGCACCCATGCCGTCTGCAGCCATTGCATCTTGGGGCTGCAGCGTCGCCATGGCAACTCGGTGCTTGCACAGGTCGAGGGAAGCTGAGGATGTGACTTGTCTCTCTAAGACTGTGGCGTCTGTCCCCACGCGGCCTCCAACTCTGGGGCTTTGGCAGAGGAGGGCGGAAGGAGGGCTGACCTGCCGGTTCAAGTTTTAAATGCTTACATGCCCATCATCTATCCCCCGGGGGAGGGAGAAGGAAGGTTAACGCCCCTACTACACGAGGATGTCTGCAGTCGGGGTCGTGGTGGGAGGAGAAGAGGCTGGGTTCGCCCATGGGGGTAGACCCCAGACAGGAGCAGGACCTGAAATGCCTTCATCTTCATCCTGGCACCCTTCTCTGCCTGGGTTTGGGGAGGCCACCCGGGTCTGGTTCTGCTCCTGCTGTTGAGAGAAACCCGAAAACCCGGTGGCTGGAGAGCGGAGTCCCTTGGTACGGATAGAATTGTTTCCGCAGTACTTGCCACAGCTCTCTGCATCCTGCGGTAATGTTGGACTGAGGGGGGGGGCAATTTGCAATCCAGAGGACAGGGTGGGGACTCCTCACCCATTTGGGTCGACCACACTCAGCGAGCACTGGCCACATCCGGGGCGCTGTGCAGGACTTGGGTTAGGGATGAGTGTTCTTGGAGAGACAGCAAGTGGGGCCCCCCTTCCTCCCAGGCCCAGGGAAGTGTGGAGGCAGGGGACAAGGGAACTGGGGAGGAGAACAGGATATCTGCTGGGTACCCTCTAGGCCTTTCACAGGGGTGACTTGTCCCCAACAACCATGGCAGTAGGGATGAATTATCCCTATTTCAGAGCTGTGGAAACGAAGCTCATGGAGGTTAAGCTCCGCTGTGACAGAGCAGCCTCGGGACCCCACCAGACTTGGAGTTTGCCCTCCTTTCCTCCTCTCGCCCTGTGACGAGGTATGTACCTTGGGGACATTGCTGATCCCCTCTGGGCCTGCCTCCTCGTTTGTAAAGAAGGAAAAATGATAGCCAAAGCTATTGTGTAGATGAAATCGAATCATCTGTGTCAAACAGCACAGCGCTGGGCACGTGCTAGGGGCCGCTCAGCACATGCCAGCAGCCAGGGTGTCCCATCACTTGCCAGGAGACAAAGCCAGGGAAAGGCACAAGCATGGGGGCCCCGGGCCTACAAAGGAGCCGTCCTGCCTGCCATGCCTGGGTCCATGGCGACACTTAATAGATATTTGTTCTGTGAAGGAATTCCCAACAGTGGAAACTGAAGTGGGGATTTTCCAGGTTCCAGGGACCTCAGTCTAACTTCTAAATGATTCCTTCTGCCAGAAAAGCCTGCCCCACCCATTCCTGCCATCCTTTGGCCTCCCAGCCATCCCCTTGAGACTTCGCCCCTAACCACACAGCCCTGACAGCAGCCAAGCCCCTTTGCCCCTGCTTTGTAACAACCAATTAGCTTGACTTCTGTTCCCATGGTTATTTACAGCTTCGTTGGCAACTAGTGCATTTCCCAGAAACAGGCCCACAGCTCTGGTCCCACCGGCATCCTGCTGGCAGGGCTGTCCCTTTCTCCTGGGTGTCTGATGAGAACTTTCCTGCTGGGACAACGGAGGGACAGAGCAGAGAACCAAGAGAAAATGCACAAAGATACGTTGAATAACTGTTTCCAGAGTGTCCACCATGCACCCAGGCCAGTAAGACCTGCTAGAGATACAGAAGTCATGACGACACGCTTGCTGTCCTCAGTGAACTTCCACGGGGCTTTTTAATCCACTGGGTTTCCTGGGAGGTAGATGCACAACCGGAGATCGGTGTGGAGGACCTTATTTAGAAAGTGCTCTTGAGGGGCGCCTGGGTGGCTCAGTCGTTAAGCGTCTGCCTTCGGCTCAGGTCCTGATCCCAGGGTCCTGGGATTGAGCCCCACATCGGGCTCTCTGCTCAGCGGGGAGCCTGCTTCCTCCTCTCTCTCTCTCTCTGCCTGCCTCTCTGCCTCCTTGTGATCTCTGTCTGTCAAATAAATAAATAAATAAATAAAAGTGCTCTTGGGAAAAACACCTGTGGAAGGGAGGGTAAGGACATAAGTTTGGGCAGGGGGAGAAGTCCTGCTTTGAGGCAGTCCTGACAGAGAGCCCTGGAAAGGGGCTAACCCTTCAGACTTACCCCATGTTGGGAAAAGCCTTTGCTCTTCCACACTGATCTGTCACTGGAAGCGAGCCTACCCTGGATGAAGGCTTCTGAGCAGCCCTTCACAGCATCCTCCACTCCCAGGGTCCACAGCCTGACTTCAGGGATGACCAGAAATCTTTGAAGAGGGAGGCGACATGACATGTATGTGCATATATGCATTTTTTCTGGGGAAGAGTCCTTGATCCCCAAAAGATTAAGAATCACTAGTCTTGGGAAAGACAAGCTTATCCAAAACTTCAGAACAACATGATCGGAGATGCAAACTATAGGTAATCAATAAATATGAATGAGTGGATGGGTGGATGGATGGTTAGATGATGGATGGGTAGATGGATGGATGGATGGATGGATGGACAATGGATGGTTGGATGAATGGATGGATGTTGGATAGATGAAGGATGGGTGGATGGATGGATGGGTGGATGAATTGATGGACAATGGATAGATGATGGATGGGGGGATGGATGGATGGATAGATGGATGATGGATAGATGATGGATGATGGATGGGTGGATGGATGGATAAATGGATGGATGAATGGATAGATGATGGATAGGTGGATGGATGATGAATAGTTGGATGATGGATAGATGATGGATGGGTGGATGATGGATAGATGATGGATGGGTGGATGATGGATGGGTGGTTGGATGGATGGATGAATGATGGATGGATAGATGGGAAGATGGATGGATGGATGGGTGAGTGTATAATAGGAGTATGTATGGGAAGGACAGAAAGGGGACCAACCAATTTTACCTGGGGCAGGAGGAGATGACCCTTTTGAACAGTCTTGAAGACGAAATAAGAGTTGCCAAGCAGACAAAAGGAGAAAGGCATACCAGGCAGGAGGAAGAGCAGATGCAAAGACAAAGAGGTATGAGTGATCGCCTTCCCTCTTGGAGTCCACCCCTACAGGTTCTGTGTTATTAGTCACCCCACTTTCCAGATGGGAAACAGGCTCTAAAAGGCCAGGGGACTTGCCCAAGTTCACTCACCTCGCTCCCTCATCACAGCAAGGAGCCAACTCCATTGGGACTCACACCTACCAGAGCCGGATGTCCACTGGGTGGCCCTCTGGTTGGGACGCCAGCAGTCTCACTGTCCTCCAGGGACTAGACCCCTCTGGCTAGGGCTATCAAGAATGGCCCAGGGCTGTTGGTGGGGCAGCTTCCCGCTGGCAATATTTGGCTCTGGGAGGAATCCCCCACTGAGCCAAAGCTTCCCATCCTGTTCCAGGGCTGCCCCATGAATTAAACATGCCCCCGTGGTTAACTTGGTAATGCTTTTATTAATAGTTAATTACTCAACGCGCACTGGGGAAATGAGAGCCGCTCAGGCCTCGTAAATTAAGGCAGTGATCTCCTGAAGGAAGCCAATAGGAGTTCATTACCCGGCCCCTCCCGCGGCAGCCCCTCCGGGCTTGCCACTTAGCGGTGCTAAACGATCTGCTCCAGGCTGTTGGGGGACAGGGCTTCTGGGTGGGGGAGGAGGAGGAGGGGGATCTCCCCCGCCTGCCCTGATGTCCACGGAGGGAGCCATCTGCGGGCTGAGGTGTCTGCCCCGCAATGTCGCCTTGTCCTGGGCCTGTCACTGGGGGGGGGGGGGGGGGACCCCCAGGCAGGTCAAGGCCACCTGGGTCAGCTGTGGGCTCCCTCACTCGGCCCTCGCAGACAGCATACACAGACGGCAGCGGAGCCCAGCCGCCCCGCCTCGCAGCCGCCCCGCCTCGCAGCCGCCCTCCCCCACCACGGCCTCTTTCACAAGCGCCCAGACTTCGAGGTTTTTGTTGTGGCTGAAGCCAATTTCCCCGGCCTGATTTCGCGGCTGAGCTTGGATCAGGGGCCTGTTCTAACCTGGTTTGGCTCTTCTAAATTTAACTTCGTCCCATGTTTTGTTTCCCAGGAGACCAAGCCCCTGTTTCTCTTCCCAGGAGCCTGGAGCCCGCCCCTGCTCTGAACCTGCTATATACCGTGACCTGTCCCCCAGCTTTATCTCCTTGCGCACTGGCGTTCAGCCCTGACTTGGACCCCGAGACCCCGCCCCCCTGGGTCTCCATTTCTTCTTCTGAAAACTGAACGATGATACCTGTGTCCCGAGTTGCTGGATGATTAAATGCGAGAATAGGAGAGTGCCCAGCACGGGGCCTCCAGCAGCCTCCCACGGGGACAGCTCTCTCCAAGTGGCCACCAGGCCCCTCTCCAACCAGGCTGCCATCTTATAGACAAAAATGGGAGGGTTTAAAGACTCTCCTTGACCTTGCCTGAGGATCCAGAACGGCATAAAGCCAAAGCTCACCATTTTGCTTCCGCAGAGGCCACTTGGAGAGCCCGGTCGCCCCTCTAGAAGATGGGCCAAGTCCCAGGAGCAGGAAAGCTCCACCCTTCTGTCCCCACGTCACAGAACCTCACCAAGGCAGCCTGGTGTGGGACACAGGAGCACAGGCTCTACGGTGGGGCCGGCCCCAGTCCAAATCTTGCCATGCCAGCTAGCTGTCCTGTGGACCCTTCGAGCCTCAGTTTCCCCATCTGACAAAATGGGTTCATGGTAGCATCTGCCTCCTTGCAGGGTCCTAAGGATTTCTGTCTGAAAGTGCAGCCTTCTTTCAGAGCTCCCCGCCCCTGCGTTTCCTTATATGTAACCTGGGGAGAGCAGAAGCCTCCCTCACTGGGTTGGAGGCCCCACAGAGATAATGGGCATCAGCCTGCCTGGCCAGCAGGAAAATGCAAAATCGGTGAGCTGCTGGGGTGAATGGCCAAGGCCCCACAGAGCCAGGGTTTTCCGGACTGGAGAGGGGAGCCATAAACACTGCCCCAGGAGGTTGCAAGGACCTCTGGCCCATGAGGACTCTCCTGGGTCAGGTACTTCGGAAGATGGGGACACATTGCCTTCCCACACCCACGCTGCCACCAGCAGCTTTGCAGGCAGAGATCGGCCTCTGCAGTGACCCCCCAAACTGTCAGAGCCACAAGCAGGCAGTTTGGGGCGGGAGATGGAAGCCTCCCCCGGTCTGAGAGCGCGAGTCACTGAGGAGTGTGCTCCAGGTTCATATATAATATGTAGCGTCAGATTTAAATGTCACTGCCGCAGGCGGCTGACCCGGGTCCCCCCACACAATGGGCCGCCAGGGGCGCCTACGCTGCCGCCTCTTCATCTTCCTGGCGGTAGCTGACCAAAGGGAGGGGGATTTGGTTTCTTAAAAAACTAAACAGTTGTTGCGCACTGGCGTTGCCTGGGCAACAGCCGAGGGGGAGAGAGAAGCATCTTATTGTTTAAAGTTATTCTTGCTCGATTTCAAAGGGCTGCTCAGAAAAGACCGCATTCTCCAAGCAGCCTGGCTAGTCCTCTCTTTCTTCCCAGCCCCTGCCCTCCCTCAGCCCTGGCGCCCCCCACCCCCTCGATGCTTCCCAGCCCGAGGTCATGGCCAGGCTGGACATCAGGGCCCCAAAGGTAAGTTCCCTCCTCTACTCCATGCATTTATACCCAGGCCCAGCAGGGCATGTGCAGAGTAAACACACCAGCCACGGGCTGCCGTTCCAGCTCTCCCTGCCCTGGATAGACAGATGGACATGTGGCTCACTGACTTAGGGACCAGCTCCCCAGAGTGCCTGAACTTTCGGGGGGAGAGTGTCTTGGCCATGCAGCTGAGTTCCCGAGGTGGGCGTCTTGGTGTTCAGGCCCAGACAGGGTCAAGATAAAGGTGGCTGTGCTAGGTCATTGCTTGGAGGCCGCGGCCCAGTGTCACCACCAGGATCATGTGAGACCAGCCCAAGTGGCCTCCCACGGCCCTCTGCCCCTCATGTGACACTCCACAGACATTGTTTACTCTTCTCTCTTCCCCATGAGACTGTCAACTTCCTGACAGCAGGGCAGCCTCTGTTCATCTCTGTGTACGCTTGGAAGTGCCTCCAATCCTTTCAGGAGCAAAGCAAATTCTGAAAATCCAGATGAGATGTACATATATTTTTAATTTAAAAATGTTTACATAGTGAGTACATACGCATGAGGCAAAACTCAAAGGGTTCGAAAGGAATAAATGCCCATGTTTCCGGATGCCTAATCTCCCTCTGTGGGGACAGTCATTGTTTCCAGCTTCTGAATATTCTGCTCATCTAGAAGCAAATGGGCATGTAATAAAATATATTATTCACATCTCTAGCTCCCGTGTCTAGTGGAGGGCCCGGTACTCAGAAGATGCTTGATTAAAGTCCGTCGGATACATGCGTGTGCACAAATGGATAGATGGATGGATGATGGATGATGGATGGATGGATGGACAGACAGACGGATACAGGGGTGGCTGGGCAAATAGAAAGGTGGTAGGTGCGTGAGCAGGTGCAGCTCTGGTACTGTTAGTTCTCTTTCCCCCAGATGTGTGGGTTCCCCAGTAAGAAGTTCGTTGACAGAAAGGTGGTAGGGCCCAGCACCAGACGCAGTGAGCCTGAGGGACTCGTATTATTCAGCTGGATACATCCCGCAGGCCGGCGTGTTGTGGTTGTACCAGGCGGGAATTTTATTCTACTGCTAATAACAGAGAGCCAGCTACAGTGGCTCGAATCCACAAAGGTTTTCTTTTTCTCATGAAGAGAAGTTCTGATGGGGTTCAGTCCTTGGGGATATTGGAGCTGAGGTTGTCCTTGATCTCTCCTTCATGGTCTCTAAGAAGCTGTTGCGGGAAGGGGCTCCAGCCATCACATCCTGTTCCAGGGAGGAAGTAAGAGGAAGAAGAGAGGCCAAAGGTCGAGTCCACCTCCCGTAAAAAGCCTGTTCGTGGAGGCCCCAGCCAACGACTTCCTATCATATCTCCGTGGCAAGGCCTTGCTGCAAAGGAGGCTGGGAGAGGGACGCCTGGGTGGCTCAGTTGGTTGGACGACTGCCTTCCGCTCAGGTCATGATCCTGGAGTCCCGGGATCGAGTCCCGCATCGGGCTCCCGGCTCCACGGGGAGTCTGCTTCTCTCTGTGACCTTCTCCTCGCTCATGCTCTCTCTCACTGTCTCTCTCTCAAATAAATAAATAAAATCTTTAAAAAAAAAAAAAAGGAGGCTGGGAGATGTGGCTTTTAAGGTGGGCACGTTACTCCCCTAAATAATCCTGGGGATCTGTTAGTAAGGAAGAAGGGGGAACTGGATAAAGAGTGGATAGCTAGCTCCCTGCCACATGGTGGAGAATCCGAGGGTTCTGGGCCCGGGGATTGACACCACAGGAAGGCGCAGCCCCGGAGCGAGTGTCAGCGAAAGCACAGAGTGTGAAAGCCCAGGGCTCACTCTGTCTGAGTCCTTCTCGCCTCCCAGTGTCTCTAGGATGAGGCTGCCTTTCCCCCTCCTCACTCCTGTCCTCCCCACTCCCCCACCAATATCAAGACATCCCCATCTTCCCCCTGGAAGCTTCCCTCTGACCCACAGCTCTGTTCTCCCTCATCACCCAAAGTCGCCTCCCCCCATCAGTACACTGGAATGCACCAGACCCTGCAGTAGCTCCTCACACCACTAGGAACGAAACCCCAAGGCTTGCTAATGCCCAGGAGCCCTTGCTTGATGTGGCCTCTTCCCTCCCTCCCCGGCCATCCTCCCTTCCCCTCACTTAGCTCCTGCCAGCAGCTCCCCTGCAGCTCCCCTGCCTTTCCGGTCACTGCTCACATATCACCTCCCCAGAGAGGCCCTCCTGACCCTTTTACCTACACTGTGCCCCTCTGCATCCTCCTTCTATTTTTTTTTTTTAAGATTTTTTTATTTATTTGACAGACAGAGATCACAAGTGGACAGAGAGGCAGGCAGAGAGAGAGAGAGGAAGAAGCAGGTCCCCGGGATCATGACCTGAGCCAAAGGCAGAGGCTTTAACCCACTGAGCCACCCAGACGCCCCCACCCCTGCATCCTTCTTAACTCCGAGAGGTAACCCATTTGGGAACATGAACCCTTTGGCACCCGGGGAAGCCTACGGACCCGTCCCAGAATGTTTCTAAATGTGTCACGGGAAGTACGTAGAATCACCAAAGAAGCCAATGATATTGAAATGGAGTTCTCAAAATATTTACCAAACACATGTGAGGTCGAGTGCTATGCGGGCTTCTCTTTGAAAGCGTCGCGGAACAAGGGCTAGCGGCAGTTTTCTGAACTATCACAAGTTTTTGCAGTGAGGAGTATCGATGATGTTTTGAACTGCCGACAACTGTAATATGATAGGAAATACCGATTTCTGCAGGTGACAAAGTCACAGGCATCGCTAATAGTTCTGTGCTATGTTGCCAACATTTGTAATTGAAGAGAAACAAATGCTCTATTTCAGTTAGAGGGTAGTGAAATGAAAAATGTCATTCCCTCCCCCCACTTTCACTTCACTGACCCCCTGAATTCTGTCTATAGATTCCTCAGAGGAGAGTCTGGTTTGGTTTGGTTTTTCTTTCTTTCTTTTTTTTTTTTTTAAGTTTTTATTTATTTATTTGACAGAGAGAGAGAGAGAGAGAGAGCACAAGTAGGCAGGAGGCAGGCAGAGAGAGAGAGGGGTGAAGCAGGCTCCCAGCGGAGCAGAGAGTCCAATGCAGGGCTCGATCCCAGGACCCTGAGATCATGACCTGAGCCGAGGGTAGAGGCTTAACCCACTGAGCCACCCAGGCGCCCCTTGTTTGGTTTTTCTTAAAAGCGCCTCTCTCTGTCCGACATCATACATTTGTCTGTTACCTTGCTCACTGTCAGTCCCTCCCAGGAGGGCGGGAACTGTTGTGTTCTCTGCTGTATCTTTGGTACCTAGAACACTGCCAGGCACAGAAGGGATCAAGAAATATATATATATATATATATATATATATATATATATATATATATTTTTTTTTTTTTTTTAAATAAATGAGCAAGTAAGGGATGAGGCTGGAAAGCCGGGGAGGCTGGAGCCAGATGCAAGGAGCCTTGAATGCCCCACTCAGGAGTGTGGCTGTGACTGGTGGCGAGGGCGTCACCCGTCACCCTGGCCGGGGAGATAGGATGGGGAGAGGAACAGGCTGGCTGAGGCGGCCTTCCAGAGCCCGTCTGCTGAGGGAGGCTTGGGTGTAAACAGCTGTGCATCAATCCTGAATGTCAGCACTCACTTCACACTCCATCTCCTCCTTCCAGCCTCCCTGTCTCTTAAACGGAGACCTTGGAGAAGCTGGGCCAAAGCTCTGCCATCATTCTTCAGTGTTTCCAGCCACGGCGGTGTGCCAAGCGACAAGGACAGGGCCCACGGGGAGGCAGGCACAGGGGTGGGTGAAGGAGAGGCCCAGAGCCTCGTGACCCGCCTGGTGGACGCCTTACCGGCTGCTACTCCAGAGGAACCAGGTTTGTCAGACCCTGGAGCCAAGGAGGAGGTGGGTCACCCCTCCCAGACGGGGGCCGGCTGTGCGGGACCACGGACTTCACAGTGGCCCCAGAATAGGGGAGAACAGCAAAGTTCTGGAATCAGACCGACCTCGGCCATCTGTTCCTTAATTGCATGCACTCGAACAGGTCACCTAAGCACTCCACGTCTCCGTCTCCACATCCCTAAACCGGGGGCGAGGGAGGACTCACGGGGAGAATAACAGATCGAAAGCAGCAGCTCCAGGCCAGGTGCGTGCAGGGACACTCAACAGAGAGCCTCGGTGCTCTTAACACCCAGCAAATGACAGCGCATGGGGACCACGGGCGTTGCTCACTAACCCACTCCATCTCCCCGCCCAAAAAGGGTGGTAATGCAGGAGCCAATAAGGCAGGGATGGAGCGAACACCCAAGCCTGGAGATGGACAGACATGGGTTCAAATCCAGTGGGACCTTGTGGAAGCTCCATCACCTCTCTCCGGTCCACAATTTTCTCATCCATAAAACAGGGATAAGACTGTCTTCTCTCAGTGCTGTGAGGCTTCCTGGACAAGAAGGATGTGTGAAAGGCTCCAGAGATGGTGCCTGACCCCAGCAGAGCTCTCAGTCAACAGAGCCTTGAATGCTGGTGGCCGGTCACAGTCCCAGCCCTGGGCCAGGGGACAGTCCGTAGTGACAGTTCCCGCTTCGGTCATGCAGTTTACACTGTGGAAATCACACCCGCACACCTGGCGTTACCAGCTCCTCTGAATAATCAGGACTGAGAGTTGGATCCACTTTCAGCAAACAGGGAGCTCAGGTGGGTGCAAATTCCCAGTGGCCATCAGCTCAAAGGTCACACGGCCCGTAGGGTTTAGGGACGGCCAGAAGCCATGTTCCTTGGCGCCCATCGCTCAGATCAGCCTCTTGGACATCTGTTGACCCGACAGACAGCCCCTGAGCTAGGCTTCAGACATGACTTCTGCCCTCAAGCACATTGGAGCCTGGTGGCCTCGGGGCTCAGAGCAGGACTCGGTCCTCGCTGGCCCAGTGGGAAGGGAGACTCACATCTGCTCATGGGGGCAGGTCAGGACGTGCCCAGAATCCAGCCAGGGCTCAGAGTGTCCACCCTGAACAGTGAAACAGAAGAATAATATTGAGGAGGAGAGTTGTCTCTCCTTGGGGACAAAATCCTCTCGTTCATAAGCCCAGAGATAGAAACTGGGAATCCTGCATGAGCAAGAGCCCTAAAATAAAGAATCCACTGCATTCAGGAATCTCCTGCCTTCTCTGAGAGCCACACTGCTTTGAATCAGACTATAGCCTCTCTGAAAGTTCTGCAGAAAAGAAACCCTGTTTAACCCAATGCTTCCCAAATATGCTTGAATACGGGACTCTTTCTTCGAAGCCACCTCTACAATGTCCGAGTACGCTAGGATGGTGGAAAGAACAGTGTCTAGAGCCAGAGCCTAGAGCTGGAGGCCCAGCCTCAGAACGGGATTAGAGCTTCGTAAACTGTCAAAACATTATAACCCAGAGGAGGCAGAGTGACTTGCTCAAGGTCGCTTTCCATCCAACCTAGAACCCTGATCTCCACAAGACTGAAAATCCAAGAGGTGCCCTTGAGGCATAGACTGCTTTGTTTCCCTTCTGACAGGGGTAGTCCTGACAACCTGCCGAATGGATGTTACTTCTAGTCCCCATAGTGTTTTTGTGCAGATCACAAAAAGGCATTTGCTGCTTCTGAGTCAACAAAATTCTATATCAGGGCACATACATTGATAGAGCATTGTATGGGCTACATTTCAGTCCCCACATGCCCCCCCAGGCCAAGTATCCTTGTGCAGGATACAACCTGTACAACTGTACATGGCAACTCTTGTTAGCCCCTTTTTCTTCATTCTCCTCATTCCTTCCACCTTGTTCCCTTCATGTGAGTGGAGCCCTCCCCTCGGGGTGCTAGGTCGAGGCTGGCATGGGAACAGTTGTTGGGCTGCACTTCCCAGGCCCCAAAGTGGCACCGGCCAAAGGTGCTGACTCAGCAAACTTTAATTTATCTCACAGGCCAGGGGTGCGTGTGAAGCAATTAGTGAAATAATGGTTATGTCGCACTAAAAATTATTTATAGAGTCACCGTGCACACAGCTGTGATTAAATTAGACAAGCAGGGGGACAGCGTCCAAGGCCCAGGCTCCAGCCGGCTGGGACTGAGGTGGGGCCCCTTCTTCTGTCCACTCACCCCCTGATGCTCACGTGAGCCAACCATGCCCCGGACAGGGGTGAGGAGGGTCTGCATGGGCAGGGGCATAACAAGACGACACGTCCCAGATGGTCTAAGCTGCCAGGATCCTACAACATGAACAAGTCCGGGGTTATCACACATTTGAGGCTTAACGGTAATAAGCCTCTTGGCTCCCAAGAGCCCAGAGCCAAGCTGGAAATCATAGATCCAACCAGCTGTCTCCTTCTGCAAGTGGCAACACCGAGGGCCAGAGATCCCGTCTCTCTTGTTCTTCCATGGGTGTCAGGAGACTTAGCCCTGGGTCCTGGGTGAGTCCTTGACCCCACCTGGATCGCAGTGTATCCCCTGCAAGTTAGTGTTGGGCAGGGGGCTCCTTTGGGCAGGGACAGATATTTATTGAGCACGTACTGCATACCAAGCAGTTTTATTCATGTTTAGTGTATATTCTTATTCAGCTCCTCCCAACATTCCTGTAAGGTAAGTATACTTGTTCCCACTTTACAGATAGAGAATTTGAGGTTCAGAGAGAGGAAGATATTTGCCCACAGCCACACAGCAAGTGAGGGCAGAGCTGCTTTCTGAAGGCCCATCAGACTCTGATGACGGACCCTTGGCAGTGCTTCTGGGTGAGTGTGTTGGGGTGCCTTCTGGGTGCCCTGAACTATCCTGGATGTGGTGCTGGAAAAGGGTAACAGGGCTTCTTTGACACTGAACACTGAGCCGGACACAGGGCATGCATCATCTCATTTCATCGGCAGCCCCTCATGCACATGGGGAAACTGAGTCATGGAGGGTGCCATGCGTGCCATCCAGCCCACAGCCCGTCAGGGTGTGGTGGTCAACAGGTCTCCGTCTCTCACCGTGATGGGAGCAGCCCCCCATGTTGGAGCTGCAGATTTTGCTGAAAGGCCAGAGCTCGCTGTGTGATTCTAGGATTCTCCCAGGGAGCTGAGGGGCTCAGCAGCCCTGAGTAGGCAGTGTGATGGCCGGGAGGTCCTCTTGGCTCCCAGACCAGCTCCTCCACCAACCCCAGACCTGCATCCCTGGTGCTTCCATCCCTCCCCCTCTGAGTTAACGAGGTCTCGGACCGTTTCACAAGAGTCCCAGCCTCGGTCATCCCGTAGTGGACGGGGCTGTTCTGGGCCTCCCTGCACACCAGCTCCTGGAGGCGTGGAGCAGTGGGTGACTGCGCAGGGCCTGGAGAGTTCCAGGCTAACGATCTCCCCAGCCCGCCTTCTCCTCCTCCTCTCTTCCAGCAACTTCCCTGGGCCTCCCCCATCAGCTCCTCCCCTCCCTCGGAGCAGGTACCTCCTTGCAACCACAGCTCCCTGGAAGGGGGCCAGCTGAGTTGGTGTCCCCTGCCCAGTGGCAGGCACTCTCTGGGATCCCAAAGGAGGAGGGCTGAGAATTGATGGAGGAGCTGGGTGACCCCGACATCCCCATTTCCCAGTGGGTACCCCCCAGAACGCACAGTCCCCCTCATTGCCCCCTGCCACTGCCCAGTATAGCTCCTCACCCCGGGCAGGGCCAGCCTCTGGGTTCTCCTGGCGGCACACAGGTCCGTCCTCGCTCCTGGGTCTGTCCTGAGTCGTATTGCTGCCTCCGGCCACTTAGCATGCAGCCCTGGTTCTTCGGGCTGCAGCAGCAAAATGAGATCAGCTCGCCTACTAAAGCAAGTCCCCGCTCGCCTCCGCGCCAGCCACGGCCCCGCGCGCCACCAGCTGTTCCGGTGAGCCTCCCACGGCCAAGTGGGCCCAGCCCTGGCCCGGCCACCTCTCCCTGCATCAACCTTGGGGTCAGTAAGGGGCAGGTGGAAAGAGGAGGAAGGATCCTGTCCAGCTTTGGTGACCCTCTACCCCTCCCGCCAACAGACCTTCTGGAGTAGGGGCAGGGGGTGGAGGGCACAGATGGAGACAAACAGGATTAAAGATGCTTCCTTGCTTTGCATCCTTTGCCAATTCTCCTGCATCAAATCTGGGAGGTGCACACCTTGCCTCTGCCCCTCTCTTTAATCCCCGGGGGCCAGCAGCTAGGGGCACCAGAGGAAGGGCCCAGTTTCTATCCCTCCACCTGCAGCCGGCCATTGGCCACCAAGCATTAAGCGGGAAGGTCTGCGCTGGCCCAGGGCTTCCCTGCCACTCTGCTGGCTGGGGAAGGGGAGTAGCTCAGCCCCTCAGCCCCAGCCCAGCCCTTGTCCCTGCCCCTTGCCTGTGGGGAGCTCCCAGGAGCCTATAAAGGAACTTGGCTAGAAGATTTTCAGCAAGTCTGAGTTCCCAGTCAGGGCCCCTGAGAGCTGAAGATGCTTCTGAGGACAGGACTTGGGTGGGGTTGTCTTATAAAGGGGGCAGGGACCCCGGCCAGGCTCTTAGGGAAGCAGGAAGATGCAGCTGCTTCCCTGACCAAGCCCGGGGCCAGCTGCCCCCTCATGCCTTTTCTCCTGCTCCTGTCCCTCTTGGCTCTCTACCCCACAGGCCACCGGCCCAACGGGCAGTGACAGGTTCCTGAGGCCGCTCAGATGGTCCTGAGCCACCTGGGGCTTCACGCCTGGCTGGGTCCTGCCAGGCTGCTCCTTGGGAGATCTGAGATTGGCACCTGCTGGCCGAGGATGGCTCATGCTCCCCCACCTACTCCATCCACCTGGACAGTCCAGTCCGGGGGTCGGGTGGGGGGCTCCGGCTGAGTTGGAAGGTGGCCCAGTGCGAAGGAGGGGCTCTTCCTGTCCTTGCCTGGAGGGGAAGGCTCCATGAAACCTTCACCAATCCTGCACACCATCTCCTTCCCCAACACACCTCGCTGCCCGCCCCCCCAGCTCTTCTCTTTACACTTGCCATCTGTGTAACCTGAGGCAAAGCACCCGCCCTCTCGGAGCCTCCCTTCCCACGAAATCCGAGGGATCCTACTTATGCCAAGGGCCGCTGTGTGCCTCAAATTAAATCACGGCTGTGCCTGCCCGTGTGAATCACAGCAAACGGAGGGATTTCTCCTTCTCGGTGACTGAGCATCGTGGTTCCTCCTGGGTTTGCTGGCCTTTGGCCCATAAAAGGCTCCACAGGCTTTTGCCTGGCCGGGCTGCTGCTCCTCCGCAGCACGGTTCATCCGGAGCAGATCCGGTCCCTTCTGGCCTCTGGCCCTGGGCAGAGGGAGGGAGCCTCGCTGTGCACACGCAGGGGGGCGTGGATTAGAAACCCAGCGCTGAAATGGCGTTCTTATCAGACACCACCTGAATTGCCGGGACCAACTCTGGAAATTGCATTGCCGTGCCCTCCCCTTTCTGCGTCCCCTCCACTACGCCCTTCCCTCTGCTCCTAGTCCCCCCCCCCCAGCCCCCACCCCTTCTCAGAGAGCTGGGCTGGGAGAGAAGCAGGCACAGAGAGGCAGGCGGGAGAGGAGAGTGGGGCGGGCAGGAGCCCAAGCTCCTAGGGGAGCAGCAGGCAGAGGTAGAAACAAGGCTGGGAGGGGACACATATCAGGTGCGGCCTGGTCATTCCCCTGCCTGCTCCTGGGCCTGGCCGGCCTGGCCAGTGGCTTCTCCCTCTGGCTCCTCTCCAGCCCCCACCCTGGCGCCTCTGCTGGGCCCGGAGCAGGGCCCCCATGGCCAGAGCAGAACCCTGGGCTGGAGCACACGGGTGCTTGGAAGCAGCCCCAGTGAGTTCCTGGCAGAGCCAGGCTGCAGGTGGTGGGGAACAGGCCTCCGGTGGCCAGGGGCAGCCAGCTGTGTAATCAGGCAGCCTCTCACCGTGTCCAGGTCCAGCCAGAGGCAGGAGGCTTGACAGGGAGGGGGCTGAGGCCCCACCTGCCTCCAGCTCCCCGGGCAGGCCAACTGGGAGTATCCCGTGGGGGCTCAGTGCACCAGGAAACTCAGAGGGGCTGCTGGCGCCTCAGCAGGGGGCTGGGACGGAGCCTATAACCCTCCATAGGCCCCGTGGCCAGACCAGACCAGCCCTCGGGACTGATGGAAAATCAGAAGCTAAATGCTGCTTCCTCCCCATCTGAGCTGGTCCTGGTTTCCCCTCCCAAGCCAGCATCCCCATCCGTAGCCTGGAAGTCTAAAGCTCCCTCACTAACTGGGCATTAGCCTCTAACCAGGCAGAAGCCCCTCTCTCAGTCCCTGTCCCCCCATCTCCTGTCCATGTTGGCACCCACCTCTAGGACAGACCTGGGATGGTCAGTCACAGGGACCAGGGAGCCCAGCAGCAGGAGGACCCTGGTCCAGGGCCACGTGGCCCCAGAACTTTCCCCACTGGGCCCTCTGGGCCCACCCTCCCCAAACACACACACACACACACACACTCACTCACTCACATCGTTGGGAATGTGTTGGTGAGTCTCAAGTTCCTGTATTATTAGCTCCAAAGATACCTGAATCTAACTCCCATTTTACAGGTGGGGAAAACAAGGTCGAAAGGAGGGAATGGACTTGTCCAAAGCCACATGGCAAGCTGACCCCTCTAAGCCCACCCAGTCCTTCCCTCCCAGGGGGACATCCCCTGATAGCCCCATTGTCCTGAAGACTCTCTTCCCAGACTTCCCAGGTCCTCCTGGCTGCCTTGCTCACCTGGGCCTCCCAGGCCCAGCCAGTTGCAGGGCCCCAAAGTTAATAAATCAAGGTGACTTTGGGGACAAGAATCGGCCTCTTTCTCCCTTGTCCCTCCCATTTGCATAATCCTGGCTGGCAATATGATAATGATGTTTGTTAAAGACAGAGCACAATAAATTAATACCGTTAAGTTGTTGCTGCAAAATGCAAAGCAGGTAATTTACTGCCAGCAAGGAACGGAGCCTTTAAACTGTAATGGATTAACTTTCCCAGCAGCAAATGTGTCCCCCGAGGGAGGGAGATGGGGAGGCAGGGGCGGGGCCGCCGGGCTGATGGTAGGGGGACCTGCCTGCTTCCCAGGGTGTGGGTCTGAGGGGTCTAGGCCCCCACCATAGGTCTCCTTTGGATGGCAACCCCTTCCCCATTGTACAGGAGGGGAAACTGAGTCTTGAGTGGGGCAGGGAGCTGTAGAAGAGCACAGCAACACAGTGGTGGTGACCTGGGGCTTCCCGGAACAGCCCATATCCCTCTGGAGGAGGGGGCCACAGATGCCCCATCAGGGCACCCACTCTGGGACTCTCAGAAGGAGCCCCTGTGGCAGACCCTTCTTTCTTGATGGTGACTAGAGAGGTCCCACCAGGCCTTGTCCCGGCCCATGGGTGACTGAGCCCGCAGAGCAGAGGGGGCCCCGGCCCTAGACTCGGTCCTTGCCTAGGTTTCTGCTCCTCCCAGGGTCTGCACCACGGCAAGAAGGGAAGGATCCTATTCATTTAGGACCCAGGGTGGGGGCAGGAGGGGTACACCAGGAACTGAGTGCCAGGCCCAACCTCCCCCAAAACAGGGTCCTCACATCCAGGGACAGGAGGGGGCTAAGGAAGGAAGAAGTGGGGGTAGATCAGGAGGGGAGAGGTTAGTTCTGTCTGGGGAAGCAGTGGGTACGGTGGGTGGTCAGGGGGAAGGCAGGTAGTGGGAGAGGCCAGCTGGGTACCTTGGCCCTCATCAGCACCTCTCAGGGGTGCCCCCCCAGTACTGCTCAGACAGCTCTGGGCCCCGGGAGAATTGCTGCAGCCCCAGCTCAGGGCAGCCTGCTGGGCGGGTGGGCGGGTCTTGGGGACCCCAGCAGAATTCTAATTTCCCATTTATCTCTGCAGCTTTTCCAGCTATATTAAAGGGGCGATGCTCTGCAGTTGGCTCCTGAGCTAATTGGATTTGGGCCTCCACTCACTCCTGGGCAAGGGAGGGGGCGGGGGGAGATGCGGAGACATGGGGGGCTGACCTCAAACAAGACTCACCCCTCTCTGGACCCTCCCATCCCTTCCTGATTTCTTAGGTATCAGGCAGGGGACCAAGAGCAGGACACAACAGACAGCACCCTTTCTACTCCCTCCCCAGCCCAGCGCAGCAAGTACTATGTTCCTCTGGGCAGCTGAGTAAACTGAGGCCTGGGGGATTTCAGTAACCTCAGGGGCTAGAGAGTAGCCACAGTGAATCTTTCTAAGAGCCCGGAGTCCCATTTTTAAAAGCCTGGTTACATTCAAATAGACCTAGGGTGGGGGATGGAGCTTTCTGTGCCCATTTCGAAGATGGGGAAACCGAAGTCTCTTCCGCAGCTGTGCTTAAATTTAGGCTTTTTTTGGTGGGGGAGAGAGGAGGGAGAGAGAGAATCTTAGGCAGGCTCCAAGCTGAGCCACATGGAGCTTGATCTCATGACCCCTGATTCCATGACCTGAGCTGAAATCAAGAGTCGGACACTTAACCTACTGAGCCACCCAGGTGCCCTCACTTTTGGACTATGTTCCTCTCGGGAAAGCTCCCCTCCATTTCCTTCCACCCCAGGGTCCACACACGGGCTGAGCTGGAGGGAGGGCCTCGCTTCCTGAGCACAACCTCATTCCCAAACGAACCGCAAACGGAAGTCATACAGCGCAAGTCCAGACGGGAGGGAGAGAGAAGAGAAAGGACCTGAGTCTGCCGGAGCCTGTTCCCTAGTGACTGAAGAGCCAGGCAGACCCTTTACACGAGTCACCCCCATTTCATTGTCACAAGAGCCTCGTGAGCCAGTGTGGCTCCCATGACCATTTTTTAGACAAAGAACCTGGGACTCCTGGGAGTTGTGCTTTGTGCAAGATTTCACGGGGTTGAGCTGGGATTCGAACCCAGAACGTGAGCTCTTTACAGCACGCTCTCTCGTGCAAGAGGAAAGTCGGGACTTCCAGTGCGGAGGTCCAGTGACGGAGGTCCTGGAACCAGGGCTGGAGACGGTGACAAGCAGGGAAAGGAACTCTGGGCTGGGAACTGGGGAACCTGGGTTTGAATCTCTACTTGGCCCCGGACTTACTGCGTGAAATTTTATTTCTCTGAGTTCAGCAGCAAAGTGCAGGTACTAATGGTGCCAGCCCCGTGGGGTGATCGTAATGCAGGAAGGATGCCTGAAGCATTAGCGCTGCGCCTGACACACAGTAGGTGTTCAAGCAAGTCTGGCTGTCATTTGCCACGGACGAATACACACCAGGCTCAAGACTGCTGGAGAAGCCCCAGGAAGAGCGTGGTCTGTTCCTCAGTCCTGGAGGTTATCAGAGCTAGAAGTTCTTCCAGAGGGGGAAACTGAGGCCCAGGCTTGCGACAAGTCAGTGGCAGAGCCAGCACTCGGCCCCAAGTCCACTGGAGGCCTCCCTGCTCCAGCCAGGGTGATGGTTCTCCTTCCAGTCTCCTTTTGCCCTGTGTGTCCGCATCTGTCTGTCCAGGCGTCCCTCCCTAGGAGGCCAGCTGGATGGCTGACCCCGGCTGCCCTCTGTTCTCCAGCCGCTGGCAGGCACCAACCTGAAAAAATGCAAAGAGACCCCCCTTTGGAGGCTGCTCTTCCATTGTCCCCTGTCCAAATGTTAATTTTCCCAGGGCCTTGATAGACCTTCCTTTCGCCTCCACCCGCCCGAGCCGTGGATTTCGTCTTACTGAGGGGTAACACTCTACCCTTTGGTAACTGGCTGTCAATTTCCAGCAGTGCCCGGAGTGGAGATCTGTGAGCAACCAGGACTGGCGAACCCCCATTCCGCCACCCAACCCTCTTAGACCGACCCAGGGGGCCAGCCCACTTGAGACATCACCACCTGCCCTTCCAGAAAAGGTGTCGGGACCCCGACCCATCCCCTCCCTCTCAGCATTTCAGTGTGCACCTGCCCCACTCCCAACGGCCAACACCTGCGTCTCTTTACCTGAGGCCCGCTGAGGCCCCCAGAGCCACTGTGAGAGCCATGGAATAAGGTCCGGGGAGGAGCTCCTAATTACGGACTCTGCTGGGCTGGGCTGTGAGGACCCCAGCTCCCTCACTCTTTGGCCAATAAATACTCTGAGGTGTGAGTTCTCCACTGGCTCCCAGAATTCCCTGGGGGAGTCAAGCTCCAGATGTCTTCTGGGATACCGGATTTTATCATGCACCCCTCACTAACTGTCTCCTTTCCCCCCTCACTTCCTTACTCCCCCAGCTGCTGCTCTCTAGGAGGACATCCCCAACAAACTCCTTGCCCTTGAACCCTTTCCTTTGGGTCTCCTTTAGCAGGAACCCAAACTAAGACACTCGCCAACCTTTTTTAGCAGCTCAAGATGTAATGCCTTCTAACCAGCCGTGGAGATACAAAGAGATCCGACACTTATCACATGCCTACTATGTGGCAGGCCTGTGCGTTCGTTGCTCCTAGATCAATTTCTCATTCAAGCTAGACATTGCTGGGAAGTCTTGTCCTCATTTTACAGATGAGGAAACAGACGCTCAGAGAGGTGAAGGGACTTGCCCAAGGTCACACAGCCAGCAACGGAGTCCATATCCAAACTCGGGCAGCCCACGCTCAGCCACTTCACTCTACCTCCTCTACACCGAGGCAGGACATTCACCTCCACATGTGAGCGACAGCTTGGTTGGGAAAATTTCTTCTGGCGGCTTACGCTGGAGCAGCTTTCCTCAAGGTGCTAAAGATACTGCAATAAAAAGACGTAGTTCCTGCTCTAAAGGGGACTGGCGATCTGATGGGGGAGTTAGATGCAGGGAAGTCTGTGCAGCTGGGACCCGTCCCAGAGTGTACCACAGCATCTTGCCTCTTCTTAGAATCTTGCCTCCTCTTCTTAGAATCTCGGGCACATTGGTGCTGGGAGGCAAGCAAGAGATTGTCTATTTCAATGCCCTTATTTTGTGCATAAGGCAACTGAGGCCCAAGAGAGATAGGGACTCACCCGAAGTTGTACGACGTGGTCAGGGCTCTTGTCTCTGAATTCTGCCGAGCATCCCCCCTGCCCCCACCCTGTGCCTTAGTCTTGCCCTGCAATTCCTCAAGAGAGCCAGAGGACCCATCAGGTTCATAAGCGATCCTCAAAACTCAGAAGCCTCAAAGTTTATATATATATATATATATATATATATATATATAAATTTATATATAAAATAAATACAATTTTTTTTTACTACATAAAATGTTTTCATCTTTGTGAAACCTAAGAAAAAAAATAAATGTACAGACTTAGGGGGAAAATATTTGCATGTAGCAGGTAAAGGGTTAATAACCTTAATATACAAAGAGCTTTTACCAATCAATAAGGCAAAAATAAACAACCAGGAGGAAAGGTAGCAAAAGATAAGAGCCGGAGACGCCAGTCTAAGGAGTTGATGCCAGAGCTTGAGAATTCTGAGGATCCTAAGGGTGGTAAAGCTGTATTACTTGTTAAATAAATGCTTATTCATTATTAAAAGATCTATCTGTAGTGTGGGCCACACATTACTGCTTGTTAAACTGTTAAAATGCTGGGAGTCCTCCCAGATGCCTTATTTACAGTTATAATCGCAGAAGAAGGTGGCCAAATGCCAGAGCCACGGCCCGGTCGGTGGTGGGTCCCAATCCCTGTCCCCTCCCCCAGCCCTGAGCCTGTGGTTCCCTGGTCCCAAGCAAAGTAGCCCTAGAGCCAAGTTGCCCCTACAGCCCGGATCAGGCAGACCTGGCCACCCCCTCGCCTGACTCCATCTATGGACCTCAGTTTTCCTGTCTGTAAAATGGGTGGGTTGGCACCAATGACATCAGAGGTGACTCCAGCACTTATGCGCTAGCTTTGCAGGGTGAGGGGAGACGCCCTGAGTGGAGGGGAGACCCAGCACCTACCATCCTCCCTGCCCCCACCTCTGGGCAGCAGGGCAGCTGCTGTCATCATCAGCTAGAACTCAATTAAAGAATCCTTTTCAGTGACTCAGGACAAAGATCCCACCTTACAGATGAGAAGACAGAGGGCGGGAGAAGAGCAGGGACTTGTGGGAAGTCGCCCAGCCCAGTCAGGACAGAAGCTCTGACTCTGCCTGCCTCCTCTCTCCCTGAAAGTGAAGCTGGGCCCAGAGGCAGCTGCAGAGCCCCGTTCTGCTGTCACCTGCTCTTTACCTTCTGGTTCCCATTTCCCAGTCTTTCCACCCCCACTCTCTGATTCCATGAAGCTCCCTCCAATTCAGGGCCATATGCACCTTGCCCTTGCCTTTGGAGAGTCTGGTCAGGCCAGCAGTGGCCTCCCGGTCCAGCAGACTCCCTCTGTCTCTGCTCTGAAGACAAGCCGGGTCCCGAGTGAGTGCCCCGGGGTCCTACACTGCCTGCCAGGTTGCTATTAGCCCCGTGGGCCTGCAGGTGAAGCATTGAGTCTCCAGGATCCCCACCCCCATCTCAGTCCTACAGAACATCTGCTATGTTTCATCCTGTGCATGTGTCCTTTATCTTCATGACTCCTCTTCTGTGTGTTCCGTACTGGCAGTGAGGAGATCGGGGAGGAGGGCCAGCTTCGGCCACTTGCTGAGAGACTCCAGGCAAGTCGTGTAACCTCAGGAACCAGCACAGTGGTGAGGAAACCATTAGATAATCAAACGAAAGGTATGGTTAGCACAGTAACTCGGACATAGGGGGAGGTCAGTAAAGAGCAGCTGCTGTCTTTACCCAAACAATGAGACTCAAAAATGACCCCCTGAGGCTTCTTGGGAGGGGATCTGACACAAAGCATCTAGAAGGGGGCTCATTTAGGACCATCCTGGGGTGAGACCAAAAATGGCAGCTGGGACTAAGGTAGGGACATTCAGCCCCTTCAAGGGCAAGGAGCCCACCCTCGTGGCTCCAAATGCTCACCAGGGCGATGGCCACCTTGCCAGCTCCCACCGGGGGCGGGGGCAGCCAGACTTGGGATCTGATCCAAACTGGGGATGCCAGCGTCCAGGGTAGGTGGGAGCCTGGAGCCCCAGAAGAGACACATGATCAATACTAAGCCGATCTCTTACAAGATTACCCCGGCCTCTGCTATCCAGTCGTAAAGAAAATCACTCAGCACGCTAGGGAGATGTGAAAAATGCCACAGATTACAGTTTGGGATGTTCCGAGTGAGAGTAAGTGAGTCCGCGATTGTTTCCTGCAGTAAATAATTCATCCACTTTAAATTTCGGTTTTTCTTGCCGTTGCCTTCCCTCCCTCCCTCTGTCTCCCGGCCTCTCCCACCAGCTCCCTCTGGAGCTTGATCTCTCCCAGCCTCCCACCCCCACCTCCATCCAGGGCACCCCCACAGCCAGCGGAGGAGCTCATAATACAAATGTTTTGAGTCTGTTAATGACACTAATCGCCTTTCACTTCTAATTAGTAACTCTGCCAAGAAAAACTTCTTTGTTACCAAGGCTGAGGACCACCCAGGCAGGAAAGCCTACTTGGGGCAGCCGCAGGAAAAGCTGTAGCTATCCTGGGGAACCGGGCAGAGCTGGGAGTGAGGGTATGGAACCGAGAAGGGTCAGTGGACCGGATGGAGGGTGGTCTGGCTGGGGACAGCTCCTACCATGGAGCTCCCTGTCCTCGGCCTCATCTTCTACATCATTCAGAAGTGACAGCTTGAGGGGAGAGAGGTGGGGACTGGGACCAAGCCAGGAGGCAGGGAAAGAGATCCAGCCAGCAATGGCCCCTCGACCACCAGTGTGGTCCCTTCAGGGTCCCAAGTCAAAAGCATGGACCAACTCCAACCTAGGAGTCAATTCTGAGACCCAGGGCACCAGAAGCGGCCAATGACGGGTACCTACGTGGAAACACTTTGAAACCCAGCAGCAGATAGCCCCTCAACAAGCAGGACCTAGAGAGGTGCTGGGCACCCAAAGGCACATCAAACTCTGCCCCGATCTCCAGAAATCCGCACTTGGTGTGAGATGAGTGATGGCTGACACCTGTTGGGTATTTCCTATGCCAGACGCTGTGGCACGATGCCAACAGTTCAAGCATGGTGATCAATTCCCCACAACAACGCAGGGAGGTACGTACTTTCTCAGTGGAAGGCTGGTTTTTAAAGTTTTTAATTTTTTTTTTTTTTTTTTTTTTTGGTAAGGACTCTTCTTATCCCCATTTTACAGATGAGGAATCTGGGGCAGAGAAAGATCCAGTAGTATGTCCACAGTCACCATAGGGCAGATCCAGGCTATAAATTCAGGGAGCCCGGGTCCAAAGCCCAACTATTTTAAACACAAAATCTTTTTTTTTTTTAAGGTTTTATTTATTTATTTGACAGAGATCACAAGCAGGCAGACAGGCAGGCAGAGAGAAAGGGGGAAGCAGGCTCCCTGCTGAGCAGAGAGCCCGATGTGGGGCTCGATCCCAGGACCCTAAAATCATGACCTGAGCAGAAGGCAGAGGCTTTAACCCACTGAGCCACCGAGGCGCCCCAAACACAAAATCTTTATCAGGGAAGTGAAAAGGCAGTTTTTATTCAGTGCAAGCCATTCTAGAATCAGGTATGTTTGTGGGCCATGCAAGGACAGAGAAAGCATGTCATGCCTTGGGTGATCAGCACAGGCTTCCAGAAGGAGGTGGGGTCTGAGGGGGCCTTGAGGACTGCATAAGAGTTAGTTTGGGGTGGGGTGGGGTGGGGAAAGCAGGAGATAGAAAGGAATTCTAAAAAGATAGGGCATCTTGAGCAAAGCACAGAGGTAAGAAAGGCCAGGACTCAAGTGGTCTAATGATGTTTGAGGGTAAGCAGTAGGTGGGGGGATGGGAGAGACCAAGCTGGGAGACGGGAGGGGCTGGAGGTTATGCTGGAGCCAGGGGGAACCACAGAAGCAGAGCAGCACAGAGGACCTGCCCTAGGAAGCTCCTTCCCTCTACCACTAAGGGTTGAACACAGACATGGGAGATTGGTGGTAGGTCAGGAAAAGGCTGAGGGTGGAGTCCAAGAGGTGGGAACCAGGGGCCTCCCAGCAGGTAGGAGGCCGGCTGGCTTTCTCCTAGGCACACGGGCACTGCCCAGGCCCCTTGAGGTAGAGACATGACCTGCTGATTCAACCCCAGCTCGAGCTCTAGGGGGTCCAGCCCCCCAGAGCTGATCAGGCCAGAAGAGCCCAAGCCTCAGAGGCCCACTGGTCAACTACACCTCAAATCCCCCCATCCCAGCTTCACTCCCTTGGGTAAAGCAATGCCCACTCCTCTGATGGGGAGATCCTAGGATGCCGTAAACTCCTCTAACACAGCCTTGAAGATTCAAGCTACCTGTGTGTCATCTTTCTCAGGGTCCGCTTTCTGGGGTTCCTGCAGGCAGAAGACATTGTTTCCTCCTCTGTGGTCCCAGAGTACTTTGTCAATTTGCACAGCTCTGACGATCCTGGAGTGAGCTGTTTTGTTTGTTTGTTTTAGGCTTTTGTTTTATTTTGTTTTTCAGTCTGCCTGCTGCATTAGCCTGGGAGCTCCTGAGAGCTCCTGGAGGGCCAAGGTGACAAGAGATCCTCTTGTGTGCCTGTGCTTTTGCAACCGAGGACAGTTTTTCATCAACGCTTTTTTTAAAGTGTGTCTCCCTTTCTAGATTGTGAGTGGTCTGTGAGAATCTCTTGTCTTTATTTTATTTTATCTTATTTTATTGGTCATATAGTAACATTGACCTTTTTTTGGTGTTCAGGTCTATAAATTTCAGCACGTACATATAGACTCATGTAATCACCATCTGAATGCACTTTGAGTTCACGGAAATGCTATTACGCTGAAGGGTCCTATCCGTTTCTTACTCTTTTCATTTTGTGTTTTAAAGACCCATCCATGTCCGGTGCTGTGTCCGCATCTGTGGTACCAACAGCTGTCCAGACCTCATGGTGCATCCCCACGTCTTCCTGCCCACTCTCCCAGGGAGGGGACAAGGGCTGCCTCCAGTTCCCCCAACCACAGACAACTTTGGGATGAGTAGCCCCCAGACTTGACCCCTGTGGACGTACCAAGGATTTCCCTGGATTTATACTGAATCCCTGGGTCCTAAGGTCAGTGTATAAATAATGATTTTTTTTTAAAGATTTTATTTATTTATTTGACAGACAGAGATCACAAGTAGGCAGAGAGGCAGGCAGAGAGAGAGGAAGGGAAGCAGGCTCCCTGCTGAGCAGAGAGCCCGACACGGGGCTTGATCCCAGGACCCTGGGATCATGACCTGAGCCGAAGGCAGAGGCTTTAACCCACTGAGCCACCCAGGCGCCCCTAAATAATGATTTTTGAATCCCACATCACTCAGGTCACTCACAAGGATGTCCCAACCCATCTTAGAAGATGACAGGCCATAGAGAGCCGGCACACACAAATAGGGCTATTCCGGGTGTTAAAATGTTGACACCTTTCCACTCTGGTGGATAAAGAGCTCCTTCCCTATCTTCTGAGTCTCCCAAAGTCTCAGCCCACATCCTTAACCCCCAGGTCCTCCTGGGGCTTCTGGCTTTTCCTAGGACCCAGCAAGTCATGGGTTATACCTGCTCCAGTTCCTGATGTCCACCCCAACTGGTACATATTTTGAGTATCATTCTTTTTTAAAAGATTATTTATTTATTTGACAGAGAGAGAGAGAGAGAGAGAGATCACAGGTAGGCAGAGAGGCAGGCAGAGAGAGAGGAGGAAGCAGACTCCTTGCCGAGCAGAGAGCCTGATGCAGGGCTCCATCCCAGGACCCTGAGATCATGACCTGAGCTGAAGGCAGAGGCTTAACCCCCTGAGCCACCCAGGCACCCCGTATCATTCTTTTTTTTGAAGATTTTATTTTTAAGTAATCTCTACACCCAACAAGGGGCTTGAACTTACAACCCCAAGGTCAAGAGCCATATGCTTTACAGACTGAGTCAGCCAGGCGCCCCTGAATATCATTCTTATCCATAACCCTGTGTAGGGAAAGAGCCAGAGACGGGCCCAAAGGTTGAAGTTCAAGTCCTCTCCAGCCAGTCTCTGGCAAGCCCCCTCCTCTTACTGCATTCCTACAAGTTCAGGGCTTGCCATGCTGCCCCGAAAATATGTTTACAGAATCCTCACAGCCACCCTGAGAGCTAGGAGTGGTTCTGCCCATTTAACAGATGAAAAAAGCTGAGGCCCAGAGAGTGAGAGTGACTTGTCCAAGGTCACATGGAGTGGGGGTGGGCCAGAGCTGGGACCCAAGAGCCCCTGACGATGGAGACAGGCTGCAGTGCCCTCTTGCCCTGAGGGGTCTCTCTCTACTCCATGCCACGCCACGTGCAGAAAAAGGCACCAAACTCCACCTCGCTCATCTTTGATGCATGAGTACAGGAGAGGTGAGCTGCGCAGCAGTGGGCCGGTTGGCACAATGCCGGGTTTTGTAGACATTTAATTAAACACTCGTTAATTTCGATTTTGCGGTTTTCTTTTTGTATTTTGGAACTAATCTTTTTTTTTTTTTTTCTACTTTTCACATCTCGAACTTGTCTTTAAGCCCTTGACAAGAAGATCAAGGGCCCTTCTGAAGGCTTGCGCATCACACGTGGGGCTGGGGTCTGCCAGTTACTGCGTCCAAGTCGGTCCCTCCAGCTCAACAGTGAGTCCTTGGTAGACCCTCTGGCTTCAGTCAATTGGGGAGCGAGGGGGACACAGGGGGTTAGGATACCTGGGATTCTGCCCTCAAGGAGCCCCGTGCTGCCCCTGAAACCCAACATTCCTGAAAGCCAACTTTCCTCAGCCCAAGGAGGGTCTGTGCTCCAGCCGGCCGTGGCCAGGGCTGGGCGCACAATGATTCTCGAAGGTTAGCTCCTGGAAGGGGTGGGGGGCCCCCGGTGGAGGCTAGAAGTTCTCCATAGTTTGTTTTTTAAAAGGTAGAGAGGAACAAGGAAGGAAGAGGGACATTCCAGGCTTCGAGCCCCGGTCCAGATTAATAACAGGGTCAAGCGACATTTATTGGGCACCTACTGGATGCCAGGTGCTGTATGTTACCCTCTTATTACATCTTCGCGATGTCTGTGGAGCACAGGCAGGGCAGCTATGCGACATATTTAATACCCAGCTCAGCCTGTGTGGATCTATCAGAACATTCACCACTGATCCAGAAGCAGGTCCTTGGGCGCGGGGTATGTGTGGGGGGGCAGAGGATTTAACCTTTGGTTTTTGGACCACGGGGAGTGGAGGTGTCCCTCGGGAGGACTGGAGTCAGAGCAGGGAAGAGCGCTGGGGCCATCCTGCTCAGCTCCTCCTTGCTGAGCAGGGGGGAAGGATCGCAATATTTGCACAAGGTCGGCTGAAGCTCCCCGAAGGTTCCAGGCTCATTGTCATGCCCACTTCCCTGTCAAGGAGACTGAGGCTTGGAGAGGAGCCCTGACTTGACACCTCCAGTCAGGAGGGGCTTCCGCATTCAGACCCAGGTCTGGCTCACAGCAGGCTCATAGCTTTAATCACTGGACTCCTGAGGTTTAACTACCTTGTCCCAAGCCAGGGAACTCTCACGCTGGCTCTTTTGTCTTTCCCCTAAAAGCCTAGACATCGACCTGACCGCCGAGGTCTCCAGCTCAAAGGTGGAGGAAGGGAAGGGTTAATTGGGCCACAGCCCAGGGCAGGCATGGCTCAGCTCTCGGGCCTGGAAGCCGCTAGCACCTGCCCTGGTCTTTCATCTTCACAGGCTCCAGGTGAGAGAAGCCCGAGCCAGGCCCACCAGGGACCCAGCAGCCTGGTTTCCTTTGATTCCTGTTGAGGCTGAGCCCAGAATCAAAAGCAAGCAGTGGGGCCCGTGTTCCAGGGCCCCCAGGATGGCCGCCTCAGGGCCACCCCCTCCCACCTGCCAGGCCCTGTCTTCTGCAGGGGCTCCCCTCCAGCCAGATTCTTGGGGACCAGCCAGAGCAGGAGAAGTGATGCCAGGAGCTCCAGACCACAGGAGAGAAGGGAGAACAGCAGAGGGCCAGGGCACCAGGGGTTCAGACCCCCTGGACAGGTCCCGGGGTGGGGCAGAAGGGGGTGCCCACAAAGCACAGAGCCTGTCCCTGGGGTGGAAATGACCTCGTGGGGCTCAGGTCTCAAGGTGAGAGCTGCAGGGGACCAGTGAGAAAAGCAAGGAATCTAAAAAGAATTAGTCAGGAGGAGGTGACAGGCCCATTCTGAAGCAAGATGAATGGGTTTCAGTTGGCGAAAATGATTCTAATTTATAATCTGCTTCTTGCTGCTGCTCGCCAATTAATTCTCTATAGATACATAAATAGGCCGCGTGTTTGCTTTGCTTCAAACGTAATAAACATTACACTCTGTCCTCTTCTTTTGTGCCGGTTCCTGTCACGGCATTAGTCCCCACAGCTAATTCCTCACACCTGTCTCTGCCACTCAGGGGAGCCGAGTGATCGGGGAGGAAGTGCCCGGCGCCAGGAAACTCCAGGCACCAGGAGATAAATGATGGAGGCAGAAGCTGCCGGGCTCCCTGCTTGCTGGGGAGAGGCCCCGGGCAGGCAGGGAGGGAGGGAGAAGAGACCCCATCCTCCTCTTCAGACTCCCATGTCACAAACTTTGGGACTGTCCTTTCCGTGAGGGAGGGAGGGAGGGAGGGAGGGAGACAGAGAAGCAGCCGTCATTCCCTTCTGTCTCCCCTCCTTGCCACCCTCCCCCCATGGGGCTCTAGACCCCCCGGGGTTCCCTGGTTCTTCCAGACCTTCCCCTGCTCCTGAAGAAAGAGCCCAGAAGATTCTTTCCCTGACCAGCTGCCTCCTTTGGTCTTTATTCATACACCTCACCTAGCAGCGAGATCTTTTCCTAAACCGCCCCTTCCTAAAAGGGGAACCCCCTCTTCAACACTCCCTGTGACCCTCTCCTGCTTGAAACTCTCCCTAGCACCATCACCGTCTGACATACTATGTATTTTACTAATCGGACTTGTTGGTTGTCTTCCCAACACAAAGGGAAGTCCATGAGGGTACACCCCCCTTTCGCTGTTAGAGACTCTGTGGGGCGCACGGGCTCAGAGTAAGTGCTCAGTAAATATTTCTGGAATAAATGAGGTGGGAGTGGGATGGGAGGGGGCAGATGGGGCCCAAAGATGGACATGATAGCTCAGGGCAGCGTATCAGCTTGCGGTCTTGCTGGACCCCTGAGAGGCAGGTGAAACCAAGGTAGGGTGGTAGGTTGGTCACCTGCCCAAGGTGACCCCCTGGGTTAGTGATGGAGTGGGGGACTAGGTTCTCTCCTAAGGCAGCTCAGGCCAGGAACATATGACTCACAGTGATTCTCCTGGGAGGCAAGGGATGTCGGAGAAACTCATAGAAGCACCATGACTCGTCCTAAGTCACTCAATCATTTATTGAATGCAATTATTGAGTTCCTGCTGTGTGCTGGTGTGGCTCTGGGAGGTGAGGATGCCCAGTGACTAGGTCAGATAAGCTCCCTGTCCTCCCCAACCTTACAGCCTTGAGGGAAGGGACAAGAGCTAAGAAGATAAACCAAGATGAAAAGCTAGAGAGTGATGGTGGGGTGGGGGGATGCCATTTTACTTGGGTGGTCAAGGAAGTCCTTGACAAGGAGGAGCCCAAGCAGAAACCCCTTAGACGAGAAGACAATGGTGTGTGCATGGGGCAGGGCCTGGGTTCCCACTCACACCTGCCTGCCCTGAAGTGTGTGCGCTTCTTCCCCAAACTGCATTGTCATTAAAACTGGGCATTCAGAGGGGCGCCTGGCTGACAGCCAGAAAAGTGTGTGACTCTTGATCTCGGGGTGGTGAGTTCTAGCCCTACATTGGGTGTAGAGATGACTTTAATAAAAAGTTTTTTTTTTTTTTAAAGGAAAAAAAGAGCATTCTGGGGGCAGGGAGATGACAGGGAGAAGACTCCCTCTGAGCACAGGACATGGGAGTTAGAACCTGGACCCTGCGAGGGAAATGACCAATAGCCAGGGATCGCAGGTGGGGGGGGGGGTAGGGCTCTCCAATAGGGGGAATGGAATGGGTCAAAACCTGGAGGCAGCAGGACAGCTTTTGGGCAGAGGTAAGCTGGCTCTGGAGGAAGACGGCGGGGAAGTCCAGATTTGTAGTGTTTGCCAATTTTCATGGTGTAAATACTCTGGACATGGCCAATTTCAAGGACTTGCAAAACTGTTGCAAAATTCCTGAAAAACCTAATAATTGGCTTTGATGAGCCAGCACAAGCCAGCTCCAGCCCATCAGGGTTTCAGGTGTCCATAAGGAAGCTGGCCAGGCAGCATCCATAGCGGGGGAAGAGCAAGAAATGGCTTGAAACGGTATGCACGCCGCAGAGAATTCTGGATTCTAATCATGGGAAGGGCCCTCAGCCATTGTGAAATTATCCCCTGCCTCTCCTCCTTTATTTTACGGAATAGGAAACCAAGGCCAATAGAGAGCCAAGGACTTGCCCAAAAACAGAGAGGGAGTTGGGGCCAGAGCCAGGACTGGGAAGAGATGTCGGACTTCATGGGGCAACCAGTTCCCTCTCCCTGCTTCTTATAGGGTCATGATCCATGACAGCCCCATCAGGCCTGATAGCCCAGGACTCCACCATCCACAGCGGGCAGGAAGAAGAAAGCAACTCCAGGTCCAGTGGAGTGCAGAGGTGGGAGAGCCTACGCCATCTGGTGGGGTGATGCTTACGCTGGGTTTTGAAGGATAAATAGGAGTTTTCCAGCAAAACAAAGAGATCTCCAAGGGACAGGAATGGAATTATAAGAGCTCTGAAGTCTGATAAGAAAATAAAAGCACCTGACATTATCAGGATGTAAGGTGCAAAAAGGAGGGAGCTAGAGATGAAGCTGGAGAGGCAAGGCCCTGCTCCTCATGCCAAAGCAGTCATGGGGGGAGGGTGGGGCTTTCAGGCCACTGCAGAGAAGCTCTTTAGATGGGTCCCCTTGTCTCCTCAGAAACAGGTGATTTAGATGCTATGCCGAGATCCATTTCCTCATGGATGAGGGCCTCCAGGTGAGAAATGGCTCAGGTTCTCCAGCTTCTGGGCCTTTCCCTACTGGTGCATCGCCAGTCACCCCACAGCCCCCTGCTGATCCCCCTTCCCCTCCTGCTGGCTGCTCTCCTCCAGGCCAGGAATAGAACCTCACATCTGACAATCCTCAGTGGTGTTTAAATTTAATAGGCCTTCCTGCTTTCTTTCCTCCTCAGCACCTGGGCTGGGCGCTCTGTAGCCGCCCTGGGGAGAGGCAGGTGAATAATTCAGGGAGAGGCAGTGTTTGAAGTGTCTGGCGGGGCGGGGGTGGGGGGGTGGGAGGGGTTGCGGGTGGTGGGGCTGTCTCACCCTCCCACCCCAGGGAAGGGGGTTCAGGAGGGATGGTCCAGGTGCTCAGGCCCTGTTCTACCCTCAGTGCATCTTCAGGGCCTCTCAGGAAAGCTCAGGGGAGCCCTATTTCCCTCTCCTGGGGAAGAGGGAAGCTTCCTGGGGAAGGGAGAAGAAGGGGAGGCGTGCCTTTCCCAGCGGGCTGCCCAGACTTTGGATCTGGGTCCAGAGAGAGAGAGAGAGAAAGAGAGAGAGAGAGAAGGGGGACAGAGTGTCATGGGGGAAGCAGAAAGTGGGGGCTTAGTCCCAGGCTAAGGTGCCAAGAGCAGGTCAGGGAGTTGGGGGCGCTGTCAGGGAGGGAGGGGCAGCGGGATAACTCCTCCTGGGAACTGGGCTCCAGGGGCCTGTGCTGCAGCTTGGGTCCTGGGGGCGAAGGTTTCCTGGCCCAGAAGTTCCTTAGGTTCTGGGCTCCTTCTTCCACCTCAGCCCACAGCCCATCCCTACAAACCGAGCAGCGTTTCTGCGGTCTGGTTTTGGCACCTTTCCAGTCATGTCCCTCCCTCCCTCTCTCCTTCCCGCCCTCATTCATTCAACAAGTATTTACTGAGCACCTACTCTGTTCAGTACCCACGGGATACAGCAGTGAACAAAACAGATTCAGTCCTGAACCCCAGGAACTCTGTTCCAACCTGGCACCCACTCCCTTGAGGAGAAAGGAGAAGAGGGGAGAGGGACCCCAGGCCCTAATCCCTGGTCTGGCCCCTACCTGTTCTGAGTCCTCTGGTTGGTCACTTACCCCACCCAAACCTGGGGAACTGGAGTATGGGGCTGATAATTCTACTTTGCGACTTGCTGTTCTTCATTAGAGCAAACACTTCTTCTGAGTGTCTTACATAGATCTGCTCTCGCAGGCTTCACCCAGCTCTTCAACACAGGCGATGTGGAGAGGTGAAGTCACTTGCCCAGGATGACACCGCTGGTAAGGGGTGGGGGACAGGATTTGAACCCAGACAACCTGGCTGTGCTGTGACCTCGAGGAAATGTCTACGCAGGTGGCAGGGGCTGGGCAGCATGTGGCTGCCGAGCAGGTGAGGGCCCAGCCCCCACCCACCCCCCTCTGTGAGTTGGGTGCCCCCACCCACCCCTGCCCCTGCGCAATGCGGCGGGGGTTGGGGGGAGCCGGCTGGGCAGAGGCTCCGAATGCGGGGAGCTCCTCGAACACCACGGGGTGGGGGGGGCCTCCAACCCCATCCTGGTCCCTGTCCCTTCCCAGGAGGAACTGGGGTGCGTACTGACTGCCCCCCCCTCACCGTCTCCGGCGGGCAGGCAGCCCCAGTCCCCGCGCTGACATTTCTTTGGTTGTTCATGTCATGGCCCTTCAGTCTGCGCAGTTTTACAAATGTGCTGGCGAGATGAAAGGCGCAGGGAACAGCGACTGGAGAGCAAGTTCGGAAAAGCTTTTAACTTCCAGCTCCCACAGACAAAGGGGAGGAGGAGGGAGAAAGAGGAGGGGAGAAGAGAGGGAGCAGAGTAGAAGGATAGAGCAGGAAAGGGGAAGGAAAGAGGGAGGGAAGGAAGGAGGGAGGAAGAAAGGAAGAAAAGGAGGAAGGGCAGGAAGGGAGGGAAAGTGAGGGAGGGAAAAAGGGGGAAGGGAGGGAGGGAAGAGGGAAGGAAGGGAGGGTGGTGAGAAGAAGGTTGAAAGGGAGAAGGGAGGGTAGGAGAGAGCAGGAGGGGAAGGAGAGGGAGAATAGGGACAGAGAGAGCCCCAGTAGACCAGACAGAGGGGAGAAGGAGGCTGAGGGGCAGAGGTGACCAGACAAAGGAAAGGGATAGAGAGAGACTCACAGAGAGTCTAGTTTACGGGGAGAGAGGGAGAGGGAGAGAGGGGGAGAGAAAGGGAGAGAGACAGAGAGAGAGGGAGAGGGGAAAGACAGCCAGAGAGAAGAGTAGAGGAACAGATAGAGACAAAAAAGAGGAGACAGAGATAATGAGTCAGAAAGACCCAGAAACGAAGGCTGATGGAGAGAAGGAGGCAGAGACCGGGTGGAGGTTGTTGGAAAGGGGAGACCGTGGCCAGTGGTAAGAAGACAACAGACAGACAGAAAGAGATTAAACAAGGAGACAGAGATGTGGGCTGAGCTGAGGACAGAGACGTGAGGCAGCCCAGGAGATTAGAGGGAGGGAGGCCTCAGACTCTGGAGCTTGCAGCAGCCTGTGCCTCTCCCCTCTGGTCCCTGCTCTTTCCCCCTCACCCCTACACCCCTTCCAACCCTCCAGGTGCCCTGGGGCAGGCCTTGCACTTAAACCAGTCAGACTACAGCAGTGACTCTCAGCTGGGGGTGATTTTGCCCCCAGGGGACAAGTGACAAATGCCTGGACACCTTTTTGGTTGTCACAAGGAGGGAGGCACATTACTGGGGTCTAGTGAGTAGGGGCCAGATATGCCACCGAACTTCCTCCCTCGTCCAGGACAGCCCCCATAACAAAGCATTTTTCTGACCCCCCCATGTTAACAGAGCTAGCTCCCGGCAGGCCCCGGTTTGGGGTCCCAGCCTGCCTCCTTCTAAACCCCAGCTCTGCCACAAAGTACTTGTGCGACCCAAGGCGACTTGTGTAGTTTCCCTGTGCCTTGGTTTCCCCAACTATACAGTTACAAGTTGGTTGCGATGAGAATCAACTGAAGTCATCAGTGTGAAGCACTTGGCCTGGCCAACACAGGGCGTGTGCTCCCTAGATGTCAACTACTGCTCCTATCCTCTCCTCCGATCTGCGCGACAACACTGAGGAGGTGACCTGCCCCACTTCGTGCAGCCTTCGTGGGCCACCACTGTTCTCTGCCCAGGGCTGCTTCTGTCACCCCTGCCTCTTGCCGCCCCTGTCACATGGCAGCTGAAGTCCCCACTCACCTTCTCCCAGCCCAGGTGCAGCCCAGAGAATACCAACTTGACCTCGCTGCTTGCTGGCTGTGTGTCTTAATGTCTGTGTGACCTTAAGGTCTCAACACCCTGTGCCTCAGTTTCCTCCTTTGTAAGAAGGGGGCTCGTATTAGAACCGGTTGTGAGAACTTAAAAGCAAAATCAAGGCCCACAGCCGGGGCTCAGTAGTCACTGACAGGGACCTCAGTGTGTGCCCGGAGCCTAGCACAGTGCCTGGCATGGAGTGGCCACTTGGGGACCTGTGGAGGAAGGAGGAATTGGAGGCAATGGTGGGAGTCTGAGAAGAGGAGTTGCTGAGAGAGGAAAAGCAGCGGGGGATCTGATAGAGTCCCAGGGAGAATTGAGGATAGGAAAGAGATCAGAGGAAAGATGTGAGAGTAGTTCATCCAATAAACATTTATTGAGCACCTACTGTATGTATGCAGATGTGAAAGTAAGTGTCCCAGGCCAGAACTACCTGTGGATGATTAAGTAGGTCTGACCCCTGTGTGAACAGCCCACTCCAGGTGGGGTCAGGAAGGGGGGGCAGGGAGGGAGGGAGGGCAGCTGGACCAAAGGGCCAAAGAAAGTGAGTCCAAGAGGAGAGAGAACAGAAAGTGAGGAGAAGCCTCTGGGAGGGCTGGCCTCCCGGTCTCAGCACCAAAGAGTGGAGGCTAAGAATAGAGAGAAGAGGGGAGGAGAGAAGGGGGGGCTCAAAGGAGGGCCAAACAAAGCAGGGCTGGGAGAGATCAATGACAGGGAATAAACCTAATCTAAACCTAAATGGAGAGAGGGAGAGAGGGAGGGAACGGGCTGGCAGGATGGAGGATAAATCTCAAAATAAACAAAAGTGTGATGGAGTTTAGAGGAAGGGGTGCCAGGGGGAGAGAAGAGTCCAGTCAGCAGGGAGGAGGCAAGGGGCTGGAGATGGAAATTAGAGAAGGGAGGAGGATGAGTGTGCCACAGGAGTGAGCTAGAGCCTGGGCCTGGGGGTACCCGCTGGGGCCCTGGCAGGTCCTGCTCTCTCTTGCCCTGAACTTCAGCGCCTGATCAGACATTGGTCTGTGTGTAGTGGGTGACAGCAGGGCAGGACAGAGGAAGATGGTGGTGGTGTCCCCTGTTACCCTGCACCTGCCTATCTGACGGCTCTCAGGCATCCCCCAACCCAAGACAAGGGGTGGATCTATGGAAGCTGCTGGTCCTAGCCTACCTGCTACCGAACAACCTCATGCTGTGAACTGATGGGGGGGGGTCTCCCCACTTAGGCTGAAGAGGAAGCCACTGTAGGGGGGAGAATGAAGCCAGGCAGGATGGCAAAGACCTCTGGCAGCGGTGGCTTGAGTTTGAAGAGAATGGGAAACCGGGCCTGCTTGGTGTCTCAGGGAAGTGGGGAGGGCGGGGGGTGGTTATTGGGAGGCTCTGGGGGTCAAGGGGGCGCTAAACCTTAGGATAGGGCTGCCTCATCTGCGTACTTCCTCAGTTGCAGGGATGTCCATCCCCTCTCCAACCCCGCCAAGAGGAAAAGCCTCAGTTCTCTTCCTGGGACAGCTGACCTAGCACCTCCCTGGGGACTAGACCCCCGCCTCTGTCCACTTCAAAGCACAGTGATTGCATCTGAAACTGGTGGCTGTGTGCAGGGGCCTTTCCGGGGCGGCCAGCCAGGGCGGCCCCTGGAGAAGCATGCCCCCCTCCCTCCTCTGCGCCCCCTCTCCTCTGCAGCCCGTCTCCCATAGGAGTGGGAGGGAAATGGGGAACCCTAGACGCAGGAAAGTCGGGTGAGGGGGAAGGGTCTGGTCTGGAAGCGGGACCTCTGGGGAGCTGCCAGGCGGGGAGGGAGACGGTCCCCCTCCTGGGGGCGCTCCCTTCGCGCGGATCTGGCGCGGAAGGAAGGAGGGGCGCCGCCCCCCCCCCGGACCCCAGGGGTTTCCTGGGTCTGGGCCGCCCCGGGCGCTGGCGAGGCCGCCCCCTCCCGGCGGGGGAGGGGCGCGACCCGGACGGGGGCGTGCGGGGGTGCCGGGGCTCCCCGGGCTGCGGGGTCCCGGCCCCACGGCCGCCTGCGGCGCGGCGCGGCGCGGCGCTCCTGCCCGGCGGGCGCTGCATTCTCCGAGTCTCCACCAGAGGCTGCGGGAGGAAGGAAGGGATCCGTCCCTTGCACACTTCCCCCCTAGTCAGACACGCACACTCCCTCGCTCCCGCTCGCTCACTCCCTCGCTCTCTCGCTCTCTCGCTCACACACACACACACACACATACACACACGCGCGCACACGCCGCCGCGGCTCTCCCTTCTCGCGCCCGCTCTCCCTCCGGCTCCTCCGGGCGGCCGCCGGGCTCCGGACTCGCTCGCCGCACGCAGCGTCCCGAGGCGGCAGGACTGGGGGCAGCCCCGGGCCGCTCCCCGAGGTAAGGACGCGGGGCGCCGCGGGAGGGGCGGTCGGATTGCCGCCGAGGGGAGGCTGCCCGTCCGGGAGGGAACCCCCTGGCCGGCGGGAGCGGCTCGGCGGGCGGCGCTGGGGGCGAGCCTCCCGCCGCAGGGGGAGCCCGGGTGCCCGCGCCTGGCCCCCGCGCGCCCCCTCCTCTCGGCGGGGCGGGCGGGAGGGAGTTTCCCACGTCCAAACTTTCCCCGGCGCGGAGCCGAGCCGCCTCTCCGCCCGGAGCCCGCGGCCCCCCGCCCCCCCTACCCCGCCCCGCCCGCCGCGCGCGGGGAGCCGCCGGGACCCCCCGCGGGCCGCGGGGTGGCAGTGCCGGGGGCCGAGCCCGCGCGCGGAGAGGGGCTGGGGAGTGGGCGCGCGGTTCCTACCCGGGGGCCGGGACCCAGGCGTTCCCCGCGCCCCCACTCCCTGCCGCCGGGGCTCGGCTGCCGGGCCCCTCCCAGAGGCGGGGTCCGGGGCCGGGAAATACCGCACGGCGAGAGCGTGAGCGCGCGGTGTGTGTGTGCGAGGTCGTGCCGCGTCCGGGGGCATCCAGAGGCAGACTTGAGGCGCGGCGACACGCACGGCTGCGGCCACCTCGTGGGGAGCGGGGAGCTGGCTCACGGGGACCCCCGCCGCCTCCATCAGCACGACCCGGCCGCCCTCCGGCCGGCGGACCCGCGGTGAGCGAGGGGCCGCGCTGCCGTCTTCCCTAGGACCGGGCTCCGGGAACACTGCCCCTGCATGGGCGAAGGATCGGGCCCGACGGCCTCACGTCCAGGGAGACGGCCACTTGGGACTGACCCTCTGGGGCCGGGACGCTGAAGGGGTAGTTGTAGATTTTGTGGGCACGCTTGGTGCCCGGCGGTGGGCACGGCCGGAACCTGTCTCCCTAGCGCCTCGAGACTTGACGTCCCCTCTTCCTCTTCTCTGGCACTGTCAGGTCCCTACCCCAGCTAGGGCGCGGCTGGAGACCTCCAGGCCGGGCTGCGACGGGAGGAGCTCATCCGGAGTCCCCCGAGGTCTCCCCGAGCTGCAGGGCACCCCCTGGTGGCGGGCAGAGACGCCGCAGTTTGAAGCCGCCCCGAGGCTTCGGACACTCGTGCTTCTGGGAAGGTTCTTGGTTCTTCCTTCACAGTCGGCCCTTCCAGCCCTTCAGGCCGGGCCGGAGGTTGCGCAGGCCGACTCCGGTTTCTTTGGGTCCTATTCCAGCTCTCTTTGGGTCCCTGAGGCTGGCCAAGGTACATAGCACAGGCCAAGGCCCATTTGAGGGCTTTGCCTGCTGCTCGCCCTCCGTGGGCCTCTAACCGGGTTCTGGATCTTACCCTCTTCCCCCTCTAGTCCGAGTCCCTGCCCAGTACCAGCATCACCATGGCCTTGGAACCTAGAGGTTCCTCGCAAACCACCGTGCCCCTCTTTTCCTCATTGGTACCTCCTACACTTGTCCATCAGTGCCCCCCTCCAACTTTTACCCCTATCCACCAGCCCTTCTTGGAATTTGGCCTCTACACCTATAAGGACATCCTTTGGTCTTTGCGCATCTATGACCGTATCTCTCCCGCTCATCTTCCATCCGGCCTGCCCCAGTTTCTCTCAGTCGCCGTCACCTGCTCCCCAGCCCCCTGCCCGCGCCAGCCACTTCTCCACTCCACCCTGACTCCTTTCCCTTCCCAGGGTCTGGGACACTCCTCTTCCATTCCTCCTGGCAGGTCAGGCCATTGTCAACATTTAAACACTGCTTCATGAGGGAGTCTGTGTGCCCTTCTGGGACCACCTCTGCCAATGTCTCTGGGGAAGGTACTTTGCAAAGCCAACCAGGTCTCTCTCTGCCAAGGGCCAGCTGCCTCTCCTGCAGGGCTCCCTCAGCCAACTCTTGCAGACAAGAAACCCCTTCCCTCCCCTATGACCCGCACTGCGACCACCTGGGCTTCCCTCCTTCCCATCTTAAAGTATGGAAAACCGAGGCCTGGGTCACAAAGTAAGCTCCATCCAGAGCCAGAACGTGGGCCCAGGAGCCCTGACTTCCAGGCCTCACCAGCTCTCCTTATATGTAGGGCAGGTCTGGGGGGAGGGGAAGTGGAGCTGGTTCTTGCCTTTGAATGGCAAGCAGAACAAGAAGATACTTTGCTTAAATGCAAGAGGTGTTTACGTTTCAACCCACCGAGCTCCTAAGCCAGTACCCAGGGGAAGCTGTCCGGGGGAAGCTATCCGAGTGCTTTTGGTGCAGAAGCCTAAGGAAAAGACACTGAGGACATAGCTGGGCCCCTAAAGGTGTGGTGCAGCCCCAAGCAAGTCTCAGCCCTTCCATAAAGTGTGTGATTGCCAGTGTTTCTGGTGGTCTGGAATGATCGTGCCTAGAGGTAGGACTTCCAATCTGCTGGCCATCGCTCTGGCTTTCCAGAGGCCTTTGCCGACAGGGCTGGGCAGGGACCCCGGGAGGGCCTGTCTCTTCCCAGTTAGCAAAGTTTGGGACAGCCCGTTTATTTAGCACATGGATGATAGGAGTCAGCCAATTGAATTTCCTGTCCTGTCTCTGTTCTTTCTTTTCCCCTCCTTTCTCATCTATCAGGAAGCTCCATCCGGAAATGCAGCCTCAGGTATTAAGAGAGAGAGAGAGAGAGAGAGAGAGAGAGAATGATTCCTGTTTATATAACTAGGGCAGCAGCCGGCTCTCTTGGCCTGGGAGGGGGTTGGGGCTGAGGACAGAGTCAGGGGCTTCGGAGGGAAGAGGAGATCCTAAGGAGGTGTCTTGGGCTGGGGACTTCCCCATCCTGCCCCGGAGTTGACCCAAAGAGGGCGCTAGGGGTCAGGGACAAGACCACGATTCTACTCTGGTCAGACTGAGAGAAGACCCAGGCCAGACCCCGGGGTGGCGGGGGGTGGGGTGGGGCAGAGAAGCCTCCTGCTCCCAGTGAGGGTGGGTGTACCCTCCACCTTCCCGGGCACATCCGAGCGCCCTTAAGATGGAGCTCGTGAATAGAGGCCTCTGCTTCCTGGAACTTTGTGTTTTGATAAAGGCCTCTCGGAAGAAGGCCTTGTATGGTTTTGTTTTGTTTTTTTCCCACCATCAGGACAGTTTCCAACCTCAACCTTTTCATCAGGGCAGTGGATATAATCAGACTTTTTCTTTTCCCCATGGAGGAGGCAAGGATTAAAAAGAGACTTGTCTGTAGAATGGTCCAAGCCCTATATGTCAGAGGAAATATTTTCTGGTTCAGGATGGTGCAGAGTGGCTGCTGGGAAATGGATACAGGACAGAGTGGTTGGAGACATAGCTGTCACGTATAGTTGCACAGGTTGTCGATTCTCCAAGGGCACTCTGTGTAGGAGAATAGAGGCTGAAATCCATCACAAGCTCCACTCAACAAATCAGGTGCCATAAAGGCAGACCGTGTACTCCTGGAGAAGTGAACATCTTTCCCTCACTTACAAGAAAGTCTTCATATACTAACGGGTCATAGGCCTGTAAGGCTAATGCCCCCAGGGGAAGATAACCTTTCTTTAATTCCCACTAAGGTGGCCCAACTGGAGATTAAGCACAGCTCACTCCTTCTCTCACACTCACTGCTCACAATTCTCTCACTGTGGGGCACACCTTTCTGAATATTTGAATCTGGGTCTGAGCACAGGCAGTGTAGCAACCAGGGTGAAATCCTTCTCCCCCTCTGTCTCCCCCTGCCCCCCCGCCCGCCACTGTTCCTTCACGCCCCATCAGCAGGCCCCTTCCTGCTCTCACTCTGGGATTGGGCTGGGAACTTCTTGCTTCCTCATCAGACCCACAAACCTTCCCTCGTCCATTGGCTACCAGCTCCCTCTATTGTGTATATAAATAACTGACTGGGAACACGGCCGTGGGTGTCAGGCCAGCCTGGATTTGTGATTTTTCTGGCTGTGTGACTTTGGGCAAATTACTTTGCCTCTCGGAGCCTGTTTCCTTCTCTGTGAAATGGAGGAAAAACAAAAACAAAAACAAAAAACATGCCTGCCTCTTTGGGTTGTGTGAAGATTAAATGTCCACGGTGTGTCTGGTGCCCAGCATTGTGCCTGGCATGCGGGATACTCCATAAAGGAAACATTGTTGTCATTATCATCCCTCTGTTTGTGTCCCTTGGCTCCCCCGGTGCCCAAACATGGTGTTCCTCTGGCTTTGCGCGTGACTTTGGCTGCCCGCACGCCTGCAGGAAGGTGGAATTCTGTTGAAATCACCAGGATCCGTCTCTGACCTCAGGATCCTTCAAGGGACAGCCCAATCCCTGTGTACAGTTGGGGCATCCAGACGTGGGCCCGATTCCCACAGATTCACTGCACCCTGGTCTCTCCCTTTCCCCCACTTCCATCTGTCCCACGCTCCCTGCTCTGACTCAGACCTCGCTGACTTTGCCTAGTGGCAGCCTCCTCCCTGGTCTCCCAGCCTCCATCCGCAATCCCTACTGCAGCCAGAGCGATCTTTCTCTAACGCAGGTGGGATCGTGTCACTTGTTTGATTAAAACCCTTCCATGGCTCCCCATCGCCTACTGAATTAAGTCCAGACTCTGCACCGTGACATTCAAGGTCCTTGTAATCCGTCTGCATCCTCCTTTATCTCCCACTGTGCCTCCAATCCGACACTCCCGTGTTCAGCCACACCTGCCCTTCTACCTGAACGCCCTTCCCTTGAAGATCTTTCAAACCATTAAAAATCCAACTCAAGTAGGACCTATTCCTTGCATCTACCTACCCGTCTGTCTGTTTACCGTCCATCCGTTCATTATCCAGTTAAAAATAGATATTTACACATACATGCTAGGAGTTCACTCTGTGCTAAGCATTGTAGTAAATGCTAGCAACACAAATGGTGAGTAGACAGGATCCCAGCTAAGAGGAACCCAGTAGTCCCAGAAAGGAGACTGACAAACAGTTCTCAAGAGCCCACTGTGGCCCCAGGGGAAGGGTTGGGCTGCCGATGCTTCCTGGAGGAAGGGGTGTTTAAGCAGGGACCTGTTGGTTGGTTAGCAGCGATCTGGGGGATGAAGGCTGGGAGAGAGGATGAGGGCAGGGAAAGCAGGCTCTGGGCCAAGAGGTAAGGGGTACCAGGGCCCAGAGGGGAGGAGGAATGTTGGAGGAACGGCAAGTTCAGTTGCCTAAAGAGGAACATACAGAGTTTGGGATGCAGTGTGGGTTACATGAGGTAAGGCCAGCAAGGTGGACAGCAGGCAGGTCCCCGTGGGTCTTGGAAATCACACAGGGAGACTGGACTTGGTTGGGGAGCAGTGGGGGGCACTGAAGGGTTTTCAGCCTGGTGGGGTTTGCCTTTAGAAACCTTGCCCTGCTGTTGGTTGGAGAACGGTTTGTGGGGAAGATGGGGTCCGGCTCTGCTGGTGGCCAGGCGGGGGTAGCAGAGGAAGACCTACAAGGGCTGGCAGAGCCAAATGGACAGGGCTGAGAGACTTCCTGGATGTGGGGGAGCAGGCACCTGTGGAGGAGGGAAGGACAGGCCAGCAGAAAGCCTGCCAGAGGTTGAGGGCATGCTGCCGTGTATTTTTTCCTCTGTGTCTTACTAACTTCTGTCATTTCTTCACCCAAGTAAATATATGTAATTTTTCTTAAAACAGGCAAGTTAGAGAGAAACAAAATGAGAGAACACGACAACCTCCTGATTAAGGTCATGGGCTCTGGGGTCAGAGAAAGCCAAGTTTAAAAATCCTGACTCTGCCACGTACGAGCTGAACGAGCCTCTGTTTCTTCGTCTGTAAAAGGGCTTTAATAAACCTACCTCCTAGGATTGGAGGGAAGAGCAGAAGTACAGACAAAGGCTGACTTAGTGCCATGCTGGGCTGGTGGCTGTCAGCTACAGAGTGACGCCATATGCATGTGTCAACTTTTGTGTGTGTGTGTGTGCGTCTTTTTATATAAGAAAGTATTTTTAATTAGCCATAATCCCACCACCACTTGGCTAACATTTCAGTGCATATCCTTCTTGACATATATAGATTTTTAAAAAATAAAAATGGCATCTTGCTTTATACATATGCCTTTGTAACCTGCTTTTTTTCACTCGATAATATATTGTGAATGTCTTGCCATTTCGATAAATATACATCTACATCATCATTTTTTAAGAGCTGCGTGGTTCTCCATTGTGTGGCTGGCCCATAATTCATTTAACCAGCCCCCACCGGTGGACATTTGGGTTGTTTCCAACATTTTGTGATTACAAACAGGTCTGCGATGAACATCCTTGTACACATATCTTCACGGTCTTGTCCGGTGATTTCCTTGGGGACCCCTTGGATAATTTTGGCAGAAGGCATGTGGCTCTGACCAGACTCCTTGAGTAGGAAGCCCTGGGGCCTGGCAAGGAGGGAGCTGGGGGTCCCCCAGAGAAGGGAGATGTGCCGGATGGAAGAGAATGGCTTTGGCTCCTGGGAAGTAGGTTCTGATGTTAAGACTGGACTTCTCTGGGACCAAGAAAGGAGAGGGCCCACCCTACCTCTCTGTGGGCAGGTGGATTCGTGTCTGTGTGTGTGTGTGTGTGATGGGCAGAGTGACAGACACCAGGCAGGCAGAGAACACAAGGTGAATGGGCCCAGGCAGGCTGATGGATGGGGAGCCGAGGCAGATAGGATGCAGGTCAGTGGGCAGACAGGATGATGGGCACTGACGAGCCAGACAGATTCAGATGACTGGGGTGACTGTCCCTGGGGTTGCAGGGGCAGATCCAGCGACAATGGGAGTTCCTGGGACAAGCAGCCAGGTCCCAAGGCCAAGAGGCTCCCAGGGCTTCAGATGATACATTTTAGAGGTGAAAAGGCCTTTAGGGGCAGATGTGCCCAACCCCATTAAGTAGATGGGGAACTGACGCCCAGGGCAAGTTTCCTTTTCTTTCATTTTCATTTTTTTCACATAAACCCCTCGGCTGAGCTGGCAGGGCTGAGGGCAGCAGGGGAGGAGATCACAGTGAGGAGGAGGACTGGGAAGTCAGAGCGCACCCTGTCATGAATGTCTCTGTCCAGCCACCTGCCATGGTGCCCTGTTGGGAGCACAGACCAGTAGTGGGACTGCTCACTTCTGTCCCTGCTCTGTCGCTTACTAGCTGGCTGATCTTAGAAGAATTGCCCAGCCTTGGGCCTCAGTTTCCTCATCTGTACCTACCTCATAGGTTCATTAAGACAACTGAATGAGTTACTAGGAGGAAAGCCCTTAGAACAGTGCCTAGCCCAAAGTGAGTGCTCTGTACTCATTAACTGTGAATATTACACTATTTTGCCTTTATTTTCCCCTTGACTTCTGTATGTGTTTGTGTGTACCTGCACGCTCAGAAGCAGGCTGTGAAAGATTGTGTCTTCCTCATCCTGTATCCTCCCCTTCCCATCATTAGGGCCCTTAAGCCAATTGAGCACATAGTAGGTGCTCAATAAATGTGTCTTGATGAAGTGGCTTGCTTCATTGTATCCAGTTGAAGGGATTCAGGAAGGTTTCATGGGGGAGGCAGTGCTTGAGTTGTATGTTGAAGTCTAGGATGGCATTGCCACTGGTGGAGGTGACAGGGAGGGCTTTCCAAGTGGTAGGGACAGCATGAGCAAAGAAAGGGGAAGTGTGGTGAATGTCTGGGCCACAGCCAGGCTACTTAGTATAGAGTACATAAGGGAGTGGAATAAGAGAGCCCCCCAAAGGGACAGTTCAGCTGAATTTGGAAGTGTGGAGCTCCTGGCAGTTAGGAGACATTAAAGGTTGTTGACTGGAGTTGAGCTACAGGAAGGTCATGCCAATGGCATTGTCAGAGTCAGGTTGAAGGAAGGAGAAAGGAAGCACAGGTCATGGGCAGCTGAAGTCGTCCAGGAGACCAGCTGGGGGCCTTAAATGAGTTCATGGAGAACTGGGGCCAAAGGGAAAAGGCACCCAGGAAATCAGATCCACAGGTCTCAGAGCTGCTTGGTTCTGGGAAATGAGGAAGAAGTGAAATATGACAGGTCTCAGGCCTGGGTGTCTGAGAGAACTGGGGTGCCATTAATCAAGTTAGGGAGTCTATATTTGGGAGATATGGGGAAAAGTTGAGATGCCAGCTGAGATCATTCATCGATCCAACATCCTGTCTAAACCATCCTTCCAGCCATCCATCCATCCATCCTTCCACCCACCCACCTGTCCATCCATCCATCCTTCCATCCACCCACCCACCTACCTGTTTATCCATCCATCCATCCATCCATCCATCCACCCACCCACCTGTCTGTGCATCCATCCATCCATCTATCCACTCACCTGTCCGTCCATCCATCCATCCATCCATCCATCCATCCATCCATCCACTCATCCATCCATCATCCGCCTGCCCACCCACCTCCGTTTAAACATCCATCTGCCCACAGGTCACCCACCTCCACCCTCCATCTATCTACATGTCACCCACCACCACCACTAACACCTGTCTTTTCATCTCTTTGTTATTCATCCATCAATCCAGCAACTCATCATCCATCCAAGATACACTTCTTGTGAGCCTCCGGTAGGCTGGGCTCTGGTAAAGCCCAACCACAAGCATCTGGAGATGCCTAATAATAAATATAGTGATCAGAAAAGCCCAGTGGAGGGACCGGGATTTATTTACCTAAAGGAGAGAAATCTGAGAAGAGACTTAACATGCCTGAAGCTATAACAGGTGCCCTGATAAAAGGGGGCCTGCTGATCATGCTATTCTATTCCTAGGATAGAACAGAGGACATGGGCTGCACTTGCAGCTGGAGGGAATGAAGTTAGCTTGGAGGGAGAATGACCTGATGATCCTTGCTGGTGTCCGAAGTACTCCGCTAATGCCCCTGGGCTGCAGCCCAGGACACGGAACCTGCGGGCGAGTCAGAGGGAACAGATACCCCCTGGGGCATTCATGGACTAGTGGAGAAGGACTCGGGGCTGAGCCTGGTGGGTGTGGGAAGCCGAGGACCAAGGTGAGGGGTCTTTAGAGGAAGGGGCCTGTGTGGGCCAAGGAGACAAACTGGGCGGGGATGAACCAGGACCAAACAGGGCAGCTATCTGATGGGTTGGGAGGGGATAGTTGTACTTAATTCTCAAAACAACCCTTCCAAGAAGGGCCCCGCCACTCTCCTCACCCAGCGCCCAGCCCAGCCCAGCCCTTCCCACGCTAACATTTCTCTCTCCGGCCGGGTTCTCTTACACAGACCTGACCCCTCCTGGAGCTTCTGTGCCTTTGATTTAGCCCTTGGTCCCCCCACTGAACCCATGTTCCTTCTTCTGAGCGTCCGTCTTCTGAAGACCCCCCCCCACTCTCCTCAGAAATCCCAGGCACCCCCCAACTGAGCCCCCAGCCAGATTTCTTCCTCCGGAGTCCCCACATTTTCTCTGAGCCCCATCTCCTTTTGGAGACTCTCTTCCCAGGGCAGGGAGCACCCCCCTTCCCCAGAGTCACTGGCAGAGCTTACGTTCCCTTTCACAAGAGCCCTAACCCCTTGAGGAGCCGGCAGCCCCTCCTGGAGCCCCCGGTCCTTTCCCTCCTGGAGACCCATGTCCCCTCTCTGAGCACCTTGCTCCTTGACTTAGCTGCCAGCCCTTGTTCCTAACAGAATTATGTCACTTTCTGAACACTCATCTTCTCCCCTTTTCCTCAGGGGGTTTTCCTCCCCATTTGCAGAGCCCTGGTGTGCCTCCCCCTCCCCGCACAGACCTCCTCTCCTTCAGGCCCTGTCAGAGGGCAGGGAGGGGCTCCTGCTCTGAAGGCACCCCTGTGGCTCTAGTCAACCCAGTCAGCACCAGACCCTCCCCACAGCCTGCTCTGTGCCCTGGGGGGCTTTGGGAGGGGGGGCTCTTAGGTCCCCAAGTGGGCTGGACTGGGGGCGGCAAAGACCAGCAGCTCCGGCCGCTCAGCTCAGCTTGTGGGCTGGGAGAATCTGGAGACTCTGGCTGCTTCTGGGTTAGGAAAACAATCACAAATTAGAGAAAATGCTCTGGGAAATCGCTCCACTGTGCGAGAGGGAGGCCGCCTTGGGAGGGAGGCAAAGAGACTCCTAAGCCAGCAATGGCTCCCTGTGGCCTCACCCATCCGCTCCAAACCATCTGGCACTAGAGGCCCCATCCCATCGTCCGACATGGCTACCCGCCGAGCCCCGACACACACTTGCTCCAGCGAAGCCTTTGCTCCCAGGTCCAATCCCACCTGCGGGCCTTTGATACCTGGGCTGGGCTCTGCCTTCCATTCGGTCTGAATGCCCCCTTCCAGCCCTTCATGAGCCCTTGTCGGCTGTCCTGTCTCCCTGAGAGTCCCTCGAGGACAGGAACCATGTCTGGTACTAGAGGCAGACAGATCTGGGCCCCAGTCCTTCGAGCAAGTGTCTTTGATGTTCTGAGCCTCAGTTTCCTCATCTGTAAAATGGGGAGAGCGAGCCCTCCCTTGCTGGATTGTGACTGGGAATGAATGAGGTAATGGGTGCACTGCTCATGGTAGGTACCAAACTGATGAAGGTGCCTTTGACCTCCTGACAGCCCACTCGGATCTTTGGGCTGCAAGTGCCAGCACTTAGCTATGAACGTCCCCTTTTCAACGTCCCCCACCGCCCGCTCTGTCCTCGACTGCCCTCCATTCCCCTACTGAGAAGATGCAAAAAGAGGGTGTTTGAGCTTCAGACAAGCACTTGGGGGTCCCCGATATATGACAAAGCAATCACAATTGAATGTTGACTCTTCTGGCCATCAGGCAAGACTTGGGTCAGGCCATCTTCTGTCAGGAGGAGTTAGGACAGTAGCCGAGAGCCAGAATTCCTGAGACAGACTTGGAAATTCGAGCCTCAATTCCCGAGCCAGACTGTCTGGGTCTGGGTCTGGGTCTGGGTCCCCTCGCTGCTCCTCTCTAGCTGCGTGCCCTTGCACAGTGACTTAACCTCCTCAGTTTCCCCATCTGAAAACTGGGGATGATCATCACAGTACCTGCTTCCCAGGGTCATGGTGAAGAGTAAATGCACGAATGTTTGTACAGGGCTTAGAACAGTGCTGGGCTCTAGTAAGGCCTATAAAAGGATTTGTTCAGTAAAAAATGATGAGGAGGCAAGGACATAGGGGTGGGCAGCAGGGGAGCTCGAGCAAGATGGGAAACGGGCTTGCAGACTTGAGTTCTTGCAGAGCTAGGGCTCAGCCGGCTGCTGGTCCAATCGGGCGCTTTCCGAGGAAGGAGAGCACGGGATGTTCTTGAAGGAACAAGGCTTTTTCTGGAGACCACTTGAGTGCCTCATTTGCAGAAGGATGGGCAGAGGAAGGCTGCACCTGGACCGGGCTCTGCAGACGGCAGCAGGGACAGGGGTCCTGGGCTGTTGGCTGTTACCTCTGAGCCTCCCGGGCTTCACCTGCCCTTTCTCCAGCCCAGGGGTGGCTCCGGACCCACCACTCTTCCCATCAGTGAAAGGAGAAGCCCGTTGCCAGCTCTCCTTGATGAAGGGGGACAAAGACAACTTTGTCAGGGGCTCTCAGAGAAATCCCTCCTGCTGTCTAGCTGAGCCAGGAATGGAGGGGTATCCTGGAGCACCCCCTCTGCCCCCCACCTACCCCAGCCCTGCCTGGAGCCAGCCCAGTTCCAGAGTGTCTGCTCTGAGTCAGGCCTGTGCTGGGCCCCTGGGCGGGCACTGTGGCCCACACACAGTCCTTGCCCTTGAGGAATTGGGGAGAAACAGCCAACTTCTGGCGTTCCTTCTCTCCTTGGCCTCAGTTTCCTCACTGGACCTTTCCCTTTCTACCCAGAGGTCCTCCTTCCAAGGCTCCTCCGCCAGCAGAGGAGGTGAAGGGCCGCCCTGGAGGAGAGAGAGTTTGTACAAACTGGGGGCACGGCGGGAACTTCTGATTGGCTGGTCAGGGCCATTCTTTTCGCCGGTTGCCATGGCAGCCACTTCCTGGGGTTGTCAGTGATGAAACTCATAATATTGTTTTCAAATAATCCGTGTAATTGAAATAACAATTGAGCTGTTAACTCGTCTCTCACACCCGGGCTAGGACACGTCCTCCTCTCCTACACCCTCCTCCTCTCTGAGGCTCTGGCCCCTTCCTTGGGTAGGAGGAGGCTTCCAGATAGAATCCTAGAAACTCTGGCCCCCAAAGCTGAACCAGAACTCTGAAACTGGAAACCGGCTCCTTTGTACCCAGAGGCACAGAGGCCGTCAGGACTTTGCCCAGAGTCACACAGGAAGGACGCAGCCGAACTGGGACACAGAGTTCTGTTTTTCAGTAGAAGTTAGAGTTGATATGTTGGTTTGAGGGACTGACCGGAAAACCACAGAGCCCTTCCCTTCAAAGGACTTGATCTTGTAGGAGTCCTTACCCTATTTTACAGGTGAACAAACTGAGCCCCGAGAAGTTAAGCTTCCGAAAAGCATTCTTGCAACTTTTCAGAAAATAGCCGTTGGAGGGCCAGATCTCAAAGAGCACGGGAGCTTCTCTCCCTCTGTCACCGCTGCCCCCCAACTGGGAGCAGAGACCTGCTTTCTTCAGTGGGAGAACTTCCCGGAAGAGAGAGTTGAGGACAACTGGGGGACAGATGCCTGGAGGAGATAAGAGAGGGAAGGAATTCTGAAGTCCTGGCCACCAGCCCACCATCCACCACCAGGAGCTTGGGTCTGAGCTTGGGTCTGAGGCTGCGTAAGAGCATAACATGGGAAGAATGCTGATCCCTGCCTGGTCCTCAGCCTGGGATGGACTGAAAAATGGGAGAAGCAAAGCTTTTCTACCATCCCTTGTCTCCGTGCGCACGCGGGATACAGGTCTGCACAGACAGCTCCCTGTAGTGGCGGCGCCACGGAGGATAAAAGCATTTTTTAAATAGCATCTGGTCTCTGTCCAAGGCACTCGCTGGGTCTGCAGACTGTGGGGGTGGCTGGGGCGGCAGGCACTTGCTGGGAGTGGGGGTGGGGGCCGTCTTCTGAACGTGAGACTGGGTGACAGCGAGAGGTTGGCTTCCTTCCCTGGATTCTAGAGTGCTGGAACCGCTCAGGGTCTTGGCAACCATCTCCTCCTGCCATTCATTCATTCTTATTTATTCAACATTTATTGAGCACCTACTCTGTGCCAGGCACTGTGTGGGCCATGAGGATATAAGGATTAGGGACACCCAGTCTCTATCTTCAAGGACTCTTCTATTCTACAAGGGAAGACACATATACACACAGACACACATGCGCACACCCAACACCCGCTGATGCTCTGTAGGGTTAGCAGGTGGTAGGTACTAAGGGAGCCCAGAGGAAGAAGTAATTGACTCTTCTTGTAGGAATAAGAAAGACCTCCTGGAGCAAATGACTTGGGCTCAGTCTTTTTTTTTTTTTTTTTTTTTTTTTTTTTTTTTGCAAGATTTTATTTATTTGAGAGCAAGAGATAGCATGAGTGGGAGGGAGGTGCAGAGGGAGAGGAAGAAGCAGATTCCCTGCTGAGCAGGGAGCCCGATGCAGGGCTCGATCCTAGGACCTCAAGATCATGACCTGAGCCAAGGGCAGACCCTACACTGACTGAGCCACCCAGCCACCCCTCAGTCTTGAAGGATAAATAGGAGTTCTCCCAGTGGCCAGTGGGGTAAATAGTATTTCAGCGGGGATAGTGTAAGAAAGACAGGGAAGTATTCACAGTTGAGAGAAGTTCTGTTGGCTCCAATGTTGGCTGCCTTTGAGGAAACTGCGTTCTAAAGAGGGGCAGTGACTTGCCCAAAGTGACACCTTGAGTTGGGGCACAGCCAGAACCAAAACTCATGATACGTCACTTTGTCCAAAACCCAAAACATCAGAGCTAGCTGAGGCTTTGAAAGACTCTGGTCCAAACTTCCCATTTTGCAGATGGGGAAACAGAGGGTCGGGGATGTCCTGTAGTAAGGATGTGGCAGAGCAGGAATTTGAAAGCTGGGCTCTCTGATATCAGAGCCTGAGTGATTTTCACAGAACCAAGCTGGGGGCGGGGCGAGTGCGCCCTCCGCTCAGCGTGATAGCAGAGGGCGCAGGCAAGGACAGGCTGCCCCCGTGGGACTTGTGCGGGTGGCAGGACAGGCAGCATGGGCCGGCTCCGGGCCCGCTGTTGGCACTGACACTGGCGCAGGAGGAGCAAGAGTCCAGCGGGAGAGCTTGGCTGTGAGACCTTTTTCTTGGCACCGTGGGCCTGAGTCCTGCTTGCAGTCCTGCCCCCGATTCTCTGAGTGACCTTGGCTGGGACGTCACCCCTCTCCAGGGCTTCGTTTCCACCCCCATCTGTGTCATAGCAGCAGCTCCTTGCTACTCCCCAGGACGGTTGTCCTTAATAGTGGGGGTGGGGGTGGGGACCCTGGGGGACACTTGGCAGTGTTAGGACAATTTTGGCTGTCACAGCTGAGGGACAAGGGTGCCACTGACATCCTATAGCATGCAGGACAGCCCCCACTGCAGAGAATGTTCCAGCCCCAGTGCCAAGGCGGAGAAGCCCTGGGGCCTGGGGCTTGTTTATGAAGATGAGATGAAGCCACTAACACGGGCACCAAGGGCTGGGTGGGGTTATGCCACAAGCTGTAAGGCAGGGGAGCAGAAGTGGCCTTAAGTCTGGCAGACCTGGCTGGGCTGAGAGGTACTTAACCTTGCCAGGGCTTCATCCCTGGAACAGGGGCGGTAATAACCTTACCTATCCCAGGAGGCGGCTGAGGGGGTATGATGAGGTCACCGATGCAGATGGCCCAGAAAGACAGCCACACAGCAAGTCGGGGGACCCCCACCCCGAGCCCCCCCACTGCAAACACAAGCCCTGAGCCTCTAAGTGCCAACACGGGGGCCAGCTCCGCCACTCAGACCCATGGGATCCGAGGCAACATATGTTCTCTGTGCCTCAGTTTCTCATCTGTACAATGGGGAGGACAGCAGTAGTGATCCCACGGGCTTGGTGGGCACTGGGAGTGGCTCAGAGTAAGCGCTCTGTGCCATCGGCTGCTCCTCCTTCTCCTTCTGTTGTTGCTCTTATGGGGGTTCTGTCTGGAACGAGGACCGAGGACCGCACTGGCCTCTCCGGGGGCCATCTCCCCATGGCCGTCTGCCCGTCCCTGCTCCCAGGCCGAGCCTCCTGCAGACCCCGCTGTGGTGGTCGGCCACCCCGCCTGGCTGCCGGCCTCCCTCCCCGCAGCTCCCACCCTGCCTGTGGGTGATTCCAGGATGCCATCTCCGCCCCCAGAGCCAGGAAGATCTAAGAGCAGCTGCACAGGGTGGATGTGGGCACCTGCACCTCCCTCCCTAACCCGGGCCCCATCACACCAGCCGTCGGCCCTGAGCACTCACATCTGAGCCCTGGCCCCGCTGGATGGGCACCTGGCCAGCCCGCCAGAGAACAGACAGAACTCGAAACAGGCTTCTCAGCTTCAGCACTTTTGACAGGTGGGACCCAATCGTTCTTTGTTGGAGGCGGCTTCTCTGTGTTTCATTAAGTTACTTAACAGCATCCCTGGTCTCCGCTGTCTAGATACCAAGAGCTCCCTTCCTCCTCCAGTTGCAACAACCAAAAATGAGCACAGGCATTGCCAAGTGTCCCCTGGGTGGCAAATCGCCCCTCGTGGAGAACCACTGTTCTAGAACTTTGCTATGAAATGTGAGTGTCTGTTTTAAAGCTTCCTGGCAGAGAAAAGTCTAAAACCTAATGAATGTCCTCAATTCAGGGCCCTGATGGCACCCTCAGCTTTATCCCACTTTCCGACCAAAGCTCCGGTCCTTGATCCAATCCCCAAGCCAGCTGGTCACAAGCATCAGGCCCAAATCCCAGACTCTCAGGCTGAACCCTGAAGCTGAACCTCAAATCCAAAATTGCAACTTATTCTCAACCTCAAACCTTAGCTCAAATCCTAATCCTAAACCCTTGACTTGTTTCAAAACTTCAGATTCCTTAACCTCAAACCGAATTCTTTTTTTCTTTTCTTTTTTTTTTTTTTTAGATTTTATTTATTTATTTGACAGAGAGAGAAGTCACAAGTAGGCAGAGAGAGAGGGGAAAGCAGTCTTCCTGCTGAGCAGAGAGCCCGATGCGGGGCTCGATCCCAGGACCCTGAGATCATGACCTGAGCCGAAGGCAGAGGCTTAACCCACTGAGCCACCCAGGCACCCCCAGAATTCTTGGTCCAAAGGTTAGCCCCAGTAAGAAACCTGCACTTTTAGATCCTTCTAGCACCAGCTCCTAAAATCCAGTCCCTGTCCCTCTGGCCTCCAGAGAGTCTCTGACTCAAGGTTCCAGCGTCTTCCCTCCAAAGTAGCCCTAGGTCATGGGGGAGAGGCAGAGCTGCAGGGATAAGAGGCTCCAGGAGGCAATTCTGTCTCATAAGGCCTCTCAGAGCATCCCAGGCAACCCATCTGGAAATTCTATTATTTATCCATTTTTTTATTCAAACCTTTAATGGATACCCACTCTATGTTCTAGTCTTGGACACCAGAAAAGCAGGGGCAAGTTGGACTCTACTGCTGCCCACTGCCCGGTGGGGGAGACAGAGAAGTAGACGAATAAGTAGACAGTTAAAGGCACCACTGTTCCTGCATCATTCGAGAAATAACCACTGAGCACCCGTGTCCTTGCCAAGCACTGTTCTAAGTGCTGGTGATACAGCACTGGGCACAAAGGCAAAGCTTTTTTTTTTTTTTTTTTTAAAGATTTTATTTATTTATTTGACAGACAGAGATCACAAGTAGATGGAGAGGCAGGCAGAGAGAGAGAGAGAGAGAGGGAAGCAGGCTCCCTGCTGAGCAGAGAGCCCGACACGGGACTCGATCCCAGGACCCTGAGATCATGACCTGAGCCAAAGGCAGCGGCCCAACCCACTGAGCCACCGAGGCGCCCAAGGCAAAGCTTTTACACAGAGAGCTCCCATGAAAGGGCAAGGAGGCAGATCAGAATTCAGTGAAGTGTAAAATACCACAGCGCAAAGTTCTAGGTGGGGAGGGAAGCAGGCTGAGAAGACGGGGAGGACAGGAGATGGAGGAGATGGAGGAGACGTTCTAGCTCAGGTTGTCAGGGAAAGCCTCACGGGGCTCAGCCAAGCAAGCCAACCTTTAAAGGAAGGAGGAGAGGGATCCAGGCGATATCAGGGGCATGGGTGTTCCAGGCAAGAAGACCAGCAGGTGCAAAGGTCCTGAGGAGGGAACATGCCTGTTATAGTCAGAGAAGAGCCAGAAGGCCAGTGTGACTGGAGTGGGGGGTGGGGATGGTAGGAGATCGGCAAAGTAACAAGAGGCCAAGTCATGTTGGGTCTTATGAGTCATTTTACTCAAAGACAAGACGTGGAAGGAATTTAAGAGGAGGAGTGTTATGATCTGATTTATGTTACGACATCATGACCTAGAACAGTCTGTAGGGGGCAGAGGGAGAAACAGGGAGATGGGTGAGGAGACCATCACTGGGGTTGCGGTCACTGGGGTGAGAGATAGATGGTGGTAGCTTGGACCAGGCTGTTAAAAATGGTGAGAAGGGCCAGATTCTGGATCTATTTTAAGGTAGAGCAGGCGGGATTTGCTGATGGATTGGATGCTGGGGTGTGAGGCAAAGTCAGGAATGACTCCAAGGTTTTTGGCAGAGACTGCTGGAAGTTGCTGGAGTTGCCGGATACTGAAAAGGGGAAGCTGGACAAGGAGTGAGTGTAAAATTTGTTTTTTATTTTGTTATTATGTATGTGTGTTGGGGGTAGAAGTCAGTAGTTGAGTTTTGGGTGTGATGAGTTTGGAGTGCGTTGGAGACCTGCAGGCAAGGGGAGGGAGGAGGCGGGGATGCCAGCCCGGACAGCAGCTGGACCCACACTCTTGGAGGTCAACAACGCATCACTGGCCTTTCAAGCCATGGGATTGTACGCGATCACCGTGGGAGTGGATGTTGACGGGGAAGAGGAGTGACCCACAGACTTAAGCCTGGGACTCCCCAACCTACAGAGGGAGATGAGGTGAAGGCAGCAAAGGGGAAGGAGCCTTGAGGTCACTGAGGCATGGGGAGCTGGGAGAACTGTGTGATGTCCCTTCCCTTTGCTATCTTTGCCACACTTCATGAGGTTGTGAGTTCCTAAAGAGAACTTGACCCACAGAAGGGAGAGGCCCAATCTGGGATAGCCAGGGAAGGCTTCATGTATTGAAAGTGAGGTCAGACCCTGGTTGTGAGTGAGTCATTTAAAAATCCCCCCATCAGACAAGACTAGGGAAGTGCATTCCAGGGAGAAGGAACAGCATATGCAAAGGTTCAGAGGCCTACAGCCACCAGGACATGCAAACGGAGCTCATGTTCCCCAACACTCCACTCTCTCCTTCTGTCCCCCATGTCACCAGTGGGCCATCCTAGAGGCGTCCCTGACAGATGCAGGGGGTTCTATGTCCTGGGGGTTCTGTATCCTGTTCATCCGTAGGAGCAGGCCTCTCCTCTCCACCCTCACTGCCCCCAACTCACCTGGACAGTAGCCTCTTCTCCTGTCTTCCTCTTTCTTTCTCAGCCACCCCAGGAGGGTCCCAGCTGGGCAAGGGGGGGCCAGTCCACTCTGCACACACAGTGTCCTAGGTGAGTTTGAAAACAGAATAAGGTTCCTGCCAATCTTCTGCCTCAGAAGCTTTCCATCACTTACCATCGTTTTCAGGACAAAATGTAAAGTGTACCCCAGCCCAAGAGGCCCTGTGTCCTCGGCCCCACTCCCCCCTATTTCTCCTGACCCGTTACCTCCTACTGCCTCTCAACAACCTGGGCATTCAGCCAGCCTCAGGACCTTGACCCATGCTGTCCCCTCCACCAGACTTCTCTGTCCTCCCCACGCCCACTCCACCGCCACTTCACTTAGCACCCACTCATCCCTCCTGTCCGGGAGAGTTGGACTTCTACAGGGGATCCTTCTCAGGATGGGCCCGGCCCTCCAGGTTGATACCCCCTTTTCTCCCTAGACCTTTCTTTTGTAGCCATCACCGTGCGATTTAATGAAGTTGTGAATTAACGGTAATAATAACTCACGGTTATTGAGTACCTCATGCTCAACAATAAATGGTAGTAAGTGTATTAAATCTTTTCATATATTTTTAGTTACTTCTTCTTACAACCCTCTGAGGTGGCTAGTATTATTATTCCCATCCTACAGATCAGGAAACGGAGGCCCAGAAGAGGTTCTGCGTGCAACGTCATGGACACGAAAGAGGCAAACTGGGATGTGGACTCAGGCAGCTTGGCCGCAGAGCCCACAGATGTGTCTTTTCTGCTGGATGTTCAACCCCACAAGACGAGGAACCTTGTCTGTCTTGTTCATAGCTTTGTCCCCAGCATCCTTCAGAGAGCTCAGTAAATGTTGAATGAATGAATGAATAAATGAGGAGGAGTTGGAGCCGAACACAGGCTTGGCGGTGTGGGAGAGCGAGCAAGGAGGCTGAAGCAGGAGACGGGAGGAGATGAGAACCCCAAATGGCAGTTAGATGAGGCCAGAGCTGGCTCTGGGCCCCCCGGGCCCCCGGGGGCTTTCTGGAGCAGAGGAGGGTGGAGCTCAGATAATTATGTTAGAAAGAGCCCGCTGCTGGCTGGTGTGGAGGAGAGCCAGAGGTGGGGTCCTTCCTTGCCCAGCAGCCAGGCAAGATTGGCACCTGCCCCCTCCCACTTGGCCCTATTAGCATTCCGCATGTGGCTTGGGCTCCACAATTAACACAAAGGTACAGTCATTCATTCTGACTGGCGGACTCGGGGGATCAGCCGATCGGGGCTGGCTGCGCGGGGCTTCTGCTGGGAAGGCATGTCACAGCACAGCGGCCACCGAAATGAAAAGCTATTAATAATGATCCTGGAACTTCACTCCCATCAGCTGTTTGTTTAAAGGTGTTCGGTACTCGGAGCCGCCTGATTTATGTGGGCAATAATGCGCCCCGGTCGGTCCGCACTTTTTAAAGCAGCGCTAATGGGGTGAGACCAAGACCCCAGGGGGATGCTGGGGAATAAGGCTTGAAGGCCAGGCCTGGTCAGGCTCAGACCTCAACTCCCTGCCCAGCACCCCCTAAAGAGGCCCTGCAGATGGCAAAAAGGAGAGAGGCAAAGGAGCCAGGGGAGCTGGGTTCAGACCGAGGGGCTCCATTTGACCAGCCCGAGCATGCTCTTTGCTTCCCTGAGCCTCAGTTTCCCCATCTGCACTTGGAGGGAAAGACCACGCGCCTTGCAGGGGTGATAGGAGGACCTGTGAGAAGCATAGAGTTAGTACTCAGGAATAGCTTCGGTTTCTCCCCTCTCTCTTCTCCTAATAGAAAACTGTCCCTACCGCCTACAAAAACCATCTCCACCACCTTTCTCCAGAAAGGAGAAGCATTCGGTCCTCGTAAGTGTTTATCGAGGGTCTATGGTGGTATTTGACATTTAGATTTCAGACAGCCTCAGAACAACAGAGAAAGAGACATACCATTGTGCCTACTTTCGCGACGAGAAAACAGACTCAGAGAAGCAAAGAGGCAAGTCTAAGGTGACCCAGCTCAGAGATCACCACCCTGTGAGTTCCCCACAGGTAGAGGGTTCATCTGTTTTGTCCACTACTGAATACCTCGCCCCTTGCAAATGCCTGGCCCAAAATAGGAACACAATGTACATCTGTTGATTTGAAAACAAAAAGGGTCAGAACCCTGAATATTTGACTTGGGGGCGTACTTGCATTTCTACTGTTTAACCCCATGGGGGACATAGTGAGAAGCGCTGGGTCCTGGGGCGCCTGGGTGGCTCAGTCCATGAAGCGTCTGCCTTCGGCTCAAGTCATGATCCGAGCGTCCCGGGATCGAGCCCCGCATCGGGCTCCCTGCTCAGTGGGGAGCCTCCTTCCTCTGCCTCTCCCCGTGCTTAAGCTCTCTCTCTCTGTCTCTGTCAAATAAATAAACAAAATCTTTTTTTAAAAAAAAGAAGAAGAGCTGGGTCCTAGCTCTTAGGTAAGCTACTTAATGGGGCCATTGAATCAAATGACTCTGGGGAGGAGTTTCTCAAGCTTGGTACTGCTGACAGCCTGGCTTGGATGGTTCTCGGTTGCGAGGCCGTCCCATGTACTGTAGGGTGGTCAGCAGCCTCCCTGGCCTCCACCCGCTAGACGCCAGGCGCCTCACCCTGGTTGGACAAGCAGAAATGTCCCCAGACGTTGCAGATGTCCTGTGGGGGGCAAAATCACCCCTGCTTGACAACCGCGGCACTAGGCTCTCTCCGAATGGGGCACAAATTCTCAACAGCAGAGGTTTCCCTTATGGTTGGAGGTATAGAGGGGACACAAGACTTGAATGTGCGACCTAGCCCGTGACCGGAGGGGAAATGTCATATTGACATTTTCGCAAAGTCCTGTCTTCCCACTTGGCCTGTGAAAGAGCAGCTCTTGGCCTTGTTAGAGCCAATCACCAGGCACTTTCCGCTGCTGGCATGGACCTGGTCCACATACCGGTCACTGGATGTGCAAGGTTAAGCTTCCCAGGATGCACTGCGGCTAGAAGTGGGACCACTGGGTCCCCTCTGGGTTCAAAGGTGAGGGAGAAAGCTGAGGCTGTGGGGGATGAAGGCCAGGAGCGATCGGGCCGGAGTCCAGGGAGGCTCCGGAGGGTTTGGAGAGACAAGGGGAAGCCAGCGGCAGGTCAGGGGGCAGCCACAGCCTAACAGATATGAGGCAGCAGACGCAGTGGCAGAGGAGAATGAGGGAGAAAATAGCCTGTACCCATCTGGAAAGGGCAGACACCAGGCCAGCCGTCCTTTTCCAGTAGGCCCTGCTCCCACTTTCCCACCTGGGGAAGCCCCTCTTTTCCCGCAGGGGACCCCATTTCTCCTGGCTCCAAGCCATCCCCTCTGAGCGCCCCCACCCTGGACTCATTACACAGAGGGGCAGAAACGGTGTGTGCCTTGGTGGGGGACACCCTGCGCTCCAGCTGCAGACTGGAACTCGCCGCCCTATGGCCTCCACCAAGTCACGTGACCGAAGGCGCTATTCAGAGCCTTGAGTGACCAGAACTGCGCAGGCTCTGAGCAGAGAACCGAACACCGGCCGGTACCAGTAGGCCGGGCTGAGCTCCCTCAGCTCTGCCTCTGAGCCTCCCGTCTCTGCCCGTATAGCATAGGACGCTGACACTCCACCCTGGCATCCACCCCCTGGGGCTCCGGGGGGCGATGGAGCTAAAGCGTGCCTTCATCGCAGCTTGCGAGCTGCGTGTTCCCTGGCTTCCCTAGAGGATCTAGAAGGTGCTGAAGTTGGAATTCCCTGCGGTGTGTCCCGGATCCTGGCAAAGAATTCTGTCTTTCCAGATGTTCAGGGACGTTGTCTGATGAGTGCTCTGTCCCCCTGATCCGGGGCCAGGGCCCAGGAGCACAGAGGCCGATGGAGATGCTCTGGGTCCAAACACAGCAGAGCAGGTCCACTGAGCATCTACTCTGGAGAGGCCCCGAGCTGGGGCTCCCAGGGCTCTTTGTCCTGTTTGGGTGGGGTGGGGGCCTGGTGTAAGGGGGAGACCTAGGACATCCAGCTGCCCCGCATTCCCAGGGACCTGGGTCTGTCTCTCCAACACAGCCCGGCCGGCCCCCTGTTGGTGCGTTCAGGCGGCTTGTCATTACCAGATCCATTTTCTTATCTCCTACCATATCTATTTTTCTAATTCTTACTTAACGAGCTCCCCTGAAAATAAGAAAATCATTGGAACAATTTCCTTAAGTGTGAAAGATTAGTCTGAAATCAGCATTAAGGGGACTAATTGCCTTCATTCTCCCACCTTTCCGAGAGCCGTTTGTTAACTGCTGGGACTCATTCATCTGAAGCTCAGGAAAGTCAGGCAACGTTCGCCGTGCAGGGCTTCTCCATGCCCGTTTTCACTCATGGGACATGTGGTGCACACCCATATGCGTGTGTGTGTGTGTGTGTGAAAGAGAAACAGAGCAATGGGGAATGGGACGGGCAAGAGCAGAATGTCCTGTGGGCGGGGCTGGGAGGGGAGGGATCCAGTTCAGCTTGAGGGTTGGGGGGGTAGGTGAGCCGGCAGCACAAGGTCTGAGAGGCTCTCAGAGACCTAGGTTCTCTGTCACTGATTCACAGAATGACTTTGGGGAAGTCACTGTTTCTTTGGGCCTCAGTTTGCTCATATGTAAAATGAGTGTCATTTCTTGTCGCTCCAGGAGCAGCCATGTGTCTGGCTTTCACTGAGGCTCGTCACCGTGCAGGGGACCCCACCCACCCTTAATCCTCACTGTAGCCCGGGGTCGCTGTTCTCCTTAGTGCCGTGTACTGAGCAGAGAGTGGAGGACCAGAGAGGTTAGGTAACATGCCCCCATCACACAGACAGTGAGTTCAGAGCTGGAATTGGGTCCGGAGTCTGTCCGATTCTGGAGCTCATGTCCTGTCCACTCTCCCCGGATTCTAGACCTCCATCTGCTCCCAGAATCACACACCCAGTGAACGTGGAGTCTGAAAACCTGGGCTTCAGGGGCACCTCAGGTTCATATCAGTGGTGTGACCAGAGGCACATCCAGGCATCTCTCTGAACCTCAGTTTTCTGCTCTGTAAAATGGGCATGGCTATCACGCTCCTTGCCGTGGAAGGATGTGGTGAGGCCCACGTATCAGAATGCATTCTGGAAACTGAAATGTGGGGTGGAAAAGTAAAAGACGGCAACAGAGAAGCTCATGTGAGGGAGGAGGACCCAGAGGGGCAAAGACTTGCCCAAGAGCAGGTTCAGAGTATGTGCACGGTGGAGACAAGAACCAGGGTCTCCGGACTCCCAGCTCCCCTACCCCTGGTCAGCTGCTCCCTCTCCTGTTCCCAGAGTTGAGGAGGCTCCTTCCAGAGCAACATGAAGGTTTGTGACCAGGGATCAGGTGGACAAGTGGTGGCAATCAGAGAGAGGCAGGGCTCCAGGGCTCGGGGTCCGGGGCTATGCCCGGCGTGGGGGGGGGGGTCCCCCCATCTCCCGGGAGAGCTCACTGGGGGAGGCGCATAAGCTCCGAGAAGACGACGGGAACATCTTCCATTTTCCATTTAACCACCCGATATTGAATTATAAATAATTCATACACCTGCCAAACATTTGATTAAAAGAACCCAATTCACACTGCATTTGGTGTTTTTATTTTAATCTGTCCTTTAACTCTTTCACGGATATTTATTTATACTTGGCTGTCAGGTTTTATTCTATTTGCCCTGATTTTATTCTGGCTGTAGCTGGCATTTTTTCCTTTCCCTTTTTATTCTGTCACTTCTGCCTGGTAGTCATGCATCTGAGAGCCCAGAGGTAATAAATAAGGAAGCGAGACTCCTTCTCCACTCCCTCCATGCTCTCCTGCCCCACCCCCATCTCTGCCCACTGTTTACAGACCCCTTTCTGCCCAGCACCACTCCCCACCCGGCCAGGGTCTAACCTGGCAAGTCTGGGTGTGTTGGGTACATCACACACACATCTCTGCTCCCGACCTCTGCCCGCGCCCTTCCCCTGCCATCCTCCTTCCTCATTGCCAAGCAGAGAGTAGGTACTCAATAATTATTTTTTAAATGAATAAATGAAGCGACATCATTAAAATCATCAGTATCAGTGTCTTTGGGGACAAAAAGGAAAGTATTGTTATTCATCAAGTCTGGTGATGAAAACAAGCTGTCACAGTGGACCTCAGAGATCCATGAGCTCTAAACCCCCACTCTGCTACCCAGCCGCTTTGTGAGTTTCGGTAAGATGCCTCTATCGCCTAGGTCTGCCTCCCCCCGGTCTGTAAAAACATCAGAGATTGAGACAAGACTTAGTGCATGTGTCCAGCACATAGTAAGCTTTCGAAAAATGGCAGGTGCTGTTTTTACTAGAAGCGGTAACCTCCCTCCCCCACAATGTCCTATTCCCACCTGCCTTTCCTGCTTTTCCCTTGAATCTGAAGTTTCAGGCATGTGTGATATTATCCTGAATGCCGGGTGTAGGTCAACAGATGTGTCTGTGACAAACAAGAAAAAGGAGAGCTGGCCATTCCCTTTAGCTGGCTACCCGCTTTTGCAATAATGTGCTGTATTTGTCGGAGGGCTTACATGGGTCGGTTTTGTGAGTTGACATAAAAACTTGTTTCTGCCAAGTGATTCAGGTGAGCTGGGAATTTGCTTGAGACCTGTGTTGATGCTCCCTGAATACAAAGGGGCCGGGATGTTGTATGCCCAAGAAAGGCTGTGGCCATGACAATGAGATCAGGGTGGATGTATCTGAATTTTTTTTTTCAGTTTACAGAACACATTCTCATGTACATCACGTGTTTTTATCTCTGTCTCCTTTAAAATCCTGGCATCTTTCAAAAATCGAGTCCAGCCACCCATCGAAGTCCTGGCTTCCCCTTGTCCTCTAGGTATCTCAGATGAGAAGGGACCTCAGGGCTCTTACCTGAGCTGTTCACCACAGCACCCTCACAGGTATCTGTGCCTCTGGGCTGGTCCACTCGAATCCACACTCCACACCGTGTGTTCTTTCTGAGATCGACCTCACCATGTCACTCTCCTGCTTAAACCTTCAGTGGCTCCCCACTATCCTCAAGGTAGAGTTCAAAATGGCCCTAATAACCTAACCCCAGGAATCAGCTAGGATCGGGGAGGACCCTTGCTTATGAGGACCATTTAGACTGTGGTGACTATCTGTTGTCACTGATAATCTAATCCCATGAAAAGCCAAGCCCCAAGCTTCCCTGGGCACCTCCTAATACCGAGCACTGTGCCTGACAGAGGGTTCCAGGGTGAGTGAGGCCACTGCTTAGAGCTGAGAAGGCCGTGGGAACCAAAGAGCAGGAACTAACAGTCGTGAGTGCTTATTACTAGGTACACTTTGTACACAGCAACCTGTAAACTCAGTATTACTTTGCAGAGCAAGGAAGTGGCTGACTCAAGGTTGCCAGCTGGCAAGTAATAGAGCTAGGGTTCAAGTCCAGGTCTCTCTGAGACCAATAGCCAAGTTTCTGTCTCCCAGAAACTTGTAGGTGAGGGTCTCAAGAGAGAGGGCAGCCTCCGAACCACAAGGCTGAGGTCTTTGGGGCCAGCTCAGGTGGGGCTATAGGGCTTCTGCTTGGAGATGACAGGGATTTTGTCCCTGAGAGGGAGCTTAGCAGTAGGATGTGGCCCCATTGTCATTATCCTGATGACCAGACTGGCCTGGAGACCATCCAAAAGGCATTCACCAGAGCCTGAAGCAGTAGAAAGTAGGGCCAACCTAGAGAACCTGACAGCATCAGGATTGAATCCTAGCTCTAGTACCACCCCACCTGTGTGACCTGGGACAACCTCTTCACCTCCCTGGGCCCCATCTCCTCCTCCGTAGAACAGACACTGTAGTCCATCCATCTCAAGTCTTGTTGAGAGGATGGCATAAGGTCACGTGAGTAAAAAAAAATACTCTGTCAACTAGAAAATGAATTACACACTCTCTGTGCACATATAATTCGATCCTCCGAACAATTTAGTGGAATAGGCAGGCCGGGATTTTTTTTTTAAGTTAATTTCTTTTCAAAAATTAATTTTAATTTTATAAGAAATACCCGAACCCATTCTCTTAGAAATCAGGACCCTGCCGGCGACGCCGAGGACCCATCTCCCACCTCCTCCAGTCTGGCCTCCTTCCCACCTTCTCGGGGGTCACTCCTCCCATGAGCTGGGTATGTAGCCCCACACCCTGTTTTTATACTTGGGCATACAAGATACGCACCCTTAGAAAATTAGTAGCATTGTTTTGTGTTTTTTAATATAAATGGATTCGTCCGAGATGTATCATCATTCCGCAACCTGCTATTTTTTCTCCAACAATGTTTTTGAAAGCTATCAATGTTGATATATATAGCTCGGGCTTATTCCATTTAAGTGGCTATATTCCATCGTGCGAATATACTCCGTTTTTATTGGTCCACTCCCTTACTGAGAGGCATGTAGAATGTTTTCCCTTTTCCCCTTATTATCAGCAGCGCTGTGGCGACTATGTACCTATCTCCTAGAACATGAGCTGGTGTTTCCCTCGTACAGATTTCCAGGTTGCGGGTTTCAGACATTTTCAATTTTCGTAGATGTGGGTGCAGCTTGTTAATAAGACTTATCAGATACCGAGCTTATGCTGTATGGTAGGATCATCACGTGCATCGCCTCATTTAACCCTTGGAGTAAAAGCACGTGGGCGCAATGATCACGTCCACATCTCAGATGAGAAGGCTGAGACCCAGAGCCCCGAGGGATTTCCTGATGGCCATGGAGCTGGATGGGGACAGAGTGTGGACCGGGACCTGGCTGTTTGAGGGCAGGAGTATCTAGGAAAAGCAAACGAGGCCATTCTGAACCCAGAACCCACAAAATTCCCAGTGGCAGTCATCTTCAGGCGATATGAAGGGTTTCCAGGTCATCTCTGGGCCAGGACACTCATGTTGTCACCCGGGAGAACCGCCTTGCCCCTCATGAGGTTTCCTTTAAGGCAGATGTCGGGGCTGAGGCATCAGGGGCACAGACTGGCAGGCACACTGAACCCTGCAATCCTAGGATCCCTTCACCGTGCTGGGCCTCTTACGAACCTGGACATCCAGCCCGGCCTCCTCCCAAACCTCCCTCTTCTGATCCCCCCACCCCGCACTGATCTATCTAGGTCTTCTCCCCACCTGTCTGCCATCCCCTCCTCCACCTTTGTCATCTCCTCCTCCACCTGCCCCTTCATTTGTTAAAAATACCATTACACTAAAAAAAAACAAAAAACAAAAAACAAGGAAATATATAGAGAAAAAACATGTAGAAATGATTTTAAATCTCACCAACCACTCATTTTCCCGTTGATATTTTTTGAGAAATAGATGTGGCCCAAGAATCACCCATCTGGGAACATGTGTAGGAGGAGGGTCCCTCCTCAACCCTGCCCACCCTGCTCCCCGGAGGTGAACCCTGTTCACACTTTCTCCGAATCCCTTCTAGAAAAATATTTTGTCCATACTCCAGCACCTATGTTTGTCTGTGACTTTATTGACTGTGAAGAGATGGTGCCAATACCCTGCTTTCTTTTCCTGCCCCCCTGGAAATCTTGGGGCTCCCCTGGGCCTTTCCTCACTCCTCAGTCGGGTCTCCAGCTGTTTCAACTACCATCCGGTGGTGTCTTTGGGGGCATGACACCCAAGTCACTTGATGTCACCTTTAATTTCTTCTCTGGATTCCGGACCCCCATATTCAACTGTCCTGTTGGCATCTCCACTGGGGTGGTCCCCAGAGCCTCACACTTTTTGTGGGTATAGCATCTTCCTGCACAAATTGGTTTCCCTCTTTCTCCCTCCCACCCCCAGCCCTGTCTCCCCAAATGGCTGTACCTCTCCCCCAAGCCAACAGCCTGGGGAATCACCCTGGAAAGCCGAACGTCAGCTGTAGAGTGCGTCTGAATCCTGGCTGTGCCCCATGTAGGTCACTGAGGTTCCCTGAGACTCAGATCCCTCATGTAAGTCTGTGGATTAAGAGACGGTACCGGCCAGGCGCTCAGAACCTTCCCTGGCACATAGTATCTGCTCAGCAAATTCTGCTGCGGTTATTACCATCCATGATCCCTCCCTTTCCCGAGCGCCTGTGTTCCATCAGTCACCCCAACCGGCCATTCTCCCAGCAGGAGTGCCGTGAAGCCTTCTGCCCAGCCTCCCCCAATTCAGCACCAGTGTCTCCAATCTGTTCTGCCCTTGGCAGCTGGACAGCTGTCACTCTCCCGTTTAAACCCTCCAGTGATCACTAACACGTCTGAACTCCAGGCTCCCTTTCGTGGCGTAAGGCCCAGCAGAGATGCAGCTGGAATGTCCCAGCTGTTTGTGGCCAGTGCCTTCTCTGATTCTGTTTCATGCTGTGCCTCCAGCCCATCTCACCAGCCCCGTGTCTCCCTGTTACAGATTATGTTTTGACTGGGGCAAACTTCTCCCACATCTCCAAAGACACTTTCTCTCTGGCCTCGGGGCATTCATGTTCCCTGGGCCAGAAGTCCTCTTTCCCCACTCCCCGGTTGGCCAATCCCCACTTATTCATCAGGCCAGTTGCCAAGAAGACCCTCCGTCCACCTGCCCCCATAACAGCTTTTTGTAAAGTTTATCGTATTCTTAAGTTCTTGGTGATGGGGCTTCCCGCCACTACTGGTTTACGGAATTTTCTTACCTCTGGTCTGTGCCGCTGAGATGCAAGCCACCCGGGGCGGAGAGCCCCATTCCTCCAGATCTCTGCTGTGTGTCCACCTCCTGGCACAGCAAGGGCATTCAGAAATCACGTAGTAACTCATGCACCCCACAAATGTTCATTGAGCACCTTTCTGTGCCAGACATTGTTCTAAGTGCCCTAAGCATACATCGGTGAACCAAATCGACAAGAATTCCTATCCCAAGGGAGCGTATATGCCAGTGGAGAGAGAGACACACAAACAATAAGCATAATAAATAAGTAAATCGTGGGTTTGAATCATAGGTAAAACTATGAAAAAGTAAGGAAAGGGTGCTTGGCAGAGCCTTAGAGAGGGGCGTACAATTTTAGATGGAATGCTTGGGTTACTTTCCACCGAAAAGATCATATTTGAACAAAGATATTAAAATGGTGAGGGAGGGAGCCTGGCAACTGTCTAGGGGGAAAAACATCCCAGGCAAAGGGAACAGACACTGCAAAGGCTGTCAGGTGGGAGCTTGTCCCTCCCCCAGGCTAAGCCGGAAGGCCCTCGGGCTGGAGCAGAGGGGGAGGGGAGGGGAGGAGACAATAGGTCCAAGAGGCCACAGGCACAGATCATGTGGAGCCTTGGAGCCTTGTAGAAACTCGGGCTTTTATTCCGAGAGAAACGGGAGCCATTTTTTCCGAAAGCTTTATTGAGGTGTAATTTACATACTATCACATTCACTCATTGTAAGCGTTCAATTGACTGATTTTTAGTAAATTACAGAGTTGCGCAACGGCTGCCACTCTCCAGTTTTACATTTCTTTTACCCCAGAAAGATCCTTCGTGCCCATCTGCAGTCAATCCCCATTTCCGCCACCAGCCCTAGGCAACCAATATTCTGTTCTCCGTCTCTGTAGATTCGCCTCTTTTGGACATTTCATGTAAACGCAGTCACACAGTATGTGGGGTTTTTTTTGAATCTGGCTTCTTTCATTGAGCATAATGGTTTTGAGATGCATCTTTATTACGGCATATATTCACCGTTTGTTCCTTTTTATTGCTTAATAGTATTCCTTTGTGTGGATATACCACACTGTTGATTTTCCATTCATCTGTTGGTAGATTTTTAATTGTTTCCACTTCGTGGCTACTTTGAATCGTGCTGCTGTGCACATTTGCTTAGAAGGCTTTGAGGAGACATATGTTTTCATTTCTCTTAGGTAGATACCTAGGAGAGAAATTGCTGAATCATATGGTAATTTATGTTTAACTTTTTAAGAAACTACCAAAATTGTTTTCCGAATGGACTGCCGGATAGAGAATAGCCTACAGTAAAGCAAGGATGGGAGCCAGGAAACCGGTTGTTTAATTAACATAATTAATTAAATAAACCCACTGGGTTCGAGGAGAAAGAAGTTAGGACCGTCTCCAGGTTGGCACCAAAAAACCCTCATGGAGGACCCAGGCCAGGAAACCCTGGGCTGCAAACCCAGCCTTCCTGGCCACAGAGAGGCACAGAGAAGCCTGTCCCACCCCAACCCCTCCCTCCACACTGCCCAATCCCCAGGCAGCTCCCACGCAGCCAAAGCGTGGAAATCTCCAGTTTAGAGAAAGAATCAGCATCAGGCATGACTATCCGAAGCTACAGACCCTCTCCCCGCAGGGAGACGACACATTTTCTTTGCAATTAAAATTCCTTTGAAACTGGGACCAAGGAAAATTCAGAGGAGAGAGCGTTTTTCAACTGGGGGAGATACTCTTCTCAGCAATTACCATGTGTGCATTTTCACAAAAGCTGTTTCTCCTCCCTCCTTCTGCCAGGGCTCTGTTTCTGCTTTCACATCAGGGGTCCACCTTGGCCTTCATGAGTTTCCCCTGACTGGCTGGTGCTTCTCTGCCCCCTCTTGGGTGCTGAATCCCTTATACATTCCAGCCTTCACTTCAGGACTTTACTTACAATGGCACCCCCCATGAGTCCTCCTTTCCTAAACCAATGGCCAATTTGCTGTCACGTTCTATCTTTGTGTTCACCCTGGTCCTATCCTCTATCCCCTGCCATTGTCCCTCCTGATCCTACAGAGATCTTTCCCCTCCTCTGAGCTCATAGCCCCACCTCTTTGCACAGCTCACTGAGCTCTGACCACAGTGCTTTGTTGTATCTTGGCCTGCGAGTGTGATATCTGATGCATTAGAAGAGGCAGGGATGTTGGAAACCTGGGTCCACTTCATCCATTCAATCCATACATATTCTTTGAGCCATTACAATGTGCCATGCACAGTGCTAAACCCTAGAGACTAGCATTTTCTGGGTTTAGAAACAGGAGGCTAGGTTTTTTGGATCAACCCTTCTGCTGAAAAGAGCTAAGAATGCTAGATAAAACAGAAAAAACATCTTATTAAAGCATCAAAGCACTGACAAGTAAGCTCTTTGTAAGGAATTACCAGGAATTATTAGGTCAAAACTGAAGGGAAAACAGAAACCCAGAGAAGTTAGAGAGTGTAGAATCCGCTTTTATCCTGAGGGCATTTGCTGAATTTGTTTTTTGATGATCTCACAGCATAAAAGGAATTGAAATCAAAGTCCATGGCCTGCATAAGGTAGGCAGTCAAGTAGGAGATCCTTGTGGAAATAAGCTGGGACTCCAGAGGGCTTCACCCTTGGGATAAGGGTGAACCAAAGGTAGCCCAGCCTTGAATAATGGATTGGCAGCCTCATCCATACTACTTGGGTCTTCTAGGGAACTTCAAGCCTTGGATTTTTGTTTAAAGCAATCCCAGAATGGTAGCACCACAGCAAAATGCAAATCCTTTTTAGAAAAAAAAATATATATATATACCTTCATTCTGAATTTGAAATTCTTCCTAAAGGGAAAAAAAAAAAAATCCAATGACAATGGCCAACACATAGTCAAAGATAACCAGACATGCCAGAAAACAATGCTAATGAGCTAAGTATTAGAGGCACAACATGAGCAAACCAATGATATTCCCTGCCTCGTGGGACTTACTGCCCAGCAGAATAAACATCATCAAGGCCACTAACACCCTCTTCATTGCCTAAAGGAGTCACTTCTCCATCCTCAGTTTACCTCGCCTCTCCGTGGCTTTCAACATGCTGATCTCTAGTTCCACTCTTGGTTTCCATGACACCACGCTCTCTTGGATGGCCTCCAACCTCACTGGCAGGTTCTTCTCAGTCTTTGTGACTCCTTTTCCCTCTATCTCATCTCTGATATTGGAGTGCCCCAGGGATCACTTCTGGGCCCACTTTCTGTCTCTCCCCAAGTGAGCTCATTCATTTCCTCAGCATTAAATATCACTACATGCTGATGATCTCAGATTTATGTCTCCTCTCTTTGGAGCTCCAGACTGTTGCATTCAACTGCCAGCGACACATCTCCACTTACATGTCTCACGAATGTCTCAAACCTATCTAAAAAGAAATTCTTATTTCCTTCCCCAAGCTTCCCTCCCCTCATTCACTCCATCATGGTCAGTGTCACACTATCCAGGGTGAAGCCAAAAATCCAAGAGTCATCCTGAATCCCTGGTTTGAATCAGGGTGGTGATGGAGATGACACAAAGTGGCCAACTTAAGGAGCTATTTAAGATGTAAAATGAACAAGACTTAATGATAGATGGATTGCCCATTGGGGGTGCAGAGAGGACAATTGTCAAGGTCATGACTTCCAGCCTCTTGGTTTGGACCACCTGACAGAGATGGGTGCCATTCATGCAATGGGGCACCCAGGCAGAGGGCCAGTATTTTTTTTTAAGATTTTATTTATTTATTTGACAGACAGAGATTACAAGTAGGCAGAGAGGCAGTCAGAGAGAGGAGGAAGCAGGCTCCCTGCTGAGCAGAGAGCCTGATGTGGGGCTCTATCCCAGGACCCTGGGATCATGACCCGAGCCGAAGGCAGAGGCTTTAACCCACTGAGCCACCCAGGCGCCCCCAAAGGGCCAGTATTAAAGAAGAAGAACATATGTTTGATATGTCTGGTTTGAGGTTTCACAGAGGCATCTAAGTGGAGGTGTTGAATGGGCAATTGTATTTTTTTTAAAGATTTTATTTATTTATTTGACAGAGATCACAAGTAAGCAGAGAGGCAGGCAGAGAGAGAGAGAGGAGGAAGCAGGCTCCCCACTCAGCAGAGAACCCAATGTGGGGTTCGATCCCAGGACCCTGAGATCATGACCTGAGCCGAAGGCAGAGGCTTTAACCCACTGAGCCACCCAGGTGCCCCATATATTTTTATCTGTAGATTTCAGAAGGGAGGTTGAGCCTAAGTTGGGAGTCACCATAGTGTTCAGGGTAATTGGAGCCATTGTCATGGCTGAGATTGTGCAGGTAAAGATGGGGTTCTGACCGTCGGATGCAGGAACAAAAGCCAGGAGATGCAGAGGCATAATTAAGAAGGTAGGAAGAAACCCAGTTGTCTAGTTCGATGTCTCAAATACTGCTAAAAGGTCCAGTGGTAAAAGGTGGAGAACATCCATTGGATTTAGTAAGATGGAGGTCATTGGTGACCTCTGTGAGCCATCCTAACGAAACACTGGAGGATGGGAGCTAGGTGGACAGTTGGTTAAGAAGTGACTAGAAGGTGAGTAAAGGAGGCAGTAAGTATATACAGCCAGCTTTCAGAGAAGTTTGGCTGGTAAGGGATGGGGCTGGGAGGTATTGGGAGGCTTCTTTTTTTTTTTTTTTTTAAGATTTTATTTATTTATTTGACAGATGGAGATCACAAGCAGGCAGAGAAGCAGGCAGAGAGAGAGGAGGAAGCAGGCTCCCTGTCGAGCAGAGAGCCCGATGTGGGGCTCGATCCCAGGACCCTGAGATCTTGACCTGAGCTGAAGGCAGAGGCTTTAACCCACTGAGCCACCCAGGCGCCCCTGTGCGCTTCTTTTTTGTCGCTATTTATTTTATTATTTTATTTTATTTTATTTTATTTATCTGACAGAGAGAGCGAGAGAGCACAAGCAGGGGCACAGTAGAGGGAGAGGGAAAACTAGGCTCCCTGCTGAGCAGAGAGCCCGATGTGGGACTGGATCCCAGGACCCTGGGATCTTGACCTGAGTCCAAGGCAAACATTCAACCATCTGAGCCCCCCAGGTGTCCCTGTTGCTACTGTTTTTGAGATGGATTCTACTTGAGCACGTGTAATGCCAGGAGCCCATCAGAAAGGGGTGAAGATAGGGCAGGAGAAGTGAGAATTCATAATGTGAGGTTTCTCAGCTACCAGGGAGGTGTGAGTGGCTGCAGAACCCAGATCAGGGGACAAGAGGGACTTTCCCTCCATAGCAAAGGGCAGTGCAGATGGGGATAGCCAGGCTCCCTCCTCTTTAAGATAGGGATATAACAGAACCTGCCTTCTTGGTTGGGGGGAGGGGGGCTGGGTGGCACTCTGTGAATGGATGTTCTAACAGGCCCAGCCTGGGGAGGTAATGGCAGGTGATAAAAGCTCTACAAAGAGCCACTATTATTATCTTTCACTCTCACAACTCGGAAAGATTTATTATTACTCTCACAAGTGGATAATAATAATCAAACCTCACCTGCACTCAACTCTTTCCAGAGGATTATTTTATATTCACCATCTATTGGAGCCTCCCAACAAACCTGGAAAGATTTAACTTCCCCGTTTTACAGAGGAGAACACTGAGGCTCAGAGACGTGAAGTAACTTGCCTGGGGTCACACAGCTTGGAGCAGCAGAGTCAGGAGTCCAGTCCAGGTCCAGCTCCTGCACACTCCGTAAAGACGATGCAGGCTCCGGGTCTCACGACCTCCTTTGTGGCCCCGACGGTCTGGCCCTGTGCGTGAGCTCCATTTTCTTCCATGCTCTCTCCGTTCCCTGGAGATGGGGAATCCATGACTAGAATCTGTAGCTTTAAACTCAGGAAGGAGAGGATTAAGTTCGGAACAAGGTGCCAGGCTCAACTTGCTTCCTCTTTGCAACCCCAGACGGGAGATTAAGGAAGAAGATGCCCTATCTGCCAGCTCCATCGCTTGTCAGGAGAGAGAATAAAGGAAAATCTCCCTCAGCCCCAGCATCAGCGCTGTCTATCTGTCACCCCACACGGGGCCCCGTGCATTGTCGGGGGTGGGGGACGCGATGTGATTTGGCCAAACTGGTTTGCAGACTACAGCCCCAGCAGCCCCCACCTGAGAACATAGAACCTGCGAGAAATATTCTCGCCCTGTTACCTTTCCCCATCTGTCCCAGGCACAAGTCATAAAGAGTGTTCCCACGTCCAAGTGAAGACCCGGCTCTTTGCCAAGGTTGTACCTTGCTTTTCTGTCCTCTTCGCCATCCCTCCCATCCCCCACTCCCGCACTCTGAATATCCCTTCCTGCAAGACTTCGCTCCAGCTGGTCCCTCTGCCAGGCATCGGCTTTCCCCCTTGTTCTATATGGCGAACCCGTACTTCTCCTTCCAGGAGCAGTTCAAATGCCCCCTGCTGCGGGAAGCCCTGCTTGAGTCCCTTAGATAAAAGCAAGCCTTTACTGAGCACCTGCTATGCACTGGTCCCCGAGTCAGGCTCTGGGATGTAGTAGAGACACAGCAGATCCTGGCCCTGCCTCGGGAGGGAGAAGTGACGATGCTGAGCATGGGATGCTGAGCTGGGACCGTGGATGGGAAGTTGCAGAGGACGTGGGAAGCGATGACACCACATGGGCAGGCTTGGCGCAGGGGGAGTGTTGACTTTAGGTCCCAGGCCCAAGAACCCAAGGGATAGGCCGTTCCCACAGCAGACCCACCATCCTTGCTTCTCGCTGGTATGTTGGCTCTTCTGGGCGCTTGTGTGTGCCGCGCCATTCACCAACAAGCCACACAGAGTGGGGGGGGGGGGGCGGTAGGCAGCGTGGAGCAGAGGAAGCACCTGGTTAGGAGCGTGACTCTGATGTCAGAGGGCTCTGGGGACATTAGGTAAGTCACCTGACTTCTCCATGCCTCATCCCTCCGCAAAGTGGCAATGGAATTGTATCTGCCTCGTAGTGTCGTTCAAGAATTAAGTGGATTACACAAGTGAGATGCTTAGAATGGTGGTATCAAGCACTCAGTGCATGTTAGCTCTTTTATGACTAGTTGTTATTTTAATTGCCAGAAGATTTGGGCCCATCATCAGCTCCCCCTGTGCACTAGGGAAATTCATCCCCCTCTCCGAGCCTCTCTCCATCAGGAAAATGAGGAGCGAGTGCATTTCCAGCTCTGATATTCTGGGGTAGGAATGAGGGAGGTAGCATTGTAAGGCGGAGGGTGGTGTAAGAGAAGACCCAAGGGCAGAGCCGAGCACTAAGCAGCCCGGGGGGATCCCCAGGCAGCCTGGAGTGTTGGTGAGCCACGAAAGATAAGGTAGAGGGAGGGAGTTAGCAACCGGATCACGGAGGACCTTAAATGCCAAAACAATGCTTCTGAGAGGTGACAGGGCTTGATCAATTATTTGGAGACTGTGTCTAGTCATTAGGGAGATAATGGGCCCTCCAGAGAGGCAGCGATCTCCCCATTCCTGGAGGATAGGAGCAGAGGCTGAGATCTAAGACAGAACCAGACATCGGGTGGAGGAGCCAAGGTCTTAGAGGGCCTGAAACCCCCAGAAAGACTCTATGCCCCTCCGAGAGCAGCCATTGGGGGAAGGGGCAGCAGCAGCCCAGCCCTGGACTCGACTGCTTCCTTGGTGTGTGACCTTGGCAAGTGACCTCCCACTCCTCGGCCCCAGTTTGCCCATCTATAAAATGGGGGTGATGACAGTGTCTGCATCAGGGGTGGTGTGAGGATTCGATGGGACAGCATCTGTGTGCCTGTCATCACTGGGCTTACTGTGGCTCCTCTGCCTCAGTCTCCGGAAGCCTCTTCCACAGCTTGGCCTCTCTTCTCTCCTCCAGCCTAGGAGGAAGCGGTCGCACTGGAGTCTGGGGCTGACAAGGCTCCAGCCTGAAGCCTCCCTAAGGAGCTTGCCATGGTTACCAGCTGCCTGCAAGGAGAGGCCATAAATCCTTGTGCCCGGGGTGGTGGGAGGGAGGGACCCACGTGTGGGGCAGAAAGGGGGGGCAGCTAAGTAGAATTGAATCTTGTTTAAGGAGGAGGCCCACACCTCCCCGGGCCTGTAATTTACTGCGAGGTTGACAAGATGAAAGCGGAATTTTCAGTGGCATAATCGCTGGGACCTCGGGGAGGAACGGGAGATGAGCCACAAGGCAGGTGGCGGCGGCCGGGCTGTTAGCGAGCTCTCGGGCCCTGATCCCACTGTGGACACAGCAGGTGGCAGACCCAGGGTACAGGGCTCAGGGCCTGGCCAGGGCCAAGCTGGCTAAGCCTAGGGCTCAGGCCACGTCGTATCTGCTGTCATCTCCAGAGCTGAGGCCAGGCCCCAGCTTTTTCAGCAGATTTTATGTAGCAGAATGTACTGCCTGGGACGGTTGTGACAGCGGCTCCTGACAGGCCTCGGCTCGAGCCCCTTCCCGGGGACTGCCCTGAGCCAAAGGGAGCCGTCTTGCTCAAGGTGACCCCCTCTGGAGGGGTGAGCAGCCCACGTCAAGCGTCTGGTAGATGCTTAGATTCAAAGTCTGGTTCCCTTCCCTCAATGGGGAGCATCGCTGCTCTGTATGTCCGTGGACCGGCTGAGGCCTCTGCTGGGACAGCATCGCCATTCAACTTCCTTCTCACCCCCTCCGCACTATTCCCCACAATACTCCCCAGTAAACCTCCTGCAGGCGAATCTCTACCCCGGGGCCTGTTTCCAGGGAGCCAGACCTGAGGTCTTGCATCATGAGGAGGAGGCTTATTTTATTTTATTTTGTTTTTAAAGTGTACTTATTTATTTGAGAGAGACAGAACGTGCATGAAACAGCTCCATTTCACAGCTGGGAAGACCGAGGCCCAGAGGGTTGGGGGTGTGATTCAGCATCTGTTAGCAGGTGCAGAGGAGAGTGGGTGGAAGGGTGGAAGCGTGCTAGGGTGGAAGCCCATGGCTTCGGAGTTGGACTCTCAGCCACGTGGGTTAGAGCAAGACCTCTCCTCATCTCTGGTTTTCTTCAGTAGCAGGAGAGGCTAAAGCCCATCTCGCCAGCGTAGTGTGAGGATGGCCTAGAGAATGAGCCGTAAGAGCTCATGCTGGTTGTTTGTGGGGGCTGACTTCACACATGTCCTGATGACTCACCACAAGGTCAGGCTGTTCATGGCAGGTGCCCCGTGCTGGGTCTCCATTATGCCCCTTCCTGACCACCTTGTCCAAGGCTCCCAGGCCGGCATCAGAATGTGCCCGGGAGCTATCCCAGACGGAGGACAGGCTCAGACTTTCCTCGTTCAGGGCCCGGCTTCCCCACTTGCTGGCTGTAACCCGGAGTGAGCTCTTTCACCTCTCCGTGGCATGGCTTTGTCATGTGTAAAACAGTAATCAGCCTGTGGCACAGAGCAAGCAAGGGAACTCGTGTAAAGTGCTTAGCACAGTGTTCAGTAAGCACAGCTTCTTACTCCCAGCACCGGCGTACCTGGTGCCCTGTAAATGTTGTCCTATCAGCATTACTATCATCCTTCCTGAGCCAGATGCTCCGGGGGGACCCGGGGATGTGCATTTTGAACAAGTCTGCTTTGTTACACTGCCAGCATGACGCTGGTCCTCTAATGACCCCTAGAAATCACAATTTGACCTTTCCTTGTAAAGAAGCCCAGAGAGGGCGGGGACTTGCCCAAGGTCACCCAGCATGACAGGATCAAAGCCAAGTCCTAACCTAGTCCGCTCGCCTTCCAGTCTGGAGAGCGTTCTCCTGTACTGTAAAGGGACAGATTCCTTAATGTCATCTGCTCGGGTTGTAATAAAAATTAACTACCCTGAATATGTCATCATCAGAGCAGCTCCAAGACAGAGCAGGGACTCAGGGAGACAGATGAAATATATCAGATGTGCTCCTGGGGCACAGAAGCAGGATCTGTAGGGACTCTTTGGAAGGCCCCCTACCCTATGGGGCCCCCCACCGTCTGCTGCTCTCCTCTCTTGTTGGGGGTGGGGTGAGACTCACCACTAGGCACAGGTAGGTGCTACACAGGACTAAGCGAGCAGAGCCGAGAACGGGGCTTGGCTCTTGTCCAGCCCAGGTCCTCTCTCCCTGCCCCTCTTTGTGCATCCTACTGACAGCTGCAGGGCCACTTGGGGCCCCCTCAGTTCTAACCCCAGGCCAGAGGGTAGTGTTTGACCATTGGGGGTGGTGAGAGGTGAGTCCCCCTCTCCCAAGGCTGCTAGCGCGGCAGCTGGGTGCTCCAGGGCAGGGTCTCTGCTGGCGAGCCCCGTCTCTGCCCCAGGGATCCACTGCAACAAATAAGCTATTGTAGGCTCAGGTCTGGGGGACCCTCCCTCCGGCTGGAGCCTGTGTTCCAGGAACTGGGTGGGGAAGGGAGAGACCCAGAGTGGGCACTGGGCCCCTGCTCAGATGTCAGAGCTGGAATCATGTTGTGAGAGCCGATGAAGCGGACAGACCATCAAGGAGGTGGGACGGGGGAGAAGGAGGTGGGAAGGGAGGGAGTCACTGACTAGAAGAGCAGGAGGAAGTGGGAAAGAGAGGAAGAAGGAACATGGCTGGAACGGAGGTAGAGGCCATAGTGCGTCCATGCCCTGGTGTACTATATAGCAGTGAAAAGGAACATATGCAAGAACAGAGACGAATCTCAAAAACATAACGCTGAAAAAAAGAAGCAAAATGCGAAAGAGGATTCCACCTGCATCAGGCTCAAATACAAGCAAAACTAAACTTAGACTTTAGGAGGACATAATGGGGTGATAAACTATAAGGAAAGGCCAGGAACTAGTTATCGTACAAGCCAGGAGGGAGGAAAGCAAGGAGTCGCGGTCAGGGAGGAACACAGCAGGGGGCTTCTAAAAAAGGGGGACAGGGGCGCCTGGGTGCCTCAGTGGGTTAAAGCCGCTGCCTTCGGCTCAGGTCATGATCCCAGGGTCCTGGGATTGAGCCCCGCATCGGGCTCTCTGCTCAGCAGGGAGCCTGCTTCCCTTCCTCTCTCTCTGCCTGCCTCTCTGCCTACTTGTGATCTCTGTCTGTCAAATAAATAAATAAAATCTTTTAAAAAAATGGGTCATTTAAAAAAAAATAAAAAAGGGGGACAGAGCAGAGGAATCCTAAAAAGGGGGGCCCATTTTTGGTATTTTGATGAACAGATGGATCCACAGGTTTCCTTTTCTATCAGTGACCACTGACCCCTGTGCTAAGTACCATACCTGAATTACTTTGTTTAATCATTTGTTAAACTCCGCATTGATGATTTGGGCACTTTTGGGCAGGAATGTTGAATTTCACGATTTCCACTGATGAAAGAGGAGGAGGGAGAGGGGAGGAGTGAGAACAGGCGAGGCGGCTCCGGCGCAAGAGAGAGAAGGGGTTCCTGGGGCCATGCTTGGCTGGTACCACAGCAGGGCCCTGTCCCCCATCCGGCCGCGTTTGTGAAATGGAATAAATATTGACACGGCCAGGATGGTATTCAATTTGTCCTGATCACTGGGCTGCGGTGAGTTCTGACAGGACGCGGTGTAAAACAGCAGCCCAGGATGTAATTTCTACTGTCAACATGATGTACAGCGGACTCTGCCTGCGGCACCGGCGGGTGGGGGCAGGGCGGGCGCTGGGCGGGGAGACAGGTACAGGCCCGGGGCATCTGGGGTGGAAGGTTCTGGGCAGGCCAGCCCTGGGTAGGCGAGCAGTGGCAGCCAAGGGGCATGTGTGTGGATGTGTGTGTGTGTGTGTGCATGCACCTGTGTGTACATCACTTGCATGGGAGGCTGGGGCTTGAGAAGAGACCCAGGCATAGGGTGAACTTTGTCAGGAGATGCTGGGGAGTGGGGAAGGACATGGTTCCCGCTCAGAGCCGAACGCAAGCCTGTCCTTCCTGGCAGTCACCAAGCACCCCCTTTGCCCATCCTCGCGGCTTTCCCTCCCCTTTGGCAGCCTGTTTGAATTCCAGATCTACCACCAACTAGCTGTGTGACCTTGGACTAGTCCCTCAACCTCTCTGAGCCACTGTGATTTCTTCAGAAATGTTGAAGAGAGCTGTGAGTTGGGGGAATTCAATCAGACCACTGACATTAAAGTGCTCTGCATAGAACTAAGTGTTACCTCTTACGATTAGCTGATTGGATGGTACCACGCCTGGCACACAGTAAAAGCACAGTGTAGTAATGCTGTCTGTCCTTATTCTCACTGACTCGGTATCTGCTCAACATATGCAACCTGCCTTCCTCTCTGCCTTCAATTCCTTATATCCGCCAGGGCTGTTCTCCCAGAGGAGCAAGGCTTGGGACAAACCCAACTGGGTCCCACTGCCCCTTCATCCTTGCCAGAGGGAGGTGAGATCGTGAAGGGGAGGAGTTATTGTGAGCAGTAGGTAAGGTGGGGCCCAAAGCAATAGAATAGTGCGAGGCTCTTAGCAGGTGATCAATAGACATCAGCTAGAACAAAACAAAAGCCCCAAGTCATTCTTGATGTCGTCCCCCCCATTCACTATGTCTGATCCATCACCAGGTCTGGTCTATTTGCTTCCTAAATATATCCTATCTGTCACCTCTTTCCCACTCCACGGTGGCCTCCCTGGTCTGAGCCCCCTCCCCCCAACTTCTGGCAACACTGTCACCACCTTGCTCACTGGTCCCCTGCTTCCTGTCCTGCACATCAGCCATGTAGCCTTTAAGTGGCAGACTCGGCGATCTTGAAAACACAAATTTGATCACATCTCCTGTGTTCTACCCCTTCCCATGGCTCTTGAGCCAGAATCTAAAGTCCTTACGCTGCTTGTAAGTGGTCTCGCCCCCCACGCTGTGCTCTGGCCCCTGAGCTTGCAGGCCCTGGAATGGGGCTTTGCTGGGTCTGTTATTCACAACTTGTTTGTCCTCTCCTCCTTAAGATTCAGCTCAAAACCCCTTTCTCAGGGGACGGTCCCTCACCGGCCCCATCCGTCCCTAATGAGATTGTGTGCCCTGCTAAGTGCAGGGGTTCTTATACTTTGTGGTTGTGGAACATTGTACATTTACCTGTGACATTACTGGGTTAGTGAACATCATTCACACATACACACACAATGGAAAGCCATGGCCCAGGGACTTCGATTTACCCACTGCTCCATACTTAGCCTCCAGCACAATGCCTGGCATACAGTAGGCGCTCAATAAATATTTGATGATTCAGTAAGCAGACGAAGCAGAAGGAAATAGTGCCATCGAAGGGCATTCTGGGGGAGGGTAGTGTGGCAGTAACCAGGCAGCCCCATCATCTGTCCTTCTGTTTGTCTGTCCATCCATGCATTTTTTCGTCCATGCCCACATACGTTCAGTAGCGCCCACTCAGAGCACGGCACAGAGGTATGGATCCAAGGGCATAGAGTGGTAATGGAGGCGCCCAGAGCCAGCAGGCAGGCTGCTGAGGCCAATCCAGGGAGAATCTGGTTCTAAGCCAGGGCTCTGATGAGCGAGCTCATAGGAGTCTGCGGGAGGAGGCAGAGAGACTGTAAGGAGGAGAAGGCAAGTGGTCTGTGCGCAGAAGGGTGGGCCAGAGTTGGGCATGAGGCCGCAAAGGAGACGAGATTCCTGGCAGGGGCAAAGGCCCTGAGGCACGCAAGTAGGGAACAGTGGGCGGAGCCCCTGCCCAGCAGACAGGCACAGGAGAAGACGTGGTGGCAATCACGTAGCGTGGGCAGGTCCAGATCTCACAGGGCCTTGGGCAGCCGTGGGTGGAGTGGGTAACAGTACAGGCCTTGGAGCTGACAGCCCAGGGCTCAAACCCCAGCTCTTTCTGCCTCAGTTTGCTCATTTGGCAAATGAGGGCAAAGATTACCTGCCTCGAAGGGTAATGTGGACGTGTTTTGAGCACGAAGAGCCCTTTTTGATTCTGGAGGGTAACTAATGAGTGGTAACTAACTTTATCTTGAAGGTGAAAGCCAGTCGGGGAAGGTTTTGAACTGGAGAACCTTCCAGACTGAGCTGGGCTTCACAAAAACATACCTGTGCTCAGCAGAGCCTGGGGGCTAAGACTGGGGGGGGCCCTTGGAGCAGCCTTTGCAGGTGGGGTGACCGTGTGAATGGCGTGGGTATAGCCCCAACTGTGCTCATCCCCTCTCCCCTGATCTCCCACCTTTGCCCCCCCTAGGTGATGGTCCAGCTACCAAGCCCAGAAGCTTTGGGAGGTCCCGACCCCCCACACCAACACACTCAGAGATGCAAGCCCACCCCACCCCAGCAGTACACTGCTGAGCTTAGAGGACATGGCATCACACCCACGGCCCCAAAATAGCCCATGGGCTCAGCCCACACAGAGCAGACTCCTACCCGGTGCCTCACCCCACACTTACGGAGCGTTTCCAGTGTGCAGGGCTGCAGAGCACGCATCATTACTGACACAGAGGCACACATGTGTTCACACTTGCCAGGGCACACCAGGCAATAACTAGTCTGCGCTCTGGTTTAGGGCTTCATGGTGCCCTCCACCTGGGAGGGGTGGGCGCGAGGCAAGAGAGGTGAGCAGAGACAAGGCAACCCTTGGACAATGCCTCAACAGCTCCCGCGTTGCACTAGGATCCCTTCTGGCCTGAAGGGAGAGCACTGAGCTGGAGAGATAATTTTCCCCCAGGGAGAAGAAAGCAGCCAAGCACAGAGCTCCAGGCTCAGGATCCAACAGGCACAGTGCCCCTGGGGACTCGGACAAGGCAGACAGGAGCCAGTCTGCCAGGCTCAGCTGCTGCTGGCAGCCCAGCCTCACCGCTGGAGCTAGAGGCGGGGGTGGGGGGGACCGCCCTGGCCCGGACAAACCTTCACTCTTCTTGGAACGAGGTGTGCTTGTGGGCCCTAGGGCAGTTGTTAAATAAGCGCATGAGTGAATAAATGAATGAGCAGACAAATATCTGTGAAGCCTTTTACCTGGTCAGGACACCTGGTACAAAGTGGGGACCCAGTAAGCAGTTGCCAGGTGACCAGAAATGAGAACGATGGTCAGTATCCTCCCGTCAGCTAATATTATTGCCGGACACCATAGATCCCACCACGTGCCTCATCCCCGAGAATCCTCACATGGACCCTAGGAGAGAAGCCCCGTTAGCCCCACTTTTCAGATGAGAAAACAGAGACTCAGAGAAATGGAGCACATGACCAAGGTCAAACATGCAGTGACCGAACTGGGACTCAAAGCCTGGTCTGACTTTGGACCTCATCATTGTAGTTCCCCTGAATGTTAAATCCTGCCCCGGAGAGAGGGGCTGGGAAGGTTGTCAGGAACTTTAGGGAGGAGGCAGAGGTGAGGAGGTCCGGGCTGCGCCATGAAGTGTCCCCTGCTTTATGCTGCCTGCGGGTCACTGTGCCCAGCCCTTCTTGGTCTTGGCAGACAGAGAGGCTAGGAAATGAAGGCAGATGGGTAGGATAAGAAGCCCTTCCTCTGTCCCCAGGGAGACGGCCAGATGACAAAGGAGGGCCCGGAGCCTCTAGCTGGCAGGCATACAGCCTTGCAGCAAAGATACCAGGGTTTTGAGAAATCAAGAAAGGACACGCAGGCCACCCAGCCTAGACTCTGGAAGGACATAGTGTGGACAGTGACAGTGATGCCCAGAGCATAGATGAGGCCACAGCCAATCAGCAAGGCTGGCAGGTCCTCTCTGAGAGGGAAAGAATGTTGCCCAAGCAGCTCCTAGTATCTATCTGAGGCAAGACTCTCCAGAGTTCCTTCCAGGGTCCAGTTCTGTGCTTGGCCCTGCCAGGCGTGTGTGGGAAGGAGCAGGGAGGGATGGAAGAAAGGAGAGTCATGGCTTCTGTCCTCCAGAGCTTGCCATCACAACTGACACCAAACTCCAGAGAAGACTCAGCCAGACGGGTCTGAGGGAGTTCAGAGGAGAGAGAATGAATCTGGAGAAAGTAGGAGTTGGAACTGGATCTTCAAGGCCCAAAGTGGGTAAAGCCAGTGGTTCAACAACATTATCCAAGCCACAGATTTGTACTGTCCTTCTTAGTAAGTCCCTGTGGTCTCTTAGGGGTGGTGGCTTCCCTCGTTGTTCCAAAATGGCTGCTATAGCTCCAGCCATCACCTCCTCAGACGTGCAGAAAATGAAAAGTTTCTCCTCAAACCATGTCTTTTTATGATTTTTTAAAAAGACTTTATTTATTTGAGAGAGAAAGAGAGAGAGCACAAGCAGGGGGAGCAGCAGAGGGAGAAGCAGGTTCCCTGTGGAGCAGGGACCCTGATGCGGGGCTTGATCCCAGGACCCCAGGAAGTCAGATGTTTAACCTACTGAGCCACCCAGGGGCCAAAAGGCATCTCTTTTTACAGAACAAAAAACAATTCCCAGAAGCTCTCCAAGAGTTATCTCTTTAGATCTCACTGGCCCGAATTGTGTCATGTGATACTTTCTAAACCAATCACTGGTGGGGAGAGAGGAATGATTCTCCTTGGTTTAGACTAAGCAGTGTTCACAGAGGCGGAGCTGAGCACATGGCGAGGCTTGGGAGTGAATATTGAAACAGAACTGAAACAAGAAAGGACGGGGAAATGAATTGGCTGTTAGCAGTTGGCTAATCTATATTTCCCATCCCTCTCTTTTATATACCACAAAACCCTAGACTGCTTGGCTAGGGGTGAGGGCTGGGGGAGCAGGGAAAAGGAATCTTCAAAAAATCCCCAAAGGGACTGTCACCCACCCCCACCTGTATCTCTGCCTCCCTGCCTCCCAGTCTCTCTTGAACCCACTCCATTCAAGCCTGCACACCCCCATGCCTCCAAACTAGCTTTGATCAAGGCCGCTCATGACCTCCGTGTTGCTGGAACCAATGGTCAATTCAAAGTCCACATCTGACTTGACCTGGCAGGAGGATGACCATACAATTCATCATCTAAACTGGGAGAAGCGGGGGTGGGACACTATTGGCCATGATGCCGGAACCACAGATGTAAAGCTGGACTGTCACAGGCAAAGCTGGGCAGACGGTCACTCACCCGACACAGCAGTCTGCACAGTAGATGACCCCTCCTCCTTCCAGCACGGTCTTCCATGAGCTTCCAGGAGAACTCCTCTCTCTGTGCCACTCCTCCCTTGCCTTTCTCTTCCCTCCTCTTCAGCCTCCTTCATGCGGCCGTCTTCACCTCCCCGAACTCTGTAGTGAAGGTGCTGGGTCTCTTCTCCACTTGCACTCAAGCCTTCGTGGGCTTGTACGAGCTCATCTCTAAATATCATCCAAGTTCCCAGATGCTCCCCTGCAGCCAGGCGCCCCATCCTGGGCTCCTGACTTTAGGTGCCCTGGCCTGCTCCACGTGGCTACTGGATATCTAACAGGCATTTGAATGGAACACATTCCATGTCTGCTCTGCCCACAGCTGCCTTCAGCTTGGGGAGAGGAAACCTCACCATTCCCCTTACTGAGGCAGCCTGATGACCGTGCTTGGTTCCTCTTTCCCTGGCATCCCATCTCGGACCCACAACATAGCCCACGGCACAGCTTCACTTCTCGGCACCTCCACGGCTCCCCCTTGGTCCGAGACACACTCATTTCTTGTCTGCATTATTGAAATGGGCCCCCAGCTTCCCCCTATTTCGAACACAATAGCTAGCCACAATGATCTTTTAAAATAGAAATCAGATGATGCCATTGTTCTGCTCAAACCCTTCCAGGGTAGGGGACCCATCTCACGGTAAAAACCCAAAGGAAACCCTGCAAACCCTGATGCCCCCCTCCATACTTTCTCTAACCCCATCTCCTGCTACTCACACCCCATCACTCCACTTCAGCAACAAGGGGCTCCTTGCTGTTCCTCCTGCACACCAAACATGCACTGACCTCAGGACCTTTGCACTTGCTGTTCCCCCAGCCTGGAATTTTCTTCTCCCAGCGATGTGCAGAGCTCCCTCCTTCCCTAACTTTGGATCTCTGTTCAAATGTCACCTTAGCCATGAGGCCTTCCCTGACCACCTTCCATAAACTATTATTTATAATAGATGATTGAGAGAGAGAGAGAGAGAGAACAAATCCCTCCCCCCCGCTCTAGCACTTCCCATGCCCCTTACCCTGCTTTGTTTTTTTTTACAGCATTTACCACAAACTGTCATGTTATTTATTTATTTGTTTATTGTCTGTCCCCCATTAGACTTGCAAGGGCAAGACTCTACCCATTATTTTTCATTGTGCCTAGAACGGCGCAGAGTGGAAACTCACAAATGCCTACGGAATGAATGACTTCCATGACTGCAGACACAGGCCCGCATGCACATAGGAATCACGTAGGCCTACGAGGTGGTGAGAGCACACAGATCAGAGGAGCTGAGGCTGGAGAGTGGAGAGGGCAAAGCCAACATTTATTGTGCTTGACGTTTAATCCCATGGGATGAAACAACCGTGCAGTAGGTTGAGACCTGCGGCCCGAGAAAGCCACCAACATGCTCATGATCTCCTGGGAAGGCCTGGCAGATCCCACGGCAGGCCGAAGTCTCCCCAGCAGCCTCCCCTGAAGGATTGAAGGCCAGGATGGGGTCCTGCGGTTACACCGCTCAGAAAACGCAGCTGGAGCAGGAAAAGGAGAAAGGGAGGGAGAGAGGAGGCTGAACTGTCTGCAGAAGGCCTGGCAGGGCCAGGCAGAGCTGTGAATTGGCAGGTGGCCAGCAAGCCTGGCCAACAGGTCTGAGAGAGGCCCCATGGGCGGTGGGACGGCCTGGGGAGGAGGGAGAGGCAGGACTAGGAGGCCCTGCCCCTCAACCCATCCTGTGGGACCAGCCAAGTGGGATGCAGCCACCCAGGCCCTGCCAAGCGTGGCCCCGGGCACTGGGCTGCACCACTGAGAGGGGTGACTTTTCTTGTTCCTTCAAAGGTGCCCCGCACCCAGCAGAATCCGAGCCTGGGTTCCACACCACACTCGGCCACCAAGCATCCTATGCAACTTTGGACAACATTCTGGATTCCATTTTGCCCCTCTCGAAAGTGGGATTCAACCTCTGGCCTTTGCCCCAGGCAGTCCTTCCACAGAGAGCTCCTTCTCCTCCCCCACACCCCAAATCCCACATGTCCAAATCCTTCTTTCACTTTGACTTCAAGAGCCACCTTCTCTACAATGCAGTCCATCCGCTGTGCCCCACTGTGCTGTGCTTGGCTCTCCTGTGTTGAAGGACATTCATCATGAAATCCCCTTATGGCCAGAGACCATTTCGGTCTCCTGTGGGTTTTGCCTCCTTAAATTCCTCCAAGCACTTCTCTGCACGCACAGAATATAATGCAAACTGCTTTCCCTCTCCCAGTCTGGCCTGATCTGGCCTGCGTCCCTCAGTCCTGACTCATCTTCAGCCACGCTCTTGTTCTGCACAAGCCACAGTGGCCTTCTTGTTCTTCTGCAGGTTATTACAGCCTCTGGACCTTTGCATGTGCGATTCTCTCTGCATGGAATCATTTTGTGCCAAGCTCCTTCTCATCTTTCCAAATCAGCCAAATGTCACCTCCTCCGACAGGCCCTCCTTGATAGCACATCTATAATAAGACACCCACTCCAGCCTTTCCATCATTCTCTTCCTCCCCCTTTCCTGTTTTATATTCCTTCTCATCACTTATCGCCCCCAGAAATTATATGGTAGATTTCTTTCCTTTATAACTAGAAGCTCAACCCCGTGAGGACCAGGATTTTTTGTTTCTTGCTTTGTTCCCAGTGCCCAGTGCAGGCGCTGGCATCAGGGAGATGTGGTAAATATTTGTTGAATGAGTAAATGACTAACCAGGAGAAATGCATCTTTGTCCTGATATATAACTGAGGAACTGATTGTATCTTGCTGTCTGGAAAGTATGTTGAAGGAATGAATGAACGCATGCATTTCTGTCTCCCCACTTGTAGTAGATGCTAATGTTTGATGAATGAATGAATGACAGAATCTTTGAAAAGGGGGTGTAAAGAAAAGGAAGGAGGGAGAGAGAAGGAAAGAGCAGTAACAGGGTGCCTGCAAACACTGGGGAGCGCCCCTTGTTCCTACCTCCTGCTCTCCCCAGACATGGTCCCAGCCTCCTCCCATGCCCACCCTCCTGCCAGCCCCTCCCCTCTGCATCCCTGCAGGGCTGTGATGGGTCCTGGAACTGCCTGATGGAGTCAGGGGAACAGTTCCTGCTGAGCCCGCAGGGAAGTCATAAGCTCCAGGAAATGAAGGCTGCGGAGCGATGCCTCCTCCTCACCCATAACTCCAGCCTCATTACAACTGGCCCAGGCTGTAACGGGGGAATCAAAGCCGGATCCCCAGAGGCGGCATATCTCCAGGATCGCAGAGCAGGGCCACCAGGGGAGGGGGGCACCTCATCCCTTGGCTCTGCCTTCATGCCTAGGCCCCACAGAGTGGGTGCGGAAGGGGTGAGACGGGGCGCTGGGGACGCTCACACCAGTGTCATGGGCCCTCCTGGCCTCCATTCGTTCAGGGTGCCGCCAGCAGGGAAAGAGGGAACACCATGGTGCCATGTTCCGGACTCCTCCCTCCTCTCTTCCCTAGGGGCTGTAAGGTTTTCTCCTTCTCACTGCCCTAAGATACTGCTTTAACCTCATCACCATCCCCCCTTCCAACAGATGACTCCCTACTCTGAACCCCTCTCTAAGGAAGTTCCTTTGCCCATGTGGGGAAGGAACACTGGGGAATCAAACATCTGCAGAACCGGTATAAAAAACCAGTCTCACAGTTGCTATGACTGACACAACTTAGTTAAAGGCAGGAGAGCCGCCCGCGGTACTCCTGGATCACATTTCTTCTGCCCCAAAGATTCTGGCCGCCTCTTTATTCTGCCAGAGGACCTGGTCCATCCTCTGCCTAGCCACATACCCCATGTTTGCAACCGAACTCCCCCAACCAGCCAAATGCCCCCTAGGCAGCCTGCACACTCCTTGGCCATGATGCCCATCCCTTTCTTCCCAACCACTCAGAAGCCCCCTCCTCCAAGAAGCAACCCAGATTCCCTTCCACCCACCATCCCCTTCCAGACACCGGTGCCCACTCTCTTCCCCGAGTCCTTCTTAGAGCTCTGCTCACACGCCACCCTGCGCTTATGTCGCCCACCCCGCTAAACCGGAAGCTTACTTGTCTCTGTCCTAGCCTCCAGCCCAAACCTGGCCGAGCCGATGCTCAGTGGAACTGAGTCGTTGAACTGAGCTGAACTGGGCTTGGGGAGAAGAGCGGGGATTGAGCCCCTCACCTCCACTCACTCTTGTCAGTGCCTAAAATCCCTCCATTAAAGCAGCATTGCTGTCCCCTGTAAACACCCACATTAAGCCATTATTCATCATTATGGCTTGAGTAGGAGTTAGTCCCTCAGATCCTTTCGTGCTGAAAGCAGGATCTGATGGAGGTGAGGGAAGGAGAGATGGATTGATCTGGGGACAGCAGTGCTGGTCCAGGAAGGGGGAGCAGTGTCTCTCAGATGCTATAAAAGGAAGGTTTTCTGGGGGAATGTGGAGACATTGTGGCAAGCTCAGAGGGGTTGTGGTCCTGCCCAAAGTCACTTAGGGAACCTCCATGCAAGGGCCCCTGGGATTCAGGTCCTCCACCGTTGAAGGGGCCCATGCAGGCACTAGCAAGAGAACAGAGGGCCTTCCCTGGGCTTCTGTTTTGGGTGGAATGACCTCTCACCTGCTTTGAGTAGGTGTGAATGTGGGTGGCAGGCTGGGTGCAGGATTCTGTGCACCCAGGAGGCCTGGGTCCTGGGGGCCCTTGAAGACCCCTTCTAGAAGGACCTGCTCCCTGTCTGGGGTGGGGGATTTCCAGGGGGTGGGCTGGGGTGGACAGATTGCCAGCCAGGGTCAGGGGAAGCAGCTGGGAAGGTCCCTGCTCCTGTGGGCTTGAGGGCTGGTGGAGGACCCTGGAGAAGGAGCTGGGCGAGGGGTCATAAGAAAGTCGGGGGAGGCTGGGGGAGGACAGGTGTGTGATGGAAGTTGAAAGTTGAAAGGAAGCATCCACGGCTGGAGTGGGGGGGTAGGTGGGGGAGGGGCAGACCTACTAGACCGGAGGCCCAAGAAGGTGGGGGACCCCTAAGGATCACAACGGGTGTTTAACTGACGCCTAAACGTCGAGAGGTCCACTCAACCTGCCCTGCCCCCACAAGGCGCCTCCTCTGATGTTCTCTTGTTTCTCTCGCAGGCTCCGGGCCGGGTCGGGACCGCCCCTAGCCCTCCAGGGATCTGCCGGGCCCCTACCAGCACCCCTCTGCGCGGGGACCATGGCGCACACCCGCCTCGGGAGCCGCGGAGGCGCCGCCTGGTGATCCGGCCAAGGCGGCAGCGAGGGGGGCGCGGGCGGGGACCCCGGGGGCCGTCCATGCCCCGGGTGCGGCCGCGCCCCCTCCCCCTGCAGCCGGGCGCCCCCGCCGCTGGGCGGCGCGCAGGGCGGCGGGCCTGTCCGGGTGCCCCGTCGGGGGCGGCGCCCCGGCGGCCGCGCTGAAGCCACCATGTGACGTGGTGCCGCTCCGTCGTGCCACCGAGCGGCGACGCCCCGGTGCCTCCCGTCCAGGCTCCTGGGCCCCCGGTGCAGGCCAAGCATGAGGCCGCGGCCCGACGGTCGGGGGCTCCGGGCGGGAGCCGCGCTGTCACCCGCGCTGCTGCTGCTGCTGCTGCTGCCGCCGCCGCCACCGCTGCCGGGACGCCTGTGGGCGGCGGGCACACCCGCGCCGGCGGCACCCGGGGCTCGGCAGGACGGCGCGCCGAGCGCCGGGCGCGTGAAGCGCGGCTGGGTGTGGAACCAGTTCTTCGTGGTGGAGGAGTACACGGGCACCGAGCCCCTGTACGTGGGCAAGGTAAAGTGGGCCCCCGCACCCGCTGCCCCGCGCCCAGGACCCCGGAGACGCTAGGGACCCGGTTCCCCCAAATCCCAGTCCCCGGTCCCTCCTCCCAGCCCGCTCCCGGCTTGGGGCAGACAGCAGGGTGGCGCGCTCTGCTCGCCCCTCCCTGTCCCAAGCCCTCCTCCTATCCCCCTCCTCTGCGCATCTCAGAGCAGAGCAGAGAGAGCTAGTAGGTAAACCCAGGCCGTCTTACAGCTGATGCATCTAGAATGTAGAAACGAGTTTGCAAATCTGATCATGTCACATACATACTGTCCCCGCTCTGCTTAGACTTCTTCAGTAGCTCCTCATGCACTTGGGGTCAAGTCCAAATTTCACCGGGTTGCCTACAAAGATCTGGGTCCCCTGTAGCCTTACCTCCTGGCACACACTCCTCTGAGTTTCAGGCCCAGGGCTCTTCTGACGGTCTTCACAGTGCCCTGCTCCTGCCACTGCCCCTTCCCTTTGTCTGGGTTATTTCCTCTCCCTGAACAGGTCAGTCCTGCTCCTGCTTCTGCTGATTAATCTATACTGACACTCAGGTCTCCACTCAAATGCCACATGTCCAGAGAGGCTGGCCTGACCACACCAGGCTTAGATCCCCTGGATATGGCCATCCATCCTTGTCACATGCCTTCCAACGTCCCCATAGCTTTCCTTCATAAGACTTAATTATGCATGTGTGTGTTTGATTATGCAGTTAATGTATATATTTCCTATCAGACCGTGTTTGTTTTCCTCACTGTCAAATCCAGCACTCAGCACACATATTGTTCATAAACTGTTCGTATTAAATGAATGAATGAATGAATGAATGAAAGCTACTTTCTCAAACTGAGTAAATGATGGTTAATGAGGCTAAGCATCTGTGCCTTAGGAGTATGTGAAGCTGGGAAAGATTTTTGTTCAGCCATTCAATTCCCAGCCCATCATGGGTGCGATGCCAGAGAGGCAGAGGCAAATAAGATCCAGCTTCTGCCATCTGGGGGCTCCCCAAAGTAGCAGAGAGCTTTGATACATGATTCACAGGTGGGCACCTAGTACTGAGCAGACATTCAGTAAATGGTATCTGTTGGCTGGCTTCATGGAGGAGAACACATGTGAGCAGGGTTTTGATGTATGAATAGGAGCTCATGAGAAAAATAGGAGCTGATGAGAAAAAGGGCATACATAGCCCGTGCAAAGACTTGGAGGCCTGAGGGAGCCTGACTGAGTTAGAGACTTGTCAGCAGTTGAAGTACTGAGGTGGAGGGTGCTGGAACTCTCTGATTTCTGCCTGTCAGCCTTCCAGGAAGTTTTGGTCAGCAGAGATGGGTCAGGGGACCAACTCTGGAGTTTCCTGTGTGCTTAATGGGTCTGAGAATTGGAAGTTTGATCAACCTTCTCAGGTCAGAGGCTCAGGGATCAGGGAGGGGAGGAAGGGCTTGATGTAAATCTCCTGGTTTGTTTTGTAGGAAACCTAGATTTTCTCTGGTCTAGACACAATAATCCCTGGTCCTTGGCTACCTTCCCCTCCATCCATGTCCTTGCTCAAGGTCACCTGGCAAACTAGTGGCAGAGCCTAGGGCTCCTGACTTCCAGCCAGGGCAGTGAGATAGTGGGGCTGACAGAAGGGGGTGAGGGGTTGGGGAAGGAGGGACCAAGTCTGTCTCTTCATCTGTAATGGGGGGGCTAAGAGAGCCCATTTCCTAGGGTTGCTGAAAGGATTAAGGAAAAAGACAGCATATATGGTGTTCAGACCGCAGTCGGGTTAGTTGTTCTACATTGTTTTCTCGTTATTCTCATATGAAGCATTTAGTCCTTAAATGGCAAGGTAGAAATCATCATTCCCTTTTGGAGCAAGGAAACCAAGACTGAGAAAGGGCAAAGTCCTAAAGGGGACAAGCAACTTGACCAAGGCTTGAACCTGTGTGTGTGTCAGAGGCCAGTCCCAGTCTGATTCTCCCAACGTCTCCGAGACGTCGGGCCTGAGAGGTGGACTTGAGTCCAGGAAATCCCCAGAGAAGCAGGGAAAGACATCTGCCCAAATGTCAGCTTGGTGCTGTCAGGTACCTGATCTCTGTCGTCTGCCCAGCAGTTGGGGCTCCCAGGCCTCCCCATCCCCCATGTCCTGAAACCAGGAGAATCCACTGCTGACTCAGCACTTTGCCTGTAGCTCACTGGCCCTTGGCATCTCAACAGCCTAGGGGGACCCCCACCCCATCTCCAGGAACCAGAGTCAGTGGCCTTAGGAAGTCCTTTCATTATAACACCAGGAAACTGAGGCCAGAGGCAGAGAACATCAGACCAAAGTCTCCCAGTAACATGGTGACAGAACCAACCCTAGAAACCAGATTTCTGGACACCAGCTTGGGGCCCAGGGCAATGTGAATGCCCTTGACCATGAGCCAAGCATTGTGCCAGGCCCGGGTGTCTTTCTTCTCCTTGGGACAACCTCTCCTAACATCCTCATGGCTGCCATGACCATGTTATCCCCCTCTTCCATCATCTTCACCCAGAGCCACCCTTCCTTCTTCCCAGAGTGCACCTCTGCAGGGAAGAAAGAGAATTTTCCATCTCTTTGCAAACATGTGCCCAGAGCATACTGCCTTCAGAAAGGTGGTATATAGTATGTGGTTCGAGGGGGACAGTTGGAGCCAGAGCTGCTGGGGGCTCAGATCCCAGCTCTGCCCCTTATTATCTCTCTGATTTGGGGCACTTTACTGAACCTCTCTGAACCTCAGGTTCCTTATCTGTTGTTGAGTGAGGCCTTTACTAGCCCGTCCTCAAAGGGCTGTGGTGAGGAATTACTGAGCTGGTATAGGTCAAGAGCCAAGAAGAGCCAGCGCCTGGCACCTGGCTTGTGCTGGATGTTAGCTTTTGTAATTATAGGTCTTGCCTGCTATTTCCACCAGCTTGAGCCTCCCAGCTACACAGACACTCCCAACCCCTTCCCCAAACCCTGGAAGCCTTCTGGGCAACCCATGTCCCAGGATTCTCCACCCCAAGTGGTGGGGGGCGGGGTGGGGAGAGGTGGTCGCTTAGCCCACCCCTCACTCAGTATGCAATTGGAATATGAGGAATACGGGTTTGCACTTTTAAAAACCACCTGTCCCCTTGCAAGCCAAGCCCCACCTTTGTGCAGGCGATTGTATGTGCAGACACACACACACACACACACACTCTTACCACACTCTCTTGCTCGTTGGGGGAAAGGCCTTCTCCACGGTTTCAGTGAATTCGCTGCTTCCCGGTCCCCCGCCCCAGGGAGCCACTCGGAGCATCCGTCCTTGTCGAATTCCAAAGGTAACTTAGCAACAACACCATCCCCATCCGCAGAGTGAACCCCAGGCGCCCAACGGTAACCTATTTTACACACGCCTTCTCCATCACTCACCGCCACGCTCCTGTCGGCACCCGCAGGAACCGCTGGGGTCCATGGTTGTCACGGAGGTCCCAAAACCCACGGCTCCCTCCCCAGTCCTGCCCCGTGGGCAGCCTGGCCACTTCTTCCCCTTACCTGTCCCCAATACCCACCCTCCAAGCAGCCTCCCAGATTTCCATACAATCTGGGTACTTTGACTAATCCCTTTTCCGAACTGTAATTTCCCCAGAGGCTTCTGTCAGCTGGATGTGGATTTTGTAAGATTTTTAATTTTTTTTCTAAAAAGATAGAATTATGGGGTCAGCACTTATGACCAACTCCTGTGGGCGGTGAGATCTATTTTAGATATACAGCAGGATTAAAGTGGGGAGGAGAGCAGATTTAATTAAGTTGCTAATATTTAAAGAAAATTGATGAACTCCTGGTTTACGAGTAGCACAGGCGTGAGCAGACCCCTCATCCCGGGGGGAGGCTTTTTATTTGATTTGCTTTCCGTTTAAATCCTGGACTCATTTTATTTGCGTAGCTGCGCTGTCCGCTTAATTGTCTCTAATAAGGAAAACGTACTTCTGCTCACATTTAATTTTGATTTAATTAGGAGGAAGTAATTAATGGCCTCATAAATCCCATTTTTCAGCTCCCCCCGGGATGAGAAGCCATCACTCTTGTGTTTTTCCCATTGTTTATGATCTGGGCCTTGGGCCTGGGGAGGGGGCTCTCCTCTGGGGCTGTCCATCCTTGATGGCGGTGGAAAGAACCCAGGATGTGGACTCAGGCTTCAGGGTTGCCTCTTGCTGGCTGTGTGACTTTAGAGGAGATATAGGCCCTCTCTGATCCTCAGCTTGCCAACCTGCGTAGTAGGGAGGAAATAAACTCTGATTCACAAGATCTTAATGAGACATCAATGAGGTCACAGTCAACGGTCTAGAAGTGTGTCTAATGACTCTTCTCTGTAGTCTAGCTCATGTGTACCTGGGATTTGGCAGTGACTGGATCCTCCAGAAATCCCAGAAGGCAGGTGGGGCATTTTAGTGACTGTTGTATATTTCATTCTTCATTTATTTGATATGTTTGGCCCCATGCCTTGTGCTGGGTACTGGGTAGAAGGAAATAAACAGCCGTACACTTGGTCCTCAAGGAGCTTACATCTCACACTCCCACATGCATGTACCCTTACACACACACACACACACACACTCAACTCTCTCACTTCCCCGTATTTTCTCTGCAGGCCTACTCAGGACACTTATGTGTGCAAAGCATGGGGGTTTCGGAAGGTGTGAATCAAAGTTAGTCCACACCCCTGAGGCCCAGGACAGCTAGGGAGACAGATGTGCAACACTGAGGTGTTACGGGGGAGTGTGGAGCAGAAGGGAGTGTGCGTGGGGCAGGATGAAGGCTCTTCAACCAAGTGGGTTGGGGCACCTAAGAGGACTGCCTGAAGGAGGAAACAAGCCCAGTTTAAAAGGGAAGAAGGTACTAGATGATGCCCCTGTCTCTCCAGTGGGTCAGGATTTCAGCCTACGGTCTTGTATCAGACATTGGGGGATGAAGTGCGTGACCCTCAGTCCCTCCTGAACCCAGGGTGGGAAAAGGAGAGGGAACTGTTCTGCACAAACACCTATTTCATGCCAGGAGCTTCCACACGTTATCTTATGAATCGTCGGAACATGTGGGAGCCATAGCGTGTCCTTTACAGATGAGAAGACTGAGGCTCAGGGCCATACCACAGGCCAGTGGCAGAGCCTGAGCTGGCACCCAGCTCTTCCCGATCCCCAAGCCCATCATCTGTCTCGATATGTGATTTGCAGTCCTTTTCCAAATGATGAAGTAGAGGCCAAGGTAGAAGAGGCCGCCTGTGACTGTGGCCGGTACAAGGCAAAAGGTGTGTCCAGCCTCTTCCCCAGCCAGACTGACAGATCTGCAGAGGCTGCAGAAGGACAGACTGCACTGTGGAGTCAAACAGACTTGGGCCCAGCTCAGTATCCTCACCTGGGAAAGGCCAATACATGGTCGGGCACTCCAATGTTGACTTAAGATTTCCACAGAGGCCCGCCACACACCTGGCCCATGGTTGGTGCTCCATAAGCAAGAGTGCTGTCCTCCAGCCTCCCCTCACAGCTGAGAGTCTTGGGAAATGTTCTTCTGGGGGTAGAGACACAGGCATACCCTCTTCTCTCTAGAGCCAGGACCCACGTACGCAGGGCAGGCAGCCACAGCCCAGCCCAGACCCACAGCTCTGAACTCTTAGCTCCTGCCCCCTTGCCCCCACCCGTTCCACTCTGTCTGACTCTGCAGTCCCCAGAGAGTGGCCATTGGGCCACCGCGTGAGCGCTATGTCATCCTTCACAGGAGAAGCACATTGGTGACATCACCGCTGGGTTCCACTCCCTCCTCCCCACCCCTCCCACATGAGTGTCCATCCTTGTCCAGGGTCTGAGTTCACATGTAAGAAAGGTCTGCCGGGACATGATAAAGACCCAGGGGGCAGAAAGGGAAGGCAACAATGGTCCACCTCGGGTTCAGGTCATTACAAACATGCTCTCATTGAATCCTCACCGCACCTGTGCTAGGGAGGGCTCGATCTGATTTCTCAGGGGGGAAAACGGAGAGGAAAAATGATCACAACATCAGAGAGTCATGGGATCAGGAGATTGGCTTCCTGAACTCAGCTGCGTGACACAGCCGGTGACTTCCCCTCTCTCCATTTCCATTTTTTCACCTGAGAAATGGGAAGAATAATGTTTCATAGGGCAGAAATGAAAACAGCTAAGGTTATCGCTCTTAAGCGTCCCCCCACGTGGTGTCTATCCCACCGCACCGCGGTGTTTGCTGACTCCGTAAGCACACGCCGAGTCTGATTGGAAAGTGGGTGGAGGTGCTGGAAGAGGGAACAAGTTCACCCTCTCCTATTCCCACGTCCCCTGGGCCAAGGTGGAGGGAAAGCATAAACAGCAAACAGGAGAGACAGGTCTCCTCATCCCCAGCACTGCCAATGATTCAGGGCTGACGTCCTGAGATAATTTTATTGGGGGCATTAAACTGAGTTATGAGGTTTTTACAATACAGCCACTTATGAGAAATCTATTAACAGTAACTGGACAGGAAGAAGGCTTCTCAGTGGAGCCCAGAACGGGCATTAATTGGGGCAATCTATAACAGGACGGGGACCCGGGAAGGTTCCACCAGACGCCTCCATTTACTCCCCGCAATTTCTGCTGAGAATCAGCAGACTCGCCAAAAAGAGAGAGATGCCCATTAATCGGCTAATGAAATATGAAAATGTTTATGGGCCATTCAATCTTCCAAATGGCACTTCTATAATCCACCTTTCAGACACAGAGTTCCACCAGCAGAATTTATACCCGGGCTCCTCCTGCGTGGCAAGGGGTGGGATTTCATCCCCCTTCGTGACGACTTCATTGGCACCTGTTGTCCTGCTGTGTGGGCTGGGGTACGTGGCATCCTGTCCTGAAAGGGGCTTTAGGGATTCTGTCACTCACGTTACATCTCTGCGGAAGCTTAGAGTGGAGCAGGGACCCACCCAAGGTCACCCGCTTCATCGGACACTTTTCCCTCTGCTTGGAGTTGCCTCGGAAATTTGGGAATCGGAGAATTGTGTTTCTGTTTGGGAGAACCCTCTTGCTACTGCTTCCTTGCCTAAGAGATCTCAGTTCAGTGAAAACAGCCTGGGATTTGGAGCCTGGCGGTGCCTGGATTAAATCCCAGTTATATATGGCTAACATTTAGTAAATAATATAACAGTAACGATAGCTACCATTTATTGGATGCTTATAATGTCTCAGGCAGGGCTGATTTTCAGCTAGTACATACCAGTGTTCTTGTGCTGGTCGTGAACATAGTGACATAGCCCCCCCCCCATAGTAAATGGTCTCCCTCCTCTCCCTCCTCCCCCAGTTCCCTCAGCTCCCCCGACCTCTCCGTGACCCAGTAGCCAGAGGGTCCTGCCTGGCCCAGCTAGGGTCCTGCGGTGGTAAGACCCTGTGGAAGTGCCCCTGCTGGCCTGACTGGTGAATTTCGTGTGTCCCATGGTGTCAGGGAGGTGCTAATGCCTTCTGTAGATTTTAAACCTTTTTTTCAAAAACTCTGAATAGATAAGTATGTGAATCACTTAGCACGGACCCAGGCACAGAGTAGGGGTTCCTATGATGTGCATTCTCTTTCGTCCTCACTCCCTTCACTCCCTGCCCGCGCTGTGTGCCAGGCTCAGAGTCTGGGCAGGTGGGGCTGGACCCATAATTCCCAGTGGGGTCAGAGACAGCCGTTTGGAAGCTTGTTAGAAATGCAAACTCCGAGGGCCTGCCCCAGACCCACTGACCTTCCTCTCTGCCTCCCCAGATCCACTCGGACTCCGACGAGGGTGACGGGGCCATCAAGTACACCATCTCAGGTGAGGGAGCTGGGACCATCTTCCTGATCGATGAGCTGACGGGAGACATCCACGCCATGGAGCGCCTGGACCGTGAGCAGAAAACTTTCTACACGCTGCGGGCTCAGGCCCGGGATCGTGCCACCAACCGCCTGCTGGAACCGGAGTCGGAGTTCATCATCAAGGTGCAGGACATCAACGACAGTGAGCCCCGCTTCCTGCATGGTCCCTACATTGGAAGTGTGGCTGAGCTCTCACCTACAGGTAGGCGGCGGGCCCTGGGGGTGCTGGGCCGAGTCAGGGGCTGGGGCTAGGGGAGCTGCCAGGTTCTGAGTGGGAGCCTGTTATGGGGACTGGCTGATCATCTGGGGAGAGGCAGGAGAGACTGAAAGTGCTGCCCCAGGCAGGGGATACAGGCACGAGTCAGGAGCCCACACAGGCTCAAGCAGAGTGATGACATGGTCACAGCTGCACACCCGGACTAAGACACACACATGACCCCAGCCATGTACGTGGACACTGGCCCCACATGACTTGGACTGCGAGTGGCCAGAGCAACATGCTTGGCCATGGTCACTCCCACAGGCCCAGCCCCACTTCCAGGCTCAGCAGCTCCCCTATATGCGGCCTTGCCCAGAGTTCAGCTCCACACTGACCTTGCACAGCCCTTGGCCACAGTCCCACACAGGGGCAGGCACAACTGAACATGGGCACACCTACACCTGGCAAGAACCAGAGTGGAACACAGCTAGAACGAGGCCTGGGCACACAACCAGACACAGCCTCACACCCGACAGAGCCTCCTCAAAGCCCCTCAGGAAACAGCACCTCACCCGTATGGAGCTTGTGCACAGAAACGACCACCTACGTAGCCATAGGCTAAAGCCACGAACAGGGGTGACCCACCTGGGGCTAGGCTCTAGCGGAGAGTAGCCACAATGGGGAGGGGCATGCGACAGGAGCAACAGCATCCAGACAACTTCGTTTCCTGCCCACGGGAGACCCCAACACCAACCTAGGACCCAAGACCTAGCCACTTGGGAACACAGGTTCACAGAGACGGCTGAGCCCCAGACGCAGGTCAGCAGCACGTAGCTGGGTATGGCCGCTAGAGTGCAGGGGCGCTGGGAACGCGCCATGGCATGGATAGATCAGGAGCCCACACACCAGAACCCCTGCGTGTGAGAAGACCGCAGGAGAGGCCACACTCGGAAGCTCACCGCCACACAGCAGCGGGACACTGAAGCGAGAGGTTGGATGACTATACTGGCTCCCATGGTAGGGCCCACTGAGGCTGGGACTCCCAGGAGAAGCCGGAGTCACAGGCAAGGTGCTCAGCCATCTTCTGCAGGAGGTTACCCCAGGCACCTGCATGCCAGGCTGGGTGGAGAGCAGTGGTCCTCAGTCCTCGACACCTCATTCCATCCCTGATGTACTGTGGTCGAGGGCTCAGGGCTGCCCCGCTCTGGGCCTTCCAGTCCTACTAGGGCATGTCAGAGGCAGGGGGTGTCTGAGCTCGGAGAGGGTGCGGGCAGCCCCCGCTTCCCCAGATTGGGCTAAATCTGACAGATTGGTGGGTAGAGAGCCAGCAGCCAGGGATGGAGAGGAAGTGGACCAGAGATACGGGTGGGCACAGAAGGACGGTGGGAGGCCAGGGAACAGTGAGGGTGGGGATGCGGGTGCGGGCTGGTGCACACACATGCACAGGTGTGCACGTGTGCCTGGTGTGCGTATGCGTTCACACACGTGTGTGCATGCACATGGCTAGGCAAAAGGCACTTTATGGCCTGTGTGTGCATACGGCATACTATGTGTCTGTTTGAGTGTATCCGTTTATTTATTCGACAAGGGTACAGGAGGACCTACTATGTGTTGGGCACTGGGAACATGCCGTTGAAGAGACAGACAAGCTTCCCTCTCATGGAGGGTGACTTCTGGCTGAGGAAGGCAGTCAGTAAGCAAGTAAACAAACAAGAGCGTTGGGCTGGAGGGCTTCTCCGAGGAGGTGACTGTGAAACAGAGTCCTGAAGAAAGGAAAGGGTGGGCCCTGGAGAAAGAGCATTCCAGGCAGAGGGAACAGTACCTACAAAGGCTCCGAGAAGAAGTGGAGAGGTGATCAGATCGTGCAGCCCCGGGGAGCCTAGTCAGGGATTTGTCTTTAATGCTGAGCAAGCTGGGCAGTCAGCAAAGAGGCTTGTTCAGAAGAATGACATGGTCTGACTTAGTTTTAAAAGGACCTCACTCTGTTCTGTGAAGATCGGGTGGTGATGGGATTGGGGTGTGGGGCAAGGACAGAAGCAGAGGAGTATATTGTAATTACCTAGGTGGGAAATGATGGTGGCTTGGAACAAGGTGGGATCAGTAAGGGTAGTAAGAGGAGGTCGACTTTGGGATATATTTTAAAAGTAGAGCTGAAAGCATTTGCTAATGGATGGGATGTGGGGTGTGAGAGAAAGACAATTCAGGGATGACTACTGAGGTGTTGACCTGGACAATTAAATAGATGGGATTTCCATTTGCTGAGATGGGAGGAGCAGCGGGAGAAGCAGATCTGGGGGACGGAGGGAAATCAGGAGTTTGGTTTCAGTTGTGCTAAAGTTGGAAGTACTTACTAGACAGCCAAGTGGACATCTTGCAAAAGGCACTTCAATATACGGGTTCAGTGGAGAGATCATTGAAAGTTGTCGGTAGCAAAGACCCATGGACTTTCAGAGCCTAGTGATTACTTAGAAATCAATTTTGCAAATGGGGGAAACTGAGGCTCGGAGGAGCAGTGATGTGTCCAGGATCACACAGCAAGTCAGAGGCAGCTAAAGCCCCTGATATTCCCCCATCCAGCAACCCCTACTCACTGACTCAAACCCTGGCCCTGTGTCTCTTCATCCCAAATGAATCCACATGGAAAAGACCAGAAAAGTGACACAAGGTGAGGTTGGAGAAGGAAGCAAGAGCCATACCCCAAGGACTTGATGGAAGCACAGAACCTGGGAAAGGCTAAAGCAAGGGAGCCAATCAAGTGCAAAGGTCCTGAGGTGCATTTTAGAAAGCTCTCTCTGCTACGGTTTGGAGAACAGGTGGGGATAGGGGACTCCAGAGGGAGGCATCGGCCAGGTGCTTGTCCATCATTTCACTCCCACTTCAACTCTGAGAGGTGATGGGACTGATGGTAGCATCTCCATCGAACAAATGGGAACACGGAGGCTCAGAGGGGAGAAAATATGTCCACCATTACATAGCAAGTCAGTGACTAAGCAAGTCAAGTCTTGGTTCTTAGACTGTCGGAGTGGCAGGAGTCCTTGCATCACACTCGGGGTAACTGAGGCCAAGAGAAAGGCAAGGACACTTTCAAGGTCACCCAGATTGTAGGAGGCAGAGCCAGTCCCCGGGGTTCATGAATATCAATCAGCCTGAGGAGCTCCTGCCCTGCCTCCCATTCCCCTCCCAGCTCACTGACTCTGACATTCAGCTCAGGAAAGAGTCAGGCATTGGATTCAACTCGGACAAGCCAAGGAAGCCAGGAGGAGAAGGGAGGAAGCAGAAATTAAATTAGTTTATTTCATTTAAGCAACTTTTTGAAGAGGAAGCAAATCTGACACCGGGGTGCTTGTGGAGACTCCAGGCAGCTTTGAAAATCAGTCACAATTACTGAGCCTCCTGATCTGGGCTGAGGAGGGCGGGGAGGACAAGCGGCACCAGGGTCTGGGCAGCTTCGGAGATCAGAGGGAGCAGGGACACAGCTTGGGACATGAAAGGCAGCAGGGCTCGAAAATTAAACCACTCACAGCTTAAAAAGGAAGGGAAGTGTGCCGGGGGCCTCCGATGAGCCACGCTTCTGAGGAGGGGCACACCAGCTACGCTGAGCCTAACACAGCGAAACAGGTCCTACAGCTGACCGTCAGGAAGCCTGGCTCCCTACACGACCTTGGGCGAGTCCCTGCCTCTCTCTGGGCACCAGGTTCCCTTCGAAACATTGAAGGGGTTCATTCATGCAATAGATGTTTACTGAGGGTCTACTCTGTGCCAGGCACCGTTCCAGGCACTGGAGGTTCTTAGGAAGCCTCCGTACAGGGCAGGGAGACAGACAGGAATGAAATATAAACAAGCCAATATATTATAGGCCCTTATATAACAGGTCTAAGTGCTGTGAAACCTAGGGAATTTTTGCATTATCCTGGGGGAGTGCTATTTTAGATAGAGGAGTCAGGAAGGGCCTTTCTTTACAAAAGAGCATATTTGAACAAAGATCTGAAGGAACCAAGGAGCTATGTGAAACTGGTTTTCATACTTGACTGTGCATCCACATTACTTGGAGGGCTTGCTAAAATACAGATTGATGCCCTTTCCCCCCAGGGTTTCTGATTCATCAGGTCTGGTTATTAGAAATGTTTGCATTTTTAAATTAATTCCATGGTGATTCTGCTATTGCTGGCTCAGGGACCACACTTGGAGAATCACTAAGCTGGAGGAAGAATATACAGGCAGAATAAACGGCAAGTACAAAGGTCCTGAGGCATAGTGTGTTTGTCATGAGGGGTCAGTGTGGGTGAAGAGAGAAGTAAGTGATGTGGGGAGAGAGTCCAATGAGACTGAAAGAGATACTGGAAACTGGATCACGTAGGACACTGTAGCCATTGAAAGGATTTCGGTTGTACTCTGAGTGAGATACAGAGTCAATGAGTGATGTGATCCAACTTACACTTTTAAAGGCTGACTCGTTGGCCACCGTGTTGAAAATGAACTATAAGGGGACAAGGTTGGAAGTAGGGAGATCAGTGAGGAGGCAGCTGCAATCGTGTGGGCAAAAGGTGATGTTGACTCAGACCCGCATAGGAGGTGAGAAGGTATGGGATTCTGGACGTATGTTGAAGGTAGAGCCAACTGGGCTTGTGAGGGACCAGATATGAGGAGTGAGAGAGAGACAAAGCAAGGATGATGTTGACAAGTGTGTCCTGAGCAATTGGATGGAACGAGCTGCTGAGATGGGGAATGCTCCAGAAAGAGCAAGATTACAGCACAAAATTAAGACTCTCGGGTATGTTAAGACTGAGATGTCTACTAGAAATCTGGGTGGAGTTGTCAAGGGGACAGTTGGGTCTCTGAGTCTGGAGGTCAGGAGCACAATCAGGGTCAGAGATACAATTTTGAAAGTCATCAGCAGAGAGAAGGAATTTAAAGCTTAAGGCTGGATGAAACCAACAAGAAAGTGCGTTTTGAGAGAAAAGAGTTAGACTAGATAATCTCCTAATGTTGGGGGCACCAGACCCCTTCCCACAAGTTTCACAACCTGACCAGTGGACAGCAAGATTTCACAGGGCCTTCATGCCCAGTTCAACTCTACCTACTTATTAATGCCAACTCTGTCTAAGATATGCTTGGCACTGTTGAGGATACAGAAATGAGAACTTCAATCCAACATGCATCTATTAGCCACTACTTTATTCCGGGCACTGCAGGGGATCTAAAGATAAGTAATTGAATTAAATCCACAAATGTTTATTAGCACCCATTATGTACAAGGCCTCCAGTGTACTTGGCTCTGTAGGGGTTGCAAAGATGAGTCACCTAACTTAGCAAACATTTATTAGCACCTACTTTATATATAGCCCCAAGGGGATAGAAAAATAAGCAGCTGCTTTCAATTCAATAAACATGTATTAGTGCCTACTATGTACATGGCACTTTGGTAGGTATGTGGGGATGCAAAGAAGAGCAAGACCCTCCCCTGACCTTAAAGTGGTGGCAGATCAGTTTCATCTCTGGGGCGAACTTTGGTCCAATGGTAGTGACTATAGGGTTGTGCGGAGAAGGAGTCTGAGGCCCCTCCCATTCAAGCTCAGGAGAAAATGACGAAAACGATTAGTAATGTCTGCTGAGAGCAAAGGCAAGAGAATGGAATGGTTCATTTGGCATTGGATTGGCATTGTTGGACCATGGGATTGGGACTCAGTGAGCTGTGGAAATGGGCAGGGGCTCTGCCAGAGCGGGGTTCTCATGTATTCCCGTTCCTCTGTGAGCAGCATCTCTAACAGACAGAAGGGCTGTTTTGTAGTATAGCCCGCACTTCTTGGGACATTTACTAAATAACAGCTGTCAGCCAACACTGCTTTCACAGAGCTATTTCCCTTTATTCTCAACAATCCTGGGGAATAAGCGGGGCAGGTATTACTGTCCTCATTTAACCAATGAGGAAATAAATGCAGAGAGAGATAAAGTAACTTGCCTGAGTTTCCAGAGTGAGAGCTGGAGCCAGAACTGGACCCCGAACCCAGAAGCAGAACCCAAGCCACTTGCCTCAGCTTGTGTGGCAACGGCCATGCACAGAGACATTATAGCTTGCAAAGCACTTTCACATCCCTGATCTTAATTCATTCTCCCAGAAGCTCTCAGGTCAAGTGTTAACACACCCATTTTATAGCTGGAGAAACTGAGGCTCATAAGGGGAAGAAGGTAACACCGGAAGAGCACACTACTGGTTGTTGAATCCAGTGGTTGGCGGGGGGACAGGGCAAGGAGGAAGGGAGGGAAGCAGGAGGCAGAGTGTTCCCCAAAGGTCTCATCTGGGAAGGACAGCAACAAGCTGGGAGCCTCTGAGTGTCCTGTCTGCAGCCACAGAGAGTGTGGCTCAGCAGCCCTCAGGCCCAAGCCAGGAATCAATCGCTAGCCTCTGCAGAGACAACTTCTAAAGATGTTTTTAATTAAAGTCCAGGAAGATCTATATGTGCAATATCTCCTTGCCTAGCAACGGCACTGGCTCTCACCACCCAGGATCGGGGGAAACAGGACAGGAGATTTCCGGTGGGGAAAGGTGGCAAGGAGGAGCAGAGGCCCTGGCCTTCAGGAGTCATCCCCGGGTAACACTGCCCAGGGAACCTGGACAGTGAAGAGTGGATCCATGCCTTTCTTTGTCATTTCCACCAACAAATTATTCAACACACACAAGCACTTTCTCTAAGCCAGGCCCTATACCTACATAGCAGTGAGTACGAAGGTGACAGAGCCACCATCCTACCCTCAAGGGCCTGGCACACAGTGGGTGCTCCATAGATGTCGGGTAACTGAATAGAAGCAAATAATAAGAAAAAAAAATGTTTGCTTTCTGCAACAGGCAGACAGTTGCTACAGCAGATACTTAAAATGTTGCTGTCCCAACAAACGAGGTGACCAGATTACATACTAGAGGGTCCCATTTAAATGTGGGAAGGACAGAAGAGCATAAGGGTCTCAAACTGGGATGGTAGGAGAGTCCTCTCTCTCAGGGGAACAGATTAGCTCCCCATACACATTCACGGGTGAGTCCATGGCTGGGATCTATGAGGACAAAGAGAGGGGACAGTGTCCCAGAGTTTCACTGGAGACTCTGGAGAAGTGTATTTGCAACATAGAGCACTCTTATCCCACTGAGCCAAAACTGCTTCTTCTCTTTGTCCCCCCTCCCACTCTCTCCCACTCTCCTCTTGCTTAATATGTATCTCTGCCTGTCTCTGTTTCTATATAAGTCTACTTTCTGACTTTATCTCTGCATTTCTACCTCTTTCTGTCACATTCTGTGTTCCACTTTCTCCCTGTCTCTATGTATCTCTGCCTTTCTGATGCTCATATCTCTGTCTCTGTCCTAATTTCTTCCTGCATGTCTGGGTATCTGTTTTCCCACTTTCTCCCTGCCTGTCTCTCTGAATCCCTGTCCCTCTGTCCCTTGTCTCTATGTCTCTGACCCACTTTCTAGCCCATCTCTTAGTGACACCTTCTCTGTCACTTGTCTCTGGGCCTGCCTCCTACCCCTCCCTCCCAACTACTCCCCGCCCCAGCCATGTTCCTGCATCTCCTGCATATCATTAGGCTGCCCTGGCTGGGCGGCCGGAAGCTGTGGAGGCCAGCCCAGTGAGCCAGCGTCATAAGTGATGATCAAAGAGGGAGTTGGGAGGGAGAGTTTGAGAAGGGGTTTGTTTCCTGTGTAATCTGAACGTTCCCAGGGACTCGACAAGTGGTTTTTAATTTTTAATAGAAAGCATTCCGCGCAGTTCTGGCAGCAGCAGGGGGTGGGACTCGTTTTTTATAAATGTTTGAGAAGCTAAATGTGAGCTGAGGGTTTCCCCAGGCCCAGCAGGGCAGCAAAGGGAGGTAGGGAAGAGGCATGATGGTAATAATTACAAACATCTTCATAATAATGACACTTGGTCACCTCATTTGAAGACTCTGTTCCTTTCCAAAGTGCTTTGTCTCTTTCATCTCATTAAAGGGCCTCCCTCTTCCAAGGAGTCCAGAAGGATGAAGTATTATCTCCATTTTACAGAAGGGGCACTGAGGCCCAGTCGGGTCAGTTTTCCCACAGCCACAAAACCCAGGAGAGGGCTGGGATGACTTCAGTCCTGGAGCTCCCCTCCCCACAGCACCACCTCCTCCTTGAGCCAATGGGACTCCTCCTGGGGGCTCTGGAGCCCAAGTCTAGGTGGCAGTTGGACCTCGTAGATAGCAAAGATAAAAGATAAGAAAGGAAAGAATTCTGGGTTGGGAGCCAGGCCATGGGTTCCAATTCTGGCTCCATGACAAACCATGTCAGAGACACCCAGGTAAACCAGAGATAAGTGGTGAGCATGACCCCTCTCTCCTGATAATGGTGTCCAGGAATTTTCTACTTCAGGCCAAAGGCACAGCCCCAGAGACCTTCTGACCATTGCAGAGAGACAAGAGGAATAAACTACTGAGTGCTACTATATGCCCAGCTTTACCAGCCATGTAAATCCATCATTTCTAGTCCTCAGAGCATCACTGGGAGGCAGAGGGGCCTCCTCTAGACTAAAGGTGAGGAAAGAGGTCAAACAGGGAGAAAGACTTGACCAAGAGCACAGAGTGAAGAAGCGGTGGGATCTGAACCCAAGACTCTCTGATGCCAAAGCCCACCCAGTCTTATCTCCTGGCAGGAGTCTGATGTCTCATGCTGATTTTGCCTGGGAGGAGCACTGCTGACTTGGTGGCATGTGTCATCCTTGCTTCTTCCTTCCTAGTGTCAGTCTCAGGACTGGCACAGTGAGTCCAGAAGGGTGACATGCTGGCTCCACAGACCCCATGACTCAGTTTCCTGAGTTCAATCAGGGGTTTGGCCGGTGGTTAGCCTGGGATGCATTTTAGAATCACTGCAGGAGTTTTTAAAAATGCCCTTGTCTCTGCTTCACCCCAGGAGAGGCCTACTGAATTGGTCTGGGGTGGGGTTCAGCATCAGTTTTATTTTAAAGCTCCTAAGAGATTCTAATATGCAGCCAGAGTAAGAAACACTGGTTTCTGTGCTCTCTGAGGACCAGCCTTTCCACATTTAACATTCTACGTGGAACCCTGCTCTGAAATCCTGTTTACCCAAGAATCATTTGGGCAATACTTCCTATGCCGGCCTGGATAGAGGTCCTTAACCCCACGTAGCTTAAGAGTTGGCTGGCAGCACCATGGACAGCAACCAGCTCATCCTAGCCAATCCCAGCCCTACGTCTGGAAGTCAGAGCTTCAACCAGTTGCGGCAGGGAAAATCCCTGATGCAGTTCCTTGCCATTCCCCTCCTTTCTCTGACTCTTCCCTCTCTTACTTGCCTGTCTCCTTTTACTCCTATTGCCCTCCCGCTCCTACTTCATAAGACCAGGCACATGTGGGTTTTGACATCAGATCAACCTGGGTTTGAATCCTGCCTCTCCTATTTCCTTGCCAGGTGAACTTGGCCAGACATTGTTCTTGGTTCTGAACATGGAGAACTATTTGAGTTCTCACAGTGATCTGGAGAGCTTGGCAATAATATTACCTTCATTTCACAAGTGAGGAAACTAAGGCACAAGGGGCTTCATTGCTTAACTTCACTCAGCCTCATTTTTTCATCTGTAAAGTGGGAATCTCAATAGAGCTTACTTCAAGCTTATTTTATAATTCCATGAGATAACAGACATAAAAGCTTCTCATAGGATCTAGCACAAAGTAGTTATTCAGTAAACATAATCTATCATGATCCTCGAATAACAATATGTAATAATGGGTTTCATCAGTATTTATTATTAATTTACATTTTCACCCTTCACTGTGCATAGCAGTTTCCTCATCTGTAAAATGGGAATGATGCAGGATTGTACGGTGTTGGCTCATATCCACTCACAATAGGCAAATATTGATTTTCTGTTTTGTGAGCCACTTGATATCACATAGGTATCTTGAAATTGGCCATGGTGAGAGTCTCTACACCATGGAAATCAACAAATACAACAAGGCAGGGCGTTCCTCCCCACCCCTCTAGCCCTCTGAGCTGATGGTTACCAGCTTACCAGCATACCACTGCATCTACATCTTAGAATTCGACTGAGGACTAAAGGAGGGAGTGGATGTGATGGTCATTATAAAATCGAACTGTTGAATGGAGGGGGGCTGACCCTGCAGTGGTCCCGTAGCAGCCACAAGCCTGGCACCCTTTTATCTGCCCATTCTGGGGAGCTGCTGACTTGTGAAGAAGGTAGGAAGGGGTCTGGAGCCTGGGGAGCCAGTGGTGAATCACTGACCCTTCACCATCTCCACGTGTTGGCATTAACTATAATGGCTGCAATAAAGAATCCGGGATTGGGGAAATGATTCCATCATCCCCGCAGGAGTCCCTGGGATGCAGCCAGGGAGAGAGAGAGAGATCAGCCATTACCCTGGGGAGTCATTCAGCTGGATATTGTGCCTTGCCCAAGGGGTGGGGGGAACAAGCAGAGGGGAGTGGCAGGGAGACCCTCTCTCATAACAGCTACAACAGCCACTATTTATTGAGCACCCACCATGAGCCTGATGCTTTATGTATCTTCTCCCTTTTCAGTGTGTCTGTGAGGGAGGCATGATTGTGCTATCATATACTCGCATGCCATGCCTCCCAAGACAACAACCTACATTTATTAAGTGCTTAGCGTGGGTCAGGCACTGTCCTCGGTGCTGAACATGGAAGTCTGTTTAAATTCCTAAAACAATTTTTGGAGTTTGGTAATATGCTCATCTTCATTTCACAAATGAGAAAATTGAGGCACAAGGGGGTTGTGACATGTTCAAGGTCAAACTGCTAGTAAATGGCAGAGTCATCACTGATTGTGATTCATTACACTTAGCCACCATCCCCAGAGCCACTCTGCCTGCCTGCACTGACTGTCACCCCAGGAGGGCTTTGACCTCAGAGTCCTGGGTTCAAATCCCACCACTTCCTCTCTCAGTGCTCTTGGTCAAGTTTTCCTACTTGTCTGACCTGTTTCCTCACCTGTAACTTCGAGGAGAACATTCTGCCTCTTGGAAATACTATGAGGACTAGAGATGATGAATTTTTTTTAAAGATTTTATTTATTAATTTGACAGACAGAGATCACAAGCAGACGGAGAGGCAGGCAGAGAGAGAGAGGAGGAAGCAGGCCCACCGCTGAGCAGAGAGCCCAATATGGGGCTCGATCCCAGGACCCCAGGACCATGACCTGAGCCGAAGGCAGAGGCTTTAACACACTGAGCCACCCAGGTGCCCCAGAGATGATGAATTTAAGTGCTTGGTGAAGCTGGACATGCAGTGGGTGCCCCTAAGAGTTTATTCCTTTTTCCTCTTTCTGTATAATATGAGGCACCTGGGGTTATGTCCTTGGCCCTGAGAGGAGACCCTGGGCACCAAGCATCGAGGGGGAGAGGGCTTGCTCAAATACCTTCTCTAGCTTCTCTGGGCAACCCTGACATGGCTGACATGGAGCAGGAGCTGCCAAAGAGAGACGCATTGTGGGGCCGGTTTAGAAGGCTCAGGGTGGGGGGGGGGATATAGAGAGGGAAATAAGGAATGCAAAAGAGTGAAAAACAAATACACGTGTCTGTCTGGAATGATCGAGGGCCCCAGGCTGGAGGCGGGAGAGGCGGGTGGCAGGCCGGGCTTAGCAGAATTGCTGCAGTAGCACTTCCAGAGCCTCACTCATTAGCCAAGCTGTGAATGGACCTTACCTCCTAGCAGGCGCCCTCCTGGCCCAGAGAGTACCACCCAGCCCCGGAAAGGCCCCACCCAGAACCTCAGCAGGTCTGGGTCCCATCCCCTCACCAGCAGGGCATTCAAAAGAAGGCATCACCTTGAAGTGATGTCTGAGTCTTATCCTCTTGGCTCATATCCTGAGCTCCCAAGGCTCCTTCTTGGGTCTTCTACCTCACCCCCTCCTTTCTGGAAAGGTTCAGATGGACCAGAAGGCTTTGCCCGCCTCCCCATCCAACCCTCCCCCACCCCACCCTCACCCCCCTCCTGTCCAGCCTCACGTCCCAAGCCCTGATTTCGTCAAATTGAACATGATGTCAAATTAGAGCCATCTCTGGGACAGGCCGAGAGAGAAGCTCCCAGTTTAATGAGGCAGCGTCGAAAATCAATAACTTAATTGCCGCTGTTTGATGGACTTTTATCCAATTTATACTCTCCCCAGCAGCCTACGTGCAGAGCGTGCAGAGCATGTGAAGTGTGTGTGTGTGTGTGTGTGTGTGTGTGTGTGTGTGTGTGTGTGTGTCTGGGGTGGGGGACTGTCTGGACACCCAGGGGGAGGGGCGAGGAGAGCACCAGGACCCACAGCCAACTACTTCCCAAAGGGAAAGCTGGGCCTTGCCATCCTCCTGCCCCAAATCCAAAAGATACTGGCCTCTGAGCCCCAGTGAACTTGGTTATCCTTCTGGGCTGCCCAACCCCCATCCTGTGGGGGGTGGTGAGGAGAGAGGGAAGAGAGGCAGAATTCTCTCGAGAAATTAGGAGGGGCAGGGGTGGGTAAAAAGACCCCTGTTTTGGGAGTCGGGTGCCTGGTTTCCAGTCCTGGCTCTAACTCTGACCGTGATGACTTAATTGGTGACGATGACCATTGCATCACCCGCTGAGACTGAGCCCCATCTGCACTGAGAATTTAAAGTGCATTCCCTCAACATCAAGAACCAAGGACTAGGATTATCCCCCATTTGCTAAAGAGGAAACGGATTCAGAGGGGCTGTCTTCCCTTGCCAGAGTCCTACAGCTGGGAGCCACCAAAGGAGATCTGAACCCAGATCTGACTCCATGGTCATGCTTGTGCCACAGGAAGCCCCCAGATCAGGAAGCGGGTTGGGAGTCGGTGTGGGGATGAGGACTGTGAGGGGACTAGCTTCCATGACCTCCAGCTTGGATCTCCTCTCCTAGCTTCCCTGGGGTGGGGAGGACAAGCACAGCGGCCCCGGGTGACCCCCGTCTTGCTTGGTCCCCCGGGTCCAGGCACGTCGGTGATGCAGGTGATGGCCTCGGATGCGGATGACCCCACGTACGGCAGCAGCGCTCGGCTGGTGTACAGCGTGCTGGACGGCGAGCACCACTTCACCGTGGACCCCAAGACTGGTAAGGGGCGGGGCCGGGCCAGAGGGGCGGGGCCTGGGCAAGACCGAGGAGGGGCACGGAGGGGCGGGGCTAGAGGGTGGGGGTACTTCTGCTAGCAGCCTTCTAACCGGACATCGCTGAGGGTAGGACGGGACCAGAAGCAGCGTCTATCGTGTTCCAGGATCTCAGAGAGGAAAGGACGGCCAGGCAGAAAGAGACAAGGGCTGAGGAACAGAAAAAGATGGGGCTTGAGGGCGGCGGGGTCGGGGGGTGAGGAGTGCCGGCCATACTGGCAGAGAAACAAAAAGGCAGGATGCCTCCACCATGCCAACATGGGCGCCCTGAAGGGGACTTCAGAGGTCCCACGTAAGCGACCCTCTTCTCCTTGGAGCTTAACTGAAGCAAGCGTGTCTGCAGCCCTTAGGGGTCAGCAGGTGAAGGGCACCTTTTCAGCAGTTGTGAAAGCTCTGTTCAAAGGGCAGTTGTTAAGGGTCTGATGGAAAGAGATAGAGACAGGGGAGAATGGCTTGTTGGCTTCTTTTCCCTCCCGCAACACCACCGAACACAGTCCTCACTTCACTTTCTCTGAGGTTAGAGCCTGATTACATCTCTGAGGGGCCCTGCCAGAGTGGCAGGGAGGGCAGAGCAGGACATGAGGCTCAGAGAAGTGAAGTGCCTCACAGAGGTTGCACAGCGGGGCGTGGCTGCCGATGCCAAGGAAAGTGTTCTCCCTGTCCCTGAGATGGGAGGGGCAGGCCAGGAGTGAGGGCTCAGGGAGACCCCACACCACACAATGTTTATCAGATGCCGTCCTGGGGCTCACAGTCCATTGGGGGCAGGGGCGACAGGCACATGCATGGGCCATCGGGATGCAAAGTTCTGGGAGGTGGAAGGAGCTGATCTCCAAAGGATAAGAAGGTGTTGGCCAGACCCAGATGGGGATTCAGAGACAGGCATTCCAGGCAGAGGGCATGGTGCTGGCAAAACTAGGAGGGTAGAACACCCTGAGGCATGAGGGGAATTGTAAGCAACTCAGGACTGGGAAAAGTAGGAGGCCTGAAATGGGATCAGGGCTGGCTGGTAGGGGCCCAACTGGGCCCAGGAGAAGTGAGGCTTAAGACCTTGGGTTTTATTCTAAGGGTAATGGGGGAATTTTTTTCCAAGGGTAATGGGGGTAAAAGGTAGTTCTAAGGATTATTCTAAAGGTAATGGTGTGTGTGTGTGGTGGATCTGTGTTTGGGGTTTTTGTTTGTGTATTTGATTTTTGGGGGTGGGGGATTGAGGATTCCAGATTATAAGCACAGTTATAATTGTACTATCTTACACAAATATCTTTGTCATTTTTTTCTCCTTGCAAAAGTAATATATTTTGGAAATTCAAACATTAAATGTTAAAAGAGGGAGAGAAAGAAAAAAAAGGAAGATGCTTCCCACCCTCATCCCCTAATTACAGCCCCAGAGGTAGCCACTTGATATATATATATATATCCTATGAGATCTTGGACTCATTCACTTAAAAAAATATTAAGTTTTTAAAAATAAATAACATATTTCAAGGTTCGAAATTTAAAAAGTAATCCAAACAGATATTTAGTGGAAATTCTTCACCCCTTCCAGTCCCCCAGCCACCCAGTTTGGGTCCCCAAGGCAACCAATGTAATTTTCTTGCGTATCCTTCCAGAGCTATTCTATGCATGTACAAGAAAATAGGTACATGTATTTGTTTTATTTTTTTTTACACAAATGGTAGCTATAAACACACACTATATACACTGCTTGCCTTTTTCACTTTACAATACATCTTGAAGATTATTCTATATCAGTACATAAAGAGCTTCCTCATTCTTTTATTTAACAGCTGTTGTGGATACACTAAAATTTATTTCACCAGTCCCCTATTGATGGACACTTACGCTGTTTCCAATCTTTTGCTACAACAAGCAATGCTACAGTGAATAACCTCATACATATATCATTTTGTGCTTGTGTGAGTGTATCTGCAGGATAATTTTCGGGAAGAGGAAAAGCTGGGTCAAAGAGCACATGCATTTGGAATCCGGATAGATAATGCCGAAATGTACCAGATTACACTCCCGAGAGCCACATAGGAAGGCGCCTGTTCCCCTCCTCCTCACCAACATTTTGGGTTCATTGATGACTTTTAGGCAAGGAAGTGACATGCTCAGGTTTTCATTTTAACAAGATCCCTCGGGCTGCTCTCTTTAGCATGGCTCAGAGACAGGAATTGAATTCAGGGAGACTCAGTAGCCTAGGGTGCCCAGCAGAGAGCCCCAAATGACAAACACCAAGGTCTGCGCCCTTCCCCGACCCCCACCCAGACTCCTGAACCTGCTCCATCTAGTTAGGGAGCCAGAGATGACACAGGATTGGTGGCGAGGGTTAGCTGAGAAGCTGAGGAGGGAGAATGAGAGATGACAGTGAGATCCTACCAAGGGCAAACCTTGGGGGTAGGGAACTGGACTGAGGGAAGAGTCTGGGGGTTACCAACTTTGGGGCCTGGGATGGGAAGGGGCACCATCCACAGAAACAGGAGGAGTGTCGATTAAGAAAACTAGGACCAAAAGAATTAGTGAATGTGCCCTGGGATCTGGTGCAGAGCTAATTCATTCCATTTTAACCAAAATGCCTTTAAGAGGAGAGAGGAGAAGGAAAGAAACATCTAGAACATCTAGCAGGCTGTCTGAAATATGGGCCTGGAGCTCTCTTCATAGCAGGGGCTCCTTAAACTTTGGTTTCCCACGTGCACAAGAAGGATAATAATTCCCATCACAAGTGACTATTGTGAGGATCCAACAGGAGAGTTCCTTCCTTCATTCAACAACTCTTCAGCCAGTGCCTCCTACATACCTGGCTCTGTTCTAGGCTCTAAGCATATGGCAGGAAGCAAATCCCTACCCTCACGGAGATTTAATTCAAGTAGGGAATACAGAAATGCAGAAAATAAGCCTATCCAGGTATAACATAACATCTTAGCAACAAGTGCAAGGAAGACACAGAAAGCAGGATAAAGGGGTAGACCTCGAAGAAGAAATCAGGACGGGCCTTTCTAGGGAGGTGATCTTGGACAGAGACGTGAATGAAGGGAGGATATGAGCCCCCTCGGTATCCCGGAAGGAGCGTGCAGGCCAAGGGAACAGCGAGGGTACAAAGTGCCCGGCACCATCCTTGGCACCTCCTGGCAAGCCAAGGGGCTGCTGATGCCTGTTGCTACTGACGCCTTCATTCGTTCAGCCGGAGGAGGGGGCCCTTCGAGTTGATTCCCCTTCCAGAAAGGGAGGAAGAGACAGAAATAAGGGAGGGGCCAGGACTGAGTCTGGGAGATGGCAGGGGTGAGCAGATGGGGGACCAGACTTCAAGTGAGTGAAGAGGACGGCTGGGTTCTCAGAAAAAGCATCCCCCGCTGCAAGGAGGCAGGAAGAGGGTGGCACGTGGGAGGCCTCGGAGAGCCCAGGAGGGCAGGAACCGTTCTCAGGAGGCCAGAGAATGGGCACCAGACAAGGCAGGTGAAGCAGTGCAGATGAGGTCCTTGTCCTAGGGTCCTCACTTTCTCAGTCTGAGAGGGTCTTTGCTGACACCTCCCAGGAAGGACCAGATTTTTCCTCCCCTTGGCTTCAGCCCCACTGCAGGAGCCGCCCTGGTGCCATTCCCAGCCCCAGCTCCATTTCCCCAGCCAGGAATATTCCGCTGATGCGGGTCTATATTTAGCAGCTGCTGCGAGGTACAGTCTGTTCTCGCTGTGCAGATAGCAGGGAGCAGAGCCGGAACGGGCCCTGAGAGGAAGGTGTGAGGGAGAGGAGGAGGCGGGGCTCCGTGGGGCCGAGTGCCAGAGGAGGAATTAACTTGTGTGTTTTAAAGGCCAGGCCTGCCAGCAAGCCCCCCACAGGGGCGACAGGGATGGCATTTGCGGGCTAATGAGGCATCACTTGGGCTCCAGGGCCCCTTCTGCAGAATCTGGAAGGGACAGCAGGGGTGGCAAGGATAATAGCTGGAACCGAGGGTGATGGGTGAGGACAAGGCTGCGGGGAGCCCTGGCCAGGTTCTGACTTTCAGTCCCCGCCGACCTCCACTCCCACAAGACTAGAAAGGCGCGCTCAGAGACTCCAAGTTATCTGCTGAGAATTCTCAACTGGGCCAGAGATGTCTGTTTTCCTGGGATGAATGAAACAAACCCTTGCTGAGCACCTTCTAAGTCCCAGATCCTGGGGTCAGGATGATAACCAGATCTGGTTTCTGCCCCCGCGGGGCTTTTGTTCCAACAGAGAAGCCAGAAACAAACGACACCCAGCCTGTGAGAGGGGAGACAGAGGGTCTGTGGCAGTAGGTCAGGCAGTCCAAGTGTTTACTGAACACCTACAACGTGCCAGACCCTCTAGGTAAGATGATGAACAAGGCCAGTAGGATCGGGTACCCGATCCAGGACTTGGGGAGGGAGGGAGCATCATGGCATCCCCAGAACGTGAGACCTGCCGCTGGAAACCTTGTCTCATTTAGTTCCCTTAAAAGCCTTCCAACTGGGTAGCCCCATTTTATAGAATAGGAAACGGAGGCTCAGACGCACTCAAGAACTTGCCCAAGGTCAGATAGCATGTACATGGTGGAAAGAAGAACCGAAACCAGTCAGTCTGACCCCAAAATCCCTCCTTTCTGCACAGCCTCAAATCTGACTCCGTGCCCCTACTCACAGTACCTCCTCAGTAAGCGCCTGATAGGTGAGTGAATGAAGCGATTTGCAGGGCCAGAGCTTCCAAGAACAATTGCAGGGGCCGATGTGAGAATTTTACCCCAGAGCCGGGAGAAAGGTACCAGCCCCCAGGGTGCTCCTCCCTGCGTCAGGAGGTGGAGTGGGGACAGAATGCAGCAGATAACAGAAGATAACATCGATCCCTCCCACCCACACTTTACCGCTAGGTAAAGTGACTTTGCCACGGCTCCTATCAAGAGGTGGAGTCTAGATGGGTGTCTGGCTGGCTGAGTTGATCGAGATTGGACTCTATCTCTCAATGTCCTGAGTTCAAACCTTATGTTGGGCATGGAGCTTACTTAAAGAGAGAGAAGTGGAGTCTTGAATCTGGAGCAGAAATTATGTTCTGCCAAGTCCCAGGTTAGGCCGTAAGAGGCCTTGCAATCCTCACTCTTCTTTCCCAAAACCACCATCTAAGGAAACGCGCCCAGCCTGCTGAAGACCGGACACGCTCCCCCTCACAGCCGGGACCACCTGCCAGACCTATGCGCCAGGCCCCGCTGGGCCTCTGGCCAGAGGAGCCTCTAGGGAAATGTGGCTGCATGAGCGAGCCCAGGAGAGGGACAGTCCGGAGAACATGATTTCTCCATCAGATATCTACTGCTCTTTGACAAACTGCCCCCGAACGCGGCGACTTAACACAGCAACGGTTTTTTCTTGTCATAATCCTGTGGGTTGGCTGCACAGGGTCTTTTTGCCAGGGTCACTCATGGGGTGATAGTCAGCTGGCAGGTCTGCTAGGACGACGGCCAGTGTGGCTGGGCCCCTCCCTCCGTGTGGCTGTCCACCTGGGGCTTTTTCTCAGCACATGTGGTCTCGAGGCTCCAAGAGGACAGGCCCCAGCACACAAGGGCTTATCAAGCCTCTGCTTTTTGTCCTGCTTGCTGATGTCCCATTGGCCAAAGCAAGTTTGCAGGGCCAAGGCCTGAATCGGTATGAGAGGGGGTGACCCAAGAGTGTGCCTAACCGCAGGTGTGCTCTATTGGGAGCTGTCGTCATCCCAGCCTGTCACTGGGTGTGATCCCAGGGCCGGGTCCAGAGGCAGCAGGGCCCCCCGGTACCCACCTCCTAGTCTCCCAGCAATGGCCCCTGATCGTCTACAAGGCTTCATGGCTAGTTGCCAAGTGAAAAGAGGTTGGTGGCCCTACTTCGTCCAGAGCTAGAAGTGGCAGTGACAGCAAGGAAGCAGCCCCATGAGCAGGGTTCCTCCTCCACAGGGGTGGACCTCAGCCAGAGCCCTGCTCCAAGCCCCATTCACCAGCTTCTGGTGCACAAGCTCACAGACGCACCGTGGCCCCAAATCCCAGCACCGCGTCTACAGTCCGTAAGGTCCTGGAGGCCAAGGACATGTGCAAAGCTTAGGGATGCAGGAGGGGCTCCACTGGTTGGCTCCCTCCCAGCCCTTCTGACTGGTTCACTCAGGGAGCCCCCGTCTCTGGCCCAGTGCCCGCTCCACCATCAGTGGGCCTGTCTGCCCTCTCCTTTTCTCCCTCCACCGTCTTTCTTCCCTCTTTCCTGACTCTGGGCCCCCCTGCTGTCTTCGAGAAGGGCTGTTTACGTAGTGTCTATTGTTCCCTGCCTTCCTTTCTCCCCTTGGTTCTTTCTCTCAGTTCTTTCTCTCCCGGTTCATGGATCTCCAAGTCTCTGGAGCTCTGTTCCTCTCTCTCACCATCCCTCCTGAGTACGCATTTCTCTCTGGCTTGACCACTCCCCTCTCTCCTTCTCTCTTTCCCGGCTCTTTAGGTCTCCCTTGCTCTCTGTCCCCACTCCAGGGCTACAGAGCCTCAGCTGACAGACCAGCAGAGGCCTCGGCCCAGCCTCATCGCCAGAAGGGTGCCCCGTTCACAGTCAGTGTTGGGGCAACTCAAGGAGGGCCTGTTGTGCCCAGAACCGAGACTGGTGTGGAACACGCTGCTACTGGAAGGTGGTGGGTAGCGTTATTCCGCCTGAAACTCCCACAGTGCTGGGGTTGATCATTCCTGTTCTGTAGTTGTCCCATTTTCCAGAGAAGTGCAGAGGCACTGCAGTTGTCCCATTTTCCAGAGAAGGAAACTGAGGTTCAGAAGAAGGGACTTGCTCAAGATCACATGGCCAAAAAAAGGGTAGAGCTGGGATTTAACCCAAGTTCATGGGCTTCCAAGACTCCTCCATCCTTGCGAAGGTCACCCTCAGGAAAGGAAGGGTCAGCGGGGAGCCCGTAGAGGGGTCTCAGAGGCCACCGATGGAGAGTCTGTGCGACTCTTCATTAGACAGACTACACATTTTCCATATCTCCATGTGATCCCACAAAAGCAGGGCCACTTCCTAGATACCCTGCCTCCAGCCCCCCCAGCTACACATACAGATACACACATACACGCACACACCGCAGCCTCTCCCTTCATTCTAGCGCCTCTATTGGAGTCTGGGGGCTGTTTGGAGACATCAGGAGTCGGAGATTGGGTTTTATGGGGCGCATCATGGGGCTGCTGGTGCATGACTCCACCTGGCGTGCCGGCCCCGGGCACCACCTGTCACCACCTGGTACTCGGCAGGTTGGAGTGAGTGGCAGGGGAGGCTCTGAATGCCTCATCGACTCTCCCCTCCACCTCGGTCTCCCACTGGCAGGGAGACAAGAAGCTCGGCCTTCCGCTCGGCAGAATTAATCTTGCGGTCACCACCCCCGCCCCCACGTTCCTGCTGCCCCTGCCCCTCTTGCATCAACAGCTTGAAGGGCTGTCTGATCAGTGATTAGCTAGTGCCTGGACAGAGAATCTAGGGCTGGGCCAGGGCCCGGAGACCCCAAGGGCTGGGGGCCGACTCCAACATGGAGAAGGGAGTGTGAAAATAAGTGTGCACTCAGCTGTGAGCGTGTGCGTGTGTGTGTGAGTTCATGTGTGTTCTTAAGTATGTACTATATAAGTGTACAAGCCATACCTAGTGTATGCATACAGGTGAGTGTGACTCCAGAGTGAGTGTGCATGAGTGTGGGTGTGCGTCTCGTTCACCATGTTAACACTCAAAGCCAAGATGCTGCTCCATGCCTGGCTCTGCTGAGAGCCACTGACAGAGAGAGGAAAGAGCGGATCTCTCTGAGCAGGTATGAGTGTGCATCAGCGTGCGTGAGTGTGCGTCAGCGTGCATGAGCGTGCATGGGGCTGCTGAGCCTGCATCCGCATCGTCCCCACACCCATGTCTTTGACATTCCCCTCCTGAACTTGCCTGAGGCCCGCCTCTGTGTCTGCTGGCAGCCTCACGGGGAGATCCCTGGCCTCACTCTCACTCACCCACAGGTGTGATCCGGACGGCTGTGCCCGACCTTGACCGTGAGAGCCAAGAGCGCTACGAAGTGGTCATCCAGGCCACAGACATGGCGGGCCAGCTGGGCGGCCTCTCTGGCTCCACGACCGTCACCATCGTGGTCACTGATGTCAATGACAACCCACCCCGTTTCCCTCAGAGTAAGTGGGGCCTTCCCAGAAGGCAAGGGACGCATCTGCGTCCATCTGGTAGACCCCCAGCTCTGCTTGCATCGGGCTTCCGTGGCGAGGGTACTGTGGGCGTCTGTTCATCCTTCCAGCCGCCCACCAAGCTCATGCTTCCCTTTAGGTGTCCACCGAAGAGGGACTTGAATCTGTCTATCCACCCAAGTCACCCATTTCCCTCCAGTGCCCCTCCTATCATACTTCTTGCAGAGAAGTCCTCAAAGTTGTCTGGTTTTCCACACAGCCAAGTAATATGGTTACCAACCACCCTCACCTTGCTTCCTGCCACGGGGGAGCCCCCTGTTGTCCCACCTCCTCCAGCCCCTCACTGGGCCTGCACACACCCTACTTCTGCTTAGTCTATGTGACCTGCCCCTGACCCACGCTTGCAAAGGGAAGGGCTGGGGGCTGGGCAGGGGGTTGGGGGGGAGACACAGGGATGTAGACAGAGGCTGTGGCCAGACCCAGGCCAAGGCCCGCCCATGCTGCACAGAGAAGCTGGGTGGGGGTGGGGGCTGGAGCGACAGGTAGCCCCCCCGCCCCCGATTAGCCTGGAAGGCAGGATGCTGTGCTTCTGAATTAGGAGGTCTTTCCACTCTCTGCCTCTCCTGGAACGACAGGGGACTGGGGCTGGTTCTCTGGCTGAGTCCCCCACCTCCTGGTCAGCCAGCCCTTCTGCCCAGCCTTGGGCCCAGAGCCGCGCCGGGAAGCCGGGAAGCCGGGAAGCCACCAAAGCTGGCAGAGACTAAATGCCGCAGGGAGCCGGGCTGATCCCTATCGGGGAGTCATTACTCGAGGTCTGCTGCTCTCACATTAGGCCCGCCACAGGGGACTGACCCCCAAGAGATAAGGGAATCCAATCCCTTAGCTGAGAGCGCACCGTCATCGGGGCTTAGCGCCTCAGGCTTAGCGCCTCAGCCGGGGCTCTGGGCGGGGTGGGCGGAACCGCCAGCCAGCTCTGTGTCACCAGGGAGCCGGGGGCAGAGCCGGCCCCTACCTCCACGTGGAGTGGGGAGCTTTGAGGCACCGCGTGGAGGGGAGGGGTCCACCCGGGCTTTTGTCCAGTTGTGCGAGGCTCTGTGCCGGCTCTGAGGGGGAACCAGTGGGGCAAAGCAGAGAAGAGGGACCCTGGCCCCAGGAAGATTCTTGTTTGTTCGTTCATTGATTCGTTCCCTCTTTATCTTTAACACTTCTTTATTGTGAAATACGCACGCCAGCAGAAGGCTGGAGAGTAAAAATGTCCAGTTTGACAACTAATTATAAAGCGAACCCTCCTGGAGACCACACTCCTGGACCCCAGCAGCCTCCACGTGCCTTTCCTGAGCGCGACTGTCCCCCACACCCCCTCTTCCAGGGTTAACCATGATCCTCTATTGTGATCGCCGCCTCCTTGCCTTAGAGTCGGTTTACCTGCATCCGCATCACTGAGCCCTACAGCTTAATTTCACCTTGTTGTTTAACCTTAGATGAGCAGACTCATACCATATAACCTCTTTGTGTCTTGCTTTTTTTTCTCCTCTTAAAACTATGTTCATGAAATCATAGGTTGTTGCTCGTTGCTGTAATGCGTTCATCTTCATGGCTGCACGGTGTCCATCGTTTATCTGTTCTGTGTTGATAAACGGTTGGTTTGTTTCCGGTTTGAGGCTATGATGAAGGACACTGCTCTGAACGTTGCTGCACCTTGCGAACGTCTCCAAGTGCTGGTTTGCACGCATATCTCCCGTGTATATACACACTGGGACAGGATAGCCGACTCGTGGGATATACTCAGCTTCAGCTTTACTAAACAAAAGCCCAGCTGTGCCCCTCCATGGAAAAAAAATGCACGTGTCCATTGTAGCCCATCCTCACCAACACTTGCTATTGTCAGACTCTTTAATCTGTGTTAACCCAGTGAGCGTAGACCCATGGTCCTTTGCATTCATTCACTCCCTAGTCACTCACACATTTCATTTATGCGACAGTCTGGTGTTCTGCCAAGCTCGGAGAATGCCTGATGAATAAGAGATGTGGTTCCTGCCTTCCAGGAGCTCACACCAGGGACAGAGGAGACAGGAGAGAGCAGGGACGGAAGAAGCAGAAACTGATAGGGAAAGGCAAGAATCCTTAACAATGGGATAAGCTTGGTGGCCCTGGGGCACAAGACCGGAGCCTGGAGGTCAGTCTGAGAAGGCTCCCTGGTGGAGGGAACGTTTTGTGAGACTAAAGGAAGGGTAGGAATTGGGGAGGGCACAGCAGAAAGGAGAATAAAGAGAGAGAATGCCCAGAGATGAGGAATTATAAGGACCTTAGGCAGGCTGCAGCTGGGGTCAGGGAGAGGGAGGCTGAGGCTGCAGACGTCAGCAGAGACCAGGCAGCAAGCATCCTGTAGGGCAGGCCAGAAGGCTGGAGGGCTCCATCGCAGAGCAGCGGGGAGCTATGGAAGGGAGTCCAGTCGGGGAGTGGCACAGTCCACGTGATTTGGAAAGAGCCCCTCTGGCTGCCGTGTGAGAATGATTCAGAGGCCACTGCTCCACAGAAGGGGTATCCAGACCTTGGGGAATGCAAGAGCCACATCCTGAGCTCCACAGGCTCTGCGTCACCTGCACAGGCCCCTCACGGAGCAAATCACCCTCATCTCGACCTCAGCTCTGGGAGAGGCGGGTACCGTCTGTGTCCCATCTGACCTCATTCCCTCGCATTTCTGCTCTGCTTCTCCTCTCTAGCCACAATGGAAGTCTTGCCGTTTTTCAAACATACTGGGCATCGCACCCACCCCAGAGCCTTTGCACCTGCTGTCCCTTCTGCCTGGAATGCTCTTTCCCACAAACCTGCTTGGCTTACTCTCTCACCTCCTTCAGGCTTTTGCAAAAATGTCATCCTTAATTACCCAATCTAAAACTGCACACACGCCCTCATCGGCTTTCCCCAGGCCCTTTCCCTTACTTTATTTTTCTCCAAAGTACCTATCACCATTTGATACACTACACGTTTTACTGATGTGATTGTTTGTGTCTTTTTCTGCCTGGTAAGAGGAAAGCCCTGTGAGAACTGGGATTTGGGTCTGTTCTGCTTGTTACTATGACCCCAATGCCCAAACTGCACCTGGAACACCATAGATGCTTAATAAATACATGGGAAGGAAGACATCAACATCACTAACATCAATAGCAGTAGGAAATCGGTGCGAAGCCCCACTCTCTTACCATAATTTGTTCCATTTATTGAGTAGCTACTATGAGCTAGGCACTGTACTAAGCACTTCCCACACCTCTTTGTCTAAGTTAACTGGGATAATGACGGTGCCACTAGGAAGGCACTATTCCCATTCTACAGATGAGGAAACCAAGGCTCAGGATTACACAGCCAGGACTGACTCCAGGGCCTGAGCCTTGATCACTTTGCTCCTCCGCACCCCTCCTGGGCACGCGGGGAAACCAAAGCCCCAAACATTGCAGGCATTTTTCCTATCAGTCAGCAAATCAGCCCAGGGTCAGAATTAGGACCCTCCTCTTGGCACTGCCCCCTTGGGAGCCCCTTCCAGACACTGCCCTCCCAGGAGCCCATCTGGGCCCCCGCTCTCGTCTCCCCTAAAGGTGGTGGAAGTTGGGGGTAGGGGCTGCCCCTCATCTCTGTTCACAAGCTGTGTCCCCTACAGAGATGTACCAGTTCAGCATTCAAGAGTCAGCCCCCATCGGCACAGCTGTGGGACGAGTGAAGGCTGAGGACTCAGACGTGGGTGAGAACACAGATATGACTTACCACCTCAAGGAAGAGAGCGGCAGCGGCGGCCAAGTGTTCAAGGTCACCACGGACAGCGACACTCAGGAGGCCATCATCGTAGTGCAGAAGGTGCGGCTTCCCCAGAAGGTGTCGGGGGGTGCGGTGTGCAGACTCAGGGTGGTGGGGTTAGGGAGGCCTTAGAGCTGCCACAGAGCTCTGATCTCTCTGGGGACCCAGGACCAACCTGGGGAAAACAGTGATGGTCTCAGTCTTATTTTACAAATGAGAAAATGAGGCACAAAGAAGACAAGTGGCACAGCTGGCTATGAGAGCCCGGATTCAAACCAGATTTGGATCCGTGCTCAGAATCACTGCATTGAGCTCCTTCAAGTTCATGCCCTTCATGCTCATTTCCTTTAATCCTCATGCTTCCCTCTGAAGAGACATCAGTCCTTAAGCCAATTTTTACAAGTGAGAAAACAGAGGTACAGAGAGGGAAAAGGGCTTGCCCAAGATCATACCTGTAAGGGGCAGAGTCAGGATTTGAACCCCAGTCTGGTGACTCCAAGCTCTTTCCTTCCTCAGTTCAACAGCCCTCCTCCCCTACTGACTAGCCCAGAAACCAAAAGCTAAAAGAACAAACTCAGGGCTTCTTAGGGGAAGGGGATGGAGATCAAATGAGAAGCAAAAATCCGTCTTCCAGGACTTGGTCGTGGGCTTGGCAACTCAGAGCCACACAGGCCTCTGAGACCAGCACCCTAGCCTTGCTCTCCCACGAGAGGTCAATCCCCTGGGCTGGCCTGCAAATGCTGGTCGGCCTTTGTACACCTCTAGGCTGGGGTGCTCACTCCCTGCCACTGTCCGGCTATTTCTCCTCCCATTCAGCCAGGACCTGTCTCCATCAGCAGATCAGAATCTGTTCCCATCAGCCTGGGCCCTGCCTTCGGGGACCCACAGCAGCGTCTGCGCTCTACAGCCCTTCATTCACTCAAGAAGCACATAATGACCTATTCTCTACCTGGCCTGGAGGGTTTGAAAATAGCCAAGACTCCCAGTTTCTTCAGCTGCTCCCCAGAAGATTGAAATACAGTAGCTATTACTTATAGTAAAGTGTATCCGAGGTACCAGACGCCCTTCAACTGCTCGTCATGTATTAACTTAATCAATCCCTACCACAACCCTCCGAGGTACTATTATTGCCCATTTTATAGATGAGAAAATTGAGGCCATGGCAATTCAACAATTCACATCCAAGGGCATGCATCTCACAGAACACAGCAGGGCTACGAGCCCAGGCAGTCTGGCTCCAGAATCCACCCCTTTAAGTATCATGTGGCTTTCAGTCTTCTGAGTTCCATTTGTCCTCTGGAAGATGAGCCCATTTCCCAGATGGGGCTCAGCATCCCAGGGCAGCAGAGTCAGACCCCAAGCCCAGCCTCTGCATTTGCTCTTAATCCCCAGGCTGCCCATAACCACCACCACCACCACCACCACCCCCCGTCCCAGGCACCACCCCCCAACACCCGGGCTCCAGCAGAGGCGCCAGAGGTGTCTTGGTGGAGACGCAGAGCCCACACCTGATTGATGACCCGGCTCCGGAGCCCATCGCTCACTCACGCCCGGCTCTGGCCTGCCTCCCTGCATCCTGATTTCCCAGGCAACAAGACGGAGGAAGGAAGAAGGAGGTGGCCGAGTTTTCTGCTGGAGAAGGTGGGGGCGGGAGGTTCTGAGAGCAAAGCGGGGGTCTCTAGGCACAGGGCAGGTCTCCAGAAAGGTCACCCTTGCCACCCAGATAGTTCCCCCCACGCAACAGAGGCGCCTGAGCCTCACCACTGCTATGTCCCTGGGTGTCATCTTTAGAAGGCCGGAGCCAACACACAGCCTCGAAGCTCATTCATCAGAAGGTCACCCGTGAGCACTCCCTGATGAGAAGCAAGGCTCAGCACGGGTTTGGCCAGATTTCCAAGGAAAGCTCTCAGGCAGCCCGGCTTAACAGGTTCAACTCACATTCGTTGCTGCCGCCTGTGGACCTGGGAAATGTCTCCTTAACCCACAGAGCCGAGGCCCAGAGAGGCTAAACTGATTGCCCATAGACACACAGCGAGTCAGCAGCAGTGGGCTTTCCTTGCCTGGGGTTAAGGGCCAGGACTTGGGAGCAGCACTGGCTGGGTTTGAATCCTGCCTCGGCCTAACTGCTAAGTGACCTCGAGTTCCTCCGGTGCAAAAGGAGATAATCACAATGCAGGCCTCTTAGGGATGTTGTCAAATTAGATGAGTTAATGTATTTAAAGCACTGGCGCACACACTAAGTGTTCCGTGAATTAATAAATTCATGAAATGCCCCCAACATATTGTGCTTCCGGGGCGAGAAGTCAGATGTCAGATGTCAGATGTCAGATGTCAGGGTCCTTTACCCTGATGGGCTGTGTGACCCTTGGCAAGACTGTCCTCCGCAGTCTGGCTTCATCCACCTGCAACCAGGAAGGGCTGGTCTGGGTCTCCCAACAGCGGGTTTCCTGGTGCAGCCCACCACTCCCGGTGCCACACACACCCCCACGCTGAGTCATCGTGACCTTGGGCCGCCCCGCCCCCGCCGGGCCCACCTCCCTGAAGTTCTCTTTAGGCACAGAGCCTGCGGGAGGGGCCCACTCACCAGCTTTCTGCTTGCTCCCCGCAGCGCCTGGACTTTGAGTCCCAGCCCGTGCACACCGTGGTCCTGGAGGCCCTCAACAAGTTCGTGGATCCCCGCTTCGCTGACCTGGGCACGTTCCGCGACCAGGCGATCGTGCGCGTGGCCGTGACCGACGTGGACGAGCCCCCCGAGTTCCGGCCGCCCTCCGGCCTCCTGGAGGTGCAGGAGGACGCGCAGGTGGGCTCCCTGGTCGGCGTGGTGACGGCGCGGGACCCCGACGCCGCCAACCGGCCCGTCCGGTGAGACCCCCGCCCGGGGCCACGCCTGCTGCCTGCTCTCCCGCCACCGCCCCAAGGACGGACTGCGGGCAGAGGGGGAGGGGCGGGGGGCGGAGAAGGGGGATATGGACGCAGAGATGCAGCTCAGAGACAAAGGAAGCAGATGTGAGAATGATCACAGAGAGTCAGGGGACTGGGGGCAAGGAGGGAGACCCAGGTTTGGCAGACAGCGCAGAGTGAACCCGGCTCGCCCCCGGTCCTCCTCGCTGTCCACGGTGGCTCACTCCCTCGGTGCCCACGGCCTGTCCATCCACAAGTCTGTGACCCCCGATTCCACTCTCTTGCCCACCCTGCAGTCTCAGCGGCTCCCCGTGGCTCCCTCAGGCACCCAAAACTCACCACGTTCAGAACCGAGCTCCAGGTCCCTCCACCAAAATCAACGACCCCAGCCTTCCAGTCCTTGAAGTCAAAAATGTTGGAGACACCCTGCCTCCTGTCTCACACCTCCCTCCAGCCCATCAGCGGATCGTCATCCACACTTTAGCTGCATATCCGGAATCCAACCACTTTCTCCACCTGCGCTTCTATCCCCTGGGCCAGGCCCCCATTTTCTCTTACCCAGATCCGGACCAGATCCCGCACTCCCCCAAAGCCCCCCCACTGGTCTCCCTGCTTCTGCCCTGCCCCTCTTTAATCTAGAACTGCCTCTGGGCTAGACTGATCCTGTCGAAATGGAAATCATTTCTGGGCCTTCCTCTGCCCAGAGCCCCCCAGAGGCACCCATCTGGCTCAGAATAAAAGACCAAGCTCTCACAATACCCCCCAGACCCGTGAGATCTGGCCTCCCTGTAGGCTTTCAGACCATTCCTCCCAAGGCCCCCCTTCCTAGTTCACACAGCTCAGCCACCCTGGCCTCCTCACTGCTCTGCAGGTGCACCAGGCTCACCTCAGGGCCTTTGCAACTGCTGATCCCTCTGCCTAGAACGTTCCCCCCCTTAATATCCCCACTATTGGTCTGCTCGCTTCCTCCAGGCCTTTGCTCAAGAGTCACCTTCTCAGGGATGCCTTTCCCGACCACTCTTCCTAAAATTTCAACCCCACCCCAACCCCCAGCCCCAACACTTCACATTCCCTTTCTGCATGTTTCTCTCTCCTCAGTAGCCTTCGTCATCGTCTAACATGCTACCTAGTTTTCTGGCTCCGTGTGTGTCTCTCCCGCTACAAGATAAGCTCCGTGAGGGTAGGGAGTTCTGCGTGCTCACCACTCTACCCTCAGGGCCAACCCGAGGCCTGCACTCAGTGGACACTCGCTGACTGCCCTGGTGAGAGAATGAAACATAAAAAGCAGAGAAAAACTGAGAAAAGAGAGAGAGAGGGGCTCAGGAGCCTCGGGAGAGACCCACAGTAAGAGGAGGAGGTCAGATAGAGGGGGGAGCCAGTGGGAAGACCATGGGAGGAACTAAAAGAGACAGAGGACCTGCCTGGCCATGTAGAAACAGATTTGCTGAGAAAGCCAGAAAGGGAAAGATAGGGAGAGACAGGGGCGAGCAGGGAGGGAGGCAGGTGGGTGGAGGGGAGGGGATGCTGCAGCTCTATCAGTGTTTCTGGAAGGGTTTAAGAAGTCTCTGACTGTGGCTCAAGTTGGAAGAAGGTCAGGTAGAAGAGACCGGAAGAACTGTTGTAGCAGAAATAATCCAAAGGAGGCCAGGATTGGGGGAGGGCCGTTTTTGGACAGACCAGAAGGAGATTCCCGAGCTCCCTGCTTCCTCCCTGAAACCCCTGTACAGAATCAGTAAGTAATCCCTCAACCAGCTATTTGCCAGTCTCTGTGTGGAGCATTGAAGAGAGGGAGAGGGGAAGCTAATTTGAGGATCTCTACATTACATGGTTCCAGATGGGAAACATTCCCCTCATCATCTATGTGAATGGTTCTCTGGGTTGTGCAGTGCACAGCCTATGCCATCCTACATGGCAGCCCTGGGTGATGACAGAGAGATGCCATCCTGCCTAACTGCCTATGGGCTCCCAGATTGGGAAATACCCTCAGAGGTCTTAAAAGACTTCCTGGAGGAGGCAGGAAATGAACTGAGCTGGTATGGTCAGGTGATGGTCAGGTGTAAATACGAGGTGAAGGGCATTCTAGGCAGAGGAACAGCTTGTGCGGACATATGGAGGCAGAGGTAGATGTGCCGGAGAAGAGCAGATCATGATGGCTACAGTGGACTGAGGGAGATGAGGCAGCGAAATTGAGGTCTGGCAGGCCTTAAGGGCAGGCTGAGGAGCTCAGACTCAGGCCAGAGGGCCAGAGGACCGGGGTTGCCTCTGCCTTCCTCACTGCCAAAACCGTCCTGCTTCCTCTGAGCTCCTCTGCTGCCCTTCCACTCAGGCTATCCGTTGGTCTGCCGGCAACCCCCTAGCCTCCGGCTGGGCCACAAACCTCTCTCCCTCCAGGAAGGGATTATCACCCATGTGTGTGAGGAAACCGAGGCCCAGGGAGGGGAGGAGGCATTCCTGGGCTCTCCCCCCCCCCCCGGGGAGTTGAGAGCCAAGAGTAGGAGCTGAGTCCTCACCTCCCAGGTTAGTGCTCCTGTGTGTACTCCTCTCCCCTGCACTGTCATTCTCACACCCCCTCTCAGTCTTCTCCCTCCTCCCTCCGCTGGTTTCCCTTCCCTCCGGCTTTTATCTGCACTGAAAGGGCCAACTTTGAAACCAGCTTCTCACCTTCTTTCATCTCTCTTTGCCGGCCCCTTCCCTGGGGCTCCTCAGACAGGGAGGCGGTGAGGAGCCTGAGACAGCTCCAATTTAACACCACAAACATTTACCCAACTCCTCCTCGTGTGCTGAGCCAGGCCCAGGGACGCAGGCGATGACTCAGCGGAGGGCAGAGCTGGGGATAAGCGCCCTCTCTGCAGGGGACAGTGAGGGGCCACTGAGAGACTGAAGGGCACCTCCCAGGGTACATGTGGTACCCAGAGCCCAGATGGCCTCCTCAGCTCCTTAGTCCTCAGGGTCGTGGACTCAGTCAGTGCCTACACATTGAGTCAAGGGGGAACCAGTGGTAATAAGACCTTGTCCCTGCCCACAGAGAGTTTGCCTTCTCCCAGGGGTAGATAGTCATCCAGTCGTAAAACATTTGTTGATACCAGTCAGGAAATAATTGCTGATAAGAGCCATGAAGGAGTTAAACAGGGCGATATGATAAGGAGGATTGTGACAACAGGGGCTACTATGGATGGAGCAGTCCAGGAGTTGGCAGGTGAGCTGAGATCAGAATGATAAAGTGAGAGCCAGCCTGCAAAGATGTGAGGAAGAGCATTCCAGGTGGAGGGAACAGCAAGTGCAAAGGTCCTGGGGCAGAGGCAGCTTGGCGTGTTCCTGGAGATGAAGACAGTAAGTGGTATCCTGGGAGATTTTACCTGGGCACCTGCGGAACACAGAGATGCAGATATACAGAGCGGTTTTTCTGAGTTCCTGCACTGGGGAGAGTGGAAAGTACCTCATCTTGTTGCCTTTCCCCCTCAGGGGGTAACATACGCAGTTTACAGATGAAGAAATTGAGGGTCAGAGAGGAGAAGTGACTCTCCCAGTATCATTCAGCTTGAAGGGGCCAGGAGTGATTTAACCCATGACTATCTGCTTCCTGAGTTCAGCCTCCTGGAATTTTACCCCAGCTTCTTACCCTCTCTGTGGTTAGGTGTCCTCCCTGGTGCATAAGGCACAGAGATGAATCAGACATAGGCCAACACAAAGGCTAGGTCCCCATGTGAAGGCCTCTAGTAACAGATCTAAGTTTGAGTGGTCTTGGGCTGAGGGCCAGGGCTTGAGGACTGCAGAGCTCCATGGAGGGGCGAGTGCTCAGGGCACAGGAACAAGCCCAGGCTTCCCCAGGTGGCCCCTGAGCAAGGCTGGAGAGGTGAGGTTGGCACAGGGAGACGATGTTCCTGGTTGGAGTGAGGGTGAGGGCCCGGAAGCAGGAAGAGAGTCGCAGATCCGGGAGGTTAAGTTCAGCAGCAGCGTGATCAGCTGGGTGAGCTCATGTCAAGGTGGGCAGAGATGAGGACAGAAGGGCACTTGGGCCAGCCTGGGAAGGACCCTGAATGTCAGGTGGAGAAGCGGGACTCCATGCTTCAAAGGGAAACCTTGGAAGCTTTGGAGGGAGGGAGGAGAGTGCTCAGAGGGGCTCAGACAGGCCCATCTCAGGGTTAGGCAGCCTTGCAGAGAGTCAGGCCCTTGATCAGCCCAGCATAGTCCTCCCTACACCCTGGTGAGCCTTCTTCAAACATCAAAACCAGCAAAGCCCACACTGGACCAGAGGGAACAAACCCTCATTTCCTGCCAGCACTCCACAGTGGGGTGCATCAGAAAGTATGGGGGTTCTGGAATTAAAGAAGACCTGGGTCGGAATCCCAGCTCAGTTGTAGAACTGTGGGAAGATCACTGGACCTACAATAAGCCTCTGTTTTCCCATCTCTATAATGGGCATCATGATAGTACCTGCCTCATTCATTTATTCAAAAATTAGGTATTTTTAAAATTTTATTTATTTATTTATTTATTTATTTATTTATTTATTTATTTGACAGAGCTCACGAGTAGGCAGAGAGGCAGGCAGAGAGAGAGGGGGAAGCAGGCTCCCTGCTGAGCAGAAAGCCCAATTCGGGGCTCAATCCCAGGACCCTGAGATCATGACCTGAGCTGAAGGCAGAGGCTTTAACCCACTGAGCCACCCAGGCGCCCCCCAAAATTAGGTATTAAATGTCTACTGTGTTCTACTAGGATCTGCGCTCAGTGCCTTTGTGTTCCTTTGTGGCCTAGACACCCATTTCTACCCTTCAATCTGCAGCCTGTACTAATCACATACAAATTCCCAGGCATCGTGTTTGGGCTTTGATAGGTGTCTTAAGGTTGGGGTGGGGGCAGTACGTGAGAGAGAATCACAGATGGGGTAGAGTCAACAGAGAGGAATCCCCGGTGGGGGGTCTGGGGGGACGGGGAGCCCCTTCTGCATCTGAAGAGACTCTCCCTCTAGTAGCTCAGGTGGAGGCTGTATCATCCAGCCTTCGAGGCACATATTACACGAGCCCCCCCACCGGGGAGCCTGGGAGGGCGGCACACATAGGAGCCTGCTGCCTTCCGGCTCTGTCATGCCTGCGTGCACACTCTATGCACAGATTTGCACGGACAGAAACCACATAGTTCATGCCCAGGCCAGGAAGCAGGACCCTCCCCACATCCCCCACCCTGACCTTGACAATGGCAGCACTTTGTGCCCTTGGAGTGTGTGCGAGTGTCTGCAGGTGTGCCTGGCTGGCCCTCAGCCGGGTACCCGTAGACAAGACCCCGCACAGACATGGGCGTCCACTAACCAGCCCTTTTGACCCAGAGCAAGGACCCTGGCTTCTTTTAGCCCAGTTTCCTCATCTGTGAAATGGGGGTTATAACAGTGCCTGTGAAGATGGGAGGAGCTCATGTATGGGAAGGCCTCCTACAGGCCTGGCACGAAGTCTTGTCTGGCAAAAAACACAGGAGCTAATCCACGGGGCATGTGGCAGGCTCCCAGCACTGCTAGAAGTATTCCACTGATATCTACTTGTCCAGTCCTCACAGCTGCTCAGTAAGGTAGACATTGTTATTGTCTCCATTTTTAAGAGGAGGAAACCAAAGAACAGAGAGGTCAAGTGATTTACCCGAGGCCACACAGCTAGGTTTCAAACCTAGGCAGATGGGCACCTGATCTGCACTCCAGACCACCATTCCAGGGCCTCCCTTACAAGTGTGCACAGACATGTACACACACGCACCACATACTAGCTGACACCCATCCACACTCTCTCTCTGCCCTCCTCCACCCACACCTGCTCCGGTTCCCCTTCCTGCCATCCGATCCCCCTGACTGAATGAGGATCGGGACATTCTAGACCCACAGCCGCCCCCCACCCTTCCCAGCATGCTGGAGATACTCCGAGGTCCACTTTCCCTACATAGGGCCTCCCAGCCCCCACCCCGGGCACACGGACCACACACCTGCTGGGGGGACTCCTGTGTCCCACTAACCAGACATTCTGAATAGTAATTAGAATAACAATCATTGTCTCTCCTGGAGTAATTTTCCTGAAGCTCAGCTAGGCACCTCATCCCCCTGCCAGGCATTTAATCCTCCCAGCAACTTGCAAGGTAGGATTATCATCTCCATTTTGCTCAAAATTAAAGTTCAAAGATTGAAGTGACTTGTCAGGGACAGGACTTGGATCCACACCCAGGGCTAAGCAGCTCCCTCTCGAGCCTCAGCTTTTCCAATAGCAAAGGAGTATCACACACACACACACACACACACACACACACACACACACACAGGCATGCACACCACTCACATATTCAGGACACACACACACATACACACACACACACACACACACACAACTTTCCACCCACAACACCGACCAGACACACAACTCCTGCACCTACACGTGAGGTCCCTAAGCCTTGCCCCGCCACCCCCCCCATTTTTGCCAGGCCCCACTCCTTGCTTCATCCCACACCCCTCCATCCCTCCCTCCCACTCACTGGCTGGCTTCCTGAGCTGGAACAAAACCACCTGGGCTCAGCCAGCCACACTGACCTGCAGCCCCAAGTCTTTTGCTGGTTAATGGCAGGTCCCTGCGGCCCGCCCCACGGCCTTGGGAACAGCTGCCTCCACTTAGATTCCGAGCCCGCCCCCCCTCCCCCTCCAGGAGGGAACAAAAGAGAAAACTGGGAGGAGAGAAAAAAGGAGGGAGTTCTAAGCAGGAACAGGAGAAGCAAGAAGGTGGTAGGCTTCCTCCCACAAGCCCTGTCTCATGCCCCAGCCTTGACCCAGCGATCAGGAGCCCAGGCTATGTCAGACCCTGGCCCTCTCCTGGACTCTCTTCCTGCACTGGTAAAATCAGGAGGAGGTTCCTTCCAACCGAGCTGACACTTGGAGTCTGGTTCTACCTCCTTTGAACCAAACATCTGACAGGCCCAGGCTGAGGGCAAAGGAGACCTGAGCTTCCATGCTTTGCAGCTTTGGGTGGTTCAATGAGCTAAAAAAGAACTCTGGGTAGAGAGTCCCAAATTTGGGTACAAATTCCAATTCTGTGACAGTTCCTGTGCAATTTTGAGCACGGTCATCACTAGCCTTCATGGCATCTTCGCATAAATAAGGAAAAGATCCCTTTTTGAGAAGATCCTCCCTAGGACACCTGGCAAGCTGAACACTGGGTAGACTTTAACCCCATTTCACCCTTCAGCCTGATACCTCTGTGCAGGATACAGCCTGCTCAACCATACTTGGCCGTCCTAAGCTTGGCAGGTTTCCTTTCTGAGCCTCACTGTCTTCATCTGCAAAATGGGAGAGCCCATCAGCTTCACAGGATGCCAGGCAGGGACCTCATGTGTCTTGTTTGCCCTTTTATCCCCAGGACCTAGCACAGGGCAGTACAGAGAAGGCACTGAGTTAATGTCTAGGCATGAAGGAGTGCACGGAAGGATGGCTAAAGGAAAAGCAGGCTATAACTATTAAGTGCTGTGCTAGTGGAAGGAAGTATCATCTTGGGTCTGAAGCCCCCCATACACTTTCACCCAGGTCAGGAGGACCCAGGTTGGTTAGGAACAAGGGGGATGTGGGCTTAGCAGCTTAGGGACAGGGAGGAGAGTTGATGGGGGCTCAGGAGACTAGCTGTAATGCCCGCTATCCCCAACCTTTTCCAGTTGGCCATAGTGTTCACCATTTTCACCTCCCCCCCCCCATAACTATGAAAAGAGTAAGGGATATCACCCGTGCCTATGCCCAGACTCATGCATTAGCTCCTCTAACCCACACCAGCATGAGGGAGTATACAGCACCCCCTTTTCCAGATAAGCAGACGGAGGCTAGGGAAGTCCAGTGACTTGCCCAAGGTTACACAGGTAGACTAAGTAGCCTAGGATTCAAACACAGCTCTGACTACTCTCCAGATGCGGACAGTCCCACTGGGTGTCATTATTCCCATTCAGCAGATGAGGAAACTGAGGCCTGGGGAAGTTGTAATGTAGCTAAGCCCCTTAGCTTATAGGGTCACTTTGGGGCTTTGCGCCTCCAGCGTTTCTGGTGCCCTGGCCTCCCTGGGCCTCAGTTTCCCCCTCTAGGAGATGGAGAAAGGGTCCATTTCCTCCCTGTGAGAGAGGCCGGGTGGATCAGGCTGAGCTCCGCCCCGCCAAGCTTCTTTGTCCTCGCCGCACAATGCGCCCTTGCTTGGCATTCGAGGCCTTTGTTGCCCATGCAGCCTGGCGGCGCCCCCGCCCGCGTTATCAGCGCAGGGAAGCGGAGGTCCGAGCTGGCGGGGCCTCTCTGGGCCGCCGCCCGAGACATGTGTTGGACACGGGCCTTTCAGGCCTGGAGCCGCTGCACAAAGGCCCGGGAAGAAGGCGGAACAAAGGGCTTTTTCACGCGGCAACTGAAAAGCCGCAGATTAGCTCCCGCGTGCTGCGCAGGCGGGGAGGGGCCGCCGGCCATCCCCCTCAACCCCCACACCAGCCTGTGTGCCCGGGCTGGAGCCTCCACGCCGACCCCCTCTCTCCTGCTCAGAATTCCCCTCGGCCCCCACCCCTACCCCCGACAAGTCCAAGCCCTGAATTCCGCGCCGCGCAGGTGCGGATGCCCGCCTGCTTCCCCGTTCTCCGTTTGCCATTCAATAATCCCTACCCACCATTCTCTGAATGATTCTTTGCACCTGTTCCCACGCACCTGCCCACCCGTGCCAGCCCGGTCCCCTTCCCAAGCCCAGTTCTAGGCTCAGCTCTTAGGGAAAGGTAAGAATCGAATATACAGTGAGTGCTAGCTCTGTGCCAGGGACTTCGCCCACTTCCAGCCTCACAACTGTGGGGTGCAAATTATTAGCCCCATTACCCAGCTGAGGAAACTGAGGCCAGGAAAGGTGGAGGGAGGCCTGTGGTCACACAGCAGGTGCCGGTGCAGCAGAGAGGCAAACCCAGATCTCTTTCCACCCCTTCTCTTTTGGAAAGGGCTTCTCTGCTCCTCGTGTCCCCCAGGCAGGTGATCCCTCTTTAAGGGACGGGGGGAACGGTGGACTTGGGCATGGGCTCCACCTGGCACCAGGGCACCTTCAATCAGTCCCGCCCTGCCTCCCTCAGGTACGCCATTGACCGCGACTCGGATCTGGACCAGATCTTTGATATCGATGCGGACACGGGCGCCATCGTGACGGGCAAGGGCCTGGACCGTGAGACGGCCGGCTGGCACAATATCACCGTGCTGGCCATGGAAGCGGGTGAGTCGGGGGCGGGGCTATCATTGGGGGAGGGACGAAGGCTGAGTGAGGGGCGGGGCTGAGGCAGGGCAAAAAGAAAGGAACCCGGCACAGCTGGCCAGATAGCGAGAGGCAAGCGCTGAGAGGGAGGAGCAAAGACCTGGGAAGGATCCCAAGCCAAAAGGCGAAAGCTGGTCGTGAAGCTGGCTTTCTTCCCTCAGCATTTATTGAGCGCCCACTACATACGACGCCCTGTGTTAGGGACTGGGAATACAGCCCTTGAAGACAGAAAATCTCCTGTCTTTGTGGGGGAGCGCTAGACTGTCCCCAAACAGGTGTACCGATGTCATATGATGTGAAGTGCTAGTGAGAAACCAGCAAAGAAGAAAGTGGGGGAAGGGGATTGGGAAGAAGACGGTGTTGTTCCTTCTAGAAGAAGGCCTCTCTGAGGAGACATTTCAACAGAGACCTTACGAAAGTGAAGAAGTCATGCCCATGTCTGAGGGAAGAGTGTTCTAAGCAGAGAAAACAGCCAGTGCAAAGGCCCTGAGGTGATAGTTTGCCCAGCATATTGGAGGAATAGCAAGGAAGCCAGTGTGGTTGGTGAGGGGCAGAGTGTTCAGCCACTGTAAGTTCTTCGGACTTTACTCTGAATAAGGTGGGGATCATAGGACAGAGCTGAGGAGGGACAGTTGCCTGACAGGGTATCTCTGGCTGCTGCATGAGAATAGATCTTTTGAGGGGTGAGGGAGGAAGTTAAATGGGACAGTGGCAGGAAGATGTGGCCTGGCCCAGGGCGACAGCCATGGAGGAGGTGAGACGTGGTCAGCTTTGGGGGGCAGGCTGAAAATGACATCCCAGGATTTTATGATGGAATGACTGACGTGGAGATAAGAGAGGTGTCTGGGACTACTTTAAGGTGCTTGGCCTGACTTTCAGGAAGAGTGTGTGTGTGCACCACAGGTAGTTTGGTGCAGCTGGCACAGGTGAGCTACAAGGAGGGGGGTCTATGCATAGGGTCCAGATAAGTAAGGCCATGGAGGTGAGGAGCTGAGACCGCGGGGTTCACAGAGCCCCAGGAGAGGGGAGGGGGCAGCTCCAGGCCTCCTCCAAAAGCACAGCAAAGCTGCCTGGACCTGGTCTCCAGGCATCCTCCGCACCCCCTCCCCGCACCCCCATCAGCTCTCAAGGTCCAGGAGCCAGCACAGCTGCCAGCAAGCAGTCATGACAACAGAGAAACTCAGAACCTCTGAGCCTGGGGGGCAGGGGGTGGGCAACGTTCAAACTTGCCCCTGCGTGCACTTCGGGATGGGGGGGCCCAAGCCCCTCCTGGCCCTGTGAGCCCCCTGCCAGCCTTCCTCCTCCTCCCCCTGCTGGCGCCCTCCCACTTTGCCGCCCCAGCAGCCCGTGGGCCAAGGAAGTCCCTAGGCTGAAGTTCCCTCCATCTCTTTCAACTTCAGTTTAAAAGAAAATACAAAGCTGGCTCAAACCTCAGTGCCTGCTGCTCAGGAGCCTTTGAATCCACTCCTCCACCGCATGAAAGGAAGGTAACAAAAGGTGGCTGGAGAGGAAGTGGCGGCTGGACTGGGGGGAGGAGAGCTCCCCCTCCTTACTTCCCTGAACCTGTTCCCAGGGCAGCCGTTGGGGGGACTGGCCTGGCTGCTGGGCGGAGACGCGGCCTCTCTCTGCCCACAGATACAGCTCCCCCACAGCCTGTCACCCTATCTGACATCCCATTCTTGGGTTAAGCATCATGTTTCTTCTGCCGAGTGGGTCTCCTTGCAGCAAGCAGCTCAAGTGGCATACAAAGTCTGTAATGCTGCCATTTCACGGAAGAAAGAATGTGGAGGGGACTCGCCCACAAACATTTGACAGTGTTTAACTCATCCGTATTCTGGGCTAGAGGTTTTTCAGTGCCTTTATTGAATCATGATCAGTAACCAGCCAGCACCCACTTTACTGATGGGAAGATTGAGGCTCGGAGAGGAAATTTGCCCAAGGATGTGCTGTGGCAGAGCTGGGATTTGGGGCAAGTCTGTCTGGCTCCCTCCGCAGCCTGGCCAGGTGAGCTCCCTTTCCGGGGTCCTCTCTGCAATCTGAACCCCGCCCCTCTCCCCCACACAGCAGTGCCTAGCAACTGACCTGGGGAAGATAAGGCTCTGATAGGAGACTGATCACGGGGCTAGAGACCCAGCCCTCTGAGCTGCAATCAACAACCCCGCCCAACCCTCACCAGGTATCAATCAATAAGAAAACGAATGGCTCCTGCTTCTCGGAGCTAGTGGGAAGATTCAATAGGATCATGCATGGGAAGAACTTGCCTAGTACTTAATAAGTGCTCAATTAGTGGTATCTATTGATCTTGACTCTGTGCACTTGACTTCAGCACCAACTCTGCACAAGGCATTTTACAGTAGTGTGCCCGCTCGTTGACTCTTCCCACCTAAGAGATATCGGATCTGCCCTTATCCCCAACGTACGAAGGAGAAGGGAAATCATTTGTCCAAATTCCCAGCCTCAATCTGTCTGACTCCAAAGCTCCAAAGCTCGGCTCTCACCCAGATGCCCCTCAAGTCACGTTTCTTTGGTGCCAGGCACGAATCCAGGAATGTCACAAATTACCCACCCACTCCAGCTTCTCAGCATCTCTGTGAGACAAGGGAAAAATTATTATCCCCGCTTTACAGATGAGGAAATAAAGGCTCAGGGAGGAACAGCGATGGTTCCAAGGTCACAGAGCAAATCCATGCAGGACCAGGGCTCCACCGCCAGACCTCCTGCTTCCCAGCAGACTGCCCCAACCCCAAGTGCAATGCCAGTGGATCTGCCTGCCCATGGCCTTCTGCTGAAGCATCCATTTGGCTTCTTTAGAAACAGAGGATGCTGGTGGGGTCACAGTGGCCCTACCTGCTCTGGGCATAACAAACAGGAGGGGACAAGAATCAGAGGGGAAAATTTATACACAGTGGCCAAGCTTGGTGAATACCTTGGAGAAGGCTGCACTGAGAGCCGCCGCTGTCATACTGGATTACCTCAAAGACTCCCAGCCACTTAGTATGCCGGCTCCCCTCTCCCCGAACTTCTGAGTCATCCATTCTGCCCATGCAGACGCTCCTTCCACTGACATTATCTTTAACGTTTTGTAATCATGAAATATTAATGACCAATATTGAATTTAAAGTACAATTTGTGTCTGAATCCTTCGGTGGAAAGGGCAGTTGTAAAGGGACAGTCTTCAAAGAGACAGGGGTGCGGACTTGCAAGGCCAGTGCTGGGGTGGAGGTGCCGGGGGCCGCATTCAGCCCCCCTCCTCCAGGGTTGTCTGGCCCTAAGCCGGTCTGGAGTGTGGGGTGGTGGTGGTGGCGGTCTCTAGCCACCAGGAATATCCAGGAGTTAAGCAGATTAGCGAGAAGCTTCCCCATCTGGGTCACCCCAGGCCACGTATGTCTTAGAGCACCCCGGTTTTTCCTGCAAACCATGGAGCATGCATCATGATTTATATATGTATTTATGTGAGTATCTAGTTAATCTCTTCTCCCCAGGAAGCTGGACCTTCCACTAGGGCAGGATCTCATCCGCATCTGCGCTATTCATACCAGGCCTGGCACTTAGTAGGCGTGTGTAAATATTTACTGAATGAATGGCTAAAGGGGCTGGCCCACCCGGTTAGGAAAGCAGGGTGGCATGACAGACGAGAACTGGGACCAGCTGCTCCATCCCCAGCTGTGTGAGCTCGGATAGCTTTCATTGCCTTACTTTTCTCATCTGTAAAATGGCACTGTGTCTGATGGCTGTAAAGATAATAATTTTACGATATCTTTACAATAAGAGCAGCTTTTGTTTATTTGAAGCTTACGATATGCCCGACATCATATCGAAGGTTGTATATAAAGCATTTCATGTCATGTACATTAGAATCTGTGTTTGTACGGTGACTAGCGTGGTTCCTGACCCACATTATGTGTGATTCATAGCCGAGGAGAGAAGGAATGTCAGAGAATATGGACTCCAGTCCCCATCCCCACTCCCCACTTTACAGCTGAAGAGACTGAGCCCAAGGAAGGGAAGCAACTTGTCCAAGTCCAGCAGTGAGGCTTTATGACTCCCAGTCCAGTGCTCCTTAGGAGGACAACAGGGGTGGGGGTGAGAGGCATAGTGCTCAGTTGCCACAAGGACACCCTCTGCCCCCCTCATGTCTGCCCCCAGCTAATGTTTCCGGAGGGCCTCTCTTCACCGCCCATCCCGGGCTGGGTGCTAGGCTTGGCTTGGCTTGGCAAGGCTTGGCCACTGACCTTGGAGCTCACAGGTAGGCAGGGTAGAGATGCACTGACAGTGACAACACAGAGCAGAAGGGGGCAGTGGGCACTCAGGAGGAGCAGGGAGGGACTTGCCCACCCAGAAGGGAAGGAGACCAAAAATTTTTCCCAGAGGAGGGGACATCTGAATTGGGTCTCAAAGGCTGAGGAAAGGGGGTTGGGTGCTCGAGGCAGAAAGACCCAGAAGCTCAGCTGTCCACTGGCCATTCTGAGAATGGGGAAGCTGGGGGCTGGGGCGGGGTGGGCAGAGGTTAGGGTAGGGGCGGCTGGAGTAGACGGGGTGAGGTAAGCATGCAGACGCCCACTGGTCCTCTATAAGAAGAACCTTGGGTGTCCCCTGAGGAGCCAGACGTCTCCTGAAGACAGCATGGAACCAAGGCAGGTCCTTGAGCAGAAGAGTGACATGGTCTGCTCTGCCGTTGCAATGTTCGCTAGGGTCGTGGGTAAACAGGAGGGGGCTGGCCTGGAGCAGGAGGACACATAGGCTGTTGTGAAGCCTCAAGCTTAGACATGAGCTGGGGGTATCAGAGCAGGGCTAGGACGGGCAGGGAAGTTGAGTGTGGTGCCGTCTGGGGAAGAGGCTTGGCATAGCACTGCCTGGAAGGGGCTGCTTCAAGAGGCACTGAACTTCCCATCAACAGAAGTGTGTGAATCAGGCCGGGGCCCCTCTTGGACTGGGTAACTCCCGGAATCCAGTGCCTGCTGAGTACCTAACAGAGGCTGACCAGAATAAAGCTTTTGTCATGTCCGTGGGGTCTCCAGAGCACAGCCCAGAACATCAGGACCAGCTCAGCCTAGGAAGGAAAACTTTCTCCCCCACCCCATTCCAGAGTCCCTGATTCACCCCGAAGTCCTCCCTTCCCCTTTGGAGGACTACACATACTCCCCCTCGAACAAAGTCAAAGCCTCCAGTCTCCCCTGGGAAGCCAAAGAGATCATCAAAGTCTTGAGACAGAGAAGTATGTCCAAACCTCCCGCCCCCACTAAATGTGAGCAGGGACAGGGAATGGGGAGCAAGGAGCCCACTTTTGACAGCCCTGACACCCCTCCCCTGGAGCACCCCCACTTGCTCACCCAGCCCCCTTGCCGGCCTGCCCGCCCCGTCTTGGCCGGTGGGTAATTGGGATGATAAATCTTCCTGCCCAGCTGGCCAGCTCTAATCAGAGCCTGGTGTTTGGATGCAATTTAATTCTCTCTGGAGGGGGAGGGGATGGGGGGACGGGAGAAGAGGGTCCGACTCAGCTACCCACCCTCCACTGCAAGTGAGCGGGAAGGAGGTGCCTTCAAGCTCCCCTCCAGCTCTTTCCCTCCCCCAACCCTGTTCCTTTCTCCACCAGTCCCCCCCCCTTTCTCACTCCCACTCTTACAACCTCCCTTGCCTCCTTCTCTCTGGGCTTTTCTCTCTCTCTCTCTCTCTCCCCATTTGTTGTACTGATAAGAAAACCTTAGTCCGAAGAGAGAGGCAGGAACAGCATCACACAGCTTGACTCCTTCCCAGATGGAGGGATCCTGGAGGGGGGTGCGAACCCCCCCCCCAGAATCAGTCCATCTAAGGAGGTCTTCGTCTCTCCCTGTGGCATAGTCAGGGATGCCACAGGCAATGAAACCTATTCATTCGACAATCTTTATTAAGCACTTACTATGTTCCATGCACATAGCAGGAAACAAAACAGAAATTCTGCTTACTTTCTGGTGGGGGAGGCAGGTAATGAGCAAGTTAAGTGAGTAAAAACCTAGGGGGTGTTGGGTGAGTGGTATGGAGAGAAAGCAGGGAAGGGGGTGTCTGGTGGGATGGCAAGGGACACATTTAAATGTCATCAGGGGAGGCTCTCTGAGAAGGCATCTGGGCAACGATCTGAAGGAGAGAATGGAGCAAACTTGGAGCAGAGCTCAAGAGAAGGGTAAGGGTCCAGGCTGGGGAGATCGCTGGAAGATCACGTGCAGCCTGTGGGCATGTGGGACTCCGCTCGTATTCTGATAGCCCATTCTGATAGCCCAGGACGGATGTAGTCAGGGAAAGCTTCCAGGAGGAGGCGGACATATTTGTTTGGGACCTTGAGGCAAGTAGGACTGACAGATGAAGATGGCAAGAAAGGCAGTACCACCCGATGATGAGAAAGTCCCCCCTTTGGAACCAGACCCAGGTTATTGACCATTTGTTCCCTATGAGACCTTGGGCAAATTTGTTACCTCTCTGAATGGGTTTCCTCCTCAGTAAAATGCCAATCATTCTAGTCTCCACCTCCCACAATGGTTGACAGGATGAAATGGGCGGCACAGACCCTGGCCCACAGCACAGGCTCCCTAAGTATTTGCTGATGTCTTTCCAGGAAGGAGTGCCCTTAACAGAGTCACCAGGTCAACTTCTGCTTCCTCTTCCCTTCCCAGTGGCCCCCAGCCCTCCAAGTCCATGGTTGGTTCAGATACCGGATGAGTGCCTGCCGGGGGCTGGGGTCTTTTCTGGAAGGGATCCAGAGTCTCACTATAGACAACCTTCTCCTCTTCTCCTCTGGGATGTTTGCTTATGCTGTTCCCCAGGGCACACTCTCTCTCCCATCTGCATCACCTGATTCCTTCCTAGTTGGATCTCAGTCTAAAGGTCACTCCAGGGAAAATATCCCTGCACCCACCTGGCTCCTGAACCTTTATCTTTTAGCTCTTATCGGAGTCCTGAGTACTGCCTGTCCCTGCCGCTAGACTGAGAGACCGCGTAGGACTTGCTCACTGCTATGTCCTTGGCACAAAGAAGGTGCTCAATTCATAGTCGTCAGCAAAACCCAGAAGCCTCAGCTCCAGATGGCTTAGTCCGATCCCATGTCTTTTATGCATAAGGGACTCTGAGGCCCAGAGAAGGAAGGCAACCTGCCCACGGTGCACAGCAGCACACCCCACCCAGTCCAGTCTCTTCCCAAGGCTCCCACTGAACAGCCCACCTCCTCGGCCCCCGGGGTCCCCCAGAGCTTCACCTGACACCTTCCCGGATTCCTAGCGAGTTAGCTCAGGGAAGGAGCCCCAGGCCGAAGCACGTTTAATTTTCATCTAGGAACCGGTTAAGGCTGTGGGCCTGCTCAGCTCTGGGCTGTCAATCAGCCTTCCTCAAGGCTGCATCAATTAGTTTAAAAATATTGAATGCAATTTTGCCTGACACAACATATTGCAGCTACTGCAAAATATAATTTATTTTAGAAGAAGAAATAATTAAACTAATTTGCATGTCAGTCAGCTGAACTGAGATGCCAAGAAGGGGGTTGGGACCCATGAAGGACCCAGCCCCGGGAGAGGGCACCTGCTGCTGGGCAGCGGGGAAGGGCTGCTTGGACCTGAGTCCGAGAGTAGTTGGTGCTAATCCCCAGGCAGCGGGAGGGCCTGCTGGCCTTGGATCTAGACCAAGCACTGACCAGACCAGAGGCGGGAGACCCAGCACCCAACCCAGTTCTGTGCTGACTCCCTTGTAGGTCTGAGCAAGGTCCCGGCCCTCTCTGGGCCTCAGTTTTCTCATCTACAAAATGGATTTAACAAGACCTCCTTTACAGATTGTTTTGAGGGTCAAAAGAAAGATTATAGATAAGAAAGTTTGTTATCAATTGGAAAGTCCTGTGCATGGGTGAAGATTATTTAATTGATGGAGTCTTTGTCTTATCCCAGAAACATTGAAGATGGTAAACTTATGAATTAATTATTAGCAATGATCACAAATGCTGTTAACTGTGATCAGGAGAGGTTTAGAGCAAGTCCACCAGAAGCAAGACAACAGGTTGGACTGGTCCACCTGCCAGTAGTTGGCAACCCTTGCCACATAATAAATTCCTACAGCCATTGAAAAACCTCAGTGTCAGAGCCTTGGGTATCGGTATGTTTTAAAGGCTTCCCAGGTGGTTCTAATGTGCAGCCAGGCTGGAGGTGGCTATGATGTCATGGGCACACAGACTCTGGGGGTTCCAGGCCAGCCCCAAATTCAGGGGTCCCCAGGATCAGTTCTGCAGGTGACAACTTAGCAGCAGAGAGGCGTATCCCTTCCCTGCTCACTCCGCTGCCCCACCTCCAGGACCCAGATCCACAGCCACACCAAAGGGTTCAGGGCTTTCCCAGGGAGTGACCTGTAACATTTTTAAGAAGGAGGTAAGGGGGCATCTGGGTGGCTCAGTTGGTTCAGCATCTGACTCTTGGTTTCAGCTCAGGTCATGATCTCAGGGTCATGAGATCAAGCCCCACATCAGACTCTGTGCTGGGCAAGGAGCCTGCTTGAGATTCTCTCTCTCCCTCTCCCTTGGCCCCACCCTCCCAAAAAATAAAATAAAATAATAAAAGAGGAGACAGGACAATGACAGAAAGGTGATTATGTGGGGTGAAGGATGTGTTAACTAACCTGATTATGGGAAACATCTCACAATATGTATGTATATATATATATACATATATATATACACATCACGTTGCACACCTTAAACTTATACCATGTTATTTGTGAGTTCTATCTCAATAAAGCTAGAGATTTAAAAAAAAAAAAAAAGAGCATCCAGAACAGGTCCAACAGATCATAAAGGAATGGCTCAATAGTGGGGGTCTCACCAGCAGCGGACCCAGCCCCTCCACAGCATGTCCCCCTAGGAGGGGCTGACCCTGCTGTATGTAGGGTTGCCCTTCTGCATGGCGCATGGGCCCCTGTGCCCGCCCCCCACCTCAGCCGGGAGAGAGGTGCCTGGTCCTGGCAGTGGGCCTCACCCTCCCCACTTGCCTTCCTCCCAAATGCACCCACCTTCTGTCTGTTTAAGTTCTCCGGCAACACGCTCTTAAAAATAACGGCTTGCCCGGCATTCCCAGTCACGACTCCGATCTCCCGCCCCCAGAAAAGCCCCCTCTAATCACTGAAGCAGCAGATCTGGGTGAGCTGAAAAGATAAGGTGCCCCTGGCTAAGGGGAGCTCCAGAGAGAGGTCGGGGTCTGCCTTAATTAAGGACTTGCCCCCCTCCTTTCCCTGACCCCAGGAGGGGGCTGCACCTACCTCCCGATCTCATTTCTCTTTATCAACACACGAGCAGCTGCAGTCGGCCGGCAGTGGCCCCTGAGTTCAGAGAAAGCGGCAGCCGACCAGCACCCCCCCCAGAACTCATGGGGTTCCTGGCTACTAGAAAGCTTCCAGGCTGCCACCAAAAGAGCTCCCTGCCAGCCAGTCTACTTCCCCCAGCCACTGTGCTTGGAAGGGGATGGCTTCCTCTCCTAGTCCTTGAGGTCACTGGTAGATAGAGCTTGTCAACAACAAACTCATGACTAAGATAGCTGAGAGCAGGGCACCAATGAGCACCCAAGAGGTCCGGGAGACAAGGGAAAAGGCCGACATTCAGGGTGCTGCTCAGAGAGGTCCGGCTGGGATGAGGTACCCTTCAATCACTTGATGTCATTGCTGAAAGGACCCTTCAAGGATGTCTGTTTTGGGGTTTGGTTTTTTTTTTTTAAGATTTTATTTATTTATTTGACACAGAGAGGCACAGTGAGAGGGAACACAAGCAGAGAGAGAGAGAGAGAGAGAGGGAGAAGCAGGCTTCCCACTGAGCAGGGAGCCTGATGCAGGACTCCTCCCAGGACCCTGAGATCATGACCTGAGCCAAAGGCAGATGCTTAACGACTGAGCCACCCAGGCCCCAAGGATGTCTATTTATTTAACAAATCCTTATAGAACACTTGCTATGTGTTATATACACAGTTTTTCTAGAGAATTTTTAAAACTATAATAGACATACACACAGTTTAAAAATGCTTTACAGATAGTAACTCAATCTGTCCTCTTAACCAACCCATCACTAGTAGCTCCATGTTGCTGGAGAGAAAGCAGAGGCACAGAGAGGCCAAGTGACCTGGCATAGACCCCATTGCTCCTAAGTGGCAGAGTTGAGATCGGAACAACTTGGCTCGGAGACTTTACTCTTAATCACTATGCTCTGCTCATTTTCCAAATGTGGAAGGGGATATCGGGGAGGGAGGACAAACACTGGGTCAAGGACAGAGCCATCCCTGGAACGTAGGCCTCTTTCCGTCTATGTTCTTCCAGTCTTCATTCACGCATTCAACGAATGTATTAGAACCTCCTCTATGCTGTATCCCACAATGCTGGGAACCCGGGGATTAATATGTCAGGGACTTTGACCTCAAAGACATCACAGACAGGGGTGTCATGGTTTTGCTGAAGACCCTGGCCAAGACCTACATCCAGTGGACTGGTCTTGCCCTCTCAGGATCAAGTCCTAAAAGAGCAGAGGTCTGAGAGTTCAGTTGCCTGCTGACCGTTCTTTAAAGTTTCTCATGCTCTGTTTCTCTTCTGCAATGTGGGGGTAGAAATTGAACCCAAGTGCAGGATATCCACAGGATTCCTGAAATAATGGATGTATGTGCTCCGGGTGTGTTCTGTGCCCTTGATGGTGATGGGATGTTGAGGATGGGATGTTGATTGACAGCAGGGGTGATGATCATGTTGCCGGAGGTGGGAGCGAGGGGTCACGATGTGATGGTGACGTGGGTGTTTATGGTGGGGGTAATGGTCGTAAGGGAGGGGCTGGTAATGGTGGTTGTGATGGAGACAGTGACTACCACCGTGGGCGATGATGGTGGTGATATTGGTGGTGGTGGTGGTGTAAGGCACTGATAGTGATGGCCTTGGTGTTTGTGATAATAGAGATGAGGAGGGTGGTGCCTTGGCTAGGGCAGTGGGGACGCCATTATTCTGATGGTGATGGTTACGATGGTGATGGTCTAATGGTGAAGCCAGCAGGCTGGTGACAGCGGGAGTGTGAGGTTGATGGTGGTACTGGTGGTTGTGTTGGTACCAGGATAATGCTAACAAGGGTAGTGGTGACAGGACTGGTGGCAGTGATGGGGATGGTTTGGGCGATGATGCTTGGTGGCACTGGGATGGTGGTGGTGGTGATGCCAGCGATGGTGTCAGTGATGGTGACCCTAGCACTGAGGATGACGGTGATGACCTAATGGTGGCGATGGTGACACATTCATGCCAGATGTCCTCAGTCCTGATCCTATTACCTGCTGGATCAACCCACAGATCTCTCAGTGTGACCCCACTGCCTTGCCTTGCCCTCATGGCCAATGGGGGGTTATCTAGATCTCACACTCGATACCTCTCATCCCGTTCCTGTGCTCTCACTGCAGACAATCATGCCCAGCTCTCCCGGGCATCCCTAAGGATCCGAATCCTGGATGTGAACGACAATCCCCCAGAGCTGGCCACTCCCTATGAGGCAGCCGTGTGTGAGGACGCCAAGCCAGGACAGGTACCTGGAGGGGCTGGGCAGTGGAGGTTCTTGGGACTGGCCGGGACACCCTCTCCCCAGGTCCAGAGTGGGCTTGGCCTCCCATCAGCTCCTTGCCCCATCCTCCCCCTTCAGCTTATCCAGACCATCAGCGTGGTGGACAGAGACGAGCCTCAGGGTGGGCACCGCTTCTATTTCCGCCTGGTGCCCGAAGCTCCTAGCAACCCTCACTTCTCCCTGCTTGACATCCAAGGTGAGTTACCTCTGAACCGCCAAATCCTTGGATGCGGAGGGAGGGGCCTAGCCTCCTCTCCCCTTCCCGTAGTACCGGTGGAGAAACTGAGGCACCTGGCGGGCCGTGTTGCGTCCAAGATCACACAGAAAATCTGGGTCAAGCTAGAGCTGTTCCCCAGCCCACTGGCCAAACCCTGGAGAACAAGCTGGGGGTGGCTGGTGGAGTGGAGAGGGGGCATCCCAAGAGAAGAGAATGGAAGGATACAGAGAGGGAACAGATGAGGAGTGGGCAGGCCAGAGCCCTGGGTGGAAAGAGCCCCCGGTCTAACTGAAGATCGAAATAAGTCACGTGCACGCACTCCCACCCAGCAGTTTAAAAAGTGCTGTATCCCACTCATGTTTCTCTTTGCGTCCTCACGGCCACACTCGGAGGTGGTTTTCTTACCCTCCCCTATTTTACCCACAATGAAAAGGAGACTCTAGGGGGAAAGGGACCCACCCAGGGCCATACAGGGTAGCAGGCTGGGGTTCCAGTCCACCTGTGTCTCCGATCCAGCATGCCTCCTGCTTTCCCTCGCTTACCATCTTGAAGGTGACTGCCATGCCCAGCCTGAGCTGATGCCACAGGGAGATGTGCCCTAGCAAGTTCCTCCAGAAGCCAAAGTCTGGCCCTTTGAGGCCTGAACTGGGGTGTGTGTGTGTGTGTGTGTGTGTGTGTGTGTGAGGGTGGGTGGTCAGCGGACTGGGAGTCAGGGCCCTGGGTCCCAGGCCAGGCTCAGCTGGGGGGCTCTCTGTGCAACCCCGGCAAGGTCGGCGCCTCCTAAGCCTCCGTTTTGTCATCTACAAAATGGGTTAAAAGGGCCTGCTCCCTGAGCTGGTGAGGTGGCCCCAGCAAGAGGAGGGCTACCTAGGTATATTATTTGTACATGGAACACGTCATTTCCTGCATTCAGCAATTATTTACTGAAACACAGTGCCTGAGGCATTGTTCTAGGTCCTGAAATGCAGTGGCAAACAAGACAAAATCCCTGCCCTCGTGGAAGCGACGTTCTGGTGAGGGGAGGTAGAAATTAAATAAATGAATCATATGTTGAGGTTGCTAAGTGGCTGGAGAGTAGGTAGATAAGGCAGTCTCAACAAGAGTCTAGACCTGGTTTTGTTCAGCACTGGGCCCCGAGTGCCTAGAGCAGGGCCTGATACATGGTGGGCGTACCATGAACTGTGTCAAACAAAACAGAGGAAAACAAAGCAGAGTAAGTGTAGGAGCTATTTTAAATAAGGGAGCCTTGGAAACCCTCTCTGAAGGGATAGTGAATATGAATCTAAAGGAAATTAGAGAGTGAGTCATGCTGATAACTGGACCGAGAATGATCCAGGTGGCGGGAACAGCATGTGCAAAGGCCCTGCGGTGGGCACAGGCCCAGGATGTTCAAGGAACAGGAGGCCTGCATGGTTGGAATGAGTGGATGCCAGGACTAGGAGATCAGGTTATGTTGGTTCTTTCTTTTTTTTTTTTTTTTTTAAGATTTTTTTTATTTATTCATTTGACAGAGAGAGATCACAAGTAGGCAGAGAGGCAGGCAGAGAGAGAGGAAGAAGCAGGCTCCCCACTGAGCAGAGAGCCCGATGCGGGGCTCAATCCCAGGACCCTGAGATCATGACCCGAGCCGAAGGCAGCGGCTCAACCCGCTGAGCCACCCAGGCGCCCCAATGTTGGTTCTTTCTGACCCTGGAACAGGTCTGGGATCACCCCCAAGATCCTTACAACACTTCCCTCCAAAAGGAGGGACCTCAGGGGCCTCTGAAGCCAGACCCTCTGTATTTCCAAGAGTCCTATTAAAAATATTTCACAACCAGTGCAGTTCAGATAACCAACTGAAAGGGACACTGACCATAAATAACATGGAGCAGGACCCTGAAGCCCCTGCTGTGCCAGGCTTTACCCCCTTAGTGGCTTGATTGTGTCAGAGTTGGGGGTGGGTACGGGGAGAAGGCGGAGGCAGCAGAGAGGGACTTGGGCACACAGAGTCAGAGCTATTTAAACCTTTTTGGAAGCATTTCAATATTTTAACTACTGGTAGTGCCTTGCCCACGCATTTTTCCAGCAGTATCCTGACTTGGCCCCAGGAGATACAAATAGCCTTGGCTTGACCTCGCCAAGTTCACAAGTCTTTCCAACCCGAGGGGCCTGGAGTTCTGTCCCAACTGCCTCTCTTTGACGGGGAGCTGCCAGGTGCTCCCATCGCTCGTGACTGCCTGGAAGGAGCTCCAGGAGCGAGGGCGGCAGCCGTGTGCTGAGCTCAGCACGGCCGTGGAAGGGCTCCTCCACCAGCCCCCTAGCCCCTTCCCACGGCCTGCCAAGCCCCCTCCTCCTCACCGTATAAATATCCTGGGTGACAAACAGCCACCCCAACCCATCTGTTTCTTTGTACACATTTGTAACCAGTTTGGAAACGTGATTTATAAATATTGCTTTTGCAGCCAGGGATTGACACTGATGTATGTCAGTCCAGATGGATGGATCCAGTGCTGGGCACAGATGCTGGATGCAGATCCTGCCTGGGAGGGTGGGGTTAGGGCCCCGGGTGACCAGCGGCTTCCCCAGGTGAAGGCAGCTGCCGCCGGGAGGGTAGCTCAGGAGGTTCAGAGATGATGCCCAGGGATTCCCTTTCATCGGGTGGAGGAGAGGCAGGGACCCGAGCTCTCAGAACATATGGCTCCATGACCAAAGACAGCAACCCTGAGAAGCAAACATCTCCTCTCCACCCCTCTGTTCTTGCTTGGGAATTTGAAGCTGAGCCAGAGCCAGCCACTCATTTTTCAAATCTGTCTACTTCTCTGTGCCTCTACTACCACTATCCTCTCCCATCTAAAACACACAATATCTTCCCAACTCATCTTCCACATCCACTCTTGTGTTTTAGATTAGAAGTGCCCTTGCCTAGAATGGAGACTCAGCAAGGGCAGGGACCGTGTCTGTCTTGTTCATTGCTCTAGCCTCAGGGGCTGGGATAATGCTGACATCCAGAGGGTGTGAATGGGTGACATGTCACTTGGTCTCTTCTTTGCTGAAAATCCACCAATCAATGGCCTCCCACTGTTTTTAAGAAAATAACCCCAATTCCTTACTCTGGCCTCTAAGACTTTCCATGATGACTCCTGCCCCACCCTGCCCCCAGTTTGACCTTGACTCCCTCTAGCTGTTACCTTCATCTGTCCAGTCACAAAGCACTGCTTTAGTTCCTTGAGTATATGATGCTTCTTCCAACCTCAAGGCCTTTGCATCAGCTGTTCCCTCTCCTTGAACTCATCATTCAGGACTCAGCAATAATACCACTTCCTCCAGGAAGATCTCCCTGACCTCTCAGACTGAGTCAGGTCCTCTGTTAGGTGCTCCTCCTGTACTTTTCCTTCTTAGCACTCATCATGGTTTGTAATTGTAGACTAAATTGTGGATTTATTCAATTAACATTTGTCTCTCACATTAGAATATAAGCTCGGATCCAGGGCTATCATTGGCTTAGCTCTCCACTGTTTTCTCCCTGCAACTAGCATGGTGCCTAGAACATAGTAGTTACTCAATAAAGATTTATTGGACGGGCTGGGTGGAGGATAGATGGGTGGATGGATGGATGATGGGTAGACGGATGGATGGAGGATGGATGGGTGAATGGGTGGATGGGTGGAGGAGGGATGGATGGGTGAATGGATGGGTGGGTGGAGGATGGATGGTGGATGGAGGTTGGATGGATATATAGATGGGTGAATGGGTGGATGGATAGATGTAGGGATGGATGGATGGGTGGAGGATGGATAGGTGGATGGAGGATGGATAGATGGATATAGGGATGGATGGATGGGTGAATGGGTGGATGGATGGATGTAGGGATAGATGGATGGGTGGATGCATGGATGGATATCAGATGGATGGATGGATATCAGATGGATGGATGGGTGGATGGGTGAATGGGTGGATGGATGAATGTAGGGATGGATGGATGGGTGAATCGGTGGATGGATGGATGTAGGGATGGATGGATGGGCGGAGGATGGATAGGTGGATGGAGGATGGATGGGCGGATGGAAGATGGATGGGTGGATGGATAACGGATGGATAGATGGATGATTTGATGGGTGGATGGGAAAAATAACTATGTCACCATTTGACTGGATAAACACAGACAAGTCACTTCTCTCTGAACTTCAATCTCTATGTATAAAATAGAAATAATGTCACAACAATTGGTGGTTGGGACAATTAAACATTACTGTATATTTAAAGCATCCACAGGGTCCTTGATGTATGGAAAGCATGCAGTGAGTGCAGAGGAGTCCCACATCATTCCCTTTCCTCCGTCTTGCCCTTGAGTCTCCTTTCCTCCCCTCGGGAGGGCAGATATCTTCACAGCCAGGGTTGATTTACCCTTTGACAGGCAGGCTGGAGTGGAAGCCAGAGCTGGAGCAGCTGACCCAGGACCACCAGTTACCCCAATAGTTGCGGTTCATTCAAGTGTCATTCTTTAGGTCTGGCTCGGTGCCAGGGCAGAGACGGGCACACGCTCACCTAACGCAACGTGACAAGTGCTCCAGCAGAAGTGTGTGTGGCATCCACATAGTCAAGGCAGGGAGGGGGACACCATAAATCGCTCCTTCCCAGGGAAGCGCAGAAAGGAGGTGACATTTAACTGGAGCATGACAGATGAGGAATTTGACCAGGTGGGAAGGCAGGGAGGGTGTTCCCGCTAGTGGGAATGTGGTGAGTTGGGGCAGGGCAGCCAGCACGGAGAACAGGCCCACGGCGCAGCGCAGGGAGCCTGGGGGTGGAATGAACAGCCGGCATCTATGGAGAATTTCCAGGGCCTGGGACCGATTCGAAGTGTTAGGCATGAATTTCACCATGGAATCCTCACACCGATGTGCTACTTTTTCCTCAGTTACAGATGAGAAAACTGCGGTCCAGAGAAACTAAGTGAGCTTCCAAGCTCGTAAAGGATTGACTCAGCATAATTTTTTTTTAGCATTTTAATGGAGATTTTCAAATGTGCGTAAAAGTAGATAGAATAACACCATGAAACCACATGATACCATTACATGAGCTTCAACCCATGACCAGTCTTGTTTGAGCTCGACCTCTAGTTCGCCTGACAGATGTGTTCAGGGTCACAGGTCAGCTCTTTTCTCCTGCATTGTGTACATGATTAGGGGAGACCAGGCACTAAATTGGGTTGACGGGGGCCACAGAGTCGGGGAAGGGACCCAGACTGCCGAAGTCTGAGGTCAGAGAGATTAGCCGGAAGGCTGTGAGTGCCGGAGCGGAACCCAGGAGGGAAGCCTTGTGCGGAGCTGGCTGTGAAGGGTGGGGGCAGCAGCCAGCCCGGCTCTGAGTCCAAGCCTCTACACTGTCAGCCATCAACATGACGGAGGCTCATGGATGGCCTGACCCATACAGGAGAGGGTGGGAGAGGCAGGAACAGCAGGGCAGGTGGGCACCCCCTATCGCGGAAGCCCATGCTCTGAGAACAAAGAGCCACCTGAGTCCTGCCTAGCATTCCCAGCAACTGGCTGAAGTGGTGTAGTGAGTCTGACTTGTGTTAGTTCACTGTCCTCTCTGCTCGCACATGTAGAAAGGAGACCTCGGTGCTCTCGGGTCCCCCATCAGCCCCCAGGAGCCATGCTCCCAGCCCTCCAGGCTCGGCCTCTTACACTCCCGCCAGAAAGCCCCCCTCAGCCAAAGCCAGGTGCCAGAGAAGACACTCCCAGTCTTCTCTGTCACCCAGGACTTGTCAGGGCCCAGGAAGCCACAACCCAAGGACCCTGGGACCCTGGGGTCAGGGTGCATTGGGTAGCTGCGGTGGAACAAAAGAAGGAATGAGGAAAATGAGGAAAAATATTAACATAGCCGGGGACAGGACCTTGGCCCAGCTGGGAACAGAATCTTGGAAAAGCTGGGGACAGGACCTTGGCACAGCTGGGGACAAAACCTTGGAATAGCTGAAAACAGAATCTTGAGGCAGCTGGGAATAGCATCTTGTGATAGACAGCTAAGGACAGAACTGTGGGCTCCAGGGCTGGGAACAAGATCCTCAGGCAGCTGGGGGCAGAAGCTTCGGGGATGGGCGAGTAGAGCCCTGGGTCACCTGGGAGGCAGGAGCTTGGGGCAGAGGGAGGCAAATTGCGAGGTGGCCTCAGGAGGTGGCCGGGGTAGGGGAGACTGGCCCGGGCCCCCCCACGTCACACGCCACCCCCTCTTTCCGGAGCAGACAACACGGCTGCGGTGCACACTCAGCACTTGGGCTTCAACCGGCAGGAGCAGGACGTGTTCTTCCTGCCCATCCTGGTGGTGGACAGCGGGCCGCCCACGCTGAGCAGCACGGGCACACTCACCATCCGCATCTGCGGCTGTGACAGCTCCGGCGCCATCCAGTCCTGCAACACCACGGCCTTCGTCATGGCCGCCACCCTCAGCCCCGGCGCCCTCATCGCCCTCCTGGTCTGTGTCCTCATCCTAGTCGGTGAGTCCCCCCCGGAGCCATCCCCCTGCCCCGCTGGCCTTCCCCCTGGGGCCCTGGTAAAGTCCATGGGGCCTCAGCTTCCCTCTTCCACCAGGAAGGTTGGCCCAAATGATGCCCGAGCTTTACGGGGTTGGTCCCAGGACAAGTCTCCTAAGGACGGAGCAGCCCCACTGCCAGCTCAGAGAGCGTCAACCCCACCTGAGACCCCTTGCGTGCTGGCGGCCCTCCACACAGCCCAGACACTCCCTAAGGTTTTAAAAACAAGCATATTATAAGAAAATTCTCTCATGTCCACTGTTCTGTTTTATGCTCTATGGAGGACTTTTAATAAAGTCCTTTTAGTAAAAAAGGGGTCTTGTGACCCTCACAACGCATAGCCAGGTGTATCATCCCCCTTTTTTAGAGGACCGAAGTGAGACTCGCGGGGGTGAAGTGGCTTGCCTAAGGGTAGGTAGTCTTACAGCTTGAAATCAGGCCTCCGCCCCTTGTGTTCCCTTTAACTACACCAACTGTTATGATTCTCAGCTGGGGAAAACCCTGGGGGCAGCCGGAGCAAAAATCTTAAGACATTTGGGGAGTTAACACCTACTCTGGTAGCTACCCCATCAGAAGCCAGGTCGAACCCACAAAGTGTCACCAGTGAAAAGGTCAAGTTCTAGGAACTGGATTCCAGTGGTCATTGTGCCACCTCCCCCTGTCACACAGAAAGGCCTCACCTCAGCTCTGGCTGCTGGACTTTAGCGATCAGTCAGAGCTCAGGGAACCCGAGCATGGTCCAGATTGCAGAGAACAGTTCTGCTCCGTTCCCTGGGCGACGTCAGCTGCCTGCCCCTGGCGTGCTGGCCACTGCCCACCCCACTGAGAACCTGCCAGTGGCCGAGCTGCACCTCCCCGGGTCCCTGTAGAGGCCCTGGGCAGGCTTCTCCTAGCTGCGAGTTCTGGGCCCCCCTTCCCTCCCCTCCCCAGCCCATGGCTCAGAAACTCTTTTTCCAGAGGGTGCACTTTACAGCGGTTTCATTTTCCAAGGCAGTGCAAACAAATTTCTGCCTAATTGCCCACAAACGAAGAAAGTGCACATCAGTGCTCTAAAGGTGACGGGCGGAATCGCTGATCAGGCCGGGCACATCTGTTGCCCGCCGCCCGCACTCCCCACCATCTGCTCTCTCGGGCATCCCCCTCCGCAGCTCCCAGCTTCGGCTCCGGAAGCTGTCCATCCATCTTTCCCACTTCTCTCCTGACACCTCCCCTCCCTCCAGACCTGTTCCCGGGCCCCACCCCCTTCCCTGTCATGTGCCACCTTGTTAGGTCGTGGGCTGGAACCCCGGCCCCTTGGCCCTAGCAGCTGGCTCTGGTCGCTGGCCCGGTGGGAGATGTTAGGAGCAACAAGAAGAACCCAGGGCCTGGCATGGTACCCAGCACGTGTCTCTCCATCCACCCCCTCACCTACCCATTTAATTCTTTCAATGGTTCATCAGCGCCTTATTTATCAGTCCAGCGAGTTCCCCACAGCCCTCGTACTGAACCATGGCGGGCACTGGGATCCACCCGCGCACAAAAATCCCCACAAAACCCTGAGTAACTGGAAAGTTAGGGTTGCCATCACAGAGATGGGGGAGACAGAGTAGGGAAGGGGGAGGATTATTTCAAGTTTGGATGTGTTCTAGATTTCAGGAGAGAAGTCAGTTGGAGAGGAGGCTGAGACGTGGGCGTGGTCAGCCCCAAGTGGACTGCCCGATAGCACCCGCAGAGCAGTGTGGATTCAGGGCCCCGGACCGAATCCAAGGATGGTTGACGTTAAGGGGTTGGACAGGCGAGGAAAAGCCGCTTGGAAGGCCAGAGAATGAGGGTTAGCAAGGCGGGAGGAGGAGAGAATGTGGAGTCCCAGAAGTCAAGTGCAGAAAGCAAAGAAAGAGCAATGTTCTCTTCTTCATCCTTATACTCACCACGTCTCCATCCACTTCTTCAGTCAGTCATTCACTCAGCAAGAACGCTTCAAAGGCTTAACTGCCTGCCGGGCACCGACCTAGGGGAACACTCCCCGGGCCCCAAGGGGGAGTTTAGAGTGTGTGTTTCGGGGTGGGAGAAGCTGTGGTTCGCAAACCTGAGCTGCCTGGGCATCTCTTGGAGGCTTCTTCAAGACAGACCGCCAGGAGATCTAGGACAGGATCCGAGAAGCCATATTTCTAGCAAGTTCCCAGGAGATGCTGCTGGTGATGGTCCAGCAATTGTGCTCTGAGAACCCGTGGGACAGAGAGAAGAACTCCTCACCAGGGGAACTTGGAGGTGAAGGCACTGAACCTGGCCTGGAGCTCGTGGGGGCGGGGGCTTCTGCAGGGGACATGTTGACCTGAGGCCCAAACAGCTAAGCAGATGCTCAGGACTTCTGGAATAGTCAGAGGAGAGTGAGAATAAAAGAGGAGTCAGGTTCAAGACATCTCTCATTCTCCCAGCCCCATCTGCCCCTAAAAGCTGTCCTCTTTGCACTCCCTGGGGTCTAGAGAGCTCTCAGGTTGTATCTCTTCATAGAGTTGAGGATGGAAACATCAGAGGTTGGCTCCAGCCCCCAGCACCCATGAAATCTTTTTTTTTTTTTAAGATTTTATTTATTTATTTGACAGACAGAGATCACAAGTAGGCAGAGAGAAAGGAGGACGCAGTCTCCCCGCTGAACAGAGAGCCCGATGTGGGCCTCGACCCCAGGACCCTGGAATCATGACCTGAGCTGAAGGCAGAGGCTTTAACCTACTGAGCCACCCAGGCACCCACCCATGAAATCTCTTAACACTGCCATCTGTGCTGCCGGAGCAGCACGGTGGTCTAGCCTCGATTTGCACATCTCCCAACATGGGAAGCTCACTATCTATCCATCCATAGAGCCAGTGCAGTTCTGACTGTAGGAAACGTCTTTTTGCACAGAAATCTAGGATATTTGCACCAGCGGTTAGGCTGGGCCGGTATCGCTGTGTGAAGGGTGGGGTGGGGGTGGGGGTCCCCAAAATGTCCTGGGCGGGCCTCGGCCCTCACTCGCCCCTTCTGTCTTCCCCGCAGTGCTGGTACTGCTGATCCTCACCCTCAGACGCCACCACAAGAGCCACCTGAGCTCGGACGAGGACGAGGACATGCGGGACAACGTCATCAAATACAACGATGAGGGCGGCGGCGAGCAGGACACGGAGGCCTACGACATGTCGGCGCTGCGGAGCCTCTACGACTTCGGCGGCGAGCTCAAGGGCGGGGACGGGGTCGGCGGTGGCGGGGGCCCGGGCGGGAGCGGGGGCGCTGGCAGCCCCCCGCAGGCCCGCCTGCCCTCGGAGCGCCACTCGCTCCCGCAGGGGCCACCGAGCCCCGAGCCGGACTTCTCGGTGTTCAGGGACTTCATCAGCCGCAAGGTGGCGCTGGCGGACGGGGACCTGTCGGTGCCGCCCTACGACGCCTTCCAGACCTACGCCTTCGAGGGCGCGGACTCGCCGGCCGACTCGCTCAGCTCGCTGCACAGTGGCTCGTCGGGCTCCGAGCAGGACTTCGCCTATCTCAGCGGCTGGGGCCCGCGCTTCCGGCCCCTGGCCGCGCTCTACGCCGGCCACCGCGCGGACGATGAGGCCCAGGCCTCCTAGCCCCCCACCGGCCCTGCCGTCGGCGTGTGCCTCCCGGCCCACCCATGGCCCGACGGGCCCCAGGATGAAGCATTTCCCGGGTTCACCCCCTTCCCCAGCCCTCACACCCTCCCAGGGCAGCCAGACAGGAGGGGAGACTCGTCAGGGGATGGACTCCCGGATCCCCCCCTCCATGCCCCGCCCAGGGGGGTGGTGCAGCTTTTGCCCAGAAGTGCAGGAATTACCAGCAACATCATTAAAAGTGCAGCGAGACCGAGCACTGCGTGGCTGTCGGGATAGAGGGGGAGTTGGCGCCGCGTTGCTGTGTGGAGAAGGGGTGGGTTACTCACTCCTGACTGGGGGAAGAACCCTGAAGGGAGGGTGCTGCTGAGGTGACCCCCCCTCCCAGGTCTCCCCTTCAGAGTTAAGAGAGAAGGAAGGCTGTTCATTTACTAAGCGCCTACTGTGTGCTGGGACACTCTAGAGAGACCATCTTAGTTGTCACAGGAACCATGAGATGGGGCCCAGCAGGTAACAGATGGAGAAGGCCACCCGGAGAAGTGGCTCTGGCCTGTCCAAGGACATCTAGCCAGAACGGTGGAGCCTCTGGCACTGACTTCCCGGCTGCCTGGCTTTGGGCAAGTCACCTCACTTCTCTGGGCTTCAGTTCCCTCGTGTGTCTCATGAGGCTCATAACAGAACCTACCTCGAAGAGTTGTGAGGATAAAAAGCGGTCATATGTGTCACATGGTTAGGACAGTGCCTGGCACATAGTAGGTGTTCAATAAATGTTAGCCTTTGATACTGTTGTTATCTTTGTCATTATTAGAAGCCCACTGGCAGGGCTGTCCCCCTTTTCCCAACATCTCCAACAGAGAAGGAAATGGCCCCAACTCTCTGCTCTGCCCAGAGTAGAGGATAGGGATATTCCCAGTGACTATGGACCCTTCTGGAGTCTCAGGAGGGATGGGAGAGGAGCCCCCAGTGGAGGTGCCAAGAGAGGACAAGCTGGGTAGCTCTGGGACTGGGGTGAGGTGGGAGGGTTGGCAGGAGATGGAGGGGCTGGAAGCCAATAGCCATGATAGGGATGTTATCTGTTTGGTCCGGGAGCCTATCAGTCTCCCTATCCATGCCCCGCCCCCTCCAGGTTAAGAACTTCAGGGCTAAGCTATCTTTAAAAGCCTCCAGCTCTAAAACCCTTTGATGACAAGGTAAAGGATACCTGTCCTCCCAGCCCAACCCCCACCCCCAAGTGAGTCATTCATTCGGCATTGATCAGCCATGAATTCCAGCTCCTGCTAGCTAGGGAGCCTTCATCAAGGTCCTCAACTGCTGAAGCCTCAGTTTACTCATCTGTATAATGGGGCTAATGATAGTCCTTCCCTTAAAGGGTTGTTAAGAGGCTTAAAGGAGTTAATGCCTATTAAGCTCTGATCCCAGTGCCCTCCTGACGCCTTGAAAATGCTCAATGGATGCTCATTCGCCTTTTCTTCTCTTTTCTTTTCTTTTTTTAATCTCCCAGGAACCATTCATTGATTTCTCTACATCTGCCAAAGTCCACTGGGACAGATCCAGAGATGGTCATTATGTATTTTGAGTGCCTTCCCTGTATTATTTCATGTAAATTAGATACTGTCAGCCTCACTTCACAGATGAGGAAACTGAGGCTCAGAAGGTAGTGACTCACCCAAGTTTACACAGGTCATAAGTACTTCCTGCCTTCCAGCAATTCAAGGTCCCAGTGGGCCAGGTGTGGTGGGCAGAAGAAGCCAATAATAATGCCCTTGATAAAACTCATAGCAGAACTAACAGAACAAGGTCCTGAAAACACTGAAGGAAGATTGAATAATTTGTGGAGGGCTTCCCAGAGGAGGTGACTCCAACTGCATCTTGAAGAATACGATGTATGAGATGACCAAGCAGGCACGAGCATTCCAAGCAGAGAGAAAAGCATCTGCAAGTGGGGTGGGGGTCGGGGGGAGGAGAGGCCAGAAGCATGTGGTGGCTTCAGGGACTGTGTGTGGTCCCAGGGGCTGGATCACTGGGTGGAGTGATGGCAAGATGTGAGGCAGGGAAGGGGGGCTGGAGGCAGGTGGAGAAAGCACTTAAAGGCCAGGCCAAGAAACTGGATGCTTTGCTGTACTTGAGCATGTCTCTGGACGGCAGGTATATGGGCCGAGCGAGGTAGTCCCAAATAGGGTGACACTGGGACCCTCATTCCATGTGGGACGCTTGGTCCATGTTCCTGTATCGATCTCTTCTACCAGTGGGCATGGTAACCTGGGGACCCCTGGGGACACATGCGATCCCCTCTCTCATCGAATGTGCTCAGCTGTCCCATACAGAATCCCAGCAACATTTCTCAGATTGGTTTTTGCTCTCTCCATTGTAGAGGGGAAGCTGAGATCCAGAGGAGTGAAGTGACTGGCTCAAGGTCACCCACCTAGTCAAGGACAGAGCTGGGACTACACGGGATCCCTAATTCCAAGTCTCTGTTCTCTCCACGTGTGCCGATTGCCTTGACAGATTCTGACCCTGCCAAGAAAGAGGTTACGGTCAGGTTATGTGTCCAGAGGGATGTACAAACATGGAGTCACAGGTATCCTTGAGCGTCTTCCAAATCCCACACGTGGGGAATGACCTTCCCACGGTCACACAGAGTTAAAGATCCTGCCAGAAATAAAGAACATCATTCATCCAAATTCACCTTCTGAGCCCCTGGATCTATTCCATTTACCAGCTGTGTGACTTTGGACATGTTATTATCCCTCTCTGTGCTTCTGTATTCTCATCCACAAAGTGCACATACTCAGAACACCTGCTCCATAGGGTAGTAGTGAGGATAAAATGCAGGGATGACCGCTGATACCTGCTACTTACTGAGCATCTCCCACGCACCAGGCACAGCGCCAAGCATGTCACGTGAACTAACTCACCTAATCCCACAACTACCCAATAAGAAGCCCTCCTTTTATGGGTGATGAACTGAGCACAAAAAGGTTGAGTCCCCTGCCCGAGATCAAATAGCTGGTGAAGACAGGGGCCAGGAGTTCACAGAAGTGCTCTGGCCCTCAGCACCTCCCACATCAGCAGCACACACAGTGCTGGGCACCCAGGAAGGACTGGACTCATGGCCTGGGCTGGTGTGGCCATCTGATGTGGCCCGGGAGAGTCTATTTTCCACTCACTGCCATGTCCTCCAGCCTGTGGGAGTCCTCAAGCCTTCACACGATTTCTTCTCATTCTAAAGTGGGGCATGGAGGGTAAGGCAATGCTCTCTCAGTCTCCTCTGCTTCTGATTCCTGGGTCCCCAATGGGCCCTGAGCCAGCCCAAGAGTGAAATCCAGTGAGTCCGGCCCCTGTACTGGGCGTCACAAGGTGTCCATGGATGCCCAGAATGACAAGCGGTTTGTGAGCAACTGTACTGACGGTCAGGATCACAGAGAAGGGTCTTGTTGTGGAGTATGCAGCCTCTGGCCATCTGCCTCGTGGGTTCCCATCAAATTCCCCCAGGAGCTCCAAATCCTCTCCCAGTGCGGAGCGGAGAGCATGGACACCCCAGACTCCCCCAGCTCTAGGCCATAATTGGCCACACCCAACTCTACCAAGGAGCTCAGAAAGCAATGAGCCTTTCACTTACCATGCTTGACCTCTTTTCACGGCATCGGGAAAATGAAAAGAATTCCCCTTTACTGTCATTGTCTCCATCACCGTCATCGTCGTGGAATAAAGGAGGATTCAGGGTCATGAGCAAGAGTTGGCGTATAATTGGCCAGCAGTTTTAGAGCCAGGGGTATTAATGACAGCAATGACGATGGTAATGGTGATGACGGTGACAGCCCACTTACCTAGCCCTTGCCACATGCCAGGCACTGCTCTAAGCCCTGCGTGTAATTATCACCAGCACAGATAAAATCCATGGAGGTAGACTCTATGTTTACTGTGTCTAGCCCTTTACAGAAGTTGCATTGTTTCATTTTAAGCTGTTACATATTTGGTCCTATTTTATGGAAGAGGGATCCAGGGCTCACAGATGAGAAGAGGCTCGCTCCAGGGCACAGAGATCGTGCGGGCGGGTCATTGCACACACACCGCCCCACGAGTCTGCACGGGACCAGGACGACTCAGATTCTGAGCAGAGTTTCGGGGCGGAGGGGGTCTGGGGAGGCACTGCAGACAGATGGCTGAGCTAGGGAGCAAGGTGGCTATAGGGCTGAGGCGGCCGAGCCAACCCAGGTCTGCATCTCGGGTGTGTACCGAGGGGCGTGTGTCTGCATGTGGCTGTGGGCACGCACAGGGGAAGTGGGAAGCCAGCGCCGAGCACACGGGTCAAGAACTCACCTCCCACCTCCCGATTCAGGCAGCCGAGAGAGCCAGCTGCTGTCACAGGGGGCGGCTCAGTGCCCGCATCCGTCAGCCAGCCGTCATCGCTGCCCACCCCCGGGTCACGAATCAGCAGTTCCACTTACCTCCTGCCAGCAAGTGCTCTCAGGCCAGCTCTGTCGCTGGCCGCTGAGCCTTTAGAAAATGTAACCCTGTCAGCCCTCACTCTGAGGGAAGAGGGTTTACGCTTCAGTGCGTGCACATGGGAGCACGCATGCAGCCACGTGCTCACGCCAGCACGGGATGCCCGAACGTGAGGACCCTCGGACGTGCTCCCACAGGGGTGCACAGTGCGGACCCAGGCATGCTCACAGCCATGTGCACAGGGCATAGTGGCCGCTCTGCAAATGTGGTCACATGCCCGCACCCTCCAAGTGTACTGGGGGCAAGCTCTCACGTGTGCACTCACATGTGTACACGCAACATGAACATACCTTCCATTGGTGTGTTTGCTTACACGCATGTGCGCATGTGTCCACTGATGCACTTCCATTTCCCCGTGTAAGCGTGCACTCGCACACATTCATAACACACCCCTGCAGTTACCCAGCGTGTATAGGTCTCCCCTCAGGTGTGCTTCTGCCCGTGATCCCCTAGCCCCACGCACACATTCATGCTGCCGTTTGCACAGTTGCCGGCTTGCATGGGAAAGCATGTGTACCCTCAGGAACAGTCAGTTACAAACCCTAAATTCTAGGGTGTAATGCCATAGACCTGTTTGCATGCATGAGCACGTGAGTCCGTAATAAACAGTCTCACTCGTAAACATCTAAACAGCAAGGCATCCTCCAACCAACATGCAGAGCTACACCAAGTGGGGGCACCTGGGTGGCTCAGTCGGTTAAGCGTCCAACTCTTGGTATCAGCTCAGATCATGATCTCAGGGTCATGGGACTGAGCCCTGCATCAGGCTCTGCATGGAGGGTGCATCAGGCTCTGCTTGGGATTCTGTCTCTCTCTCCCTCTGTCCCTCCCCTCTCTCTTTCTCTCTCTCTCTCTCAAAAGAGAGAGAGAGAGAGAAAGGAAGGAAGAAAGAAAAGCAAAACAACACTATATACTCCCCCACTTCTGCCTGCCTACGTGTGCAGACATCCACTTCCAGACTGCAGTCCTCGGGCACCTGAGCACCTCTGGTCACTTGTACCTTTAGGCAGGCCCAGTGTGGTTCACACACCGGCCACACCACACGAGCCTGGCTCCACACACAAGCACGCACACACACAGACATGTGCCTCTGAAGCCCGTCTCCCACTTGTGCGTAGGGTCCGAGCCCTGGCACGCGGGTGCACACATCCCCCGCTAGAGTGCAGCCTGCCCCGGTCCCAGATCGTCAGGTGTGCTGGGGACAGCAGGAATAGGGCCCAAACACAGAAATCGCCACTCATGCAGAATTGCATCTGCCGCAAACTTCTCATCTGCTGTGCAAATGATGATTAAATGTTATTGTGCAAGAGAAACCGGCAAGGAGGGATTCATTAGCTTTATTGTCAGGAAGGACTCCATGGGCTCCAGCACCCAACTCCAAGGCTGGCTTAACCCCCTGTGTGCCGGGGGCGCCATGCTCTCAGAGAACGAAAGCCCAGGAGAGGAATCCCAGCTCTGGGCCCACATGAGCCAGCCAGGGTGCAGAGAGCACTGGAGAGAGGGTCACGAGTCCAGGCAGCTGCTTCAACCTCACCCCCTGTTTCCTATGCAGCCTTGGACTTATTTTATCCATCAAATAATCTCTCACCCCATGTCACAGGAACACAGAAACATGGAGGCCATGGTTCCTCCTGAAAGCACGGGGATTCTAGGATGGAGAATTGCTTCCAGGTCAATGAAACAACTTAAGCAAAGACTGGAAGGCTTGGAGACACAGTACCGGTACAGGGCTTGTCCGGGAAACACTGGGCTGGGCAGGACAGGTGGAGGGACCCAGAAAACCCTTCCAACAAGCTTAGGCCTTTCCCGGAGAACAGTGGAGAATCACAAAAGGTACTTAGGGCTGACAGATAAAATACAGGGTGCCCAGTTCAATATGAATTTCAGATAAATACCAAATAACTATTTTAGCATTATTATGTTCTAAATATTGCACAGGACACAGTTACTCTAAAACACTTAGTCATTGTTTATCTGAAATTCACATTGAACTGGGAATCTTGTATTTTTATTCACCAAATCTGGCAACCCTATTACAGATTAGCATCTTTTTTTTTTAAGATTTTTATTTATTTATTTGACAGAGAGAGAGATCACAAGTAGGCAGAGAGGCAGGCAGAGGGAGAGGAAGGGAAGCTGGCTCCCTGCTGAGCAGAGAGCCCGATGTGGGCTCGATCCCAGGACCCTGATATCATGACCTGAGCCGAAGGCAGAGGCTTAACCCACTGAGCCACCCAGGTGCCCCTACAGATTAGCACCTTATACAGATCCCCCTGGCTGCTGTGTCCAAGGTAGGTTAGAGGGTGAGAGAAGACAGAGGGAGACCTGTGAAGAGATAAGGAGGTCACAGTCTCACCTTCCTCTTTAATCAAAGAATCCCCAATTTTTAGCTGGGCATGGTCATCTATCACAAGGATCACATTTCCTGGCCTCCATCACAACCGTGTTTTGTGTGGACTAAGTTGTAGCCAGTATAATCCAAGCAGAATTGTTACACGCCAGCTTCTGGGAACCTCCTCCAACCTCCTCAAAAGATTCTTGACCAACACTTTTTGCCTTTTTTTTCTTGCTCTTCCTCCTTTCTGCTGGGTGAACACAGCCGAGATGGCTGGAGCTCAAGCAGCTACCTTGGACCATGAGGACAAAGACTGTACCTCAGGGATAGCCAAATAATGAGCTAGAAGGAGACTTGGGTCCTTTCAATTTCATGGGGTCACCTTTCCAGTCCTGAACTGCCCCCATCCACACCTGGATTCCATGAGAGAGAAATAAACTTCTAATTGTTGGAGTCACTGTTAATTTGTTTTTCTGTCCTGAGCAGCCAAGTCTAATTCTAGCAGATATGAGTACCTGACACAGGAATCTAAGTGAGAGATATTGAGGGTGAATCTGGGCCAGCAACAATGGATTTGAGAAAGATTTAAGAGGAAGACCCAGTAGGAGCAGGTGGGTGTATAGGGATGGGAGATAGAGAAGGTCCAACGTCAAAGGATAGAGAAGGTCAAGCTTGAGGGATAAGGACAGTAGAGCTATAATGGGCCAGGGAACTCAGGAGAAGCCTAGGATCTGGGATCATGGGAAGTCAGTCGAGTCTGAGGGGTCTATAGGCCATGTGCACTAGATGTGGAAATTCAGGACTGGTGCTCAGGAAAGAGGAGGGGCTCATGAGCTCTACAGGTCACCCTCATATCCAGGGTAGTGAGAGCCATAAGAACAAGGGAGGCCTGAGCAGAGTGCAGAGTCATGGGATCAGAGGGTCTGGGTGAACTTGAGAAAGCATCAGACATGGATGGAGGAAGAAGACCCATCTGGACCTCAGTTTCTCCAGCCGTAAAATGGGGACAGGGGAGAGGGATAACTTAAATGATCCCTAAAGTTATTTCCCAATCTAACATTAAGAATTCTAAGGTGTGATCTTAGACCGTTTATTTTCCCTCCCTGTGTTCAATTTCTCCCTTGGAAAATGGGGCTAAAAATAGTACCTACTCACAGGGTTGTCTGGAAGACGAAGTGACCCACACCCATGCCCAGTTCAGCCATGGCACAGAGTAAGAACAAAATTAACAACAGCTGTCAGGACATGGACATGAGGCTTCATGTGGGTGAGTGAGCAGTGGGGATGAGTCCTCTTTCCACTCCAAGCCCAGAAAGAGGCTGCAAGCCTGGAGCCCTTTGCCAAGACCTCTAGTGGGCACCTGCTGCATGCAGAACACAGAGCCAGGTGGGAGTGGGGGGAAAAATGGAGAGAAGACATGCTTCCCCCTGGAAAGGTGATAAAGCCCAGCCTTACCAGGAGAGGCTGGAGGAAGCTAAGATCCCGGGACAGCAGAGGGGTTGGGAGAGAGGCAGGGTTATCTAGCCCTGAGGAAGGGCGGATAAAAGATGCCTTGGGGCTGAGGGCTCCGAGCTGGATCCCATGGGCAGAATGAAGATGTGCCAGCCAGCTGAGGACTGCAGAGACACCTGTGAAATGGTTCTTCTGGGAGCAGAAGAGGCTGGAAGGAGAAGCACTTTTAACCGTACAGGTCCCCCGTCTCGGTTTGGTAGCGCTGCAGCAACAAGGGACCAGAAGCCGAGTAGTCTAAGCCAGCGGGCTTTATTATATCACAGTCCTGGAGGAGGGAAGGCTGAAACGCAGGTGTCAGCAGAGGTGGTTCCTTCAGAGAGCTGGGAGGGAAGGTCTGTGAGAGTCAGGTTCTCTCCCCGCTTCCTTCTGCGTGCTGCCTTCTCCCCTGTCCCTTCACACTGTCTTCCCTCTCTGTGTCTCTCCTCCAGATTTCCCCTTCTGAGGACACCAGTCACGGAGGATGAGGGCCCCGGCCAACTCCAGTGGGACCTCATCTGACCAATCACATCTGCAACGACCCTATTTCCGAACAAGGTCACATTCTCAGTGCTGCCGGTTAGGACAGCAACATATGCATTTTAAGGGGACATCCCCCATCCCAGGCTCAGCAGCAACTGTCACCACAGTCCCCTCACTGGGCTCCCTTACTGGGGCTGTGTGTGTCCTCTGCCCTCTGGTGTAGGCTTGTGCAATCTGAGGGAGGAGGCCTTGGGAGCCCGAGGCCAACTAGGATAGGGTAGAGTTTCCCCTAGTGTTCTTCCTTCATAGCCACTGATTCACTCAGAACCTCACATTTAACCACACACACACACACACACACTCACTCTCTCTCTCTCTCTCCATTCAGAGAAAACCTCAGAGACCCACCCATATACACCAAGGCACACAAAGACACTCATGCAGAACCCGCACACACAAAGACACACACAGACTCTTACGCATCTTAATCTTATGCACCTGCTCAGAGCCTTGGAGACATGCACTGGTACACACCACAACTTACACACATCCCCCAGACACACAGCCACATGCTAGCACACCCACACAGGCACAATGACAGCCGTGTGGAGACGGATGCCCAGGGACACATCTGTGACCTCGCAATCACACATGACACACATCTGTTTGTGTGCGTCCTCATAAACCTATACACCCACTCACAAAGACACAAAATACAAGGACACAGGCATTCACGGGCCCCTGTGTGCGCATACGGGCGTGCACACACGCACACACACACACACACAGAGGCTGTCTGCATACACAGGACTTTTTAATCCCGTTGTGGTTGGCAGATCCTGGCGTGCACCCAGCATCCCTGTGGCCTCACAGCTCACCACTCACTCCCTAGTAATTGGAGGCAATTTAATCCCCATCCCGCCCCGCCAATCACAGGCTCTGCAGAGCAGGCGGCCATCACGGCGCCCCACCACGAGGGCAGCGAAGCCAAGAGCCCCCGCCCCTCTACCTCTGTAGTTGAGGGGGGATTTGCAAACCTAGACACACACACGCACACACACGTACACACTGAAATCCCAAGACTGCATACACACGTACACTATCACATATACGCAGAAACACTCACAATTGCACGCACACACTCAGCTACACGTGGCGACACAGAGGAGCGTGTACACAGCACAGAAAAGGCACCGTGAGATAGCCTGTGTCTGTTTCCACCCCGATACACACAGCTTCGTGCGCAATTCGGGAGACAACGTGTACCTCCCTCTCTCCCGGAGTTCGGCTTCTGAGTTTGAACACACAGACCGACAGACAGTGACCCCTAGAGATGGAGGACACACAAACACAGCCACACACAGACCTCAGCCTCTCCTCGTGAACATGCTCCCAGGGTGGCGAGGTGTGACAGCGACACGCGATGACAACGAGGCTGTGTCCAGGCGGAGAAACGCGGGAGCAGGGCACATACACCCATGCACAAAACACACAGGCCACCTCGCCAGCCCTCTGCATGTCCCCATGGAGACCCACGTCCCTGCCAGCAGAACCCAGAAATGGCCCCGTTCCCTTACCACCCGGGGTGATTTCCCAGGAGAGGGGGAGCCCAGCCCCCACCTCACCCCACCCCCACTCCCACCAGCGCAACCCAGCCATCAAACTGCTGTTTGTCACTCCATCCCAGCCGGCCGGTGCGCTGACATTCAGAGCCCAGCATTGAGATGATCACATTTAGCTGTAATGTACCACAGATTGCACTGACATTTGGAAAATATCCCACCTCGGGACCCATTCGACTTCAAACTTTTTTTCCCAGAAAAGGAGAAAAATGGCAGAGAGGGGGCAGCGAGGGCCTGTAGTGTTCTGAAAAGGAGCTGCTTCCCAGCCCAGACCCCAGGAGCTGAGACTCTCAGCCTCTCCTCCCAGAGACCCAGGGGCACTGGTGGACCCCATCAGCATCTACCTGGAGACAGGGCGATGGGGAGTAGCAGTGGGGGGTCCCCAAGACAGAGACAAAGTTCCAGACCACACAGCAAGTCTTCACAGATGATCCACTGGGGGTCTCTTCGTCAGGTCTGGGGTCTGGAGACAGCTGCCTGCTATCAGTCCAGCACCTACTAAGTGCCAGGCTTTGTTCTAAGCATGTTATATACATGACCTCTTTTGGGAGTGGAAAGCCTAGGAGGTAGGAACTGCTATCGTCCCATTTAAATGATGAGGGACCTAAAGCTCAGAGAGGTGAAGTGACTTGCTCATGGTCACACAGCCAGGAAAGGGGGGAACTGGTATCTGAACTCTGGTCTGTCTGGCTCCATCCATACCCACACTTTTTCTGCCTGCATGGGGCGAAGACATCAGGTGTGCAGTGGAGTCAGGCGGATGTTGAATCCTACCCTGGCCCCCTTCGTTTTCCCTTTTCCTCCTTCCCGTCTTGTCTTCTCTGCTGCCTCTCTCTGGCTCCCTTACTCTCCTCTCACCTCCCCTCCTCTCCATCTCTCTGAGCATGATGGCACAGTCTGGGATGGCTTCCTGGAAGGGAGGGGGAGGGCCTGAGCTGCACCTGGAAACTCAGGGGTGTGGATGGGGAGGACCGACAGCTGCAGAATTGATGTGCGAGCCTCACAGAAAAGCCGCTGGAAATGGAGTGGTTGGACCGTTCCTATGCGACAGCTGCAGAGCAGGGCTGGGATGACGGAGACTTGCCTGGGGTGGCCCAGGCCTCTCTGAGGTTGTGCCCAGATGGGGTCTGGGCAATAGGGCTGTTCCGGTAAATGAATGGCAGCCAGAGATGTGCCTACCTTTTCCCCAAAGAGGAGCCCACAGAGGACCCCGTTTAACTGACCTGGGCAGTAACGGTGGAAATGCACGCAGCGTGGTGGAAGAAAGATATTTCAAAGGCAGAGTGAAAATGACATGGTCCCAGGTAGCCCAGAAAGAATAGAAGAGGCGGGAAGATTGTCTGGTTCTCTGATGAGCTGATTAATCTCCTTAAATAACTTACAGTCCAACTTCCCAAAAGGCAAAAGAAAGTTAGGTTAATCTACTCTAAATGATTCCTGAGCTTCTCGGGGGTGGTAATCAATACACACTCTCTCTCTCTCTTTATAAGTAATTCTCAGTAATTGCAAGAAAGAGGGTTTTTCTGTGGAAAATGACATTCTAGCCACAGAGAGAATCCCAGGCAAGGGGATCAATTGGCCTCTGGCTGGGGAGCCCGGCCTGCCAGTGGGAAGACACTGTGGGATGACCAACATCACATCACGTTGGGGACCACAGGGTCATCCCAAGGTCTGTCTTCCTGCAGGAGCTGTCACTGATTGGGGCAAGGGAGGCCAAAATGGGGAAGGTGAACTGAGATCTCCAGCAGAAGCAAAGACTGAGCCCTCACAGTGCTCATTGTGAATGTCCCCAAGAGCACCACTGGGGCTCAGCAGCACCAGTACCTGCCCCTTCTATGATAAGAGCACCATCCATGGTCATTACCAATGTCCTTGGGAGTGCAACAATGCCTAGCATCAATTCCATGAGGACACTGCCAGTGACTTTGGGCACCACCAAGATTCACCAGTGACCTTTCGAGCCTGTCATCTATATTTTCAGGAGTACGCATCAGTGTGCATCTCCAAAGCCTTGGGCAGACATCCTCACCAATGCCCCAAGCATAGGAACCATTTCCTTGTTAGTCATCACTGTATCTCCATTAGCCAGGGTGCCTGGCTCATGACAGGAGCTCAATAAACATCCTTTGAGTAGATGAATAAATGAGTGAAAGGGAAGGATAGGAACTTCCTCTTTGCCCTGTTGGCCACCCTACTACCTTATCCTCAGAACTTACTCAGTGCCTAGCCAAGGAGAATGTTCCATAACTGTCTGTTGGATGGACAAGCAGGTGGGTAGATGGATGGTGAATGGATGGTGGGTGGGTGGGTAGATGGATGGAGGATGGAATGTGGATGGATGGTGGGTGGTAGATGGATGGATGGGTGGATAGTTGGTGGATGGTGAATGGGTAAATGGATGGATGGGTGGATGGAAAGAAGGAAGGAAGGAAGGAAGGATGGATGGATGGATGGATGGAAGAAAGGATGACCTTTGGAGGAAACTCAGTGCCATCTGTAATTCCAGGCAATCAGCCCCCAAGACAAGAGTTCAATATGAAGTAATCTTGAAGCAGAAGACAAGCTCACCTACTGCCCCACCCCTAGTGGTTCTGGGCCCCTATGTGAGCTTAATGGCTTCACCTGATTCTCTCCTTTGCACTGGAGATGGGGTGGGATGGAGATGGGCAGAGGCAGGGAAGGCCTCTCACTCCCTGGCCCTACTCGCCCTGCTCGCACTCTTCAATTTGAATACCATTTTCTAGAATGTCCCCAGGTACTGGAGGGAAAGCTCATTACCTGTGATCTGCCCATAAAAACGTCAGTAGCTGTCCGGAGGCTGGGGAGCCCGTTGCCATCACCTCGGCCTGGCAGCAGGGTGGGCAGCTGAGCTGAGGCGGGGGGTACACCAGCTCCAGTCCTCAGCCCAGCCTCTCTGCAGGGGCCAGCTTTGTGCCGATCCAGCCATGACCCCTGGCAGAGCTGACTGTCCAGTACCTCTGAGAGGGCCACCCCGGGATGGGGAGCACTCGGTCCACCTGCCTTGCATTCCACGTGCACTTCAGGCCACCTGCTCCCCATACCACTTGATATGGACCCTCAGGGCCACCCTAGGAGTCAGGACCATCACTAAGGAGCCCCGTTTCACAGTTGAGGAAATGAGCTCAGAGAGGCGAGGGAAGTTGCTTAAAGTCACACTGCAAGGACGTGGCAGAGTCAGCATCTGACCCCAAACTGATCTGACTCCAGAACCTGGCTTCTGTGGATGGTGGCTGGCAGCCCCTGAAGCCAGGTCACCCAGTGCCACCAAGGTCATTGCCATACAGCAGCTTGGGGTGAGAGCACTCTCACTACAGACAGCATTGACCACGTGGCAACAGAGAACAACCTCTCTCTCTTGGCAACATCGAACTTCTGACCTCTGTCCGTCACCTGGCTGTCTCCCAGAGTTGAGCCCCATGGGATGCGTACATCAAGTCAGAAGTCAGGGGTGATGGAGCCTGGCGGGGGGTCCGCTAGCCCACAGCACACCTTCCCGTGAATTAGAAAAAGCAACCCCCTTCGTCCAGAGGAGGACCTCGCAACCTTGTGCAGTGGCCAGCCTGCACCTCCTTGCACAACCGCCCTACCTCCGCTTTGAAATGAGATTCTGCTGTTAAATCTCAGAACCTTGGAACTTTGGCTCTAGAAATACGGAATCGATCCGTGTTTTCCCCATTTCAGCCATTCGAATACCATATTCATGATTTCTGCCATATCCAAGTATCACCTGGACTATTATTTACTGAATCGTGTTCTTCCAATGACCCCCTTTTTATACTTAATTTTATTTGGGAAGCAAAACATTCGTCAATGCATTAAATGAAAAACAGTAACGCAGGACATAGACGGAGACATAAAAACAAACACACTCGAGTAAAACGCTGTTATCACGGCCTACTCTGACATCGCGGCCCACTGACTCCTTCAGTCTGTCTCACGCTTTATAACAAAGGGAAGTTACTGAGAATTAGGTGCCCCAGACATGCCAGTGCCTGGCCCATCCTTTCTCTGATCTGGTCAGAGAAGAAGGAGCGAGAGCTGAGAAGGAGCCCCCTCTCTCACCAGGTGGTAGTTCAGTGTTATTTAATGCTGTTTATAGGTCCTGGCTGTCAGGGTTTCCCAGGACTGACCCACCTGGCCACCGCTGGGGCCCAACACAAGAGCTGAGGAGGGCTCTCGCAGCCTTGGGTCTTTCACTATTGGCTGTGTGTCTTTGGGTGAACCCCTGCCCCACTCTGTGCCTCGGTTAGATGGAACGTACTCTACAGCTGCTTTCAGCTCTGATAGTCTAAAATTCTGAGATCTAAAAGGGGATTATTATACCGTCTAAGTCGAGGGTTGACAAACTTTTCCTGTAAAGGGCCAGATCAGATGGTAAACATTTTCCACCTTGGGAGCCATGCCGTATCTAATAACCGCTCCTCGGTGCCATGGTAGTGTGAACACAGACCATGCCGGTGGGCGTAGACCTTCTTGGCAAGCACAGACAAGGACCAGCCACAGGTGGTAGTTTGCAAAACCCTGGTCTAGATCTGGGAGGACGGAGGAGGCCCCAGGGTCAGGGGAAATCAGTCAGGGTTGAGTTCTGTGATGGGTCAGGTACAGCGCCCCCCTGTGAGGCCCCCACCTCCCCTCCAGGAAACCCCACCACAAGCTTCCCAGACAGCCAGAATCCTACTCCCTTCTCTCCCCTTTCAAACCTATTACTCCTAAGAAAAGAAAGTCATTCTTCGAGGTGAAATAGTGGACTCCCTCAGAGCTGACAGGGCACTCCTGTCCCCCGTAGCCAAGACACACACAAATTTCAGGACACTGCCCAGTTTGGACCTGAAATCTCACTCCCCTTCCTCACTTGTCAAGAAGACAAGTGTCTTGGGGTGCCTGGGTGGCTCAGTGGGTTAAAACCTCTGCCTTCAGCTCAGGTCATGATCCCAGGGTCCTGGGATCGAGCCCCACATCGGGCTCTCTGCTCAGCAGGGAGCCTGCTTCCTCCTCTCTCTTTCTCTGTCTGCTTGTGAGCTCTGTCTGTCAAATAAATAAATAAAATCTTTAAAAAAAAAAAAAGACAAGTGTCTTTTCCCTCTGGACCTGGTGTTTCCAACTATAAAACAGAAAAGAAAGGACTGATACATACCCATCCTGACAAAGTTAATTGCAAAAGGGGGAAAACTTCTCTTTACAGAGCACTCAGCAAGTATTAGCCCACACTAAACCCTCCACACGTTACCTGTTATTATTATGAATAACAATACCAACAACACAAGGCGGCCCAGCTCCTACCACACAGCCCCGCCTACTGTCCATCAGGGCTTGCCCCTCCCCCTGCGCCGGCTCCCCCGCCACACACCTGCTGCGCAAAGCACAGCCAACGATTTCTTGGAAAACCGCTTTACGGGTTTTGTGATTTTTTTTTTTTTTTTTTAGTTTGAGTTTTAAATCCTGGTTTATTCTTAGTGCCTTAAAAGAGGAAGTGGAGATTTGGAGGCAGGCTGGAGCTTTCTTGATGCTTGATTTTCCTACTCTTCCACCCCATTTCCCTGGCCTCTCAAACCCCAAACCCACCCCACCTCTGCTACTCACATTACTGTCTCTTCCCCCTAAGGGAGTGGCACAAGGACTTCTGCCCTGCCCTGCCCTGGCATGGGAGGAGGGGATGGAATCAAAGAGAGTGACTTGGAGCCCAGGCACTGTCCCCTGTCCTCGGGTGACTATCCCCACCGAAGCCCCAGTAAGCATATTTCGGGGCCTCTCCTTGCCATCCACCCCCAGCCTTGGACGGGCACAGGTTCAAGGGTCCCCTGAAACTCTACCACTTCCTAGCTGTGTGGCCTTGGGCATATCATTAGAACTCTCGGGGCCTCTGTTTCTTCTTCTGCAAAATGGGTAAAAAGGTGCCATCTCCCGGCCCTGTGGGAGGAGACAATAGGGTGGCAGGGCCTTTGCGAGTCTTCCAGTGGATGAGGGAGTCTCGGTGATCATTGCCTGACCAGGACAGGGTCTGGCTGCTTCCCAGGGGCCGCTGGGTTCAGGTGGAATCAGGCAGAGAAGTCTTCCCAGCTGAGTGTCTCAAGCTCAGGCTCCGGAAATGTTGCAGCTGCCACTCTGCTACGACCCAGCTGGGACCCACTGACAGCATCTTAATTTCAGGCCCAGCTCTTTTCCAGACGGGCTGCTAATTAGGGCTAATGGGCAGCTCTCCCTGCTGGCTCCTGGGGCCGCCGCCTCCTCTAGAAAGCAGGCCACTGAGCAGGGTCGTTGGGCTGATGCCCCAGGCTCGTTGGCCAGTCAGTCCTCTGGGGCAGACATCGCTCTCCACGTCTCTTGGCAAGGGTGAGTTCTTTTGCTGCTTTTCCCCCTGACAAATGGGAGGCAGGGGAAGGGGCAATATTCATCCCAGCGAGCAGGCACTCCTTCGGGACCAGGCACCTACCACCTCCTTTGTGCCGGGCCTGTGGGAAGCACTGAGGACATGCAGATAGGCTGAACCAGAAGCCAGACATTCCTGGACTCAACGTTTAACTTAATCACATTCTGGCTGTGTGACCTTAGGCATGTTACTTAACTTCTCCGTACCCAGGTCTCCACGTGTATCATAAAATAGTCCCTACCTCACAGGGATGCTGTAAGGATGAGATGAGATGGGATAGGCTGAACAGTGTAGCCAGCACTCCAGCCGCGAAGCTGGCAGAAGTCAGAGGAGGCATAAAGGGCCTTGAGTGCCATCTTGAGAAGCCGGAACGTCATGCCTAGAGAGCAATGAACAGTGACTATTATTCTTACCATGTTTACTTCTGTTCCATGCTCACTAGGCATCTCCAGAGTGCTGAGAATATGATAATAGCTACACGTATATAGCACTTACTGTATACCAGGCGCTGTCCTAAGTACTAACTCCTTTAGTCTGTAAGACAACCTGACAAGATAGGTGTGATTATTTTTTTTAAGATTTTATTTATTAATTTGACAGAGAGAGATCACAAGTAGGCAGAGAGAGAGGAGGGGGATAAGCAAGCTCCCCACCGAGCAGAGAGCCCAATGAGGGGCTCGATCTCAGGACCCCGGGATCATGACCTGAGCCGAAGGCAGAGGCTTAACCCACTGAGCCACCCAGGTGCCCCGATAGGTGTGATTATTAACCCCATTTTACAAGCATAGAAACTGAGACACAGGTCAAGTAACTTGCCCCCAATCACCCCGTCAGTATGGAGTCACCCACTGTGTATGACAAATTAGATCAAAACCTAACAGCTTAACACAATCACATTTTTTATCTCTGTTCCTGGAGGTCAGGAATCCAGACACTATTAAGATTGGTGCCTCAGGCCTCCTGGCTCCTGGCCAGGATATCAGCTCCTTGGCATGTGGTCGTCCCCATAGCGCAGTTCACTACACGGCAGCTGGCTTCCCTCAAGCAGGAGAGAGTGTCCAAGATGGAAGCCTCCAGTTGTTTATGACCCGTCCTCAGAAATGATAGCCCATCATTCTTGCTGTACTGGGTTTATTCAAAGCAAGTCACTAGGTCCAAACCTCACTCAAGTAAAAGGTACTATGCAAAGGCAGGGGTACCAGACACCACCACTCCATGGAGTGGGGGTGTCTTAGTGGGTATCTAGCACAGCCAGTAAATAGGGGAGCTGGGGTATGAATCCAGGGAGGCTGGCTCCAGAGTCCATGTTATTAATCCAGAATCTGATGGCTATCCCAGCTCCACGATTGTCCGATGATTGAATTATGAGAAACGAGACACTATCCCCCCCTCCCGAAGTTCTCCATTTAGAGGGAAGCAGAAAAGAGAGTGAGATGCAAGTGCATTCATGGAGGAAGGCAAAGCAGATTAAGAAGGAAGCCTGCCTGGAGGAGGTGACACCCACTCTGAGAACTGAAAGACACAGCGGTGTTGGCCAAGCAAAGAGAAGTACGGGAGAGAATTCGGCAGCTAGAACAATTTGTGCCAAGGCTAAGTATGGAAGATTGGTGCTTTGTGCGAAGGCCAAAGTGTGTGTGGGAGGAAGAGAGCTGGGGTGGGCAGAGGAAAAAGCAGGAGAGGTAAACAGGCTAGGTTGCAAAGGGAAAGGTAAAAGAAAGTGGATATTATTCCAAAGAACTAGGGAGCCATGGAAGGTTGTCCACAGTAAGATGTGTGTTTTGTAAAGACTATCCTAAATGGTACGGGCAGTGGCAGAGGGTGGCTGGGACAAAGAGGGGGAGTGAGGAGGCTCTTTCTTCCTTCCTTTGTTCATTCATTCAGGTAATATATATTTAGCAAGGCCACCGATGTACAGTTCTAGGCACTGGAGATACAGCAGTCAATAACACAAGGGTGTTCCATCTTGGAAGTCACATTCTAGTGGAAGAAAAAAATTCACCTTACAAAACTAATAAATAAAAAGGAAAATTACCAAAGCGATAGATGCCATGAAGGAAACAAGCAGAGTAGCCTTAGCCACATTGACTTTAAACCTGAATGATAAGAAAGAGCTGGCTATGGGAACACAGCATTCCACGCAGAAAAACAGCTAGTGCAAAGGTCCTGGGGTGGAGTGGGTTTGGTCCAAGGCTGGTAGGGTGGCAGCATAACAGCCAAGAGGGAGAAGGAAGTAAACAGAAGCCAGAACAAGAGAGGATGTTGCCAGATGCTGAGCCCTGGAAGCAGGGACGAGCGACGGGAACACGGAGGAGCAGCAGGAAGAAGGCAAACTCCACTGGCCCTGGGTAAGCAAATCTGAGTAACAATGCCGGGCGGCCCCCATGGACCAGGGGAGCCCTAACAAGTAGGGGAGAGAAGAGAGGCTGACCCAGCCCTGACCTATTTTGAGAACAGGATTCCTCCCCACGGCCCTGGCAACAGACTAACCGTCATCCCTACGGCAGACCCAGGCGAAGGCAGCCGGTTAGGCAGCATTTGCATATTTGTTTAATAAAAAGGTATGGATGTATGAAGATGGATAATTAATTACCCAGCATATTTTCCCTCGGCTCCCTCCCCTCCTTCCCACATTGCCACCATGGCCCCAATTGCCTTCCTCTCCTTCTGGCTGAGTCAGCGGAATCCCTCCTTGCCTCTTCTGAGTGCGGACGGGGGTGGGGGGGAAGGACAGGCCCCAATAAATACGTACTTATTAAGTGTGTATTGCGGCCCGTCAGGCCCGCACAAGCAGCAATCCCAGACCGTTCTGCCTGAAGTATTTATGCCGGTACCTAGGGCCACTTTAGCTATTTATTTTCACAAAGAAATTAAATTAGATAGTTTGATAGCTTTCAGTGTAATTATGAAAGAAATTTACATGAGATGTTTATGAGGAGGGGATCATTAGGCACCGGAACCCGGAGGATATCCATTTGTAGGGACCCCCCTCTTTTATTCCCTCCCCAGCCACTACAAGGGGAGTGGGGAAGTATCCCTCCGGGGCGGCGGAGGGGGGCGCTGGAGTTGGGGGGGTGACTCAAATTGCTGGAACTTGAGCCCCAAGAGGGTGGGGGCCATCTCTCTGTTGCAGCAGTGGGCTTGGAATTCCGAGGGACAAAGCAAGGGGCTCCTCCTCTTGAAGACTCAGTTTCCTTATCTGTAACAATGCCTCCATTGCCACGCTGTTCTGGGACTTAAATGAGATAATGCAAGCAAAACTCCCTAGCCAGAGCTGCTCTTGAGTGGGTTCTTACATGTCAGGAAAGACTTCAAGGACTGTCTTGCATCCTTATAACGATCATTTTAAGCACATGTCAACGGCACTTGGGTAGCTCAGTCAGTTGAGTGTCCAACTCTCGGTTTCGGCTGGGATCATGATCTCAGGGTCATGGGATTGAGCCTGAGTGGGGCTCTGTGTTCAGCACGGAGTCTGCTTGTCCCTCTCCCTCTGCTCCCCTCCCCTGCTCGCTCTCTCTCTCTCTCTCTCTCTCTCTCGCAAATAAATAAATAAAATATCAAAGGAGATGTCAGAACTTTAAGCTTCTCCCCCTCTGATGGATGGGAAAAGTGAGACCAGGCTAAATTAGTTACCCTAGCAGCTCAGGGCAGGGCCAGCTTTCGAACAGGGCAGCTGGCCTGAGCCCACCCCTTGGGTCAGGAGCTGTGCAGCCCCCTGGCTTTCTCTGAGGTAGGAGGCTAGGCTCTTTCCCTTGCGTTTCAGAGTTAAACACCTACTGCCTTCACCCATGCTGGTGCGTAGCCAGGGAAACCCAGAACGGAAGAGCGTGTTGTGCCAGCGTCCCACTGAGCGAGCAGCGGGGCTGGAACCCTCCTCACATCTCTGCTTGCTCACCTCCCCATGGACTGAGTAATCAGCCAGGCTGATTAGCACTGACGGCAGCCCCCGCCCTGCTGGGCCCAGAGGGAGCCCTGTCGGGGGGCTGGGCCCGCAGGGTGGGGGAGTGCAGGGCACCGGGGTGGGGGGGTGTCCCTCGGATCCACCTGGTCCTTCTCTCACCAGCCCTGCAGGAGGCTGGCTCCTGGGGGCTACCATCTGAGCTGTAGAGGGATGGGCCAGAAACCCTGGGCCAGGAGACATGCCCTTAAGTCCAAGTCTGGGAAACTGAAGCTGGCTTGACCAAGTCTCCATGAGCCAAAGCCCCTGAATTCTAATTCTGACTCTGCCGCTTAAACTAGCCACGTGGCAATCACTTAACTTCCCTGAGCCTGTTTCTTCATCCATAAAATGGGAAGATGATAATAGTCCCCTCCTCTCTGGGTTGTCATGAGGACAAAATAAGCTTCTGCAGGTGACATGCCTGATAAGACATGAACATTCAAGAAGCATCATTTTTATTATGTGTGTATTTTTTGTTCTTTAAGATATTATTTATTTGAAAGAGAGAGCATGGGATGGGGAGGAGCAGAGAGAGAGAGAGACAAGGAGACTCCGCCAACTCGGGGCTGGATCCCACGACCCTGAGATCATGACCTGAGCCGAAATCAAGAGTCAGATGCTCCCCTGAGCCATCCAAACGCCCCAACATCGTTTTTATTATTAATTACCCAAATCCCTGAAAGTGAGAAAAACAGTGAGGCTGGATGGCTGATGGATATGGGAGAAAGCTCTGGCCCCAGGCCATAAAGGCAGGATGGAGCAGCCCTCCTGTGGCCATCTGAAGCTCCCCCACCCCCAGACCTTGGAGGTGGGCTGAAGAAGGAAACACCAGGTACCGATTGTATGTACTTGTAAAATCGTCTAGGGGAATCCCAGATGAGGACGTGGGCCTAGCCAGCAGGGTGCCTTGCCCAGATCACCAGGCAGAGTCAAAATTCCAATCTGGGCCACTCTGACCCCAGAGCCTCTAGGGCAGCTGGGACAGCAGACTGAAGCCCCCTTCTCTGCGTCGGGAGACCCCAGGGGGACTGCGGAGGGCAGGAAACTGGCTAAACAGAGCACAGAGGAATTAATGGAGGAAGCTAATCAGGAAATCCTAGAGAGGACGCCAGACAAGATCCAATTAAAATGCCAGCTTCTGTGAGTTCCCCATTTTAATTTTCCACAAATTAGCTTAAAAGGGGAGGAGGTGGAAATGAAGATATTAGCTTTTCTTTTTTTTTCTTTTTTCTTTCTTTTTTATTTTTTTCTTTAGAGCCAAGAGAGAAAAAAATCCTTTGAGGATTACATTACTTCTTTCTCTTTTTTTTAAAAAAATCAAATCACTCTCAGCGGAGGGATTTGTGTTCTGACGCTACCCTCGTTGGAGGCAATTTCCAGGGCCTGCTTATTAGAGTGTAGGCGTGGTAAGCCCTTGATAAGGTAAAGCACCATTTTCTGAATGAGCACCTACTGTATACAGTCCAACCCTCACAACCCCCAAGGTCAGCAGCCCTGCATCTGTGTGCAAAGCTCGCTCCAAGCCTTGGGGCAGGATCCTGGCAGAGACAAAGCCTTACCCTTCTGAACTGTGTGCCTTTGAACAAGTGACTTAACATCTCTGTGCCTCCATTTCCTCATCCACAGAAGGGGATAATAAAAATTGAGCTGGAAAGTTTGCGGGGAAGGTTTCACGAGACCACGGACATGTGAGGCCCTGGCACATCAGTTGCTTAGTTAATGTGACCCTCCCCCCTCTGAAAACCGGGAGGTCAAGGGCCCTGCTGGGACGAGGATCCCAGATGGAAGAAGAGGGAAGAGAAGGCTGAAAGGGTGAGACAAGACTTCCTTTAATGGAGTTCCAAGTCCACTGAAAGGGGGAAAAGATGAAGCACCGTGGGCTGAGTGACAGGTGCTGCCTCCCTAGCCTGGTAAGAAGGCCCAGGACAGACCTGAAATATCCCAGGCCATTGCCAGTGAAGCAGTGGGGAGAACCAGAGCCAGCAGGGATCCCCAAGCCTTGGTACAAGCTTATCTGGGGGTATCTGAGGTGACCCCTCAGATTCTGCTGGTAGCTTACCGAAGGCTAGGGGAGCCCAAGCTAGGGTTTGGAGTCTAGTTTAGGGAGATGTCTAAGTCTGCAATTGTGCTAAATCTGTGTGTAAGCCCGGGTTTGGGCCATGCCAGCACTCGACGGTGAGCTCTGAACTTGCGGCTGACCCTGGTGAGATGCTCCAGGTTTGGGGGTCTGCACATCCACCTTTGGTATTATCAGGATGAAGCTGAGCCCCAAGTCTGCCTGTTGGCCCAAGCCCAGAACATATCAGAATTTGAAGCGAGCTCTGAATTGGGGTACACTGATAGTGAACCTCAAAAGCTTGGGGTATCTGTAAGCCAAGTATGTGAACCCCAGCCCTGCTGTGTTTAGGAAGGAGCCAGGCAACTCAGGGCAGTAAGGTGTGAGTCTTGGGTGATTCCCTGAGCAGCAAGTGAAGGCCCACCAGGCTCCCCACTTTTTGTTTCTTCCTTCCCCTTTTCCCAGTGCACACAATCTCCTATTTTTGGTCTCACCCTCCACCACCCATTTGGCCCCCCTCCTTCACCCCAACCTCTGCCCAGAACTGCTGACTCTCCAGGAGCTGCTGTTCTGAACCCTAAGCCTCAGGAGCCTTCACATTCTTTCCCTGGGGTGAGGAGGATGAAGGGATGAGGCGGAGAGAGAACCCACCATCCCCTCCTCCTCCCACAGGGCAAATCCTCCCCAAAGCACCCTTTGGGGCCCAGGAAAGACGGATCCTATTCTTGGGGAGCTCAGAGGCCTGCTGCCTTATCTAACTCTCTGGAACAAGCATTTTGCATTTATTCCCCCAAATGTGTTGCCGAATTGCGTTCCAGCCCATGGCTCCCAGCCATCTGCAGAGAGAAATCCAGTTAGACCTTGTATAATAAGTTCCTGACAATCTTGCCGAGGACGCTAGGTCATAAAAGTCTCCTGGTTTTATCGCTGGTAACAGACATGGAGTGAAATTAAGTTGTCTTATCAAATTTAGATAATATATATCCCTCTAGAGTAGAAGGCTCTGCATGGGGCTTTCATGGTATGAGCCCAGGAGGGGAACGGGGAGTGGGGGAGTGTTCCTAGGGATGTGGCATGGGGTGGGGGCTGTCCTGGAGAGCCTGGCAGGACTGAGCGACAGTTGGACAGTGTTACCGGCATTCCACGCTTTGGTACCAGCCAGGCGTGGATCAAGACCTGCCTCTGTCATTTCCGTACTGGATGAACTTGAACAACTTAACTTTACTTCTGAGGGCCTCAGCTTCTTCATCTGCAAAGTGGGTGGGACAAGAGCAATGCCTGCCCCCTGGGTTCTTGTGATGTTTAAATGAGATGCTACATCCAACAGGCTTAGCTCAGTGCATGGCATGTCCTGAGTGACCTGCATGTTCCCTATCATTTGAGAATGGGAGAAGGGAAACGAGGGCTGGACACTGATAGCATCTGGCCCATTCTCTACCCATTTTATTGAGTGGGTTCCCAAGTCACCCCTTCAAGACCAAGCAATCCCAACTCTTTCCAACCCCAACGTGGACCCCCCAGAGGGGCTGGAGGCTGCCACGTTCCTGCCTCTGCCTGTAGTCCTACCATTTAGCGCCTTGCCCCAGGGAATGGGCATGTGTGCTAGAAAGCTTGGCTGTCCCTTTGCTAGTGGAATGAACTTCTAGGACATTACCCAGTACTGAGCTGGCTCTGGGAAACTTATCACACTGCCCCGGGTGGAGGCTGTCCGACCCCAAATAGTATCTGCCTGATAGAATTGGCCTGTCTTTCTCTCACAGCTGGGATCCTCTCTGTGGCAACCTCACACTTCAGCATACCTCCAGTGATGGAGAGCTCACTACCTGACCTGAACAGGCAATCATTCATTTCCTCAACCTGGGCTTAAAACAACCTCACCTTATCCGACTCCTAAGCTAAGACTCATTCATTCACCATAGCTTTCTTCCAGCACAGCCTGAGTGTATGCGAGCCTGTATGTGTTAATGGACTTCTCTGTGTGTGTTCCACACCTTGAGTTCCAAAGGGAGGGAAACTGAATGAGTGTAGCTCTGTGTTCCCAAGGAACACACAATAAAATTTAAAAAAGAAAAGAAAAGGAAAGGGGGGTGGCCTGGGTGGTTCAGTCATCAAGCATCAGGTCCTGATCCTGGAGTCCTGAGATCGACCCCCGCATCAGGGTGCCTGCTCACCAGGAAGCCTGCTTCTCCCTCTCCCACTCCCCCTGCTTCTGTTCCCTCTCTCGCTGTGTCTCTCTCTGTCAAATAAATAAATAAAATCTTTAAAAACAAAAAAACAGTAGCTAACCTTTATTGAGCACTGACTACGTGTCAGACATGAGTTACGTGCATTAACTCATTTAATCACCATATTAACCCTGAGATGCTGTTGCTGTTATTATTGCCAATTTACAGAGAGGAAACCTATGGCACAGAGAGGTTAGATGGCTTGCCCAAGATCACACAGCCAGAGCATGGTAGAGCAGTGTGAGCCCAGAGCTATTACTCTCATTTTCCAGGTAGTCCTAAAGATTATTTGAAATGAAGGAAAGAAAGAAAAAAAAGAAGGGCAGACCCAGCTGTGTATATCCATCTCTTTCAAGTAATCTGGGCTCCCAAAAGGCAGGAAATCTGTATTATTCATATCTCTTTTCCCCAGCACCTAACACAGTGCTCGGCAAACATAGGTGCTCAATAAATATTTGTGAAATGACTATTTACTCATCATCAGCCCATTTTTCTCCCCCATTATTCCAGGAACACTTGGATCAGGAACTGAATTCGATTCCTCTCTCCAGAGCCATCACTAGCTTGCTCTGCGGGCATTAGAAAAAAACACCTGCAATCCTGTGAGTGTAGCTTGCCAAGCTAATGGCGCGTCGTGGGAAGAGAAAGGAAAATTCCCTTCCTCTGGCCTCAGGAGTTCCAGGTTGACAATGGGAACCCCGCGCTCCCGGGGATGAGGCTTTGTGCAGCTCACAACCTGCATGATGGTCCATGGAAATCCCGCTCTGATTCCCTAGAGCCCAGCACGGGGCCTGAACATGCAGCAGGCACCCTGTTAGTTGAGCAACTACTTGCCAGGATTTGCTGCTCTTCCACCCTGTTTTGCCCATAGCCATTCTAAGCCCCAGGAGAACAATTGCTGAAGAGCCACCAGCTGGGTGTCATATGCTATGGTGCTGATGGGGGGGGGGGTCTGCAGACAGAAGGGGGACAGACAGGGTCAAACATAATTGGTAAATATTTGTCTATCTAATCAGAGGGCCTTTTAATTAGCAATTTCATCTTTGCAACTGGTTTATTTTTTTTCTTTCTGCGGGAAGTCAATTAAATGTAACAGATGGAGGAGAACATGGGGGTTTCCTTGTCTCCTACCATCTGTCCCATCCCACCCCCACCCCCCACCCCCAAGCCCCAGCAGCACTCACACCTCATTGGTAGAGCTGCCTGCCAGTTTCCAGAAGAGGGCGGGGTTAGGGCACTGAAGAGGTGATCGGGGGCAGGGTCTCTGAACCTGCCGGCCTCCCCCTTCCCAAAAAGCCCTCTTTGGGACTCCTAGTCTCTCTGGCCACCCCACACACCTAGGCTGATCTTGTCGCTTGCCAATGACCCTCAGGTCCTAAGACCCTTTGCCAGCGGGACATCTCCCCATCCTGCAGGGGGAGCCAGGATCATCATATGCTTGTTTTAGCTCCCACTGCAGGCCTGCCAGGGACCCCCATCTGGAGGAGATACTTGTTTAGTTCAACAAACCTTTCCTGAGCGTCTGCTCTCTGCCAGGCCACGTATCGGGCACTGGGGATAGACATCAGGCAGTCCCTGCCCTTCAGGAATTTGTAGCCCATTGGGGGCAGGGGGACATTCATTCATTCCCTTATTCTTTAAATATTTCTTAAGCAGCATGTATAGGCCTGGGCTAGACCCCAAGAACACAGGGATGAATCCGTCCCTCCCCCTACTTAAATAACTCGGTCAAGCAGAGGAGACAGGCACGTAAATCACGCAGTCAGTGAGGATTTGTTGAGTGACTACATGCGCTGTGGGCTGTTCTGGCTGTGGGGGACACAGCAGTGAGCAGCGTGGAGCCCACGTCCTTTCTAGCAGGGGAGAGTCAATAAGCATATGGATGTGGCATGGCAGGGGTGATTAGTGATTGTGTCGTCTGCAATCTGAGCTCCGAAATGAGAAGTCCAGAGTCTCCAGCACGGCCCGCCAGGGCCCTGATCACGTCCCAGCTTTCTCTGTAGGATCACTTCCTGCCACTCCCCGCTTCCCAGTCACCGTTGCAGTCTCATTCACCTTCTGACAATTCCTCCCACCTGCCAGGATCTGTCCTCAGACCTGCCCCGAGACTGTTCCTTCGGCCCAGCCACACTCTTCCCCTTATTGTTTGCCAGTTAACTCCTTGGCTGAAATGTCCCTCTCTGTCCCCTCTGGGTCCCTCAGGCCATGTTCCGTTTCTTCCACTGCAGGATCCTGTATCCCAAGTCCCCCTTCCAGCTTGGCTGTTGCCAGAGATGCTTCTGTCTCCCTCGTCCTGTGTGGAGCCAGCCCAGGGCCCGGACGGTGTCTGTCCCGTTCCTGCGCAATGTATCTGTCCCCAGCACAGGGCACAGTGCCTGGCATGTGCCGATCACCTAGCCCACCGATATTGACTGGACTGAATTCAACCAAGCAGAGAAGAGGAGAGAGGATATCCCGGCCAGGGGCCAAGATTTGCAAAGACAAGGCAGCTTGAAAGATTTCTAAGTGATTCAGAAACAGGGAGAACCCTGATGTGGCCGGATTAAAGAGAAGAGCAGAGTCCGAAGCCGGAGTTAAGCCTTGAATGTTAAACTGAAATGTCTGGACTTTATCCTTATTAAGCCTATAAGCCAACTTCAATCACTCACATTCCTCTTCCATAATTTTGTCAAAAAGCCATGTATTTCTGTACTACAGTTGGCTTTTTTCTTCGAATGGTAACTTTTTTTTGCTTTATTTTTTAAATAAAAGCTTTACTGAGATATAATCCACTTTATAAAATCCACCCCTTTTAAAAATATTCTATTTATTTATTTAGAAAGAGAGTGTGAGTGGGGCCAGAGGAGAGGAAGAGAGAGAATCTCAAGCAGACTCCCCACTGAGCGCAGAGCCCAACGCGGGACTTGTTCTCACAACCCTGAGATCGTGACCTGAGCTGAAATCAAGAATTGGACACTTAAACAACTGAGCCACCCAGGCACCCCTAAAATCCACCCTTTGAAAGTGTACAATTCAGTGGTTTTCAGCATATCCACAGAATTGTACACCGCTCACATCTAATCCCAGAATATTGTCAACAGTCCCAAAAGAAATCGTGTACCCATTATCAGTTACTCCCCATTCTACTTGCTGTTCCGCACCTCCACAGCCCCAGCAACCACTAATTCTCTTTTCTGTTTCTATGGATTTGTCTATTCTGAATACTTCATACGCACAGAGTCATGCAACGTGTGGCCTTTAATGACTGGCTTTTTTTAATTAGCAAACTGGTTTCCAGATACATCACACTGTAGCATGCATCAGGACTCCCTCCCTTTCTACTGCTAATGTTCCCGGGTATGGGTCCACCATACCTTGTTCATCCAGTCTTCAGATGATGGAGTTGAGCTGTTGCCACTTCTTGGCTATTTTGACTAACACTGCTATCAACATTGTTGTGCAAGTTTTTGTGCACTTGTGTGTGTTTGGTTCTCTTGGGTACCCAGCTCCAAGGAGTGGAATTACTGGGTCATCCCGTAACCCCATGTTTAACCTTTGGAGGAAGAGGCGCTGTCCAACTCCTTCCAAAGTGACTGTGCTGTTTTACAATTTCTGGGCCACGATGAAGCACATTCCAGTGTTTCTCCTCCTTGCTTACACTTGGTGTTGTCTTTTCCATTTTAGCCCTCCTGTAGCTAAATTGTAATGGGTGTGAAGTGGTGGCTCGTGGTGGTTTGATTAATGACATTGAGTAGCTTTTTCTGTGCTTATTGGCCATATTTGTACGTCATCTTGGGAGAAATGTCTATTTAAATCCTTTGCCCAGTTCTAAATTGTGTTATTTGTCCCTTACGGTTGAGTTGTAAGAGTCCTTTACACATTTTGCATACAAGTCTTTTCTCAGATCTTTTTTGTTTTATCTTCAAAGGAAAGTTTGTCACTATCTAAAATGGAAAAAAAAACAAACAGTAACAGATATCATAAATCAAAGGCACTTCTAAAAATAAATGCAGCCCATTAATTCAATCAATAAGCATTAATCATCTCTGATGACCTAGGCACCATTCTTGACACTGGGGAATACAGCAATGGACTGGAAGACAGGTAAAGATCCTACTTAAACTTCAAGTGTATAGTGATCTGGGGAAAAGCAAAAACCAAACAAAGGAAATAAATAAAAACGTCCTCTGCTAAGACGGGGCGCCTGTGGTTACGTCTGGGGTGACTTTACCGTTGGATGATCAGGAAAGGCCTCTCTGAGGAAGTGGCCCTGGGGCAGATGGCTAAAGGAAGAGAAGGCACCAGTCACACAAAGGTCAAGGTTAAGAGAATTCTGGACAGAGAGAATAAGGCGGATCTGAGCAGTGACTGGAACATCGTGGACAAGGGGAAAATCACATGGGACAAAGAGGAAGAAACAGACAAAAAGGCCCCGTCCACACAGGACCTTGTAAACCTCAGTGAAGAGCTTGGAATTGCTGTAAGCATAGAAAATGCCCTTTGAGACTTAAGCAGTGGAGCGACATAATCTGATTAATGTTTTTAAAAGCCGCTCCGGCGACCGTGGGGTGGATTGTTGGGGTACAAGGTAGAAGCACACGACCAGTGCAGAGGCTACCCCGATGTGCAGGTGAGGGGAGATGACGGCTCGGGCCAGGGCCAGAAGCAATAAAGAGAAGTGGCTGTTTCAGGATATGTTCTGCAGGTGAAGTTGACAGGCATGGCTGATGGATTGGATGGGGCAGGCAAGCCAGAGAGCGCAATCAAGGAGAACTCTTGAAGGTTTCAGCCGTCTACGGCAACAGCCCGCAAGAGGGGAGAAGGGAGGCGGGCTGTGGGATAACTCCAGGCTCTGCTTTGGACTTCCCAGTTCAGATACCTGTTGACCTCCAAGGGGAGATGTCAAGAAGACAGCCAGAAAATTCTGGGTCTGGAGAGAGGCATCTGGGAATCACGGATGGTGTTCAAGGCCATGGGACTGGATAGAGTCCAGAAACCCTGGTACACCAGCTCTAAAGGGCCAGCTGCAGAGGGAAAACCAACACAGGATACTGGGGAGGAGCAGCCCATGAGTGAAGAGGAAGCAAACAAGAAACGATGGCAGAAAGGAGACCCGAGAGAAGGTGTTTTGAGAAGAAGGAAATGGTTGGGAAAATCTAGTTTTAAAACACATTGTGGGGGTGCCTGGGAGGCTCAGTGGGTTAAAGCCTTTGCCTTTGGCTCGGGTCATGATCCCAGAGTCCTGGGATCGAGCCCCACAATGGGCTCTCTGCTCGGCAGGGAGCCTGCTTCCTCCTCTCTCTCTCTCTGCCTCTCTGCCTACTTGTGATCTCTGTCTGTCAAATAAATAAATAAAGTCTTTAAACACACACACACACACACACACATTGTGTTATTGAGTTCTAACCAGATACACTGGTTTGCCAGAGGCTCTGGGTCTCAGCCTGATCTCTCTATGACGAGAGTTGTGAAAGACAAACCACCCCCAACCTGAGATGTCCTCTCAGGGAGCACTGAAGGAGAACTGGGGACTTCCCAAGGGACCCAGATCACGTACCGCCTGATGGTATCCCATAACTTCCCAGGTTCTCCTGGCACACTTGGAGAACCACTTCTGTAGGCAAAGGGGAGTCCTGGAAAGCTGTGGGTGAGGGCAGGGATGGGGTCAGATTAATGAGGGTAGAGAATGGACTGGAGGAGGAGAGACCATGTTATGCCCGAGTTTTCGTGTGCGAGAGACCACCAAGGAGCCAAGCACCGATGCAATCAAACGAGAGTTTATTTGACAAGCTTAAGCTTGGGCCTAAGTATACCCGACACAGCAGAGTAGGGACTTGGACCCCGAACCAGATTACAGTCAGAGTTTTTAAAGGCAGAGAAGGGGTGGACTCGGCGGTAGGTGAGGACAAAGGGGATTATGGATGATGTAAGTCTCCAAGGATTTTTGGAAGTAAGGTCTCCAGGACCTTGAGGGGCTAGCTATTCTTGGGAGAAAGGTTATTTATAACCAATAATAAAAATCTTCTCGTGAGACCCTTTAGATGTATATCAGTTGGCCATATGCTTGGGAATGATTCTTGACACTATCTTGGAGGTTTAGAGATAAAGGAATTGTTAAAGTAGACTTACAGGATCCTGGTCAGACCTGTTGGGGTAGGAGGTTGGTCAGGCTAGATTGTCCTTAGCAAAATCTCAAGGTGAGGGCAGTTAAGTCCCCAGGGGAGAGCCACTCTGTCTGTTTCAAGGGCTTGTCAGTAGGTAAGGAATTTTAATAATTTTCTTCTGCCTCTGTTTCCCACATCAGCTAAACTCGAGGTGGGATGGCCTTAATTTTCTTGGCCTCCACAACTAGGCAGGAAGAGAAGGGAGGAAGGAGGAAGACTGGCCCCAGAAGGAGATGTGAGGACTGGACGAAAACAGAGTACACTAAGCCTAGAGATCTTCAGGGGGTCACCTGCACCCCGACTCAGAGACAACACCTGCATTTCCACCTTGCTTTCTGCTTACCTCAAGTCCCATCCCTCCCACCAGCTCTCTCTGGCCCTCCACACCCACCCATCCATTCCCACTCTGCCCCAAATGCTACCACGCTAGAGTTCTTGAGTGCTTACTATGTGCCAGGCACTGTTCTAAGCACTTTACATACATTCCCATTCAATCCTCACACCCCTCCATTTTACACAGGAGAAAATGGAGGCACAGAGAGGACTAGCAAGTTGCCCAAGATCACACAGTATACAAACAGAGGAGCTGGGATTCAAATCCAGGAGCTCTGACTCAAATCCACATTACAGTGGTGGAGAAAATGGAACCCAGTGTCCTATCCTGCCAGAAGCCCTTTGTCAGTGAGTCACACCTTGCATACCTCCGGCGATGGGCATTTCACCATCTCCCAGTCAGTCTGCTTTGCTGGTGAGGTTGATTCCTCAATCTCTCTTTTTCTGTCCCTGCAACCTGTCCCCTGTACCTTCTCCCTACCCGTGATACAGCAAAAGGCGAGGGGGGCAAGCATAGTGACATAACGCTTAAAAGGAGGGCCCTCAAATCCAGTTGCCCTAGATTAATAGCTGGGCCCCCTTAGGCAAGTCCCCTCACTTCTCTGGGCATCTATCTCTTCATTTGGGAACCTGGCTAATGACAGAGCCCAGCTCCGTGTTGTGAGGATTAGGGGACAGAATCTTAGTCCACTGTGAGCTCTGGATAGGAGGGAACTGGGGGGTGATGGTGATATCTGCTCTATACAGGCCAACCCCTCCTCCCCCCTCCTCTTCCCCTCAGGGTCACCAGTGCCCCCCCATTCCATCCCTGGACTTCCCCTGCTGCCCCCAGGCTGCCTGCCCCCTTCCCCTGCTGTGGCTCAGGTATGCCCAGCTGCACCTGCTCTCTAATCAAGACGCCAGGGCCCCCCACCCCCTGCAGGGCCCTGCAAGTCCCCTCACTAATTCCCCTTCCTCAATCAGTCCACACTCTCCACTCTCCTGGCCTCTCAACTGATTGCCCACCAGGCCGGCCCCCACTGCCAGGGCCCAGCTTGCCCCAGACGGCCCCCTGGGTGTCCAGCCCACCTGGCTACGTCCCCTAGGCTATCTCCAGGCTTGTAGGCTTCAGAGGGGGTTGGACTGTGACTGGCGTGCGGGCCAACAAAAACACCAGGAGTGTGTGGTTGTGCTCACACGCACGTAAGCACACACACACTAAAAAGAAATAGCAACGCATATGGGCAGGAAGCAAAGCACTTACACATGTTCTCTTCAAGGACAGCCCCACAAATGAGGACAATACACACCTTCAGAGACAAAAACACACAACTACATACCACCCAGGTGCACGCGAGTGTGCACACACACGCACCCACACGCATGCACGCACACACATGTGCACACTGCAGCAGGTATCCGATCCATTCCAGCCCTTTTCAGCTCCCCCCAACCGCTTCTAGCCCCTCCCCACTTCTTAACTCTGTGGATGGGTTAGTAAGTGCCCAAGGCCTTCGGCCTGAGCCTGAGCGAGCACAGATAACAAGGCAAATCTCATTTCCAGAGTGAGAGTGCGTCTGGATGCCACCCCCACTCCCGCCACCTTGTACCTCGGGGTAGCATCAGGACGAGCCCCCTACCAGCCTGCAACATCGGTGGTAGGCTGAGGGACTGGCTGTCTCGCTCTTATCATCCCCCAAAATCTTCCTGGCAAGACCGGGGCAACCTGGGGACAGCCTGTCCTGCCCAGTGACCCCAGCAAGGCCTCGGCCCTCATTGCTCCCCTCTGGCAAGGGCCAGCCTTGCTCAGGAGGCGAATGATTGCATCCCAGCCGGCTGGCTGCGTCCACTTTCAGCTCAGTGCTCAGGGTGGACGGGGGTCCCCTGGGAGCCAGGAGCGGGAGGCAGGAATGCTCTGGCACTCTGGGCTCAGCGAGTCTCGGTGTGCCCTTCGGCACCGGGCCCATCCCCTGATGCACCTGGCCTAAATCCCAGGGGTCATGCAGTGTCTTTGGCGGGGGGGGGGGGGTGCGCAGACCGTGCTGGCCAAAAGAGAGGGCAGGGGGGCTTCAGAGCTTTGGGGACCTGCCACCCCAACCCTTGCTCTGTTCCCAGACTGACTTTGAACTGAAACACACCAGTCCTGCCGTAGAGTATTTTAAAATAACTTAAAATAACTGAATGACTTCCACCATGTTGTCAAATGGGGGCTGCCCTGAGCTCTCCCAGCAGCCCCGATGCACTGGTCCCTTCCTGGCTCTCCAGAGCCTCCTTCCTGGGAATTACGGAGTTAACACCTCCATGCAGGTGCTTAACCGAAGATGTGGAGTGTCACCCAGGACCAGGGGCCTGCCCCTGGCTCTGTTACTCCCACCCCCTGCCCCTGGCCCGGCTGCCCACTTAGGCTTGTGCTGCCCCTCTCAGGGACCCCCGCCTCAGGAGTCCGGAAACATGGTTGACTCAGACCCAATCATGAGCTTGAGGGTCCCGGCTCCAGCCCCACAGATAAAAGTTGGAGGCATACACGGAGCACAGGCCCCCAGCCGAAGCTCTGAAAGGGAGGAGAGTCAGCAGAGTCCTCTCTCTGGGTCCCAGCCGAGGAGGAGGGACAGTGTACCCCTGCCTGAGCCCCAGCTTCCTCTGCCGCTCACACTCGCGGCTGCCCCCGCCCCCGCCCCTGCCCCCACAAGTACCTCCATCATCTACACAGATTTATTTCACGATAATTTCATTTCGTCCCTGGCTCCGGAAAGATGGATTGCCCAGCGAGGTGACTGGGGAATCTGTGTTGGGCTCATAAATTTGCTGCCCCTCCATGAAGCTCCTGTGTAATGTCCCGCACTTGGTGCGGGGGGAGGGGTGGAGAGGGGTGAATGTGACTGCTGTCCTCTCCCTGCCACATGGGGGGGGGGTGTATAACAGGAAAGCATAGCAAAGGGGGGAGTTTCTCTGCCCTAGAACCGGTGGGGTTCTCTCTCCTCCCTTGTTACAAACCTCCTTGTTACAAAGGAGGTTATTTGTCACTTGGCTGGCAGGATGACCCGCCTTCCTCCACCCCTCACCAGCTCCCTCCTGCCCCCCCACAAGGGGAGGCCTTCTCCTGCTGAGAGAGCACTGAGCTGGCAGAGGAAAGAGGGGCCAAGAAGCAGTGGGGGGGCTGCCCCCTCCTTCCTGCTTTTACTGGTCAGCAGGAGGCACTGTGCTGGGAGGGAGTGGGAGGCTCGTGGAATGCTAGCCCCTTTCAGGAGGAAGAGCACATGCACACACACATCTAACCAGCATGCACACACACGCACAGAATAGTAGCACGCCCACACCAACACCTGCTAGAAAGAGATTACAAATGCAATAGCAGAATTGAAGCAGCGTAGGAAAAAGGAGTATGGGACTCAGAATCTAGGAGAGCCAGAAATCAGATACTGGCTGCCCAGCGTTCCCTTGGACCACTAACACAACCTCTCCGAGCTTCACCTTGTTCCACTGTAAGGATAACCCATCTTCCCTCCAAGGGTTGTTGTCAGGATCAAATGAGACACTATGTGAGTCACATAAACGGTAGGCAGAATCATGATTACCGTGCCCTCCACACACATGCACGCGCCCTTGCCTCTACCTTCTTTCCGAATCTCTCCATAGCCTGATCCATCCCTCTTCCCATTTCTGCACAATTCCTAACTGACCTTTCAACCTCCCAACTCCAGGAACAGCCCAGAACGGTGCAGCTCAGAGCCCCCGGGGCCACATTCAGGCCCTCTTCCCTCTCCTCCCTCTCCCAACCAAGTCACCTTTATCAGCCCAAGCCACACAGCTCCTCCTGCCCCCAACCTGGCTCCTGGGTGATGGGGAAGGCTAGGGTTTGGAGGTCATATGGGATGGGCAGGGTAAGAGGACAGAAGTGAGTGGAGGAGGGGAAGCCACCAATGGCAAAAATTCAAAAATTGGGAGCAGAGACCCCAACTAAGGCCAAAGCCGAAGGTTTTCAGTTGTGGTTGGCAAGGGGGATGTTAACATCATCAGGAAGCTCCTAAAAATGACAGATGCCCAAAATAAGCAGCATCAAGGCCCCCAGCCTACAGTCATTTTCTGTCTTTGGTCAGGGATGAGGCCTGGGTCACTCGAGGGGTTTAGGAACCAGGAGCCAGCGGGTCCCTGCAGCTCTGGGGGGGACGGAGGTTTCCTAGCACCCTGCCACCTGGCCTCCCGCTACTCTAGTCCAGCACATCCACCACCGCTGGCCCCACCAGCTGTGCTCTCCTGCCTCTCTCCCTGTTACATGTTAGCCACCTGCCTGCCTCCAGCTCCCGCATCTCACTTCCCCAGTCCTCCTCCCCACATTAACCCGTCCCTGGAGTCCCTGGTGGGCCCAGGCCTCCTGTTGGATTCCCCCAAGGATCTTCCTCCCACCCCAGCTTCCCAGGTGGTAGGGGGACAGGAGAGGGGCTCAGTTCCCAGTTGAATCCTGTGGCTCCTGCCTAATTAGTATTCCAAGGAGAGCTGGCTCCGCAGGCCCAGGGATTTGTTTGCCAGCCGGCCAGTTCCCTGTCTCCCCAGTTCAGAGTGAGTAATTCTGTCCCTCCCAGGCCCATTTAAGGGAGTGAATAATTAGTTACATTCAATTAGGCCTCTCGCTGCCACTGTGGCTCCTGCCTGCCTCACTTGGGGGGACAGGCGCCTAATGAGCTGGCGCCTGTCTGACACGGGGCGGGGGGGGGGGGGGGGGGGGGGGGGGGGTGTTAAATACCGGCGACCCCCCACCCCTCCACCGGATGAGGGCTTGGAGGGAACAGGAGGCAGGAGGTGAGAAAGGAGGCTGGAACCCTAGGGGTGAAGGCGGGAGAGGACAGGCCCAGAGAAAGAGAGGCAGCAGGAAGGGACTCATGAGGAGAAGGAAAGAGAGAAGCCATGCAGATATCCATCCGTATAGTGTCCTTACATGAAGCAGGCTCGGCCCTACACGGAATCCTATGCAGCACTTAAAAAGTATGTTGTTGATCTATATTTACCCACATGGAGAGACGCCCACCGCATACTGCTAGGCAGAAGAAGGCTGCTTACAGCTCAGTATATGTAATAATAGCCCAAGTTAAAAAAAATATTTTGGGCACAGAAAACGAGCCTGGAGGACCTGTACCTTGTGGCGGGTGGGGTTGGTGGGGAGGGTTACAGGTGGTCTTATTTTCCTGTTTATTGCTTAGATGGGGACGGTGCAGTGCACCGGTATGATTTTCATAATTAGCCAAAATAACATTTGTTCGAAAGAGAACAGGGGGAGATGGAATAGCGTGGAGAAAGAAGGAGGCGTATGGGCAAGGAGCAAGCCGACCAACCGCAGGGAGAGGGGTGGAGGGATGGGCAGAGACTGCGGGTGGGGTGGGTGGAGTCCTGGAGGGAAGCAGCCTGCCGCAGGGAAGTTGCGGAGCAGGAGGCCCAGCAGGACGCCCGGGTCTGTGGGGAGAGAGGGATAGGAAGGGGGACAGGAATGAAGAAGCGTTCCTTGCCCACCGGCCTCATCTGTTTGGGCAGAAGCTGCTCATTGACCTTATTGAGCTCCTCCCAGAGCCCCCCTCCCTTAAAAGAGCTGCAGGGCCTTCCTGTCCAGCCCCCAGACTCCAGGACCAGAGCATGGGGTTCCCCCCCCTTTTTTTTGTAAATTAAAACTGTATTTCCCCACCCTTGCCAGTGGGTTTTTAATTTTCTGTTCCAGAATCACTCTGGGGGAGAGAAATCCTTGGGGCAGAGTCTTTAATAACTTCTGCTGCCTAAGGAAGCCGCCACAGGCCCTGCAGGCTGCCCGGGAGGGTTTTGCATCTGCCTGCCTGGGGGGAAGGTGGGCTGGCAGTGGGGGTAGGAAGGGGAGGTATCACAGAATGAAAAGGACTCAGACACCCAGCTCACGGCAGACCCAGGGCAATTTCTGAGTCCTAGAGCTTTTCAATACCTTAGATGTGGGTAGAGCCTGGGCCCCCAGGAGCTTCCTCCAGCCTCCGGGCTGGGATGCGGAGGGAGGAGAGACCCTGCCTCAGACACTCAGCCTCACCCAGCTCTGGACCTTACCCAGGGCCTCAGTTTCCATACATATAAAACAAAGGATCAGGCACAATGACGTTCCCAGTCTCTTTTAATTCCAACCCTCTATGACACACTTTCTTGGGTTCTCACCGACTTTTTAAAATTTTTAAATTTTAAATCCTTGGAGCTGGTAGCATTTCAACACTAGGAGATTTCACATGGAAATCCGGATTCAAAGCAACATCCAACTCCCATTCCTGCAGGGCAACATGGAAAGGGACCCATCGACACTGCCTCCCCCCAAAATAGGCAGAGCCTCCCCACTTTGTCCTAGTCTCTGCCTTCCTGACTCTTCTCACCCGGGCCCCACCTCACTCTGTGGCTCCTATGCAGGTCACCTCGCAACCCCTGCCCTGGAGGTTAGCTGCTCTGGGGTTTCTCTCCAGCTGCCCGTGCACAGTCACACTGACTCTTAATGGCCCCACGAGATACGCACCTGTTCCCCTACTCGAGGATGGGGCAAATTCCTCAGTCTGGGGGTCAGCCTAGTTCGGCCCAAATCCCGGCTCTAATCTTGAGAACTTAGCAAGTCATTCAGCCTCTGAGCATCATCTGTAAAATGGGTGTCATGAGACCGTGCATTCTGGACGGTCGTCCTCTGGACTAAGACAATGCCTAGGAAATTCTCAGCACGGTGCCTAGTACCTAGAGAGCACTCAAGCCGTAAGCACTCTCAGCGACTCCGTGCCCAGTAGGAATGCAGCTAATGCCTGTCCGAGGAAGGAGGCAGGGGAGAAGGTGGCCTCCGAAAGGCCAGAAATGGAGGAAGATGCAGGGTACAGGTAGCAGGAGGCTCAGGCCTAGTGGGCCCGAGACAGGAAAAGCCTCTTCTCCAAAGTGAGGGTGGGACGTAGCTTGAAAGTCCGCAAAAACCAGCGGCCAGGGTCTTTGCACGTGACGTTGGCGCCACCTTCTGGCTGATACAGGCCTCACACCCTCACCCCCCACCCACCCCCACCCCCAACCGCAGACTAAGCCGCTTGTCTAGTGGGTTGATAATCTTCACTTATTCTTAGCGTTGGCGGGACCCTTAGAACTCCTAGGGCACCAGCCCTTCATCACACATCGGGAGGGAAAATTTCCAAAACCAGAGAGTAACTTTCCCAGGGTCACAGAGAAAGTTTCTGGCTGAGCTCCAATTAGAACCCAGAACTTGCTACAGCTGCCAAGAACCCCTTCCCTTTGTCAGGGACGCTGAGATATATAATATCGTACCTTCCCATGCATGAGCTCTGCTGACTCTTAGGGGGAGCCCCTCCCAGAAACAGACTCTTTCTGGAAAGAATGCGGGTAGCTTATGGGGGGGGCAGTGTTGAACTCAACAAGTGCCAGTGGGGGAAGGGGGGGACAGGGGAGGGAAGGAAGCCAGCCGCAGAGGGGCACCTGGGGCTTGATTCCTCTAAAAAACCTGGAAAAACCTACACTGCCCTTCAGATTTGTCCCTCCCAAGGGCAAGGAGGCTGGGACATCTGTCCTCCACCTTTCATTCCTATTTGGTTGATAGAATTCTGGGGCATTAACTCTCCCAGATACAGTGGACCCTCCGCACCCCTGCACCAAGCCTGCTTTTGAGACCAGGGAAACCCCAAGGCAATTGATCCCAAGTGCTTACAATAGGAAACCAACTGCTTATCTGGAAATGTCAATGCCTAGGGAGGGCAGTAGTTCTCAAAGTGAGGTCCCTGGACCAGCAGCCTCAGCATCACCCAGGGAACTTGTTAAAAATGCAAATGGCTGAGCTCCGTTCCAGACCGACTCTTATACTGCTGTGAGCCCTGCAATCTTTTAGTAAGTCTGAGAGGTGGTTCTGATCCATGCTCAAGACTGAGAACCTCTGACCCAGGAGAACACAAAGAAGACTCAATACCACCTACTACAGGTATCGTCTCCATTTGCCAGATGAGAAAACTGAGCTGCTCAGAGATGAAAATGACACACCCAAGGTCACATAGACAATAGGTGACAGCGCAGGGTCTTTTGCCTCTTTCCACCATACTGCCAGGCCCAGAAGTGAGTGACACGAGGATTTGTTTGGACTCTAGGAAGAGGATAAGGGTGCGGTCCCAAAGCTCCCCTCCCCCAACCCCACAACCACCATGTTCTGCTTTCTAAACCAAACGTCTCTGCCTGGTGCATCCGAATGGTTCTTAAAGCTCTTCTGGGAAGCTTGCCAAGCCAGGTGCCCTTCTCTTGGCTCACAGCTCCCTCAGTCTCCATCCAGGACAAGCCCTCTCCACCCCCACCGTCCAGCCTACAGGACACACCAAGGAAATGCAAAGCTGCTTCTCAATGGAGAGACAGGTTGAGCTCCATAGGTTGAACCACCCTGGTTGAACCCTCACCATGAATCTTTGTGCCGGGCTTTGTGTGGCTCTTCCCTCTCCTTGTCCTACAATCTTCCTCCCCTCCTCTCCCCTTCCCCTCCCCTTCCTTCCCTTCCCCTCTGCTCCCACTCCATCTGCTGTTCCTCCTGGCTAGGCTCCCCCTCAGTTGGCACAGCAGGAAAAGAGAACAGGATGGTTTATTTTTATCCTAAGATACTGCTGGGGGGCGGGTGTGGGGAGGGGCACCATCTGACCAAGCAGCAGCAGCTCCTGTAGCAGTTGGGAGGTCAGAAGGAAGTGGGAGGCTGAGGACCTCCCTAGGAAGGAGCTACAGATGTAGGCTCCAGAGAGCAGGAAGATCTGGAAGGAGCAGCCCAGGACCAAGAGTGGCGAACTCCGAGTGCCATCACTGAGAACTGCTGTGTGACCCCAGGCAAATCCCTTCACCTCTCTGGGCTCCCACTTTCACCTCTGTTAAAGAGGGAGGGATCTGGACCCTGCCTGCCCGCAAGGCTGTTTTTTATGAACATGAATAAAATGAGGAGAGTGCTTTGCAAACACAATGCCAAATGTGAGCACACATGGAAACCGCGGGAAGGGCGACAGCCTGGGGATGTTCTTATCCTCAGAAAAGTGCCCTAATTCTGTGAGGCTGGCAGCAAGTTAAACAGCTCATGTCACCCAGCATTTCCACCCCCGTTTTCCTTTATACATGTTTGATGACTTTTTTTTTAATTACATAAGCATTATATGAACTCACTCTCCTCTTGGGGGAAAAAAGTCAAATCGTCGTTTAACCCTTCCCCAACTCTTCTTCCCCAACCCACACATTGCAACTCTTGAAGCTGTGCTTGTTCTGTGTATCCTTCCAGAACACTTGTCATATCTACATACACACTGGTATGTTATGATTATACACGTATCTGTAGATGACATATCCTATCGTTCCGGGGTATGTGCTTTAAGAAAAAAAAAATGTTTCCATACCCATCATTCTGCAACCTGATTTTTTTTTTCACGACAGTGTTTTTGAGATCCTGTTGTATAAATATATTATAATTTTATTTATCCAGTCCCCTGCCGATGGACAGTTAAGTGGCTTCTAGCTGTCCACTGTCACAAGCAACGCCACAATGGATATTCGCGTACGCGTCTTCCTGGGCTCGTAGAAACCACCAGGGTACATCTCTGGGTGCTGAAGTGCTGGTTTCGAGGGTTTGGTGGATATTACTCTACGGCCGCCAAAAAGTTTCAGCTCCATCTTTAACAGCAAGTTGGGAGACCGAATGGACTCCAGGGCTGGGGTGGAAGGTTCTCTGATTCTGCACCTCAGCGATGCGCAGGGGTTGCCCTGCCCCTTGCCGCCCAGCGCAGCAGCTGGAGCAGCAGCTCCAGGCTCTGCGGCCACGCGCCCGTCTTCCCCTGCGGCCACACTCCTGGGAGCGCACTGCCTCATACTCTCTCCTGCACAGAGATGCGACTCTCTTTGCCGTCCTCCTGGGTCACCGGCTGGCACCCGTGTAAGGTCTCCTGCACCGGAGCAATGGAGTGGAGAGGGACAGGAAATTCCTCCACGTCCTCCACGGGGTCCTCCCTGTGGTCCTTCCACATAACCTTAGGGGAGCCAAGGCGTGAGGTTACCCCCCAATACCTCCGAGTAGCCCTTCCCTCAGAAGGAGCCCCCTTCCCCCAAACACAAGCCCCTTCCCCTTTCCCAAAGGGAGGGTCAGAGCTGATTCAATGGGGACCTCCTGCCCCCTGCTGGCCACACAGGGAGTGTCAAGAAGCTTCCAGAGTGGGAGCCCGTGGATCCAAGGAGCTGCCCCCTCCAGCCCCTGGCCAGTGACGGGGCACCAAGGCCCCAGAGACACGGTTCCCCATGTATTAAATGCCAGGAAATGTCAGATCTTGCCCATGGTGCCAGGGCTGCCAGGGAGATGAGCTCTGGAGCCGGCAGAGGTTGCTGGTGCCGGGGAATGAATGGGAAGAGGCGTCCCTGCAGCCCAGCCCTGGGAGTGACAGCAGCTGCTCCTGGGCCCTTCCCCTACCCGCCACAGGGGCAGACCCTGAAGCAGTTTTCCTGCCACAGAGGCAACACTGAGTCAGGCTTTCTTTCCAGCTTGCCAAAACCCTGAGCTGGTTCCCCAGGGCTGACCTACCTTATTCTCTGGCTCCTTGGCCACCTTTCCTGGGGGGGAGGGGGTGGAGAGAAATGAGGTGGGGAGTTGATGAAGTCAGATCAGGAAACAGGTGGCCAGCTCCGTACCTTCTCCCTCCCTCCTTCCCTCATCACCTCCCCACCTGGGGACTCACTGACACAGGCGGACACCAACAGGACAGCAAGCAGGATCCCCATGGTGATGGGGATCACCACCAAGGCTCTCATCCGAGGTGGGGGACCTAGAGAAATCAAGACTTCAGTGACAGCTTCCCACCAGTGGCAACCTCCCTCCCAACCCCCATGCCTAAGGCAGCTGCACCTTGCAGGACTCTCAAATCCTTCAATGGCTGAGCTCATCTCAAATCCACTGATTCAAATAGGTGGCCCTGGAGAATGTGGCCCGATGTGTTTAGTGTGACCAGCACATTTAAAAAGAATTCTTGAGGGACACCGGCTGGGTCAGTTGGTTAAGGGGCTGCCTTCGGCTCAGGTCATGATCCCAGGGTCTAGGACCAAGCCCCGCACTGGGCTCCTTGCTCGGCGCAGAGCCTGCTTCTCCCTCTGCCTCTGCCTACTTGTGCTCTCTCTCTCTATCTCTCTGTCAAATTAAAAAAAAAAAAAGGAATTCTTGAAATACTTGCCAACTTTTTAAAATTGGGAGATGGCATATTGGGTATTAGGATATCTGGTTTCTCTTAGAAGTTTGGAAGATCCAGCCACAATGGGCCAGCAGCCCCGCCTGGCACCCCTTACCAAAACTGAGGAGTGGTAGCTGTCTACTCTGGCTCCCCACATGCCTCATACCTCCCCACCCTCTGTCCGGTGCAGAGGTCCACCTTATATCTGCAGGTTGTCTTTGTTATAGAAGAATGAAAGGAAGTAAAGTATTTCTTGGACCTAAGTCTCTATCCTAAATGGAAAAAAGAGATGCACAGCAGGGACTAGGGGAAGGCAAGTGAATCATTCACCTTGGGACAAAATCTAAGGGGACACCAAAATCTCAGTAATCGAGAAAAGTAATATTTCAATGTCATGTTTTGAAAATTATATCAACAAACTATGGCCAATAAGCTGGCTGCCTTTTCTTTTCTTTTTCTGAGATTTATTTATTTATTTGAGAGAGAGAGTGCACACGAGTAGGGGGAAGGGCAGAGGGAAATGGCGAGAATCTCAAGCAGACTCCCCACTGAGTGGGTAGTCTGACACGGGACTAGATCTCACCACCCAAGCCGAAACTGAGATCATGACTTGAGCCGAAATCAGGAGTCAGACACTTAAATGACTGAGCCACCCAGGCACCCCTGGCTGGCTGTTTTTTAAATAAAGTTTTATTGGAACCAGGGCTGGGCTTAGGCTGAGGCAAGTGAGGCAGGACTGGATCACATTTTTATGTAAATTTTGATATTTTGTTCATTAAGGGTTTTTTTTCTTACAATAGCTTTGATTTTTTTAAAAAGAATGTATCAAGTGTTATTTATCTTGATGACGGCATTTTTCTCGCACCCCCTTTAATACTGTGTCCAAGGCACGTGCCTCACTCTAGTCCCAGCCCTGCCAAGACCTGGGCATCTACAAGCAGGTCTTAAGAAAAAACAGAGAAAAAGTCTTTGTCTTAGCAGTGACTTTTCAACTCCTCGACATGACCTGCCTGGTCCCTGCAGTTATCGGAGTCTGTGATCTGTGCTGTGGGCCAACCCCCTCATTCTAAAATCAAAACCGAGGCCCTGAGAGGAGCAGTGTCCCACCATGTTGGTGGTTGAAACGCAGAGTGGCTGAAGAGCATTGCTGGAACACCTCGAAAGCGCGAGAATCCATGCCAGGCACTTCCCCCAAGCTACTAAAGGAGCTGCTGCTATCATCCCACTTCACAGATGAAGAAACTGAGGCTCAGAGTAGGGAGGTGACTTGCCTAGGCTCCACGGATAAGTGGCAAAGCTGGGATGCCTCAAAACCCCAAAACTGCTCCCTCCTCTCACCACCTGCTCTCCCTCTTCCCCGCATCCCCCTCCCCGCCATCGTCTCTGTGCCCCTCTGTTCCCCTTGAGCTCCTCGCCTCCCAAGCCTGCTACGAGGACCCATTCTCCAAGACTCACCACAGACAACATCCGTCTTGTTCGTCCCCTCCTGAATCTCCATCAGGCCTTTGGTCTCACAGCTGTGCACAGACAGACGTGCATGCGTGTGTGTGTGTGCATGCACACACATGCACACACACACACACACACACACATAGACATAGAGAGAGAAAAAGACATGAAATTTCCCCAACCATAAGATTTCAAACCCCAGAGGGAGACCGTCAAAACCAACAAATTCAGGTTCACCGAGTACGTATTGTGTGCACCCTCCGATGCTGGCTATTATGGGAATGACACAGACTCTGTTCTTAGGGAACTCATGAGAGCAGAGAAAAAATTGTTGCACATCTTAAAGGAGGAATAATCGAAGAGTCTCTACGGAGTGCTGTGCTTTGTCACATAGGCTGAAGTGAACTGGGAATCACTCAGAGCAGGGGAGACCAAGCCCACAATGGCTGGACGAGAGGGACGATGAGTTCAGGCTAAGGCAGGGCTTCTCACACTCAGCACTACTGACATCTGGGGCCACATGGCTCTCTGTTGCAGGACTTTCCTGTGCACCACAGGCTGCTTAGCAACACCCCTGGCCTCCACCCACTAGATCCCAGTAGAGGCCCCTCTCCAGTTGTGACAACCAAAATGTCTCCAGACATTGTCAGATGTCCCCTGGGGAGAAAAATTGCTCAGTTGAGAACCTCTGGGTTAAGGGTCATCCAGAAAGGCTGCCCTAGGGAAAGGAGATCTGAGTGGCCTTGAAGGATGTAAATTTTTTTTTTTTAAGATTTTATTTTACTTATTTGACAGAGAGAGAGAGATCACAAGTAGGCAGAAAGGCAGGCAGAGAGCAAGGGGGAAACAGGCTCCCTGCTGAGCAGAGAGCCCAATGCAGGGCTCGATCCCAGGACCCTGAGATCATGACCTGAGCCGAAGGCAGAGGCTTAACCACTGAGCCACCCAGGTGCCCATGAAGGATGTAAATTTAGAACAGCAGCACCTTCAAACTGAAGCAGGACAACGTGATTTGAGGGATTCGGTGGGGGACATGCCAGATGGTGCGAAGGAACTACAGAAAACTGGGCTTTAGAAGCAGATCACTGGTGATCAGCCATGAAGGTTTCACCCGGATTCAGCTGGTAATACTGCGTCAGCATCCAACCAGAGGACCACACAGTGACGGGACTTGGGGGGCCAGAGAGCTCACAGGAGGAGAAATTCCAGACAAGTACAGCTGGGAGGCCCGCACACGCATCCCGATATGGGATGATGAAGACGTGGCTCTAGGGGCACCTGGGTGGCTCAGTGGGTTAAAGCCTCTGCTTTCGGCTCAGGTCGTGATCCCAGGGTCCTGGGATCGAGCCCCGCATCGCATCGGGCTCTCTGCTCGGCAGGGAGCCTGCTTCCCTTCCTCTCTGCCTGCCTCTCTGCCTACTTGTGGTCTGTCAAATAAATAAATCTTAAAAAAAAAAAAAAAAAAAGACATGGCTCTAGGAGGAGTTGGGAGGAGTGGACAGAAGAGAACATCGCCAAGAAAAATACACCTAAAGCAGGGGAAAAAAGGTGAGAAGCTACAAAGAAAGCATGTACATAAGGGTGCCTGGGCATCTACAAGACACTCCTACATGTCTTTTCCTCATGCCTTGTGAAGTGAAGGTCATTCCCATTTTCTAAATGAGGGCACTGGGGCTCAGACAAGGGTCATACACTTATGTGGGGTCACAACCATTCTAAGCTGCACTGAGGCTGGGATCCAGTGCTCTGATTCCACTAACCCAGCTGCCGCCGGTTATCATTCAGCAGTTCTCAGTAAAGATCTATTAAGCATCTACTGCGCACCAAGCATTGATGTAAGCATAAGGAATGCATCACTGGAAGAAAAAAAAAACAAAACACCAAGGCCAAGTCTCTACACTGAAGGAACTGGCGGTCTCCTGGAGCAAGGCAGGCAGGAAACAAATGAGAAAGAATATAAGGAATCCTGGTATTTGTGTGGAAAATACGTGTGTTTGCACGTGCATGCGTTTATTTGTTTGCACATAGAATCTCTGGAAGGACACGCAGGAAGAGTAGCCACCTCCAGGGAGGACTGAGTGGCCGAGGAACAGGGTAAAAGGAGACTGGTCACCCTAGGCCTCTTTGTGCCTCGTGTCCCACGAGCTTGTCTCACCCATTTTTTTAAAGTTAAATGTAAAAATTAATCGGGCACGTGTTGAAGGGTGTTCCAAGCAGGAGAGCTGGAGGCAAGAGAACCAATAACGTGTTGAAGGTTGGGGCCTGTGCAAAGGAGTCTGGGTTTCATCCTAAATGCACAGGGAGCCATGAAGCATTTTACATAGGGAGCTCCAGGATCCGAAATTCACTGCAGAAAGCTCACTGTGGCAAGAAGGTGGGAAGGAAAGAGCAGAGGCAGGGAGGCCGGTGGGGAGTAAAGGCACTGTACAGACCACAGTGATGACTGTGAAGGCAAGAAGAAGGAATCCCGAAAGAGGACCTGGTGACTGATTTGGGAGGGACCGTGGGACAAGTACCCAGACCCATGGAAGTATCTTCCCAGAGGATAAAAGGGCAGACAAGTGAGCCTATTTGGCACCTGTGGGTCACCTGCAGGGAGCTGGACCCCCAGTGATGGCATATGACTGTCTGGGACCCAGGAGACAGATCTGGACAGGAGATATGGTTTGGGAACCATGGACACAGATGAGACGCTCAGGCGAGGCAGGCAAAGTGATTGGGGAGTAGAGCCTAGAACAAAGGCCAAGGAAACCAGGTAGGAGGGGTAGAAGGAAAGCAAGAGAGGTGTCATGGTGCCCCTAAGAAGCGAGTTTCATGAAGACTGAGAGATCAGCAGTGTCTGTTACCACAGAGACAGCGGGCCAAAAAATGCTGAGAAGTGACCTTTTGGTCAGCCACGAGGATGTTCTAGAATTCTCTAACTGCAAAAGTGTGTGGACATGGGGAGGGGCCGAAGGACAGGTAGCCAGAGAGAATGGAAGTGGTCCCACGCCCCTCTTAGGGCCAGAAACACAAGGGATGGATCCTTGTACCTTGTCCAAGGGTGACACTTTTCCAAAGCAGATGACACATTAGAGAAGAAGCCGACGGGGCAGGGATCGCAGATGGTATCAGAAACCTCTGTAGCTGGAAGAAGGAGGCGGCATTCGTCATCACAGTGGACCACCTGTCCGGCTCGCAAAGGAACTGGTGGAATGGCAAGGCAGGACCAACCTCCTGTGTCAAGGGCTGTCCCCCAGCCCAGAGCTGCCCTGATAGAAGCCTCCTCCCACCGTCCGCCCCAGGCAGATGCCCAGGGCTGGAGGCAGGAAGAGAAACATTCTGTTTTCTGCTCACCAAGCAGAGATCCCAAGGCAGGGGGATCAAGACTGAGTGCCCAGTGCCCAACCCCTCACCTGGAGCCTCAGCTCCCATCTCCTGCCTGCAGAGCAGACTCCCAGACAGGCCACGTACCGATCTGCTTGACTCCCAGGCCAGGGGGGCACAGGCTGTGCGCGGTGCAGCTTTCACAGGCCTCGCTGGTACAGTGGAGACCTTCATGGCACGTGCAAGTGGTGTCTGTTTCTGAGGTGCCCTCTCTCTGGACCCGGAGCCCTAGGTCTGAACAGAGATGGCAGGAGGGATAGAGACATCTTACCAGCCGTGCTCAGGCGATCTGCTCCTCACATGTCCCGCTTTTCTTTTCTTTTTTAAAGATATTTTCCTTATTTATTTATTAGAGAGAGAGAGAGAGAGAACATGAGAGGAGAGTCAGTGAGAGAAGCAGACTCCCTGCCGGGCAGGGAGCCCGATGTGGGATTCGATCCCGGGACTCCAGGATCGTGACCTGAGCCGAAGGCAGTCGCCCAACCAACTGAGCCACCCAGGCACCCCTGCCTTTATTTTCTTAAACCATCTTCCAAGTAGGGATAAGTATCAAATTATTTAACAACCCGGACACCCCAGACTGCAGCCAATCAGAGCAGACTCTGGCTATGAAAAAAAGTAAGGGCTCTGTTGTCAGGAATGAGCTAGACTGTCAGCCTAACTCGAGCACACCCCTTCCCCAGCAGCCCACGCACTGGGGTCACAGTATTTGTGCTGGTGACAGTGTCTCTCTGAGTTCCAAGTGCCTAGGAATTCGCCTTCTTTGCAATGAGTGCATTCTGTGTCGATGGTCTGTGTGCAGTCGCTCACCAGTTTCTGTCCTGGAAAACATTGGGAAATGAGATGGTTCCAGCCAGCTCAATGAGTCAGACACTTATCCAAAACTGAGCAGGCTGGGGTGGGGTGGGGGGCTTAAAGATGACTGTCTTGGACCCTTCCAGACTTCATAGTCTGGTGGGGGCCACAGGAAAGATAGGAACCCTAGGGCTGGATAGACAGAGAGGGAACCCAGAACATTCTGACAGCAGGGCAGGGATGGGAAGAATCTCCAGGAGTCATTTAAGACTGGAGTGGACAGTTGACACATGGAGTCTGTGTTCTGCCAGCGAACCAGGAAGGGTCCCACTACGGGGCCAGGGGGTTGGCGGCTCACCTGGAGGACACAAATTACAGCACTGGGTGTTTACTGGGTATTGCTTTTCTCTGCATGCAGTGTATTCTGGGTGGACCTAAAAACAGAATGGGGTGATTGGCGGGGATCTTGCAATCTCTGCTACAGCTGGCAGAGAGGTGGAAATCAGCCAGGACAGAGGTTAGAACTGAAGTCTGGAGCAGAAAAATGGAGCCTGTGTATTACTTGGTGTGTTTGTTTTTAACTAAACTGCCAACTGATGTGATTATAAAAGGACCCAGAGGATCAGTCTGGCATTTCACAAAGTGATTGCACCGGAACATCACAATATTCCCTGAACCAAACAGATCTGCCTTTTGGCTCGACTCCTGAGTTGTTCCTCTTCCCAAAGACCCAGAAACACAGGAGGACTCCAGTACCTCCTCTGGAGTCATGAAGCTGGCTTGCTTCTACTGGTCCTAGTTCTGGCTGGGGCTATATTTAGCACTTGGCCCCTTCCTTCTCTTCATCTGCTCCCCACCCTTTTCTCCTCTCCAAACACTCATCATCTGCTGATCCAACTCCTTCCTCATGAAATGCCAAGACTGTGAAGCTGGAAGGATTCCAATCCAATGCTTTTGCTTTACAGGTGACTAGACTAAGGACCAGAGAGGTGGGGCACTTGCCCAGGGTCACACAAAGAATTTTCGAGAGCTCAGGTCTCAATACTGCCCCCTCTCCATCAAGTTGGGTCTTGCCTGTGCTATTTTTACTCCATCCAAGTAACACCCATGCTATTAATTACTTCTCATTAATTTAAATACATTGGGTTTAAATGTAAACTTTATATCATTGACATGAGAGAAGAGCCAGTATCACTTCTCATAAATAAACGGTAACCCTAAAAATAAATTCAACAGAAATGCAACAATGTTATTAAAAACCCAGCAGAGCCCCTCCTCTCCAGGTCTGCCCTTGGTTTGGGTCTTGTTTTTTTTTTTTTTTTTTTTTTTAAAGGAGTATTAGAGGGGCACCTGGGTGGCTCAGTGGGTTAAAGCCTCTGCCTTCGCCTCAGGTCATGATCCCGGGATCCTGGGACAGTGCCCTGCATTTGGCTCTCTGCTCAGCAGGGAGCCTCCTTCCTCCTCTCTCTCTCTCTCTCTCTCTGCCTGCCTCTCTGCTACTTGTGCTCTCTGTCTGGCAAATAAATAAATAAAATCTTAAAAAAAAAAAAAAAAAGGACGAGTAGCAAGTGCTGGAGAGGTTTTAACTCTATTCTAGCTCCAGAGAGTTCCTCCTTCAAAAAAAAAAAAAAGAGAGAGAGAGAGAGAGAGAGGATTTTAATAGAAGTGTAAAGTGAATTTCTGTTGTTCAGTTCTATATCTGTGTGTTCCCTAAAATCATGCCACACTTCAGGAAGAGCCAGTGAAAAGAGCACAGGCTTGAGAGTCAAACCACTTAAGGCTCCAATCTTGCCTTTGTAACACTTACTAGTTTGGTTTCTCTTAGCCTCAGTTTCCACATCTCTAAAATGGGAGTAGCGCCTGCTCCACAGATAAGGTTGTGAAAATCAGAATGAATATCCATAGACAGTCCGGCACAGAAGCTAGCACATAGTAGGGCTCATTTCAATGGCAGTTTTAATTATCACATGTATATGGATATCTGCTGGGATGACGAACACCCTGGATTCTGCCTAATTGGTGGCTCTCATTCAGCTTGGGTGAGAAGATTACTTGCAGAGAAGCTTCTTGTTCCAAATGGGGAAGGAAATATACAGGTCTGTTGATTCCACTACCACATCCTGTGAATGTTCTCCCTGCAACCCTGTGGACCTTCCCACCAGACTCCCAGAGCAGCGGATATCCTTTGTCATTTTCAAACCCATGAGAAATACAGCTCCTTCTCTGAGAGTTTATCAATCTCCAGCTCCCACTCCATAGCCCCAGTCCTTCTGACACAAAGCAGCTCAGGACCAAGGCTCGGAGAAGGTGGCTCTGGAATCAGGCAGATGTAGATTTATATCCAGGTTCCACCTAGCTATGAGAACTCTGGCAAGTTATTTTCTCTCTCTGAGCCTCAGTTTGCTTAACTGTGTAATGGGGGAGTTGAAAAAAATCCGACCATGAATGCCTATAAAGGATTTTGCTCAGAGCCTGACACATGGGAAGCTCTTACAAGTAGTCCCTGCTATTTTTGTCACCACCCAGTCTCTACCTGGAGCCCGAACTGGCAGTATGTTCTTGAGAAGCCCAGATCACCCGTCACGCTACCTCGCCTGGCTCTTCCTCCAGTAACCTCCTACAACCTCCTCCTCCTCCTCCTCTCTCCAGCTCCACCTTCTTCCTGCATCCTTTCTCCCTAAGAACCATTGCTTAGAATGAAAATGAAAGTTCTGGGACCAAAGCAGCTTCCCCACTGACTCTCTTCCCCTGCTGCTGACTCCCCAAACCCTCCATGGGTCTTTCCTACTCAGACTTCATGCCAGAAACTACAGGCCTTGAAAGTAGGGGGAGACCAGAGGGTTTGGGATGAGAGGGTCAGGTTCTTGGGGGGGATTCCCAGCCTCCAGAATGAGGAACTACCAAAATAGATTTAAACAAAAAGTGAGTCAAGTGTGGGCTTCTGAAAATCCCGGAGACATGCTTGGTTGGGCATAAACTAAGACTTCCTGGTGACTGGAGAAACCCCTGCTGGTCTCCTAACCCCTTCTTGGGTCCCATGAACTACGCAACGCATCTCCCCGGGGCAAAAGTCTCCTATATCATCTTAAATTCAGGAGGTAGACACACAACCTTGGATATGCCTCCTAGGTTGATCACCCAGGATTGGGGGTGGGCATGGGAGAGTGAAAAGCTCCTTGCCTTCTCAGAGCAGTACCTGGCCCTCTGCACCCACACTTATTCCCACAAGAAGGCAGCCCCAGGTGGCCAGGATATGATAACCCTTCACAGAGGCTGGCATCTGTCCACAATGGAAAAGGGACAGGAAACCGACCAGACCCGCCTCTTCCCTTGCCCAGCCTCCCTTCTGGCTTCTGAAACCCCTCGCCAGTCTCTGTGCAGCCAGCCTCTGAAGCAACAAAACTAGACTGCAGCCTTTTGACCAAATAAAGGCTTGAGGCTCCCCAAATCCCATCCCCATCTACACCACAGGTGCACGTTTTTTGCAGTGCCCTCACTACACGCCCTCTGTGGACTACCTTCCAACCTGGAAGAAGACAGAGGCAGCCTACCTCGTACAGCCAGGACCCTGGGGTACCTTCTCCGGCTTCTCTACCCACCTGTCTGTCCTCCCAAAATCAGATAGGAAGGTCCCTTCCCCGAAATATTGCTTCTCTTCCCCTTCCCCCCTCTCCTGTCCTTTGTCGGGTCGGAGCAGAAATTCAACTCACGGCGGTCAACAAGGAGCCCCAGAAGACACAGCGCAGAGGCAGAAGAACCATGGCGAGGTGAATGCCAGGCGGCGGAGTAGGGGCGCGGGCACCGGGCCCCTAGTAACTCCCCTAGCCCGTGCCCCCCGCCCCTCCCAGGAAATGGGCGGGGTCTTCGGGGACCAATCGCGGTCAGTTTCGTGGGGCGGGGGCGGAGCTCCTGACGACTTCTCGCACCGGGATTTCCCCTGGACATTCCTAGGAATCTAATTCTCCCCGGAGTTTAGGGACGCGCTTTTGGCGCGGGGAAGGGCGCGTAGTCCCAGGAACAGCACGGCCGGCCTCCTCTCCTCGCCCCTGGGGCTCAGAGGCCAAGCTGAAGGGCTCAGGGAGCTAGCAGTCTTCCCGGAGAGCTAAAGGAGAGAAGAGAGATCCCCACGTGCTGCGAAGACGTCCCAGGGACACCACCCCCAAATGTTCTCCCCGGCAGCCTTCGGGAATTCCGGCAGAACTGAAAGTGTCCCCACCGCGGATGGAGAGGCCTGAGGAAGTTCCCCCTATCCCTGAAAGCGGGAAGGCCGCAGCTGGGGTGTGGGGAAGAGGAGGGCTCGGGTGGCGTTTCAAGGAAAAGAGTTTTCCAGTTTAAAGTTTCGGTCTCACGGGGCGCCTGGGTGGCTCAGTGGGTTAAGCCGCTGCCTTCGGCTCAGGTCATGATCTCAGGGTGCTGGGATCGAGCCCCGCATCGGGCTCTCTGCTCAGCAGGGAGCCTGCTTCCTCCTCCCTCTCTACCTCCCTCTCTACCTGCCTCTCTGCCTGCTTGTTCTCTCTGTCAAATAAATAAATAAAAAATAAAAATCTTTTAAAAAAAATAAAGTTTCGGTCTCTTTCAGAGGAAATTCCCTCGAGTGGACGCAGCGTCCCAGCCTCCCCAGCCATCCATCCGTGCATCCATGCGTCCCCGCGTTCCCGCCCGGCGGCGGGAGACAGGCAATTAGAGTAGAACATCAGCCTTTCGGGGAGCGGGGATCCCCACGAGTATCTCAGGGGACTGCGGACCCTCTCGTTCTACAGAAACCCCCGCATGCTTGTGCCTACATTTCCCGGGTTCTGGCCCTCCAAGCCATTCTTCAACCAACGTTAACGTTCCCTATTCAGCAGCATGGAACACCTGAATTCTGTTCTAGGCTCCGCCTCTGATGGGTTGCGTTCCTGTTCCGTTGAACCTTGGTTGTCCCCGATGGAACCTGAGGAGCTTGAACTAGATGGCTGTTAGGGTGATGGCCCAACAAGTTTTGCATTTCTGGGCCAGCCCAAAAGGCCAGGCTGCATAGATCAGGGAAGATGGGAGAGGAAGAGACTGCTAACCCCACCTTCCTGGCTTCTGCTAAAAAGGGCACCCTCTTTTCCAACACGTGCCACTAATTCAGAACCCCATCATCTCTCACCTGGGCTGGCCTCAGTCATTCACTAGGTACCTGTTGAGCCCCTACTATGGGCCACGCAACACCCAACAACCCCCTCCCCAATTGTTCATCCTGTTGCAGTTTTCCTTGCAAACCCCAGATCTGATCCGATCAGGACACTTCCCTGTTGAAAAACCTCTTTGGGGGGCGCCTGGGTGGCTCAGTGGGTTAAAGCCTCTGCCTTCGGCTCAGGTCATGGTCCCAGGGTCCTGGGATCGAGCCCCGCATCGGGCTCTCTGCTCGGTGGGGAGCCTGCTTCCTCCTCTCTCTCTGCCTGCTTCTCTGCCTGCTTGTGATCTGTGTCTGTCAGATAAATTTAAAAAATCTTTAAAAAAAAAAAAAGAAAAAAGAAAAATCTCTTTGGGCTCCCCATCCTCAGGATGGTCCAAACTCCTTCTCATGACACAGAAAGCCCTTCTGCACTCTACCCCCACCTGTCTCCCCACATTCACTCCCTGCCATGCCCTCCCATGCACACTGGCTTCCACAGTACTTTCCTCCCCATTTTCAAACACTCTTTTCTTCTTACTCTGTCTTGCTGTTTCCTTCTTTCCCCTCTCCTTCCTGGAACCAGTTTAAGTATCGCTTCCTCTTCAGTTAAGCCTCACCCCAGGACAGAGGTAGCTGCTCTACCTTAGCCCCTCCCCCTGTTTTCTTGCAGCATTAGTGTGCTGGACTAGAACTCCACCGGTCTGGCCCCACTGGACCGGAAGCATCTTGAGGGCAGGACTGAATTCATCCCAGTCCTAGGCATATAATAGGACACCAATATGCACTGGCTGAATGAATGAATCAGTAAATGGGTTCTGTTGATTCTCATTCCCAGCACACCCTCCATCAAGAACGATGTGGGGGGACGCCTGGGTGGCTCAGTTGGTTAAGCAGCTGCCTTCGGCTCAGGTCATGATCCCAGCGTCCTGGGATCGAGTCCCACATCGGGCTCCTTGTTCTGTGGGGAGCCTGCTTCTCCCTCTGCCTGCCACTCTGTCTGCCTGTGCTCGCTCTCTTTCTCTCTCTCTGACAAATAAATAAATAAAATCTTTAAAAAAAAAAAAAGAACGATGTGGGGACAGGAGGTGCAAAGCAGGTTGGTAGTCACAACACACCTAGAGCTGGTGGTCAGACACCAATAAGCCAGGAACCCTTGAAATCAGAGTCCACAGGACTTCACAAAAGCCACCCAAACATGCCTGGGATGAAGAGAATATTAAACTATCTTTTCCCTCTTTAATCCACCTCATAAAGCAAGTAGAGTTTTAATTCCTTTGGGAGGGGGGAGGGCGTTGCTATAATAACTTCAGCCATTACTTATTCTTTATTTGCTTGATTCCAAAATTGGGCCCTTCACAAAACTGCCTTGGGAAGCCAGTACACAGAATTAAAACATTAATTATATTATATAAAACGTATCATAGCCACAATTAAAGCAGCTTAAATTAATGTGTGAAAGAATAAATAGTAGCCTTCGGGTTGCCCCATGGGGCGAAGACCAGATAAGATAAAGGGAAGATATTTTAGTATATGCATATCCAAAGCAGACGTGTGCTGGCAGGAATAGGCCAAGAGAAGGCATAGAATCTCCCTGGACTGAACAGAGTACGCTGGGAAAGGAAGGAGAAAAGATGATTCACAGGGAGGGTGGATTCCATGATAGGAGTAGGGCAAAGAGTGGGGACCCAGGATTCTGGAAAAACAGGAAATGGCCTTTGCAGGGGAGTTGGGGGGGCGTGTCCCAGGGCCACATGGATGGGTAAGAAGCAGGCCTGGAGGTCAAGTCCACAGCACAACCAGAATCTGGTGAGCAGATGATTCTAATACACAAACCCCATTGTGTTCCTCTTGGGTTTGAAGCAACTCCCCAAAGAACCTCGTTCCTTCAAGCTCATGGAGCCTCAAAGCCATGGGTTCCACTGACCTGCATCTCTGACTGTCCTCCTGTCTTCAAATGTCTGCTCCAAGCTGTGCTGTGACCTCTGCCAGAAAGCCCTTCTCCACTCTCCTTTCTTCAGACCCACCCTTTCTCATCTTTCAACTCAGGTGCCCTTCTCTGGAAACCTTCCGGAACAAGCCACCTGGAATGTGCCCACCTACCTCCCTGTGCCCTCTCAGAATCCTGTGGCTGCTTACCTAAGCAGGACTCCAGCCCTACCACACTGTATTTCGATTATTCTGTTTACTCACGGAACCAGTGTGCTGAGGCGGCTCAACTTGATGGGGCATAATAATGAAGCTTTCCCGTCTAATCTCTACCTTCAGCCATGCTGTGCTGAATTTCCCTTTTCCATCCCTTAATGACATCTTGGGCAGATTGCATTACTTTTGGATCACTTTCTGTTGTAAAACCTCCATCCTTGAAAGCTTTATTCTCAAACTCAATTTAAATCTCATTTTGTCTTCTCCCTTATTTATCCGAGGGTTGACTGGAGCCAGTATCCTTCCTGCTTGAATAAAAGGTGGGGGGATCTGGGGGGAGGTGGATATAGCCTGGTTGGGAAACACGCATCCTGCATCCTCCCCCTTATTGAAACTGGGAGGAAGGAACGGGAATAGCTCTGCGATAGACCCCTCCCTGTTGGTTGACCCTGTTTCTTTGGCTAACCCAGAATGGCAAGTGTTCATAAATGGTTTCTCATGGGCCACATGAGTCTATTTCTTGTGGGCTTCTCCACTGCACAGTTTTCTGACAGTGGCCATCCAGCTCAGGCTTGAGCTTCCCTACCTTGCCCCACCACCGAGGCTTCTACCTCTGGTGGGATCCTGTTGCTCAGCAACAAGCCCAGCTGGGTGAGAATGTCAGCTTAGGGAACTACTACAGGGTCACTTGACTCAGAGAAACTCACACATCCTGGCCAGCTGCTCCACAGTGACTCTCTCTCCACCTCTCTTTTCCCCTGCTCAGATAGGGACAAGGGAACATCAGCAAGTCCATTGCCAAGTAAACTCCCATTGGGGAACAGCATTCCAGTATCCTCTTCTTGCATTCCCCTCTCAATCTCCAGAAGGGACTCCCAATTGAAGAGGGGAAGAGAAGGGAACCACCTTTCACCATAAAAACTATACTCTTCAATAAAACCTAAGAACTCCTCCCTCCCTGGTATTATGGGGCAAGGAAGAGGAAGTGAGCTTTTAGCTAGGGGATATAGGGCCAGTTCTGCCCCCTTTAGTAAACCCTGCAGGGAATGCGTCTGGCTTCTTTAGAATGCAGGGTACATGGGGCCTGTTTGCTTTGGTTGTGGGACATAATACCAAATCGTAAGTAACTAGGAGTTCCTGCTCAATAACCTTTGGATTGGGCCATCCTTCCTACCTAACTTGATTCTTGAAGAGGAAGATCTTTGTAGCCTGATGCCCACATAGAGCCCAGGCACATGCTGGATGCCAAGCAAGTGTTTGTTGAGTGAATGTGAGACTATAAACTGATGAGACTGTAGGGATCCATCAGGATCTACTTGCTCATTCTCACACTGTCTGGGGAGTTCTTATCTCCACCAGACGACCAGGCTCTCTAGCTAGGATTCCCAGGCACAAGTGTAAACAAAAATCTCTCCTTTCAGCTCAGCAGAATTGGGTCGGGATTTATCAAAGGGAACTAAGAAACTCAGAAAAGAACCCAACTATAGATTAAGAAAACCCAAGAGCTTGCAAAACAGATGAGTGAGTTAACAAAATATAGACGTTTGTTATCATGATCCGGTGAAATCCACTTACTTACTTGGCTGTTGCTGATTCTTAGACCTCAGGTCTGGTCCTCAAGTCTTCTCAGGCTCTGATGTCTGGAATACGAGACACTTTGGCTGGGGGAGGGGATCAGATTTCTTTACCATGGCCTCAAGATCTTGCGTGATCTGGCTTCTGCCGACCACTCCTTCCACCCTCCTACTTGCTGGCTACACCCCAGTCACCCAGATCTCTCAGTTCCCACCTCAGAGCCTTTGTGCTGCTCCTTCTGCCCAAGAGGCCCCTCCCCGCACTGTTCCTCTGCTGACTCTTTCTCATCATTCAGGTCTCCGGTCACATGGCACCTCCTCAGTAAGGCCTTCTCTGATAACCTTATCTAAAGTGAGTTCCTCTGCTCCAACCCACCTTCCCCACTGCTGTCCTCTCTCCTGGCACCTGTTCGAGTCGGGGTCGTCACTGCAAGCAAGAGAAGACAGAGCTGATGAACTTAAGAAGAGAACATCGTTGGAGGGTGTCAGGTGGCTCATAGAACTGATGGGAAGGCTGAAGGACCCAACTCCGGCAGCAGCCACAGGAAGCAGGACATAGTCAAGACTCTGCTACAGAACAGGTCTTACAAACCAGCCCTGTGTTAGCCAACCCCCCCAAGACAGCCCCCAGCGACCCCACCTCCTGGCCTATGCACCTTCCGGTGGTCCCCCACCACCACCACCACTCACTGTACCAGGGCTGGTCACATAACCAATAAAATCCTGGAGAAGTGATGGCATGTCACTTCCAAGATCAGGTCATAAAACTGAGATTTCAGGCCTACATGCGCTGTAGAAGAGTCCCTCTCCTTCACCTTCCCCCTTTCTTTCTTCCCTCCCCCTTTCTCTCCTCCTCCCCTCTCTCCTTCCTTCTCTTGTCAGGCCCACTGGGAAAGCCAGTTGTCCTTTCAGGAGAACACTTGGGAGTCTATAGAGAAGCCCACCTAGTGAGGATCTGAAGCTTCTGGCCATCAGCCATGTAAGAGGAGTGGCCCCTCGAGCCCCAGTCAAGCCTCAGCTAAGTGAAGCCCAGCCTTGACTGCCTTGACTGCCACCTTGACTGCAGTCTTGTGAGCTCATAAATGTTCTGTTATTTCAAGTCACTAAGTTTTTTTTTTTTTTAAGATTTTATTTATTTGACAGAGAGAGGGAACACAGCAGGGGGAGTGGGAGAGGGAGAAACAGGCTTCCTACTAAGCAGGGAGCCTGATGCAGGGCTCGATTCCAGGATCCTGGGATCATGACCCGAGCCGAAGGCAGATGCTTAACGACTGAGCGACACAAGTCACTAAGTTTTAAGGGAATCTCTTACACAGCAATAGATAATACAATCAGTAAGTGACCCTGAACTTGAGCATCATCCCCTCTAGGTTCAACATCTCGGGAAGGGACCTCGGAGTGGCTATGCTTGATTCACACTCCATATTCTGGTTGCCAGGGGGGTAAGAAGAACTATCTCTGCCTTCCTGGCCCCTGGTGGGTCCTGCCCCGCACTGTTCCCATCAAGTAGGAGGGATGATTGTATGCTAAACAGCCAAAGCAATCTGTCTGTACTGCAATGTTCCATCACAGCATTACCACTAGTTATCGTTCTCTGACAGGATGGCCTTTTTCTCCTTTCTTCTCCTCCTCCTAATTTTGGGCACACAGCAAGGCCCCAGAACTAAAGAAAACAGATACCCCCTTTGCCCAATAGTATAGGGGAACTATTCTCAAAAGTCAAAAGTCTGAATGCCTTAAGAACGCCAAACCCTGGGGAAACCTCAGGGCAACCTCCTCTCGGTGGATTAATGGGTGGGAAGAAGAGAAAATTTGGGAATCGGGATCAAAAGATACAGTTCTGCAACTTTTTGTAGAGCCAAAGGCTAATGAATAATCAAATCTTCCCCACTCAAAATATATGTATGAAACAGATACTTTAAAACAGACCAAAAATTCAGCCATGGTCCCAACCCCAAAATAAATCAATGTTTTATTTGTGCATATCTCCTTCTTGACCTTGTCAATATGTACCTTCAGATTTTTCTTTCCTGAGGATACCCTAGATAGATTTCTTGTTTTACGTTATCCTGGAACATTAGATCGTAAGTATTATTTCCACTTCTGTAAATATCCATTATTTTTTTTCTGTTTACACTCCCCTCCCAATCACAGCTTTGTTGGGATCCTTCTACGTATTTAAGAATATGTTTGTTCAGGGGCACCTGGGTGGCTCATTGGATTAAGCATCTGCCTTTACCTCAGGTCATGATCTCAGGGTCCTGGGATTGAGCCCTGTGTCCTATCAGGCTCACTGTTCAGCAGGGAGCCTGCTTCTCCCACTCTCTTTGCCCCTCCCCCTCCTTGCGCTATCTTTTTTTTTTTTTTTAGATTTTATTTATTCATTAGGCAGGCAGAGAGAGAGAAGGAAGCAGGCTCCCTGCTGAGCAGAGAGCCCGATGTGGGGATGTGGGGCTTGATCCCAGGACCCTGGGATCATGACCTGAGCCAAAGGCAGAGGCTTTAACCCACTGAGCCACCCAGGCGCCCTATCTTTGTGCTATCTTTAAAAAATATATATGTTTCTTCATATCATAAGAAAAGGAATCTTTGCCAATTTTCCGCCCTTTTCTCATTTAACTCTATCGCGGAAATCATGCCAGGTTAGCAGACACAGATCTAACACATTCCTTTTGTAGCAGCTGCATAATATTCCAGGATGTGGGCTTGTCACAACTGATTCAGTGGTTTTTCTGTTGATATACATTCAGGCTACATCCAGGTTTTACCACTGAACAGCATGCTGTAACGGCACATACTTGTACCCATATGCTTGGGCATTTGTGCTTCTATTCCTACAGAAGAGATTTCTAGAAGTGGAATTTGCAGGTATGTATACTGTAAATGGGAACAGTATTTACAAAACACTTGGGAAATTCACATGTATGAAAGGACCTTTACTTTGCGTTCTACCACTAGATGTTATCATCTATTTCAATATCTGACAGTTAATGCATGGAGATAGCTCATTGCTTGAATTTATATTTTCCCAATTAATTGAGCATCCTCCCAAATGTTTATTAACCATTTGGATTTCCTCTTTCATGAGCTAACTGTATATATCCCTCGCCCACTGTTCTACCAAATGTCTTCTTCCTATCAATTTCACTTATGCATGTATTCATTCAACAAATACTCATCAAGGATTTCACTATATGTCACATGTTAGGATTATGGTATTGAACCAGGCAAGTACCAACCCTAATGAAGAGCCCTTTGTATGGTTTCAATAGTAACCCTTTACTATGTCACCCACCTTGAAAATCAGCTCAGATGTCTAATTGTATTTTCAAGCTCTTCCCATACCCATGCTCTAGGAGACTGCTAATCTTTATAGTTTTGGGTTTTATGATGTAAAGTACCTAATACCAAGCACCACCAGCTATTAATTTGTTAGAACAGAAAGAGCACCTTGTTGGTACACCATTTTTATGCCCTTCACATTCACTGTTTCTGTCCCTCCTTCAAGCACCTGTGACCTTCTCCTGAAGGGCCTTTTATAGCCACAAGTTCATATTTAGCCCTTGAGGGGAGAAGGACAGAAGTGCCTGGGGGAATGTCCCTGGGAGCATCCTTTTACCAATGACAGACAAAGAGCTGGTGAATGAATACCCCAGTTCCCTCCTCCCTTAGGTGGGATAACTCAGAGGTGTGTGTTCTCCACTATCTCCGCCATCAAGAGGAAGCCTCAGTTGTCCGTGATGTAACCAGCATATGAACCCTCTCCACAAGGGCTTCCTTCCCTCTCTATTTCACTTCCCCACCAGTGCTTCATGGAGTCATCTTCCAAATTAACTACTTGCCCTCAAATCCTTATCTCAGTTTCTGTTTCTGCAAGACTTCAACTAAGCGCCCTTGGTTTGCAGATGAGAAACTAGCTTGATGGGTAGGAATGTGGCCTCTGAAGTCAGAGGTCTGGGTCCAAAGCCTGGTTCTGCTCCCGATTATGGCCTTGAGTACATTCTAAATCTCTGGTTCCTCCTCTGTAAAATGGGCTTGAAAGCTCCCACGGTTATGATATGGATAAAACTAATTTTGTCATTTCCTCATAATATCCAGTGGAAGTGATATTAATCATTAGTATTAGAAATATAAGAAAACTGCATCCTAGAGAGTAAAAGTAGCTCACCTAAGGTCACACAGGAACGTGGGACTCATGTGCCATTTCGAAAGACCCTAATCCTCTATCTTCCCGGGGCCCAGGGATGTTACAGTCATAGGGTACCACTTGCCTTGGACTTTGAATGCCCCTAGACTCACAGGAGGAACTGGGTATTTACCAAAGCTGTCGAACAGAACTTTCTGTGCTGATGGAAATACTCTATATCTGCATCCAATGTAAGGACCACTAGCCAAACCACAGGGGCCAATTAAGTACTTGGAATATGACCAGTGCAAACAAGGAACTAGGTTTTTTATTTCATTTACTCTTAATACACGTAAATAGTCACACACAGCTAATCACACAGCTCAGGTCTAGAGAATGGGGGTTGGGCAACGATGAGAAGAATCTCTTAGGTTCTTTTCTTCTCCCTTCTTCTCCCTTGCCTCCTGCCCCGTCTCCCAGTGCCAGCTAGTCAGCACCCAGCTTTCCCTCCTTTGAACATGCCGGGTTCTATGGCAGGAAGCACAGGGACTGTGACAGCGGCTGTATTTTCATACACCCAGCAAAGTGAAACACACTCCTTTGTGGTCCTGGTGTTGAAAGACAAGACGAATACCTACTATAAATAAAGTTGAATAGAGATCCTTTTCTAGATGGCTTCCATTGTTCCCTGTTCCCTTCAAGTGTTCACGCTGAGATAATTTCCAGCTTCTCAGACCCTCAATAGTTATAAAACATACCATTACCTCATTTTCATTTCATTAGATTCACAGGTCACAAGACCACTCTGATCCTTACCAACTTCATCTTTAATGGTTTCAAAATAATGGTTCTTTCTGCTTTAGTGTGAGCCCGATACAGAACTTCCTACTAGTGTATTGTTACATCTCCTGCTTCCCCTTTCACTCTCTGTCTAGACAATAGCGGCTAATGGAGTTTTCCAAATGCCAGTGTGCATTTCACATCCATGAAGATGCACTCCACACTGCTCTGTAACTCCACAGCTGGAGTAGGAAAAGCAGTCATTTCTCTCCAAGCCATCTAATGCTGATGGATGGCATGGAAAGGTCTGCCCAAGTCATGTATCTGATAAACCATCAGCTCGCCCAAGCTACATTTCCATGGCACCTTTAGTTAACTCTGCAGGGCACAGTGGGACGCGGGGGCTCTGGAGCCTGACAGATGTGGGTTTGACAGACTGTGTTGCTTAACTATGAGGAAGAGTAACTTACCCTATTTGAGACACAGTTTCCACACCTGCAAAATGGAGGAATGGGATAATTACTCTGCAGGATAGTGAAGGACTAGATTTATGTGGAAAGCAAGATGTTGGCCTTAAAAGTATGAACTCTACCACTGGGATACTGCCCTGTGACATTGGGTAACTTATCCAACCTCTCTGAGCTTCAATTTTCTTGCCTATATACAGGGGATCATAATAATGCCCACGTTTTTTTTTTTTTTAACATTTTATTTATTTATTTATTTGACAGACAGAGATCACAAGTAGGCAGACAGGCAGGCAGAGAGACAGAAGGAAGCAGGCTCCCTGCCGAGCAGAGAACCCCATGTGGGGCTCGATCCCAGGACCCTGGAATCATGACCTGAGCCGAAGGCAGAGGCTTTAACCCACTGAGCCACTCAGGCTCTCCTAATGCCTACCTTTTAAGGTGTTGGGAGGATTAAGTAAGGATGTATATATAAAGTCCTCGGAGAGTGACTGACTCAAAGAAAGCATTCACCTTTTATTTTGTCCTAAGGAGGGCTTCTCACCCCAGACATTAACTTCTTTCTTTAGAGCAGGATTCTTAAGAGTGTGTGTGTGTGTGTGTGTGTGTGTTTTGCAGAATCCTCTGACCATACATAGAAGTCTTTGGACCTTTCTTAGAAAAACATTTGTGAATGCATAGAATATTATAGAGGTACAAAGAAAACCAATTATGTTGAAATACAGTCATCAAAATGGTAAAAAGGCAAATGTGTCTGTAGTCCTGTATGAGCTTCTTCGTTAACGGGTTACATAATAAGATCTAGCGGCAAGTCTAAGCTTTCCATAATTTCAAAGTAATGATGAGTGCAAACAATAATTTAAGACATCTGCAATAACTGTACTGTGATATGAAATACCTGTGATTTCCACTGGAGACAATGTAGCGGGCTCTGCTAATACCTCTATTGCTTACATTCATAACGGAAAAAATTGCTTAATTTCAGTCAGAGGTAAATGAGAACAAAGAAGCAGGTTTTGCCCATCCAAGTTCACAAACCCCAGACTAAAGCCTCCTGCTTAAGAAAATACTTAGCGCCCCTTTATTCTCAACTGTGGGTCCAAAGTCACAGATTAGGAGGTGCCCCCAGGATTCCCCCTCACATCTCATCAAATGGCTTCTGACTGGAAGAATAATTTCAAGATGGGAGAGCATAGTTCTACAGGAGCGTGTGTCAGGTTGACAAACCACTACCAGCTAGCTAATGCTTACTGTGCGGTACACGGCAGGCACTAAGTGTTCTAAGTGTTTTACAGATGTTAACTCAGCAACATCCATAATAATCCTTTCAGGGAGGTCCTATGACTATCCCTGTTTTACAAAGGAGAAAACCGAGGCACAGAGAGGTTAGGTGACATGCCTGAAAGTCACTCTGTGAGTAAATAGTGGAGCCGGAATTTGTACTCAAGTAGTCTGAATCCCTGGTCTATGGTCCTAGCTACCAGGCTATGCTATCTTTCTATTTTGAGTGGGGATTGGGATTCAGATTTAAAAGAACATCTTGTTAACCTTAAATGTAAAATACTCAGGTATTGACCAGCAAAATGAGTTTATTTGGAAATTGTGGAAGAACTGCAATCTGAGACATGCAGGCTATGGCAAACCACACAAAGCAGAGGAACTTTACTCTGTGGAGAAAAAGGAGGAAGTTGGAAGGGGCTGCTCTGAACAAAAGCCCCTTGGAGGAAAGCAGGAGCTCAGGGTGATGACGGCTCCTCATTGGCTGAATTATGGCAGTTTCTCATGGGCTGGGCTGTTGCTGGGCTAGGAGAAAATCTTCCTTCCTCCTGCTGGGTAGTCTTCCTGTCTAGGAATGTGAAACTAGCTGCCCTGGTAAGTTTGTGGGTGAGAACTTCCCCTTCGGGGCTTCCCAACTCCACTCTGCATGACGTTTCCCTTTATTGACTTTCACAACCTTAAGGGTGAATAGGAATTCACTAAAGAGGTGGCAGAGAAAGGAGGAGGGAAGATGGAAATGTAGGAAAAGGGTTAAGAGAGTACTTAAGCAGAGAGAACAGGAGGTATAAAGGCCCTGAGGCAGAAACAATGTGGTGAATGTAGGGCCCAAAATGATACCCGTGTGTTTGCAGGTTGGAAAGCAAGAGGGATAGTGGCAAAATGTTAAGTCTGGATGGCAAAGTTCCAGATCTCACAGGGCCTTGAAGGCAGCTTTATCATTGTCCCAAGGACCATGGGGAGTGATAATCAGATCTGTTACATAAAAACATTCTATGGAAGAAAAAGATAGGGAGAGAAGAAAGGGTGAAAGCAAGGAGCCAAGTTTGGAGACAAGGAAAGCAGTATAAGCTAGGGGTGACAACAGCTTGGACTCGGTGGTGGCCGGGGGGAGGACCAACTTGAGAAACATTAGGGGGAAGGATCTGGTGTACCAGCTACGGGGATGAGGGAGAACTCTGTGGCCCACCGTATTCCCCAAAGGTGGCCACAGCTCTATCTCCCTCCCACAGTTTCTGCTCAGAGTGAGAGCCCTCGCCACTCCTCCCATTGAGAGGGGGTCCGTGAATCTGGCCAGCCTTAGGAGGCATATGACTTCCATGACTATGTCAGAGAGGGCAACACATCTCCTCCCTGGTTCTTCAACCACTCTCCCAGGGCACCGAGCTCCATAGAAGCAGCACAGCTACTCTGAAGCCACCATGTTGTGAGGAAGCCCAGGCTAGCCCATGCAGAGGCCATGTGAGGGGAGAAAGATGTCCCGCCGGCCTCCAGCTGCTCCAGCCCCCTGCTGTTCCAGCTGCAGCCATACTGTCTGACGAACCTGGAGCCAGCACTGCCCAACTAAGCCCTTCCCGAATTCCTGGTTCCCAGAAACTATGAACAAGAATGAAACAGTTGCTTCACATCACTAAGCTTTGAATCTGGAACATTCATCCTTCAGATTCTGCCTCTACTGACTTGGCCAGTTATCCATTTCCAACTCTCATAAAGGAGACTTAACAGTCTCAGTCTGGGTAATTTGTGAGAGACCCTGAAACATGGTAAATGGTTTCTAGGTATGTTATCTCTGTAATCACCAAGCCCAGCGGTTTGTAAACCTGGGAGGAGACTTGTTTTTTTGTTTGTTTGTTTGTTTGCTTGCTTAATATTCTCAAGTTTTACCCTAAACTCACGGAATCAAAATCACCAGGAAACAGTGACCCAGGACTTGGCTCATCTCTGGCATCATCCTTCACCATTTTTATGATTATTATACTTATACTCTATTTCTATAACCCAACATATATAGGCAAATTTGGAGATGGATCCTTTGAGAATTTCAAAGGAAGGGAGGCATTAATCAGATTGCCCTGGGGATCCAAGTAGCACAAAAAAAGATTTACTTACCTGCATCAAAGATAATTCCTTTTAAACATTTTCATAAATATATTTCACATGGCTCTGGAAATAAAACAACTAAATATGTGCCATCTAGGGTAATAATAATTAAAACAATGTGAACTGCCCCCAAAAGGAAGGGTATTATAGAATCAATAAAGAGTAGGATACCTGGCTGGCCCAGGGTCTCGGGGTCATGAGTTCAAACCCCACGTTGGGTTTTTATTTTCTGGAAAAAAAAAAAAGAAAAAAATAGGAAATGATACAGAAGCAATGAAAACCCCTAAATTTAATCCTCCTATTAAAAAGAATATTATATGATAAACAGATACAAAACTGGTTTGGGGGTGTTATTTTGTGTTGAAATGGCTTGGAAGAAAAGGGAATCTAATTGTACCTACCTGTGACATCATACTTCAATATTAATTGGATTAAATAATCAGGTATTAAAAGGGGAAAAGTAAATCACGGAAACATTAGAAAAGGAAAATGTATATTTACCACGTTTTCAGGAGGGTGAAAAGTCAGAAGTTAAAAATGTGTCAGCTGGGGCGCCTGGGTGGTTCAGTGGTTTGGGGCCTCTGCCTTTGGCTCGGGTCATGGTCTTGGGGTCCTTAGATCGAGCCCCGCATTGGGCTTCTCTGCTCAGTGGGGAGCCTGCTTCCCTTCCTCTCTGCCTCTGCCTACTTGTGATCTCTGTCTGTCAAAAGAATAGATAGAACCTTTACAAAAAAAAAAAAAATGTGTCAGCAAAGCTGTGTTCCTTCTAGAGGCTCTGGGGGAATCTGTTTTCCCGCTTTTTCTAGCTTCTAGAGGCCTCCTGTGTTCCTTGGCTCATGGCCCCATTCTCCACCTGCAAATCCAGCAGTGTAGTTACATCTCCCACTATCTCCCTCTCCCTCTCTCCCTCTTCCTGTCTTTCTCCCACCTCCACACCCTTCCCCCAGCCCCCACTTCCATCATCACATCTCCTTCTCTGACTCCAACCTTCCCACCCCCCACCCATAAGGACCCTTGTGATTACATTACATTGGGCCCACTTGGACAACCTAAGATTATCTCCCCATCTCGAGGTCCTTAACCTAATGACACATCCAAAACCCCCATTGCCATGTAAGGTGATGTATTCACAGGTTCCAGAGACTAGGATATGGATATCTTTAGAAGGTCATTACCTGGATTCCCACAGTTGTACAGAGCTATACTAACACTGATGGGCGTGTCATAGAGGCTGGTTTCCCTGATGGCAGGGAGGGACCTCAGTGTGGCTATTCTGCAGTTCCCTGAGCCACTCCTTTCAACATACAACAGACCTTGCCAAGTTGGGGCTGTCCCATTCTGACCCACTTTGTTGGCAGAATCTTACTCTGAGGAGCTATTAGTTCATTTGGGGTTCACCAGGAACTCCATATCACAACAAAGTCCCTTCCACCCCCACCCCAACATCCTGGGGAACCAGGATTCATTCATTCATTCATTCAACTCCCAGTGACATTTATTCTATTTATTCCACTTGTGAACAGAGTAGCCCATGAAAACCCGAGGGCCTTTGTCTTCTAAGGATTTCTCTCTCTTTTTTTTAAAGATTTTATTTATTTATTTATTTGACAGAGAGAGGGAGGGATCACAAGTAGGCAGAGAGGCAGGCAGAGGGGGAGGAGGAAGCAGGCTCCCTGCTGAGCAGAGAGCCCGATGCAGGGCCCAATCCCAGGACCCTGAGATCATGACCTGAGCCGAAGGCAGAGGCTTAACCCACTGAGCCACCCAGGTGCCCCTGTCTTCTAAGGATTTCTAACAAACTGCAAATACAAATAAATCTATAGAAAGACACAAACCATGGCATCATAAAACATCTATGACCCATTGAGCCTGCACGAATCAGGCATAATTCTAAGAGCTTTATGCGTGGTACATACTACCTCATTTAACATACTTCACATTGACCTTATGAGGCACATACTATCATCATTCCCATTTTACAGATGAAGAAGAGGAGTCATGGGACATTAAAGAACACATCCAAGTCTGCCAGCTAGGAAGTAGTAGATTAGAGTTGTGAACGTAGGCCAATCTGATTCTACAGCCTATATACTAATCTACCGAGACTTCATAAATGGTAAATTCCCTCAATAGGTTTGAGCCAAGAAAGCTGGAGCGTCAGAGGTCTGTGTTCATGGCCCACCAGATAGATGGCTAGGGCCACACAGGCAGTTCCCAGCTAGGCTGGCAGTCACCTCCACTCTCAATGCCTCTCCCCTCCCCTGTCTCCTATTGGCAAGGAATCCCTTCAAGACCAGCATGGAGAAATGAGTTTCTTGGCCTCTGTTAGGTTGTGTGAACCCTTTGGGAATTGGAAAGAAGAGATAGTAATCACTTTGCCTGGAAAATGCATTTTATGCACATAATATCACAGAGGGTTCTACTCAAAAGAAAATTGCTGGCTGAGAAGGACACAGCCTCGCTTCTGTGTCTTCCTGCCAAAAATGTAGAACCTGGATCTCACAATGGAGAAACATCAGACAAGCCTCAGTGAGGGTTGTTCTATAAAATAAGTAGCCTGTACTCTTTAGAAATGTCAAGGTCATGAAGGACACAGATGGACTGAAGAACTGTCACAGATCAAAGGAAACCCAAGAGATGAAAATAAAGGCAACATGTAACCTGAAACTGGGTCCTGGACCAGAAACAAATTGTTTCTTTTGCTCTCAAGAACATTAGTGGAACAACTGGTGAAATTCAAATTAGGCTGTGGATTAGATGACACAGAGATAACACAGAGGAAGAGAGACAAACAGAGAGACAGCTACAGAGCAAACAAGGTAAAACGTTCAATATTTGGAGAATCTGGGAAAAGGACATTCAGGAACTCTTTGTACTATTTTTTGCAACTTTTCTGTAAATCTGAAATTATTTGAACATTTTAAAACATATTTTTAGAGATTTTGACATCTAGAGTCACAGTGCTTCATTATGTAGTGAATGAGAATTGCCTTAACCGGCAGCACATCTGAGCTCTGCACATCCTATGTGTCTATAGAAAAGGCTGAGAAGTGTTCTCATGAGACAATTAGCAGAGCAAGACGGCAAAAAGTTCCTAAACCAGAATTAGTATCTGGTTACATGCTTAGAGGTCAGGAGCCCAGGCTGTTCACCTCCAACATTCTGTGACCTTAGGCAAGCTATATAATATAGAAGCTCTCTGTGCCTCAACTGGCTCACCTGTAAAACTGACATACTAACAGTACTTACCAGGGCACCTGGGTGGCTCAGTGGGTTAAAGCCTCCACCTTCGGCTCAGGTCATGATCCCAGAGTCCTGGGATTGAGCCCCGCATCAGGCTCTCTGCTCAGGGGGGGCGGGGCCTGCTTCCCCTTCTCTCTCTGCCTGTCTCTCTGCCTACTTGTGATCTCTGTCTGTCAAATAAATAAATAAAATCTTAAAAAAAAATAGTATTAAAAAAACAGTACTTACCAAGGAGACCATCTATATGACATTAGCAAAGGGAAGGAATTCTTTCGTTTTTTAAGATTTTATTTATTTATTTGACAGGGAGAGAGACAGAGGGAGAGGGAACACAAGCAGGGGGAGTGGGAGAGGGAGAAGCAGGCTTCCCACTGAGCTGGGAGCCCAATGCGGGGCTCAGTCCCAGGACCCTGGGATCATGACCTGAGCCAAAGGCAGACGCTTAACTGACTGAGCCACCCGGGTGCCCCAAGGGAAGGAATTCGTAAACAAGACACAGAATACCACAAATTATAAAGGGGAAGGTTGAAACATATGACTACATTAAACTGTAAAACTTGTGAATGACAAGATACCATTAACAAAGTAAGAGGACAAACCACAGAGAGAAGACCAAACCCTAACATGAGATCGGTATCCAGAATAGATAAACAACTCCTATGGATCAATAAGAAAAACAGAAATAAACCCAATGCGAAATGGTCTAGAAATACCAACAGGCAGTTCATAAAGGAAGAAACTCGGGAAAAACTTGGATAAGAAAATACGCTCGATATCACTAAATTCAGGAGAATTCAAACTAAAACAACAAAAATATTTTTGCATACCTAGAGTCATAAGCAAAAAATAAGTAAATGAATAAAATCCAAAAATATCCAAAGTTGATAAGGGTATCTAGAAATGGTACTTATACATTGCAGACAGAACCATGCATTAATACACCACACATACTTCTCTGAAGAGCAGTCTGGCTAACCCTCCTAAAGTTCGAGATGTGATATATACTACAGAGTCAGCAAATCTACTCCTAAGTGTGTGTCCTTGATGTACCCAAAGAGGTACGTACTAATGTGTTCAGAGCAGCACACTTTTAGCCGAAAGAAAATCTAACCATTCCTTAGTACAGATACACAAACTGTGACAGATTCATACAAAATAATACTACACAGCAAATAAAATGAATACATTACAGCAGTAGTTCTCAGACTTTAGGATGCATCAGAATCACCAAGGAGGGCTTGGGAAAGGACAAATGCCTGGGTCCTACCCTCAGAGTTTCTAATTCAATGAGTCTTGTGTAGGACTGAAATTCTGCATTTCTAACAAGTTCTCAGGTGTTACTGATGCTGCTTGCTGGTCTAGGGACCACAGAAGTAGTTGTAAGTTTCAACACAGTTAAATTTTGCAAACCTAGCAGAGTTAAAAGATAAAAGTTTGAAATGTTAAGGAATTGTTGAAGTTCAAATTATATAGCATCTATCTTGTGGATGGGCATGAATAACAACTGATATAATGTGAAATGTTCTGGATGGGAAAAGATAGGAAGATGAAGTTGGGCCACAAAATCCCTGTCTCTGTATATCTCACCAGAAAAATAATAATAATAAAAATAAAAATAAGTTAAAGGATATCAGAAAATTAAAAGAATTAATCAATTCAACCAAAAAATGAAAAAGCATACAATTTTATGGCATAAACATCAAAAAGGGCTAACACAGGAAAGAAGCAGAAGATTCTGAACTGAGTCCAGTGTGGTTCTTAACCTACCCACAAAAGGATACCAGGGAAGCAGGTGAATCTACAAAATCCAGAGACTTCTCACCTAGAGTGAGTGAACAACCTAGGAAAAGTAGAGAAAAAAAAAATAGTCCCTGGGCGTAGATGTCCCTATCTGCTCTGGGAGCTCTCAGCAGAGGTGGGAAATCCCAGGTGCCATGATGAATTATGAATTATTAAGGACCCAAAGATGACGCGTATCTGTCCAAAGGCATCAGGCACACCCTGCACTCATCACAGGTGAGACTAACGAGACAATACTGTGTGTCTCTGTTTCTTTCCTTCAAATATTTACCTGTTTGTAATTACACACTCAGGTGTGATTATTCCCTAATTCTCTCTCTCCACTAGAAAGTAATCTCAAAGACAGCAGAGATGGGTCTGCATTTGCTCATGACAGTGTTTCAAAAGTAGGTGTCTAATAAATCATAGGGCCACCTAGTAGGTGTGTAATAAACATTCAGTGAGCAAATGAGTGAAGGGGTGAGCAAGTGAATGGTTGTCAAAGAAATCTGACTTCGCATAGCATTCCGATTCCACAGCCACCATTTTTCCTTGGCATGCACTATTCACAAAGAGAAAAACTAGACCCCAGCGGGGTCTGAGACAATTCCTAACTAATAAAAAAGCCTACCTGGTTCATATAGCGATAGCTGTGATTAATGAAGTGTATTTACAATTGTGTGAACAAATTCCATCCCCTCTGACAAATTATTCTAGAGAAAAAATGAATACAGTATTTTGCATGCTTCATAGTCAACAATTACATTCTGCGGTATTTATTTTTGACATTGACTAAATATTCCAGGAAGAAATAACTCAAAAAGAACCTGTAACTAATATCAACAGAAGCCTTTTGCCCCTTGTCAGCAAAACTAATAGGGTACACAGCCTATTTAAATGTAAATTTAAATAAAGCGTTTTTCTACCTCTCTGCTTTCTTTGTTCCTTGGGATTCGGAGGTAACGGGAATACATATACTATTCTCCAGCACACACATCCAAAGGTGTTTTGTTTTTTGTTGTGTTTTATGAAAAACGAAATCAAAGTGTTTTAGGATTTAAATGATCTATTTCCACAGTTAGAATGGGAGAAAAGGCGCTCCGAATATCAGAAGAAAGGCGAAGCCTTTGGGGTCGGAGGACCAAGCCTGGACCCATCCTTAGCCTTGGAGCCGTTACTAGGCAACCCCTAGCGTTCTCAACGGCCGCCAGGAGCCACTTCCCCGCCCTGATTGCTAAGGAGATCGACGCCCAACTTAGCCCTGCCGTAAACCCAAGCGCTCTTGCGACATTGTCGCGCCTGCCGCTGCGTGCGCGCCCTCTGCCCCCACTCTCCGCCCCGGCCGCCATTGCCTCGTGCCCGCGCCGGTCGGTTGGTGGCGCCTTTGTCCTACGGCGGGCAGGTGGGCTGAGGTGGAGGCGGCAGGGGCGGGCCTGAGGCGAAGGAGCGGCCGGGAGCCCGCCGCGCTGGTAGCGGTGAGTGCCGGGAAGCGGTGGCCGTCCGCCGAGGCGTGGGGCTCACGGCAGGCGGTTGAGGGGCCCGGGCCGGACGGGGAGGCTGAGGCGGGAGGGCCCGCTCGACGCGCGACCGCGGCCTCGGCTCCTCTCCGGGTGCGCGCGGAGCTGCGCATGCCCGGTGCGGGGCGCGGCCTCTGGCTCCCGTCAAGCCCAGGCCGGGACAGCCGGGGCGGCCGGTGGTGGGCTCGGGTCCGGGCGGCGCCGCACCGCGGCCGCCTGTTTGTGCGCGAACCGCCGACAGTAGTCCTCCGAGCTTGTCTGTAGGATAGGCCTGCACACCCCGCGTCCCTTTCTCGAAATTGTGAAGTCGCTCGCCTGCGGGTCCTCAGCGAGTCGGTGGCGCAGGCGGGATTCGAACTCGGACCGAGGTGGCCCGCCTCTCCGGGCGTTCTACCGGGCGTGCAGCGCCGTGCGGCGAACCGAACGCTGGCCCCCGTCGCCGCCGCCTCGCGGCCCCTTGACAGCATCTTCGGGGCGTCTGTCTCCTTGTCGCGTGATACCTCCACTCATTTTATAACGCGGACCCCGGGCCCCGAGGATGGGGAAAGAAACTGTGCCCGAGGTTACCGCGGAAACTAGCGACAGAGCCAACGCCCCAACCTGCTGGCTCTTCTGTCTCCTGACCCAGGTCACTCTCCGCTCCCCACGACGCGCCAGGGGCTTTTTTGAGGACGGCGTTTCCCAAATTTCAGTCTCTCGCGTTACACCTTTCTGTCGTGTACCTTCTGTACTGTTATTTATTTACCAAATGTTAATTTTTTTTTTCTTTAAACTGACTCCTTTTTCCTCCTTCTTAAATACATTTGTTTAAGGTGGAAACGTAAATCACAAACCGTATAATGGAAAGCCAGTTATTTTTCTAATGCTCATAAAAAATAAATACCTATCTATTAAACAGTGCGTCCTTGTTCCTCCTGAAGTTATTCTGCGTTCCACGCTTTGGGAAACGCTGCCCTAGGAGTACGGGGTTAATTGTCGTCCTGGCTTTCGCTCTGTGCATAGATTTTTTTTTTCCCTGAGGCATAGCCGATTCCGTGAAATGCTCCAGGATCTTGGGGATGATGATATCACAAGGCTTTTTCGTTGTAAACTGTTCTCATTATTGACTTACCAGCGCTAGTCCCAGGGAACTGCAGGAAATGTCCGCGCCAGTGCGCCGGTGTGCCTCCTCAGTTTTCTTGTAGCATTGTGGCATGGTAACCACCTGACTGTTTCTGCGTATGACCATGGAGCAGTTTTGGTTTTTGACAACTCTATAGATTTAATGTTTTCTGTATGAGTCAGTCCGGGTGTGAAAACTTACTTCCATGTTGCCTTTTTCCAACCAGTAAAGCCCAAGCTTTTGCATTGTGGGTATTGGAGATCACTTGGCTATTTAATATCTGTTTCTTCCTATATTCTAGTTTCTTTGCCTTTCTTTTAGCTCGTGTCATGACATGTGTCATCGTGTCATCTTCATTTGAAACCTCTGACATGATTTTTTAACCTAAAACATAGAAACTGTAGTTTTCCTTGTAAAATGTGCTGGAGAAACTGTATTCCAGGGCCCAGTGGAAGGAATTTTTCTAGCTGCAGGTGGTTCAGGCTCACATGCCAGTGAACACCACATATTTCAAGAAGGTATTAGGAGCTCCTTTCTCCTGGCTAGATCAGATGCTGCTGATTGATGCATTGTTGAAAAAAGCTAATTAGGTTTTTCAAACAAAGGGAAGCATTGACAAATTAACTTATTTATGTAAACAGTCTGTTCTATTTGTAGTCTGTTCATAAACATTGTGTGTGTGAGAGAGAGCAGATTTACTTTAATTTATTGAAAGGAAACTCAGAAAAGTCTGCTCAGACCATTCAGGTGTTGTTTCTTCAAAGTCTACTAAAAAGAAAAATCCACATTCCTTGGAGTTACCTTGGTAAGAGCAAAATGTAGAACTTACATAAGGCTAAGGTGATCAGTCCTGTTTAGAGAAGAAATGAGAATTTTTTACTCAGGTCCGTTTCTGAACTTCAGCACATGGAGGTTCAAGCTATCAGTGCTCAAAAGCTAAGTCCTTTGGAGAAAGGTTTTAGAAGTATGATTTTTAAAAAAAGAAAGAAAAAGAGTGCCTCATGGTTTGAAACTTCATTCTTAAGTACCATTGCAAGCATTCTATCCCTGTGGCCTGCAGATGGCAGTGCCTTTGTATGGCTTGTTACTACTGTGAGACTATTGGAATTCATTTGTACTTGTAAGAGAATGAGAAACCTGTGGAGGAAATGTATTTAGTATTTGAATGAGATACCTGTGGAGGAAGTGTGTTTAAAACTTTATTCCCTTCAACTATCTTTGTTTCTTTGTTTTTGACTCCCCATATAAAGAATGAAACATCTATTCCTAAACTATTACTCTTAATGGTAATGATCACATACAACCTTCAGTGCATATGATTTAAAAGCAGGTTTACAGTACCAATTCATTTGCTCCCACTAATCATCTTGTGAGATAGGTAGGCTGATATTATTAAATTTTTTTTGCTTATGAGGAAATAATGGCTCAGAGAAGTTAGATTTTTTTGCCCAAATCATATACTTAGTAGAACATATTCAGGATACTATTGAAGATAAGATTTTGTGGTCAAGCAAAATTGGGAAATAATGAGATAAAGAGGTGTCCTTATTCCAGAACTTTAATATGCTAAACATATGCACTGTAGATGTCCGAGAGAGGAAGATATCATTGGTACCGTTGTCTTGCTATCCTCTTATGTACATGTTTAAGTCCTAGTGTTTTCCCAAACTGACTGTTTTTTCTGCCATGCTCTGTTTCCTCTCTTTACCATGTGGTTTACTAATGATTACCATGTGTTTTGAGACAGGTGGTTTTAAAGCTCAGTCAGCTTTTTTTTGTGCCAAAAGATTTGTCCTGTGAACAGCATACACATTTGTCTAGACTATTTGGCTTAAGCAGAGTTGAACTATCAAGAAGTGAAAAGGGCAGTGACCAACAGAATATTACCCTCTATGCTACTTTCATTAATGAGAAGCGTTAATGAAAGGATCAGGGTAAGGCCACTGTCTGAAGCCGTAGCGCATTAGAGAAGTATGAAGTATACTGACAGCTAAATATATAATACCAGCATGCCTGCTGTTTTTTAAATGGTGGTTTTATTACCACCAGATATGAATATTTATAGGGATGGTCATTTTCATTCTTTAGCCTGTCACTAAAAACAAACAAACAACAAAAAAAAAAAAACAGAAATAAACAAAAGAAATAATAGGTCAACTGGACCAAGTGCTTTTTTCTTTTTTTATTTAAATTTGATTAATTAACATATAGTGTACTATTGGTTTCAGAGGTAGAGTTCAGTGATTCATCAGTTGTGTAAAACACTCAGTGCTCATTATCAATTATTTTTATGTTAAGAAAATTCCCCTCAAAAAATCAAAACTTTTGCACACCATAATACTCTTTTCCTTTTATTTCCTATTCGAAACAACATTATTGTTGACCTACATAAAGACTGACAACTTTAGGCAAGGATCAGAGCAACTTAAGTTGCATTGGAGAACATTTAGAAAGCAGAATGTCTTATAACTTGAGCTCTATGAAATATCTTGAGTGGTCCCCTGGTTTGGATCTAGAGTGATTGAATTACTGAAGATTAGGTTGATCCTGCAGTTAGTGAGCAAGCTTTGGAGAACTTTGAATTATGAGTAATTTGGCTTTAAGTGAGTATACCTAATTATCCAGTTGAAGATTGAGATAGTAATAACATGTATTTACCATCAGAGATGATGCAGGAAATTTATTTTTAAATGTCTCTTCAGAAATTATTCTTGATATCCAAAAGAAAAAAATAAGAAAAATATTATTTCGTTCAGTACAAAAACTTAAGATTATAAACTTATTTCAGGACAGCATCAGTCACTAGAACAGCTTGTTGAAAATACAAATCTGTATTCAGCTTCCCATCCCCCCAACTCTGGAGTTGGGGGCTGGAGAATCTACCTTTCAGAAGCAAACCCTGCAATTTTTATGTACATTATGGTTTTGAGAACCCCGGATTTAGGCTTTAGAAAAGGAGTTTTCACTAGAAATAGAAGATTGAATCAGATTCTAGTACTAATCTATTCATATCCCAGATTACTAATAGGAATTGGCAACTCTGGTTTATGGTTGGTATACATTTTAAGCAAAACTGTAATTTAACTGTAAAATGTTCTTTGGCTTCATGGTTTGAACTAGAGGTAATAGCAATAGTTAGAATATCTGTAGAGTTTTTAGTATTTTAATTCCTTCCATTTGCATCAGTAGGATGCTTTTACCTCTTGAAAACAAAGAAAGCAGACCTACCAAGATTCCATGGTCTGCTTATTAAATTTAGATTTCCTCCACTTTGCTTTTAGTGGTGTGGATGTGAAATCATATGTGTGACCATTTTTCTCTTCTTGCAAAGAGATGCATTTAGATATGAAAACCAGATGCCTAAGAAGAAGCAGGAGTTTTAGCCCCTGCCAGCAAAACAATATCAACAGGTCTAGTGTGCAGAATTTAGAGAGAACTTTAGTTGAAATTTTGCCATTTATTAGCCAAAGAACTGGATAATACACTATCAAAAAGTGGCAAGCTCAGTGGATAATATTTTTCTTGCTCTTTTATAACTAGGTAATTGGGGGAAAAAGCTTAAGTTTTCAGGATACTTCTTAAATGATCAGGTGAAATTGAAGAGAAGTTGTTGGTATACACTCCTCCTTGGGGGGCAGGGACACTGACCTTACAATTGGATATTATTACTAACTTTATTATTTTTTTTTAAAGATTTTATTTATTTATTTGACAGAGAGATCACAAGTAGATGGAGAGGCAGGCAGAGAGAGAGAGAGAGAGGGAAGCAGGCTCCCTGCTGAGCAGAGAGCCCAATGCGGGACTCGATCCCAGGACCCTGAGATCATGACCTGAGCCGAAGAAGGTAGCGGCTTAACCCACTGAGCCACCCAGGCGCCCTATTACTAACTTTAGTACAGTGGAAACTTGGGTTCATGATTCCATTTCCTTTGGAGGTAGCTATATGATTATGTTTTCTATACTGTTTTCAAGGGTTATACTTTGACAGATTTTAGCCATTGTCATGACTTTTTTTGGTAGCATTATGTTTATGGGTTATTACTCCTTGAATACAGGAGTTTAAAGAGGTTTCTAAATGGAGGATCTAAGTATGTGTTGTACATAAGCTAAGGGATAAATAGATAATACAGTTCCCAAATACTTGCCAAGGATCACCTGAGAAGCTTGTTAAAATACAGGTTCCTAGGCTTCATCCTCAGATTCTCAAAGTTTGTGATGAGGTCTGAGAATGAGGTTTAGCCATCTTCTCGGGTGGTACTGATATTTCTTCATGAAAGGAATGCGACGTGAAGAATGAAAAAGTATGTGTGTGTGTGTATATATATATATATAAATGAGAGGGGACATGGGAAACTGTTTAATGGGTATAAAGAATTTTAGTTTTGCAAGATGAAAAAGTTCTGAAGATCTGTTGTACAATAGTGTGAATATATTCAATGTACTATACCATGCACTTAAAAATAGTTCGTATGAGGGGTACCCAGCTGTTTCAACCTGTAAAGTATGCTACTCTTGATCTCTGAGTCGTGAGTTCAAGCCCCACATTAGGTATAGAGCTTACTTTAAAAAAAATAATAGTTAATATGATAAATTGTGTGTTATGTGTTTTTTTTTTAATCACACTAAGTTGTTTTTTTTGTTCGTTTGTTTGTTTGTTTTTAAGTATTAGGAAAAATTAAGGAAGGGTGTTTGGTTGTCTGTTTCTTCCAGAACAGTGGGTTAAACTAATATTGTTGACTATTAATTCCTGACTTGGGCCCAAGTTTATTTTATATTCCTTTACTGAAGATAGAATCATAACCTTTTAAATACTTTTCTCATTCCTGTACCCTTCATTGTCAAACCAGTGATCCTTGAAAATCATTACTATAGTTAATATTTTGAATATCTTAGGTTTAAATACTCCTGCCCCCCCTTTTTTGGATAATATACGTATAGGAATCCTTTATTAATTTAGCTTCACTGAGACTCTATTATGGTAGCTCAGTGTATACAGACCCTCTTGCCACCAATTTTTTCCTTTTCAGCAGCAAAGTTTTTTGTGACATTTTTCTAACTCTGGCTTGCATCTGTAATTCTTCTCTCTTTTCTTCCTCCTGTCCCCCTATTCCCTACACTAAACTTCCTACACTAAACTTACTAATTATGTTCTTCACGCCATTCCTTCACCTTTACATGGGCTGGAATGACTCTTCTCTTTCTGAACTTTCTAAACTACTCATCCTTCAGGACTCTTCTTTTAGGCCATCCCTGCCTCCTCTTTGTCCCTCCTACCCCTTATTCTTTTCAGTCTCTTCTCCCCTGCCACACAAGCCTTTATTGTCTCTGCAGTAAACCTACTTTAGATTATGATTATCCATGTGTATGTCCCACTCTCCTTTATTAAACAGTGAACTCCTTTAAAGCAGAGACTTTAGCCTTGTTATTTCTGTATGTGTAAGGCGTAGTACAGAGTGTGACACATAGTAAGCCTAGAGGCATCTGATTGAGCTGATTAGAAACTGTTTTTAAGTGTGTTAATTCAGTTCTGTAAGGATTTCTACTTGTACAGTTCAGTGGAAATTTTACCTGTGTTAAATAAGCCTGTATTTTACATTTTTTGTAGCTCAGGCTGTTTTACCAGTTTAGATTAGCTCCATCTTTGTGAGTCTAAATTAGTGATGCTGATGCTGTCCTTGAATCAGCATAACCAACACAGGTAGAGTATCCATTTCATCAGGTTTAGAGAAATCAAATGACTTGACTAACTATCCATCACTCCCATTAGGACTAGAACTCAGATATGCTGATCAGGCGAGTGCTCTTTCCTCGAAAGAAGTAAAAAGGGCAGAAAATTAAATGATGTAGAATTTTTTTCTAAAGTGTTGAAGTGAATAGAATATCGGTAGCAAAGTCAGATTGTACAGTTGACCCTTGAACGACATGGGTTTGAACTGCACAAGTCCACTTATATGTGAATTTTTTTTTATAGTACTGTAGATGTGTTTTCTCTTTCTTATGGTTTCTATAGTAACATTTTCTTTTCTCTACCTTACTTTATTGTAAGAATACAGTATATAATACATATAACATGCAAAAATACATGTTAATTGACTGTTCATGTTATCAGTAAGTCTTCCGGTCCACAGTAGGCTGCCGTTAAGTTTTTAGGTAGTCAAGTTTTTCCGCTGCATGGGAACAGCACTCCTAACCCCTGCATTGTTCAATGTAGTTTGAGGTGATAGAAACCGAAGTGGTAATTTAATAAGTAGGCTCTGCCCTGCTGGGTATCTGGGGCACTTAAACATTGGTGTGACTGGCATAGACTGGGCCTATCCCAGGTTCTGTCATTTTGATCAGGGAGTCTTAGCAAGCGTTCATAATGGAAACCATGTTTTTCTGTTTCCTGTTGGAGCAGTATAGCATAGTAGTTCAGCACTTTGGTGTCAGACAAATCTGGATTTGAATCCTAGCTCTGCCTCCTGACCATCATGTGATCTAAGAAAAGTCAGTTAATTTCTCTAAATCTCAAATTTCCTCATTCGCAAAATAGAGATCATAGTACTTACCTCCAAGCGTTGTAGAAAGGATTGAATGAGATAATGTACATGATGTTCTTAGTACAGGCTCTGGGACAGAGTAAGCATTCTGTAAATATAAGTTATCATTGTTTCCCCCATTCCTGTACCTAGGAATAATAATCTAATATAGTTAAAGATATAATCACTATTTTTTTTTTAAGATTTTATTTATTTATCTGTCAGAGAGAGCAAGAGCGAGCACATGCAGACAGAGTGGCAGGCAGAGACAGAGAGAGAAGCAGGCTCCCTGCCGAGCAAGGAGCCCGATGTGGGACTCGATCCCAGGACGCTGGGATCATGACCTGAGCCAAAGGCAGCCGCTTAACCAACTGAGCCACCCAGGCGCCCCACAAATTCAGATTTCACTATTTTAATTAGAGAATGAAAGAAAGAATCCAATATGAGGGAATGCGTAGTTTTTAAAGTAAGCTTAAAGGATTGAGAAACAACAAGCAGAGCATTCTCTTATCCCTGACACATTGCATTATAACTTGTTACGTATTCCTGGTGTTATAGTACACCATCGAGGCCATCTTCATAAATATAGTTGAACTGAGAAGTCCAATCCTTTCCCCTCCCAGTTTGGGGAATTTAATGTGTGATAACCTCTTTCTTGTCAGTATGGTTTTTCAAGTGGCGTTATCTTTATCATTACGTAGTTCCAATTTAGTAATTACTGATTATTAGTTGGTTTTCAACTAAGCCCTTGGGGAATTTTATTTCATTTATAATCACATCAAAATTACATGGGCTTCTGGGTTCTTTCAGCAGCCAACAGTCCAACAGTGATACTGTCACTAAGTGCAGCAATTCATGCTAGAATAATCCTTATGGTGTTCCATTATGATAGCTTGTGATAAAAATTGATTTTAAGGTGAAAAGAGTTGTTTTTATGATGGTACAATTAGAAAAAATAGAGCAAAGCCATTCTTGGCTTTGAATGAAGCCTATGAATGAAACATGCATTTTTATTTATAGCATTGTACAAAGACCATTGTGTGAACCCTGTCTAGCATATTAGTCTAAACTAAAATTGTACAGTAGGCATTGTGTCATTCTTTGAAAGTTCTTTACCCCAATCTTTTGTGACTTAAAACAGCTTTGCCACTTCCTGTGTGACATCGTGTTTTCTAGATTATTTTCTGGTTTGTTTCCTTTTATGTAGATCCCTTCAGTTGGTGTTATTTTTCTTGCCTAAAAATCCTTAACTGAAAAGTGCTTTTAACTATTTTCAGAAGAAACCTTAGAAGATATTCAGGCCAAGGTACCTTGTGATGGTGATTTTGAATGGCATTCACATAACTAATATAGCTACCAAAGTATGGAGGTACCAACCAAGCTGAGGTAAAAGAGACAATGAGAGACTGACTTCAGGTCTTAAGGGCATTTGGCCAGGATGAGATAGAGCAGGAGGGGAAAGAAACATCAGAGTTGCCACTACCCTCTTGTTGATTAAATTCTCTCCAATTATGGTTCCCTACCTAATGTCCAGAAAGGTGGCCAGATTGTCTTTCCATCTTTTTTTTCTTTTCCTTTATATTAACATTATTTCTATTTCCTTGGTGTAGATTATATATCTCTGTGAAGAGTTAAGAAGGAAAAAATCTAATTAACCAATTAATACAAAAGCCCCCTTTACCAGTCCCAATATTTGCATTTTCAAACCACCTCCAACCTTCCAGTTGGTGGGTTATTAAATTATGTGACCAACAAAAGGGGGGGGAGGGGTTGGGACAAGGGTTTTTTCCTTGACTCTTTAAATCTTAATTATGCTTTGTGACCAGTTCCCTGAAGTTATTTTACTTTTGGCAGCTTCTCTATTCTTCCTGTATTTCTGAACTCCTAGGTTTTCCAAAAGTTCTACGTGACCATGTGTTAGGTTTTTTTGTGTATAGGTCTTGGTGATGATAACAGTTTTGCTTTCATAACTCTCACTGAAACCCACCCCCCCAACCCTCCTCTAACCTGAGCAGCCCTCTTGGGTGGCAGTGAAACTATCAAAAACTTCAGGTCTCATTTTCTCCATATCTCACCCAAGATGGAGGTATAAGGAACTCTTAAATAGAGGTGAATAAACAAACACTTGGCATTTAAGAAGAAACTTAAAATGGTCTAAGAGTTCTCTTTTTTACAGAAGAAACATAAGCCACACCATCCAGATATAATTGCTTTAGGCTATTTAGTGAAAATAGATAGTAGGAGGCAAATTATAATCAAAATGGTTTAAAGATAAAATAATCTTGAATTTTAAATAATCTTTCAAATAATTGCAAAAAAATTTCACTAACTTCAAAGTAAAATATTTACCTCCTTCATTCTAACTGGAGCCAGCTTTGCCCCAAAAGTGTGTAATACAGGACTACTTTGGTCTCCCCAGTACTAATATGTAGGTGCTCACAGAAATGAATATAATTTGGTAGTGTAGTAGTCCTTTTCATACCATGTAAGCAAATTATATCACATTAATAGAAACATGCCCACTAAAATGGTACCATATGTTCTGTACTCTAACCTAAATGTTCAGGTCAAGTCAATGTTTAGTAGAGAAGTTTTCTTTATTCACAAGACCATCCAATAATACCTGGAATCCTGCTGGGAGATCCCGTGCTTATTTAAAAGAAATCTTCACACCCCTACTACCCTCAGTATATTCCATAGAAAACTACTTAGACAATCAAAGAGGTGACATTTCTTTCTGAATCATAATCACCCCATATTAGAGAGCAGTACAAAGTAAGTAGACTAGGTCAGTAGGCCCCTCGAAACCTAAACCAATATTCTTCACAATAACACATAAAAGAACTAATCATTATATAATGTGCAGTTGGGCTGTTGCTGAGCTTTTGGGGTTGTAAGTGAAAGTGCAACTTGCCATACCAAAGCAATGGTCAGATATTACTATTGGCCAAGTCCTGTATAGACGTTATTTTTTTAGTTTTATTTTTTTTTTAATAGAGGGATGATAGCATTGTGTCTACTTAATTGAAAGTGTGAGAGGCAACTTCGGGTGAAATATGCTTCTCTTATTGTTTAGATTTATGTTACCTTCAGTTTATCAAAAGTCATTCTTCTCCTAGATACAGCAGAAACTTGACTTAAAATGGAACTGAAGATTATTCTCACTTAAATAGGAACTCAAAGTTGACAGCATAGCGGGGTAAGGTCTGTAGCAGACCTCTTAAGTTCTGTGTTATTACTGTGATCTCTCACACCGTAGGACTCTGGTTGGAATTTTTTAAATACATAATTACTATTTTAAAGTACTCTAATTATGTGAGTGCTTAATACCATTAAATGTCATTAGATACGCTGCCAGTTGCTTAATATGGAACATGGAGAACAAAACTACACTGCAGCGGGACACAGTTTCATTTCTTCATGCAACCAAAGATTGAAATTTTTAATACAGTTATTAATCTGTAAGTCACATAAAAATTGTCCTGTGTTATCTTGCGATGTAGATTGGTACATTTCTTTAGATAATTCATCAGTTCTTACTCATACATGGTGTTTTTATTATTCATTTCGGTTTTTGCAAAGCAGATTTGTTTTGTTTTTAGCAAGTAGGCCTTAACTGCACAAACTGGCTTTTCTGTAAGTTTGTATGATTCCACTGTTCTCCCTTACCTGGTTGTAAATGCCACACTTCTCTAATGAAAACTTCTTGTGTGGAGTGTTTTACTACCTAACCAAATGCCAGTTTTTATTCTGAAGTACTTACCTGTGAGGATTGTAGTTGCTAACATGTAATATACTTCGTTTAGGAAAAAAATATTCTTCTCTACATCTCATTCTGGAACATTCTATACAATGGAATGCAACACAAGGCACATTAAAAGTAGGCCCTGCTTCATGGCATATTGGCAGTTTTAAGCAACAGAGTCCGGCTGTTTCTTCTTTATAACATAAAATGGAATTATTTTCCTTTGCTGCTTTTTTTTCTTTTTTCTTCTTTCTTTCTTTTTTTTTTTTTTTAACTCTATCTCTCCTGTCTTTCTCCCACTCTCCTGCCCTCAAAAAAGAATCTTGGAGCTGGCACTCGAAGAGTTTAGAAGGCAACCTTTTCTACTTTTGGAGGGGGCAGTTAGGTTTAGGACTTGATAGCGTGTTAAAGCATAAACTGAGGGACATTCCTTACCAAACCATGACAATGTACTGCCGTAACTTAATAAAAATTGCCCAAGTGACAGTGTGTCTGCTGAATGGATTTTCTTACACCATCTGGTTGTCATTGTAGTTTTTTTGTTGTTGCTTTCATTTGAAATGTGCTGATGATTTTGTTTTTATTCCATAGCATTGAACAGATGGGTTGATTATTCTTTTCAGATATTAATAAGGCAGCGGAAAGAAGAAATATGAATACGGCTCCATCAAGACCCAGCCCCACACGAAGGTAAAGTACCCTGAAGCAGTGAGTTACCTTGGGAGAGTTGGGCTCTGGGGAGTTAAGCCCAACTTCGTACGTCAAGGGTCTTTTCTTCCCCCCAACAAATCAGAAACGCTCAAGCAAACAATAAGAACATGAACGTTGTGTGAAGGGCCTTGCTGCTTTTTTTAAACATACATCAGGAGATGCAGAGAAGCTTTGCGTTTTCGGTGACAAACCCAGCAAGTTCAGCTTGCAACATGAGTTGCTGGCGATCGGAAGAGGATAAACCTCTGTCTGTCCCCAGCTCACGTGTCGTTGGGAGCCTCCACAGCAGGAGGAGTGCCCCAGGGTCGTTGGTGCGCGCCATGCTGCGCTGCAGTGGGCAGCAGAGATTCGACTCTTCGTCCCAAATGGCTTGCGGGCCGCACGTGAACCGGGTTTATGGACAGCGCTGCTTGAGAGATGGCTGCTGCACCTGTGCTGCAGACCCCTGTCTGCACGCATGCTTGGGTTACCGTCTGAGGGGAAATAAAAAGGGCAAAAACATTCCAGCTCTCAACAGTCTCCCTTTTTCTTAGCTTTCCTGGAAACAAAAGGCATTTCCCTAATACATTCTTTCTTCCAGTATCTACAGAAGAGATAGTCCTGATGTATACCCACGAGATATGCATTAAATTGGCCCCTTCTCTCAAAGAAGAGCCTGTTTATGTTACCATATGCACCAAAGAGGCGTTATCCAAACTAGCACCCTAACCACACACGAGTGGATGCAGTGTGTGCACTTCTGTGTGGAATGCAGACAGATTTGATCTGTTTCATATCTGGTGTCTCTTCATGGCCAGATGGATACTCAGTAAGGATTTTGCTTTTACCTCTAAGTAAAAATACCAGTTTTCCACAGTAAACTACATACCTAAACTACGTACCATGATAGACTACGTTTCTTATATTGAACTGAACATTGCTGAGTACGATGAATCCTGGTCTGTACTGCTAGCACCGCAGATCACCTGGTATATACCCAGCTAACTTACACATGACATACAGCTGTCTTTCGAGACAAAAACACCTCTATTTTGTTCCCCACTCATAGGAAGGAATGGCTGCTGTATGTTTGGTGTATGTTGCCCCCACTTGGATGTGAAGGGTGGGTATTTTCTAAGATACCAGGAATAGATTATACATGATTGCTCTGCAGAGTTCAGGCAGACGGTAGCAGCAAGGTGGTGATTTCAGTTGGCTTCTCTGAGCACTCTGCCAGTGCAGAGGAGTTGATTCTGACACCACAGCCACAGCTGCACTACAGCCACCGGGTGGATGCCCTGGCTGGCCATTGGTCTCACTGCAGAAGTGAACATGTACATTGGTATTCTGTCTGTCCGCTCTCACACTGGAAGGAATGCCTGTAACTTACAGGTAAATACTGTGCTGATTGATTTTGTGGGCATGAGTGAGTATCCTGAAGAACTTAAATGAATCCTGCAGAACTTCAGCAGTTCCGTATAATGTCTCCTTCTATTATGCCGCATCAAACCATGCTGTAGATGTTGGGAAGTCCCATCTGTGTTGCTTCTCATGCCCCAACAAACACGGAATACAGAGGGTGAAGAGTTTACATCTAATGGTCAGAAATAGAGGGCGCCCATTGGAAGCTGTGGTTGCCAAGAGGCTTGAAAGGAGATAGAGTGTGTATCCGGTTTCCAAGGAGCAAGAATGCATGTGTTCCTGAACTAGGTAACTTACCCAAAGGAGTATGGAATTGGTATCTACAAAGACACTGGCTCCACTAGTAAAATCCTCTCCCCTCTCTTGTCCCCATGATGCTTATAATCTCTGGATCATGTCTGTGTGTTTTTGCAGGCAACACGCCTTTCCCCCGCCCCCGCAAAAAAAAAAAAAAAAAGGCACATCACAGAATAGAGTAGTTCCTATTTGTGCTCTTGATTTGTGCCATCTTATTAATAATACTTAGTTAAATCTTTTTAACATTTCCAATTGATTATAGGTATTCAGCAGACATTGGCAATGTTGAGAAAATAACCATCTCCCCTGCTTGGAATCCAATATAGCTATTGCCAGAACATTAAATTAAAAAGATTAATTTCATCCCCTCTTAAAATGCAACTCTATAATTTCTTGTGTAATGGAAGAAATAGCTATATGCTTTTCTTCTTTTTTTTAATAGTAGATCCCCCTACCAAAAAAAAAAAAAAAAACCAACATACAAACAACATTGGAAGGGGCTTTTAAAATGTTCTCCCTGGGACGCCTGGGTGGCTCAGTTGGTTAAGCAGCTGCCTTCGGCTCGGGTCATGATCCCAGTGTCCTGGGATCGAGTCCCGCATCGGGCTACTTGCTCAGCGGGAGCCTGCTTCTCCTTCTGCCTCTGCCTGCCATTCTCTCTGCCTGTGCTCACTCTGACAAATAAATAAATAAAATCTTAAAAAAAAAAAAAATGTTCTCCCTACCAGAGACATAAATACAAATACGTCACTTCTATATACCCTTTTAAAATATCACCTTCCTCAGGGCACCTGGGTGGCTCAGTTGGTTACGTACCTGCCTTTGGCTCAGGTCATTGACCCCTGTGTTGGGCTCCTTGCTCAGCCGGGAGTCTTTTTCACCCTCTCCCTCTGCCCCTCCACCCCACTCATGCTTGCTCGCATGCATGCTTTCTCTCTCTCTCTCAAAATCTTTTAAAAAAAATAAAATACCACGTTCCTCAAATAATTTCTAAAATGAGGTTGTTTGGGATGTGAATAGGGCAGTAGCCTCCTGCTTCTTTTTGCAATCAATGGGAGGCACAGTTGGGCTCGTTTAATTGCCATCAAGAATCAGTCTTCCCCCTTGGTGCCGTGTCCCTAACTGGGTTCCTCAGCGTGTTATTTAACATGACGAAGTGTCATACAGTTGCGCTTAATAAGGTTCAGGGAAGGAGGATATTCACATTTCGTAAATCTGTTCAGAGCCCTGTCTAAAACCTGAGCAGAGAGTCCCAGTTTTTTATCTCTAAGAATAAAAATTTTAAAGCCAGACAAACTTGATACTGTATTCAAAACAGAACACTAACATTTTGATCACACTGACCATATATTTTCTCTTATGGTATACCAATAAGGCAGAAATAAAATGGAATAAGTAGGCAAGATGGACAACTGGCTAGCCTGGAAGAGGCTAATCATTTCTCCAAGGATGAACACTGGGTATCACTGGGTATCACTCTTCGGGTACATACTCCCAGTCAGAGCCTTGAAGTAATTCAAAATATACCAGTCTGTTGACAACTGCCAAACTGCCTTCATTTGGCAACCCTAATCAGTTACGTGTCCCCCAGCCAGACGGAATGCATTGTTCACGGGCAGGGTGGGGGGAGTATATTTGTGGCAGATAGTTCCCTGGAGTTGTATTTTAATGTGTTCAGTGTTGCTCCTTTTAATAAAATTATTTCTAAACATGCTGGCAAGACCTTTGTAACACCTTGTTTTTCTGCACGTTAACCTTGACTGTCAAAACACCTAAGTGTCTTTGGGAGTTTTCACAAGATTATCACCTCTTCAGATGGCTCTGTAAGCCACAGTTCTGCTGGCATTGCTCTCTGTTCGGTAATGTGCCTCCCCAATGCCTCCAGCTGTCAGTGTGTAATTCTGACACACTGTCCAGCTGAGCACAAAACTCTGCATCAGGGATCCCTGCTCTGGATCAAATTTCGGCCTGAATTCTCATCATTTAACCCTTGGACCACTTCACTGGACTCTTGAGCACATCGCTTAGTTGCCATGTAGGCTGTCTAGCATTGGTGCTAGGCACTGGCCCTTACTTTCTTCAGAGACTGTACCGTGATTCTGGTTGTACCTCAGATGTTCTCAGTTTCTGTCCTCAGCTCAACACCCTGGCAGTCCAGGTCTTGGAACATATCCCTACACAATTGTGGCCTCCAAGTGAGACTCGATTTCCTAAACCTTCCTGTCTGACATTAAAAAGAGCAAATAGAACTAATTTGTCTACACCAAAAGCTCTGCAGAGAATTTCCCCTGTGTGTTAAGGATGTTAGGTTTGGTGCATCTCGGTGAAAGTCATCGGGGATCGGCTCATCAGAAATATACTAGCTATAGACGAGTTTATGATGTGGCTCAAGATGACTCCTATCTCCGCTAGTTCTTTTGATAACTACAACGCTAGCTCTTAACGCTAGCTCTAGGTGGGCCTCGCAAGTTAAGATTCCAGGCTGTGATTACCTCTGCACTAACACTTAAAGAACAGCCATCGGTTCTCAGGAAGTGCCGCCTCTACCGACAAAAAAAGTCGTATTTGTCCTTGAGAAAATCATCAGCGTTCTTCCTAGGGAGAAGCATGGACACTTAAAAAATTTGGATCTGTGAGGTGCGATAACTCATTGCACCCCATGTCCTACCAGCACCTATCAGCAAAATTCTGCACAAGTCTGTTGTCTCCGTTTCTCACAGTAACATGGAGCCATCATGGTGGGGGATCAACATCACGCAGCAGCCAGCCATTTTAGATAATGATATTTGTGGACAATATCTGCGACAGAAGTACCAGCAACTACTGAAGTTGGTTTTTTTTTCAGGAACGGCCAAAGAAAAAAAAAGCTCGCCCTCCAAGGGAAAATATTCCAGTGAACAGAAAGGAGATGCTGACAAAAAAGGACAGAGGCCTTTCTCCCTGACATTCTGTAGAGCCAAGGCCAAAGAACACCATCCTGGGCTTGAGGTTTCGGTCTGTGGAGGAAGAGAAGCTTAAAGTCCATCACAGACTTCCAAGATGATCATCTGTCCGTTCTTACTCTGTAGGCTTTCAAATGCCTAGCGCTCTGCATACCTCTTGGTAGTCCCCGGAAGAGAAGCTGTTCTACCAGAAGCACATCACTTTACCATCTGAGCCATGGCTTTTCCCGTCACCCACCCTTCTCTTCCCTCTCAGATGTTTCCAGGTGATACGACTGTATTTCTCTCAAGGCAAAGAGCATTTAGCTTTTTCCCCAGCTGAATAGATGAGAAATGTATAGCAATTTTAGTCGTATTTGTCATCTGCCTTCAGTTTGTGGACTCCAGTGCTGAAATTTGTTTAACTGGTTCTGTTTAAAAGGTTCAGTTCTTTTTAGCTTCTAGTGACCTGGTACCTGAGGGTACACTGCGGTTGTTCTCCAGTAAAACACCTCTGGGATGAGATTATGAACCCTATTGTGCTCCAGAAACTTGCTGTTATCTAAGGTCAAGTATCTCATTCAGAGGCTTCCTCCTTGTGCACTCTGAATCCTGCACCCTGTACCTCCCTTTTGTTAGCTGGTTCTTGTTTTGAGAAAGTTGTTGGGGCCAGCAGCAGGAGCCCTTTTGTTCTGGGGAGATCTTTGTTTGGGTCCTAAAGTGACCCTAAAGGTTTTTTTGTTTTTGTCTCTAGAAGAACAGCTTCTGCCACACTGCTCGTCTTTTGGAGAAAGGAGAAAAGCTTTGCCTTTTCATATTATTATCTTCTCTGTTCCTACTTCCACTGTTCTTTGGTTCTTTCCCCCTTGTGAATATCATCTTTTCTCCATTTTACCCAGAAAGCAATGAGGGAATTAGTAGTTTTGTTGCATATGGACTTTAGATTCATTGAGGGGAAGGGAGTGCTTGCCTTCTCACACTGGAAGTGTGATCTGAGACTTTGGGAATCTAGGGTTATGGTTAGCCTCCAGGGATGGAGGTAAGTAAGGTAAGTTTAAGGTATTTCAGTGGATTCAAAACCATGAGGACAATATGGCATTTTTAATTATCCTAAGGCTATGAATAATGTACTATGACTCGGTGTTCTTAGCCATATCCCCACCCCTTGTTGCCACCACCTGAAGGCTTTGTGTATGGTCTGTGGTCTGTCAGGTTCATGGTATCTCTCATCCCTGATTGCCAAGAACACTTGAAATCTGATTCTATCTCTAATGACTACTTCTGACTGCTCCCCAAGGCAAGTTTATCTGCTGATCATTAATCCAAAAATACTTACTTGTCTCTTTCCATAGGATCCTGAGTTTTTGCCCACATTATATACTCTTATCAGATGTTATACACGTGAGGAAGATTCTAGGACATGATAGAAAAAAATAAAGAATCTTGGTTAGTCTGCACTTTAATAGGAAAAATCTTTAGCGCCTCCTCATTTAACCCTGGTCTCCCATGTTTGCGCCCATAAATCAAGAGTGCGTGTGAGCCTTAAAATATATGACAAGGACTTTTCATAGATGCAGAATTGGCATTTAAATTCTTTTTACTGTGCCCACATGAAGTAAAATTGAGGCTTTCTACCAGACTTGATGGCATTGTGATGGCTGCCCAGTGTGTGTAATCATGGTAAATGACAAAAGCTTAGACAAAATATGACAACTGCTCGTAAGAGGCTTACAGTTGAGTTGAATAATTCGATTTATTAAACATTACTGAACTCCATGCTGATGTCCTAGGGATCCAAAGACTTCAGGAGAACTTACTCTTCAGTAGAGAAGCAGTGTAAACAGGTAATGACAGAACCCTGTGATAAGTGCAGTGATAGAAATACATACAATGTAAGTTATGGGGTATCTGCTGCATGTCAGACACAAACTGACCTAGTGGGTTTACAGTGGAAAGCCAGACGGACAGCCCTTGTCCTCATGGACTCACGGTCTAGTAGAGCAGACAGATGTTACACAAGTAAATAGATATGTCGAATTGTGATAAATGACAAGTAAAAACAGTGCTATGAGAAAGTGTGGCCAGGATTTAAGGGCAGAAAATAAACTTTTAGACTATTAGAATCGAAGGTAAGAGACACATATTACACTGAGACCTAGAGAATGAGTATGTTCTGTTCTCGCTGCTCAAGCAGAGGCATCAGGAAAAGCCTTGGCTAGTCACAGCTGAGAGGCCAGTGTGGCAAGATAGTGTTCGAACTTCGGAGGGGAGGGAGTGAAGTTGGAGAAGACAGCCAGGACCGTGCAGTACCTGACTTAACCTTACTGGAGATTTTGGATTGAATTCTGAATACGGTGGGAAACCAGTGAGAGGTTTTTACATATTTGAAAAAATCACTCTAGGATAATACAGAGAAAGAAAAGAGGCAAGAGCAGAAATGAGGAAGTCTTATCCCACAGTAGAAGTCTCTTGCTGTGGTTTTAGGGAAAGGTCATTATGGGTTGGCCTTCAGCAGTACTAACGGACATAAACATGAACAGAATTGATACAGATTTTAGAGAAAGAATGAACAGAATTTGAAAATGGAATTGGAAGAGGGGATGGGGCTTTGGAAAAGATGACATTCAGCTTCTTGGCTTAATGATCTGAGTAGGTAGGTGTGCCATTTATTGAGATGGAAAGGACTGAAGGAGGAGCATTTTTGTTGGGGAAGTTCGAGAGTTCGGGGCAGATTTTATGGAGGCGGTAATCCTTAAAGTAGGTCAAGCAAGGAGACGCCGTTGTGAAAAGGTAACTATCAGAGATGAGTAATAGAAATAGTAAGTGTTCTAAGAGTTGAGCCGCAGGAAAGATCAACACTTATTAGGGAGATTAGAGAAGATCTCTTGGAAGATTTGGGACATGAACTTTCCTGTGAGGTTTGGGTGATCCTGGCATTAGTGCAGGAAAAATATTCTAAGTTGAAAAACCATGTGAACAGAAATCCTGAAGCAGATAGGATCATTCTAGTTAAGTCCTAAGAACAGAACAGATGAGATTGAATCAGGAAATGGGGGGAGCAGTAATAGTTGGGAAGGGTCCGGATTTGTTAGGGAGGGGTACCTAAAAGTGTGATTGTCAAGCTGTGATTAGTAACAGGTGGAAATCTGATAGTTAATCTGATGTTTATATGTTGAATGAATTGAAATCTGGAAGATTGGTTTTTGGTTTGGTTTGGGTTTTTTGTTTTGTTTTGTAAACTTGTGAATCCAGTAGGAATGAAAAAGAAAAGTGAACAGGATTCAAGTGACTTAATGGAGAAAGGAAAGGAAGAAATCAACATTAACTTTCAAGAACTTAAACCTTGGTAACCAGGAAGATAATTTCCAGCAAAAGTGAAAAAGTCGGGAATGGGACTAAGAAGTGGGTTGGATAAGAAGTTTAATTTTAGATATGTTGAGGTTTAGTTTCCAGTGGGGTAGAATGTCTCATGAAGCCCAAACATATCTGTGACTTCAGACACTGTTCAAAGACCCAAAAAAAAAAAAGGGGGGGGGGGGGGGAACCAGGTTCTGCATTAAACTCAGATTGAGAGAGACCACTACTCAGTAACTGTTGAGAAGACAGAGAAGCTGAGTGTTCTTATACTTTACTGTGTGTCATATTGTACTTTTTCTTTTTTTCCCCTTAATTTGACTACCCTACTAGATATTTTAAGTGAGATTTTCTGTACTTCAGGAACAACTACTTTGATCACTGTTACTATATATGAAATTGTGCATTTGCTCTTTTTTTTCTTCATGAGTGTTGCTCCTTACTATGTCCCTCCCCAACTTTTCCCCCTTTTAAAATCTTTCAAACATGTCTAGTGGGAGAAAACAGGTTCTGGGGGAAAGATGCTTGAACTTTGAAAACCTGGGGAGATTTAGATGATAGCATGGCATGCGTAGGGAATACCGAACGGCTCTGGGACAAATACCTGACCCCAGTCGAAACCTTTGGCTTTGGATCTACATTCTTCTTTTGATGTCCTAATCTTTTGGGATCCTGAAACCTACTAGTCTTTATTTGCTAACCAGATGGGTGACTGTCTTTAAAATTTTAGTCATGTTCTCACTGTTTGGCTGCTGTGTTTTAGAGAAAAATGCTTGGAGAGGGTGGGGACTTCCTCCAATAAAGAGCTGAAGGGTTGGCTACCTTCAATTTCTTTGTCTTAGCTCCTCCTTGCTACCTCCCACAGAGATCCATATGGCTTTGGAGATGGTCGAGATACAAGACGTGATAGATCCCCAATCCGAGGAAGTCCAAGGAGAGAGCCCAGGGATGGCAGAAATGGCCGGGATGCCCGTGATAGCAGAGCCATGCGAGACCCCCGAGACTTGCGGGACCACAGAGATGCCAGAGACATTCGGGATCACAGAGACAGCCGAAGTATGCGTGATGCTCGGGACATGAGAGACCTTAGAGACTTTCGTGATCTAAGAGACTCTAGGGATTTTCGAGATCACCGGGACCCCATGTACGACAGATACAGAGATATGAGAGACTCCAGAGAGCCCATGTACAGGTACATATGCAGCCATCTGCTTGGATTTTTGTTGGTTTTTTTGGTAACAGTCTTTTTTATGGGTGTTCTGTTGAACAAATTGAAAGCTTTGTAAGGGCAGTGACTTTATCAGCCTTGTATTTCCAATGTCTAGCAAGTGGCAGATGTGCTACTCAATAAATATTTGCTGAATGTGTGAATGTTTGATGAATTATGCTTAGTGAATGAATCTGGATCTCCATGTGACCTGTGAAAGGCAGCATTGTGCAAATGGAAAAAAAAGATGGATCGCAAATTGTTCTGGCAGTGCAGAAACACAGGGAAAATGTACGCGTGGCCAGTAGGTCCAGGAAAAAACACTCAGCATCATTCATCAGAAGGGAAATGGAGATCAAAGCCACAATGGCCCACCCCTTCATACCTACTAGGCTGGCTGTAATCACTGAATCGTTTATCGAGGCAAACAACAAAAGAAAGTAGCAAATATTGGCAAGGTGGGGAGAGAGAGAACCCTCGTGCATTGTTGGTGGGCATGTAAAATAGTGTGGCTGCTGCAGAGGACAGTTGGCAGGAGGTTCCTCAGAACGTTAAATACAGCAGAATTACTCGGACCCATCAGTTCCACTCCCGGAACTGAAAAGAGGGACTCAAAACAGATCCTTGTATGTGAGTATGCATAACAGCACTCTCCACAGTAGCTGAAAGGTGGGTCTAGCAAAAGATGAATGAATAAAAAAAGTGATCTATCCATACAGTGGACTTGTATTCCAGCCATAAAATGGAAGGTAATTCTGACATCTGCTACAACAAGGATGGACTTTGAAAACGTAATGCTAAATGATGTAATCCAGACAACACAAAAGAACAAATACTGTATGATCCCACCGACATGAAATACCCAGAGAGAGCAAATGCATGGAGACAGAAAATAGATTAGTGGTTACAGGGATGGGAAGTGAAGAGTTTCTGCTTAGTGGGTACAGAGTTTCTGTTCTGAGTGTTCTGCTCAAGGTGATGAGAAATTTATCTGTGTATTTACACGAAATATATGTCTGTATGTATTATAAAATTAATATCAGTAGTTACTATCAATTATTTTGCATTTAGTTTAAGCCAGGGACTATTCTGAGATCTTTCTGTACATCCTCCCAGTCATTTGCAAAGCAGGTTAACACAGTCACAGTCACAGAGCTCATAAGCAGTGAGTCTCAGACACAGACTTCATTTGTCTAATCCCAAAGTCCTGCCTTACCGTGCCTCTTCCTCACAGAGGAGTGGGTGTTGAAGAATTCTCTCTATCTGAGTTTTGCAGCATAGGTGAGTTTTAACTTTGTGCAAATTTGTTCCGCTTTTCAGGAGAGAAAGCTCTTATGACCGATACCTGCGAATGGATGACTATTGCAGGAGGAAGGACGACGCTTACTTTGACCGCTACAGAGATAGCTTTGATGGACGAGGCCCTCCGGGCCCAGAAAGTCAGACTCGTGCAAAAGGTAAAGTAGCAGTTTATTTCTGTTACTGGTGAGACACTTGACAAATGGGACAGGAAACGAATAACTGATTGGAAAGGGACTGATGTTTTGGCGAAGCAGTCCACGGAAAGGAGAAATGCAAATATCCCTCTAATATGTAGGGAACGTACAGCTGAAAATAATTTATAAAATGCAAATTAGTACCGCCATCCGGTTTAGTCATGTAACAAGAAGAAATGAATATGGGATTCCAGCAGGAAGAAATGAACAAAAGATTAGAGCTAAAGAGGGTTAAGTGTTTGCTTTTTGCCAATTAGCAAAATAACTACAACTGTTTGCACTGCCTATGCATCATGTGGGGTTTTTTGTTTATTTATAATTTTTATCTAACAGCATCTCTTTTTTAGGTAAAGACAAACATGGTTTTTCTTTCTTTCTTTCTTTTTTTTTTTAAGATTTTATTTATTTATTTGACAGTCAGAGATCACAAGTAGGCAGAATAGCCGGCAGAGAGAGGAGGAAGCAGGCTCCCCGCTGAGCAGAGAGCCCGACGCGGGGCTCGATCCCAGGACCCTGGGATCATGACCTGAGCTGAAGGCAGCGGCTTAACCCACTGAGCCACCCAGGCGCCCCCGAACATGTTTTTTCAAATACTCATGTTTCATAATACATCTTTAAAGATTTTTAAATTATTTCATAGTTGAATTAAAAAGCTCTTTTAATTTGTAATAAAACTTTACTGCATGATTTTTTTTTTTACAGAAAAAATTAAAAATACCTGTCAGTAAGGGTCTTAAATATTTGTCCCCAAAATGCAAATTAAAATAATAACAGAATACCATCTTTTACCTATTAAGTTGGCAGGAATTTTCAGAAGTGACAATTCCAGTATTGACTAAGATGTGAAGAAATAGCACTGGGTGATCCACCCCTCTGGGGGATAAGTTAGTAACAGCCTCTCTAGAGTAACAGCCTTGGTGTCGTGTGTATCAGATGACACATTAAAAATGACCATGCCCTCTAATCGAACACTTCCATTCAGTGAATTTATAATAGTAAGGAACAATTACACTGGTTATTTTTAGGAGGTAGACCAGAGTGTGTTTATGTTACAGCCTTGTCCGACAAGTAGTTTGGGATTCACAGTAAGCCTTATGACTTATTTTTATAGAAAGTCACAGTCCATATTTCAGTTTGCCTTGTTGGTGTCTTACAGAGCGTTTGAAACGTGAGGAACGGCGTAGAGAAGAACTTTATCGTCAATATTTTGAGGAAATCCAGAGACGTTTCGATGCTGAGAGGCCTGTTGATTGTTCTGTGATTGTGGTCAACAAGCAGACTAAGTAAGAATCCTTTGGTTATTTCTCCTGAGTAAGGAGAAACGTCAGAAGAGAAATTAAGACGTCCTTTGGCAGCTGTACCCACTGGATTTGGGCTGTATATTCCAGCACTGCTCTCCTGTGTTTAGCCAGAGTTTGGTCTTTCAGTTGTAGCTTGACAAAAAAGCCATTGCAAACGGTCTTAGACCCAAAGGGAAATTTTTAGTTCGCTTGATGGGGAACTTTGGGTATGGCCACATCCAGGGTCAAACCATGTCATCAAAACTTAGTCTCTGTGGCGCCTTCATTCTCAGACATGCTTTCTACTTGAAAACGCAGAAGGGCGCTGACCCTAGACGTTTATCTTTGTAGCAGAAGCTTCTTTCCCTGTGCTTCCACCTAAAAGCCTGGAACTGTTTCTCACTGGACTGACCTAGCTTACTCTCCCATCCTTGAGCTAGCAGCGCTGGGATACCTTGATTGACCAGGGCTAGATTATGTGCCCATTCCTAGAGCTGAAGGTAGAATTAGGTCTGTGGAATCATGTGGACTCAGTAGAAGGGTGCATTCCCAAAGGGAAATTGGAGAGGGAGGGAATATATGTTGGTCATGCAAAGCAGCAGATGCCCCCTTCATGGAAAAACCCTGAATCCCAAGTGCTTTGAGAGGTGCATGTCTCTGCATTTGTCAGCCAAACCTTCTTTGTGAAGATCCGTGATCTTGCAGAACTCTTAAGAGACCATTCCGGGGGCGCCTGGGTGGCTCAGTGGGTTAAGCCGCTGCCTTCGGCTCAGGTCATGATCTCAGGGTCCTGGGATCGAGTCCCACATCGGGCTCTCTGCTCAGCAAGAAGCCTGCTTCCCTCTCTCTCTCTCTCTGCCTGCCTCTCCGTCTACTTGTGATCTCTCTCTGTCAAATAAATAAATAAAATCTTTAAAAAAAAAAAAAAAAAAAGAGAGAGAGACCATTCCGGCCAATCCAGAGTTCACAGTACCTTTTCGCGTGCCTCTTTTTCACATTCTTTCCTGAAGAGACCGAGCAGAGAGGCAGAAGGGAGCATAGCAGCTTGCAGGCTTTGGCACTAGCTATGTTCCTTTCCCCAGGTGGTTAGTAAATAACTTCATGTGTTTTCTAGCAGTTTGGGGTTAAAGAGCTAATTTCAAGGCAGAGACTAGGGAAATAGGTGTTGAGACACCAAGCAGCAGGCAGAGTTCCCAGGCTCTGGGCTGCCTTTGTTTAGAGGTAGATGCTGCTTTGACTGTAGATCGCTTTTTTTTTTTTTTCTCTCGACACATGGTAATAGCTGTCATTTTCCGAGTACCTACTCTACCACCCCTTGCTAGGCGCTTTACTTAAATTATTTTTAATCTTCACTCTCGTCATATTACATGTATATTCATTCAGCTCCTCTCTTAAATACATGGTGAAGCTCACTACTGGGCCTGTAATGGTCCGCTCACACACAGGGCCCCTTCCTGTTGTCGAGCTTTACAGCCTAGTCAGGCAGATGACAAAAAATGGATGTATTGGGCAATGAGCCCTAGGAGAAGAAATACATCAAGGATCTAATTTAGATTGGAAGGAAAGTCAGGGGAGTAACATGAACCGAGCCATATTGTTCCTGTTTAATTGGTAAAGAAACAAGTTTGTAAGAGGTTAAGGGATTTGCTTAAATCTTAACAACTCTATAAGTAAATGTTAAGGCTGGGATCCAGATTTATCTTTGTAGCATTAAAGCCCATTTTTTCCCCATTATATTATGTAGCCGCCCCAAAGACAGACACATGCCTCAAGTCTTGGGCAGCAGGATGGTGTTTAAGGAAGGACCACTGGACTACAGGGACCCAGAGAAGGACCTGTATACTAAGTACTGCACTAATGGCAACTTGTGTGTGACCATTCTGAGCTAGTTCACAATTGTTCTGAGCTAGTGTAAGGGAAGGAATTGGTCTAGATTCTTGAAGAGGGTTCTGGGGAGGCCACTGGATACACTAAGATTTGAACTCCCCTTAGGAGCACACACTGCTGACAGGTGCAGCAGCTACACACTGGGGGTGCTCAGGCAGTCCTCACCTGGATCCCGTTTGTTTCTACAGAGATTATGCTGAATCTGTGGGCCGGAAGGTACGAGACCTGGGCATGGTAGTGGACTTGATCTTCCTCAACACAGAGGTGTCACTGTCACAAGCCTTGGAGGATGTTAGCAGGGGTGGGTCTCCTTTTGCTATCGTCATCACCCAGCAACACCAGATTCACCGCTCCTGCACAGTCAACATCATGTTTGGAACCCCTCAAGGTACGGAAGCCCCAGTGGGTCGGATTTCCAGAGGTAGTCACTAGTCATTAATTCTTTCATGTCTTACTCACAAGAAGCAGTTTTGACCACATGACTTGTAGGTCAGCTCAAATATGGCAGGGCCCTTTTATAAGTACACTTGAGGAGACCTGCATGGCCACATTCTCATCTGATAATCTTTCAATGGATACAGTTTTCAGTGGATACAGCTCTGGGCCTGCTACAGAGAAGACATATTTAGCCCATAGGTAGAGACAGTGGGATCCCAGCAAATGTTTAACAGCTAGTTCTGAGGAGCGGGTAGGAGGCATTGTGGTGTACAGTATTTGTTGATCTCCATGATGTAAATGCTCCCACTGTGTCCTGTTTCAAGCCGCCAACATGAAGTCACTTCAGAAGAGAGGCGCACCGTCCGCTCTCGTCTGTGAGAGCAGGCCCCGGTGCGTCTCTGGTGTGGGCTGCTCTGAGTGCGGCAGAACCCTTCCTTCCTTTCACCAGGCCCCGCAGTAAGGGGCAGAGGACAGAACAGGCGATGAGGATGCTACCTGTGAGTGTGCTGGAGAAGTAGAAGGGGCAGGAGAGCAGGGAGGAGGCCCCAGAAGTCCTCGAAGCCCTTCCCTGAAGTCACTTTTATTTAGTATTTCGCACTCAGAATGTTGGGATTCGGCCAACTGATGTCCTTGTCATTGCTTCTCTAGTGGGGACTTTTCCCTTTTCCCACCACATACGGAATCTCCTCGCCTGACAGGTTATACACATAACCGTGAAGTATGTAAGGCTCTCCATTAGGTCATTCAGTCGTTTGTCTCTCTGAGGACTAGTTCTCAAGATGCGGGAGGATATTTATGTAAAGTTCTGAGGCTTCTCACCACCCTGTAAGTCACGTTGCCCGAGGGCGGGTGAGGAGAGGAAGCTGTTCAGGGTTACATTTGATCTTAATCCATGACCTTTGAACTGATGAATTCAAAAACAGTAGGCCGGCTCCATCCCAAGCATCACAGGGGAGAGCCAGGCTTTACAGGAGCCCTTTTTCTGGCCCCCCACAGCCTGCCTCCCATGCTTATTCCCTATGTGGTCTTTTTGAATCTGTGGGAGACTGTCGTGTTTCTTTGATTTTTGCTACCAGTCTGTGTGATCTAGGAATTCCCCCGAAGAACCAGCCCTGCAGAAGGTGTGTGTTCCCCACCAAAGAAGTCTATTCACTTTTCTTCCCAGCCTTCATTTCCTCCCCCCCCCCCCCCACTCCCCATCCCAAGACTTTTTGTCACCAAAATGGCTTTCTTGCTGGTTTGAGGTTAGGAAAGGCCTGGTAGACTCCAGCAGGTAGACTACACTCAGGTGTATTGGGGGAGAAAATAACTCCTGCCGTTGTCTCCTACAGAGCATCGCAACATGCCCCAGGCAGACGCCATGGTGCTGGTGGCCAGAAATTATGAGCGCTACAAGAACGAGTGTCGGGAGAAGGAACGTGAGGAGATTGCCAGACAGGCAGCCAAGATGGCCGATGAGGCCATTCTGCAAGAAAGGGAGCGCGGAGGTCCCGAGGAAGGAGTGCGCGGGGGGCACCCTCCGGCCATCCAAAGCCTCCTCAACCTGCTGGCAGATAATCGGTACCTCACTGCGGAAGAGACCGACAAGATCATCAACTACCTGCGAGAGCGGAAGGAGCGCCTTATGAGGAGCAGCACCGACTCTCTGCCTGGTGAGCTACGTGGCAGGGCCGAGGTGAAGTTCTGACTCTGCATTTCTCTAACCCCCAGGCTCTGTTGGGAGGGTGGCAGGCCCCACTCTTTGGGGTGGGTAAGGGGAGTGAGCCCATGCCCTGGGTTCTCCCACGGGCTGTCCTTACTGATGTAATGATAACTTAAGATTTGGGTACTGAATTTCAGTCCCTGTAGTGAATGTGGTGACCGGTGGGCTAGGATTGCTGGCCACCTGGTAACCGAGTTGGATGCCCTTTTGTCCTTAAGTCCTCTGGGGCACCTGAGCTGTTTCCTGGAGACAGCACATACCATGAAGTAGCCCCTTGGGGAAAGTGATGTTATAGTCTGTGTGTTATGTGATTGATGTGATCAGTGATTATTGTTCTTCCCTGGCTGCTAAGCCGCCTGCCCAGGGAGGGTACTTTCAACTGGATACCTCCTCCTTCTGTCTTTTAGGCCCGATTTCCCGCCAACCACTCGGGGCGACCTCGGGTCCCTCGCTGAAGACACAGCCAAGCTCCCAACCGCTCCAGAGCGGCCAAGTGCTCCCCTCTGCTACACCCAGTCCAGCTGTACCCCCCACCTCCCAGCAGGAGCTTCAGGCCAAAATCCTCAGCCTCTTCAATAGTGGCACGGTTGTGGCCAATAGCGGCTCTGCATCCCCCTCAGTCGTTGCCGGAAACACCCAGAACCAGAATTTTTCCACAGGAGTGAACAGCCAGCCTCAGCAGAGGTCACAGGCCTCTGGCAATCAGCCTCCGAACATTTTGGGACAGGCAGGATCTGCTCGGAACATGGGCCCCAGGCCTGGGGCTCCTTCCCAAGGGCTCTTTGGCCAACCTTCCAGTCGCCTGGCACCTGCCAGCAACATGGCTAGCCAGAGGCCCGTGTCTTCCACAGGTATCAACTTTGACAATCCAAGTGTACAGAAGGCTCTGGACACCCTGATCCAGAGTGGCCCTGCTCTCTCCCATCTGGTTAACCAAACCGCAGCACAGGTGGGGCGACCCCCGGCCCCGATGGGATCTTACCAGAGGCATTACTGAGGCTCAGTCTCTCAACTACCCCCGGTCCCTTCATCCCCTGGCCTCCCACCTACTGCGTGCAAATAGAGTTATTGGAGGATGTTTTCGGCGCCTCTCCAGGTCTACATCGAATGTCTCTACCGCCTGCTCTCACTTCTGCCTGAGCCTGTGTTGCTTATTCTTTCCGGCGTCAGAGTTTATACTGCATTTGGGGGTGCATCTTCTTTTGTTGTTTTTGTTTTTTGTTTTGTAGAAAATAAATATCTCTGGGGTCACTTGGGCAGTATAGGTGTCTGGGCTCAGTTTATATGTCATGGGTTTCTCTGGTCTCTCTGTGCACGGATTCGGAGGTTGCGGCTGTGGGAGGCGGCAGGAGGAAGCCGAGCCCGAGCGGCTGAGTTTGGAGTGGCGCTTTCATGTCATTCGCCACCGCCTTTGTTCATTTTGAATCTGCCAAGGTTTTCAGCTTGGCGCGGGCCGACCAGATCTCAAGCTCCGGTCTGCAGCTCCTGCCTCAGGTTGCGGGGGACCAGCCTGGCCTTGGCCGGCACGGCGCCGTCATTGTGCCCCCCATCCCATGGGTATGGGGTCTGCTTGAGGACTCACTGACCAGCTGCCCTGGAGTTGTCGAGAAGTGTCCGTGGCAGCCACAGAAGCAGGCGCTTTTCTACATCATCCAGGGTTGTGGGTTTAGGGTTTGTTTTGTTTTCCTTTTTCTTTTTTTCTTCATTTCATTGGAGGATCTCCAATGAGCTGAACAGCTACCATCACCAGCAGTTCAACAAGAACTGTGAACCTGGACCCTGACCACTCTCACCCCCTTAACGTTTCTGTCAGCCTCTCCCTCTCCAGTGCTAGTTTCATGGAGGTTCTGAGAAGGCAGCTCTAGACTCTGACAGGGAGCACCCTTTTTTTTTTTTTCTCTCTCTCTCCCCCTCCTCCCCGCCCAGTGATTGTTTCAAGCTTTTGGCTCAGAAATCAGGTTCTTATTTTCATTTGGATTCTTGTTCTGTTTTCTGAGCAGCAGGAAGTAGGGACCATTTTGATGTCAGACTTTTGGTAGATGGACATGTCCTTAATACAGGTGGCTGTTCCTAACTTTTGAGCCAGAGTGAAATTATTAAGAGGGAGGACTTCAGGCTGCTGCTCTAAATGGAGCCAAAGCGAGCTGCCGTCTCCCCAGGGAGGTGCTCATTAGAGCCCTGTGGATCACAGTCTCGAGGGGCCTCTGGCGGGACGAGGGAGAGCAGTGACTTCAGCTGAGTCCCTGCCAGTGGCTGAGTAAACAAATGATTGCAAAAATTCACGGTCCCCAGGTGGCAGCGTTTTATGTTCTGACATGTTTGTGTTACAGAGTGGGTTTTTTCCTCTTTGGAATTCTGTGTTGTTAATAAGATGAGATGATTACTTTTTAATTAAAATGAAAAAGTAAAACCTGTGTTGTCTTTTTGGGGCCTTCTGTCTGCAGGGGCATTCCCTCCCAAGGTCAGAAGGTGAAGGTCCCGGATAGAGCCCTGACTGCTTTCGGTCTGGCGTGAGGTCTGCCCCTCTCGTCCTCCTCCTGTGGTCAGGCCTGAAGACCTCCTAAGCCTGGGCTATCCTCACGCATCCCACCTACTTAAAAGCTTTTAATAACATTCCAGAGCTACAGCCTATTGGCTAATGATGATGTGGTGTTAAACATCCGTGTTTGTGTGGCAGCAGGCTTGTCCTCAACTCTAGGAAAGGAAAACAGGACCCTGAGGAGGCCCTTGCTGGCCAGTGGAGCAGGGCACCCTCCTGTTTTGATTCTGTTCAGTTGCCACCCTCTGTTCTGTCCATTATATGTGAGGAGTTGGCAGAACTCTAGAGTCCTAGAGGCCGTGGGAGCCTGGAAGGGCATTCAGTAGCCCCACCGGGACACCCTGGGGCAGGTGTGGTGAAGTGACTGGCACTAGGCCTCCGTGGCCTGGGGTTAGCACTGAGCCCGACCTGCCTAGTGCTTGCCTTCAAGGGATGTTGGCAGAGCTCTCCAGGACAGGGCCCCACAGCCATCAGAACACAGACCAGGCCCCTTCTGCCAGTGACAGGGTTTGATGATGCCAGGCTCCCGAAGAGCCACCTTGAGTGCCCCTCTTCCCACCTACTCACTCTTCCCCCTTGGGTGTCCAAACAGCACGCCTCAGGCTGTGAAGGGTATAATAAAATTATTTTTATTGCATTTTGTGCAGACAGGAGTCTAAAAAATACAGTAAAAGCTGTAAAGCATTAAATGGGAGCATTCAACAATAAAGGAAAGAACCCACGCGCTCCTTTCCGTATTGGCACAAAGAACACAAGATCAATACTGAGGCAGAGTGCGGAATACTGAAACACACTGAAAATTAAAGGCAGGCCTAATAATAATAATAAATAATCTTGATTTGGTTTGCAACCTCTCCTATTTACAAGGGTTTTCAACTTCATTGCATTGCCCTGCACATAGATCGTCTAAAACAAAAGCAACACTAGTTATCACTACAAGGCTATTGAAATATTGCACTCAGAATAAAAGTCACTTGAATGGACATGAAACATCTAGCTACAATGATTATAAAGATAATTTGATGAATGACTTGTGAGAACATTCATAACAAATATTGCACATGTAGCACAGAAAAGTTGGGTTTTGTTGTGGGATGTTTGTCTTCCTCAACGGAAACTTTGCTCTTGCCAACCGGACATTCTGGGCCCAGATAGTGCAACTTTGGTTCCCTAATTGGTGTTGATACAGACCCCTTCCTCTTCTGCCCAGCCCACCACTTAGCCTAGGATGTTCAGAACACCCAGAAGCCTAGGCCCAGCTGTGGTTCTCAGGGTGGTGTTTAGGAAGATGCAGGGGTTCAGGTGGGGGCCGGGGCCGGTGTCTTAATACTTCCAACTTTCTGAAGAGTCTATCTGGCCCCCTCACCAAATCTCAGAGGGCTTGGCCTAACAGGCAGACGTCCAGACCTAACCTCCAGCCACACCTGACCCAGTCTATAGATGGCAACAGCTCCAGCTCTCTGCCTTGGGCTCAAAGGGAAGGAGGTGGTGAGGTCAGGAGTACCCAGTAGCCCCAGCTCTGTCTGGGAGGTGGGCAGGATGTCTAACTAGGTGCAAATGTCAGGGCCCTGGGGCTGGAGGTACTGAACCCAGAGGGCGCTGGAACGAGCATGCAGTGCCTATCCCCCTTAGTAACGTGCCCTGGGGGAAGGGAACCCGCCCAATGCGCCTTCTCTAGGGATAGAGGGCGCCTCTGACCGGGCTGCTTGGAGCAAAAACGCCAAGGATTGGAGTTGGAGAAGCCAAAGGCTTTGGGTCCTAGTTGGAGGAGGGCCGAGAGGCGCTAAGAACAAAGCACATGGCGACCCCAGCCCTCCCCCAGGCCCAGGTGTCTGGGAGACGCAACTAGAGGCCGCTGCTGGGCAGCGAGGCCGGGCCCCGGGACGCGGAGAGGGTGACTGGGTCCTCGAGGCCGGAGCTGCCGGATGGGGACAGGAGAGGGTACATCAGGGGCAGCGCTGGAGCCTCCCCGGTGGGTCTGGCCCCTAAACCCAAATCGCCCCCCTTCCTCCCTCGCCTGTCCCAGGGACGCAACTCCGGGGAGGGGACGCCGTCCAGCTCCCCAGCTTCAGTCTTTGGCGAGGAGCCATGGGATAGGGGGAGCAGGCGACAAGCCGACGAGGAGAGACGCCTGCAGCCCCAGCGAAGGCACGGGGGCGGGGCTTCCTCGGTCTCTCCCCATCCCCGAGGAGCCCCTCCCCTGCCCTGGAGCCTGCACGCCGGGAGCCTAGAGGAGGCCACGCGCTTCCCCGCAGCCGCTGGGAGGCGGATCCAGGAAAAGCTGGACACTGGTCTCACCCCATCTCCGAAAAGAGCTCATGGAAAGGGTCGGAAGCCAGGGGCGCGCGGGAAGGGCGAGGAGGCGAGAGCGGGGCGAGCGTGCGGAGGGGCCAGGACCGCGACTCTCGCCTAAGCCGAAAGCACTTCTGCTCCCAAACTCTCGGACGTCCGGGAAAACCCAGCCTCCCCGAGGCCGCCGCCTCCCCCCGGCGCTCCAGCGGGAGAGCTCGACAGTGGCGAGCAGAGAAGTCCGTTGCGCTTCTAGTCACAGAAATATGGGGACGTTAAAAATACACGCGATGTCTCCTGTACACTATGTATAGGCGCGGCCCCGCGCGGGGGGGCGGTGGATCCGGCCGAGCGCGGCCTCCCCACCGCGCGCCCTCGGGACGCGGGGAGCCGGGCCCGCGCCGCGGCGCCGAGGATGGGGCGGGGCGGGGGAGAGGACCCGGCCGCGAGGCCCGCCGGGACTCCTCACGGCCCCGCGCCCCCCGCTCTCTGCGCCTCCCCGGCCTTATTGCAGCGTCTCCTCCCGCGGGGCTAGGCCAGGCCCGCGGAGCAACGCGCCGACGGGGCGCCCGGGCTCCGGCCTCCGCTTGGGGCGGTCCTCTCCGAGTCAGCCCCCAGCGGCGTGGCCTCCGGGCTTCAGGCAGCGGGGAAAGGGGCCAGGGCGCGGGCACAGGGTCTGTATGTAAACGGTGACAGCGGCGGGGGGCGCGGCGAGAGCTCCGGGGCCGCCGGCCGGGCGCACTCGGGCCCGGGTGGCAGGTCCTGGCTCTCAGGAGTAGATGGTGATGACCTCGCGGCCACCGCCGCGGACCAGCATCACCCGGTCCAGGTGCTCGGTGAGGACCTCGAGGAACTCCATGTCTGAGCGCGCGTCAAGGAGAAAGACCGTCCCTTTCCCATCCACACCCCGCTCCCGGGTGGAATGGGGGCTGCGATCGGCGCCAGGGAACCCTGGGCCCTGGAACCGTCCGGGTCCCAGGTAATTGAAGCAGGACCGGGCTCAGCTCTTCCATCCCAGGACTAGGACCCCGGCCCCCTGACGTCCGCCTCGAGCCCCCACCCCGCACCCCCCACCCCCCAACGTTAGGTCCAGGATACAATTTTCGTCACCGTTGCGGTTGCGTGGAGGTCCCGGCATGTTGAGCAAAACCAGCTTGGCCTCCCGGGATTTCTTCACGATGACCTCGTTCAGCCGCACGGCGGTGTGCATGCGCCGCACGTTGGACTGGTTTCTGGGGTGGGGGGTGGGGGGGGCAGAGGGGAGGAGGGCGCGTGAGCTGGAACTGGGAAAGCTGGACCCACGGCCCTCCCAGCCTCGGGGGCACTGGGCCGCTGGCACCAGGTCAACCCAGGCCTCTCCAGACTGGGCTATTCAGAGACCCCAAAGGCCAGGACCACGAACTGAGGATTCATGATAAGAGTCAGGAGAGCAGGGACACTGGCAACCCAGAAGAGAGAATGAAAAAATCCTGAAGCACTTACAAATTCTCCCACTCCCTTCAGGAAACACAGGAGAAGCAAAGAGAAGAACAAGAGATAGGTCAGAAAAAGGAGAGACTGAGGACTTGGGCCATCATCACCCCTTACCATTCGCCCACCCTCACCGCCCCCCCCCCCCCCGCAGTAGGTACTGCCCCCCCCCCCAGCCACTCCCCCTTCACTTTTTCACTGGCTCGGCCTGGGAGTACTGAACCTCACTAATCAGCGCAACCCCTCAGTTCTCAGATGGGGAAACCCAGACAAGGTTTGGGCTGGGTCTTCCAACCAGGACCTCCTCTGCTCCTTTGCTCTGCCATGGGGAGTAAAGACCCTGTAGGTTCACCCAGCCCCCAGCCCCCAAGGCCCCAGGCCCCTACGGCTTCATGCTGAAGAAGTCCTTGATGCCCTCAGAGGAGACCGGACTGGGGCCCTTATTCTTCTCTGCTGCCGACTTGTCCTTGGTCCAGGTGAGATGCACCTTCTCTGGGTCTCCCTCGCCCTCCCCTTCGGGTTCCTCCCCCGGGGATGGAGAACTGCTGGGGCAGCTGGGAGCGCTCTGGTCATGGATCAGCTGCACCTGGGAGAGGAATGACAGGGCAGCATGTAACTCCTGTAGAGGCAGGCCAAAGCTTCTGCCCCCACCGGCTGGGGCCAGACCACCCCCGCCGCGCACCTCCTCCTCTGGCTTCTCCTCGCTGTCACCAGCTGTCTCTTCTGGGACGTTGAGGCGGAGCCGAGTGTTGGCTGGATTCTTTCTCCGGATGGAGCCCCGAGACTCATCTGTGATACTCTGGATCTAGAGAGTGACACGGGTTAGGACCAGCTCTGCTCTCGCTCAGCACCCGTGCCCTGCAAAACGCTATGGCCAGAGCTGCTGCTCAGCCACAGACGCGCACTGCTGGAAGCGGTACCAGTTGTTGGAATACTGAGGTGTGTCCTTGTCAAACAGCTACTGCCCTGCTCACCGGGCTGCTCCAAAGCATTGGCAGAACACCCTCCAGCAACCAAAGGGTTAACGCTTGCCCCCCACCACCCCCCCCGCCCTCACAGGGCTCTATCTTAGCTTAGCGCCCAGGGCCAGTTCTGAGTGGTCAGTGCCCTTGACATTTCTTACGTCTTTGTCTTTTACTATCAGCCCTGGAGTGTTCATCCTTCCCAGCTCCCAGAGGCACCCATCACCCATTCCCCTGAGGACCCATTACTCACACCTGGGAGACCACCTCAACCGTGGTCTGTCACCCTCACCTACAGGATCTGCCCCCCACTCCCCAGACACCCTGTCACCTGCCTCTGAGAGCTCTTCTGTCCCTGGTCCCAGAGTACCATCCTTCATTTCCCCGAGGCCTCCACTCCCTGAGGTGCGGCTGTCCTCCCAGCTCCCGGGGACAAGTGGTCCCACATTACCTACACCTGGGCAGTCTGACACCCACACCCCATGGGAGACTCATTGTCGTCGCCCCTGAGAACTCCGCAACCACACCCTAGGAGGTGAGCCCCAACTCCCACCGTTAGCTAGTTATGGCCCATCTGGTGCCCGCTCTGGCAGGGTTTATCATGTGATCCCTCGTCCCCCACACTCGAAGCCCATGCCCCTGAGGAATCATTATCATATATATTTAGCTTCCGCTGTTCTCCATTGGGCCCCAGAAGTCACATACAGAGGGGGGAGTCTGTCACCCAAGCCAAAGCCCTTGGCATCATGGCTGGCAGGCTTGGTAGGTGCAGCAAGGCGGGCTCGAGGGGGGGGAAGGGTGATGAGTAACGCTCCAGGGTGAAGGCGGTGCCAGCGGCCAGGAGTGGGAGCCCTGGGCCCTCCCTGCCATGCAGACCCGGACTGGGCAGCAGCTTGAGGCGCTCAGAACCCTGCCAGGGCGAGCTCACCTCCCGCTCTCGCTCGTTCTTGGTTAAATGCATCTGTTTGAGGATCTGGGAACGCTGCTCCATCACCAGTGTCTTCTCGTAGGTGTAAGCTGAGATGTCGCTCTCGTGCTGTGGGCGGGCAGTGACGGGGGCAAGGGAGGAAAGCTTGAGTTCAGGGGCGAGGCCAAGGGAAGGGAGGCAGCCTCCTCTCCTTCCGCCAGCCTAGGGCTTCTCCATCTAATGACCTAGTTTAACCAATAGCTGTGGGAGGCAAGGATGAAGCATCGGGCAATGCTCCGTGAAGGCAATGCAGCTCATTCCCTGCTCAGCCCAACGCAGGACCAGGCGTATGAATGGGTGAATTAATGAATGAGTCGATTAATTAATTACCTGGGTGAATGGAGAAGGGGAAGACATTTCATAAAGGAACAGTGATGAATGAATACATATATGGATGAATGGGTGGTTGAGTGAATGAACACATTAATGAACACAGAGGGACGGATGGAGGGATAAATAAACGGGGAGAAAGGAGAGAGGAGAGGCTCTGGCCCGTAATGACGAGGGGCGTGGACTCTGAAGCCAGCTTGCCGGGACGTGAATCCTGGCTCTGCCGCTTAGCTGTACTGTTGGGCAAATTACTTAACCTTCCTGTGCCTTGACTCCTAATCTGTGAAATGAAAATGCCGATAGTTCTGTTTCACTGGTTGCTGTGAGAATATACGTAAAGTGTACGAGACAGCGCCTCGCATCTAATGGCACCGCTGTCCTTAGAAAGGGAGGGAGAGACAGACGGACGGATGGAGGGACAGACTGGCTCTTGGGTGACTATGTGAGAGGCTAAGAGGTGGATAGGGTGGGGAGGAGATCCATCGTCATAAGCTGAAGGATTTGGGGCTTGCCCTATTCGGTGCTGGGGACCAAGGGCAAAGAGGGCCAGGAAGGACTCCAAAACCTCCGGGCAGTTCCGGGGAACTCACCATCTCCACCACCTCGACCTCCGCGGTGATCCGTAAGTGGTACAGAAAGGTGGTCAGGTCCTTCTTCATCTGGATGCTATTGTCGTCCATCTGGGCCACCGTGAAGATGCGCATCTTGCACTTGCGCCAGACCTGGAGGGGTGAAAGGGACCCAGAAAGGTCCAGCCCAGATGCAGTGAGGAGAGATCCAGAACCCGAACCTAGAGAGGACCCTGTCCCTCGCCCTTCCCGCCCACCTTCCCATGCCTATATGCAGACCCGAAATCCTCTATCTCAGGGATCACTGCCTACAAGAACTCCCTTAAGTAAGGGTCCCCCATTAAAGCATCCCTTGTGTGGGTCAAGCACTGCTCTCCTTTATAGGCAAGGGCACAGCAGGAGGAGACACGATCAGTTCCCAGACAAGGGGGGTGGTTAACCCCCTTTCCCAGGAGCTCTCGGGGAGGAGCTCGCCTGGAGGCTGGCCGCGGCTCGAGCCCCGGAGCCACGCCTGCCCTCACCTTGTGGTGCCGCAGCAGGAAAGGCAAGAGCATGAGCATGCCGCCGTCGTGAACGATCCACCAGACGTCGATGCTGCCCTCCGAGAAGCGCTCAGGGTTCCCGGGGAACATGGACACGTTCTTGGTGACCAGCAGGGCCAGGTGACCAGCTGTGGTTTCCCGGACCAGCTCTGGGGAGGGCCAAGGAGAGGGCCAGATGGGAACACAGTGACCCTGGTCCCTTTCCCATACCCACTGGCGGCCGCAGAGGCTCCTGGCACCCAGCGTCCCCACCTCACCCCCACCCCAGCCTTGGACAGAGTCGTCAGAAAACCAGCATCCATGTAGGTCTCATCACTTCATTGTTGTTTGGATTTGGGAAGGCCTCTCAGCCTCGCTGGGCCTCAGTTTCCCCACCTGTCAAGGGCAATAACACCAGGTGCCCTTCTTTTTAGGAACTCTCCCATGCGTGGCCTCATTTATGCTCTCAACTGCCTTCTAACTATGACCTCCGCCCCCCATTAAGGACCCAGAATAGCCTGGAGTAGTCGCCAGGGCAGCCTCTAGATTTACCAGCTGTGTGACCTGGAGCAAATTCCTCAGTCTCTCTGTGCCTTGGTTTCACACCAATAAAGTGGCGATAACAGGGAATAACCCTCCCGGGACTGCTGAGAGAACGAGAGGCTTAGAGTCTGGCCCACGGAGCGTGGTCTGTAATCGTTCGTTATTGCGTTACTACCGAGGGATCTAGTGTTCAGAGAGGGTGAGTCACTTGTGAACCATCACACAGCTAGGAAGGGCCAGAGGCGAGATTCAGACCCCGGCTTCTCTGACTTCACAGCGGCAGCTCTTTCCACGGGCCTCCAAGGACGCCCTCCCAGGGCTGAGCCAGCTCTGCGGGGCCCAGGACTACCTCCTTCACACCTGAGTCCCGGCACCCAGTGCAGCGTCTGGCACATGGCCAGCTCTGAACGCCCGCACCTGCAGATGCAGAGTCCGCACCTGTCACATCCGGGAAACAGCACCCGGGCCCAGGAAGGAGAACCCACGCCCCGCTCACGGCGCCCCCCCCCCCAACGGCCCCACACCCTCCCCATGTTACCAATGAAGTTCCTCCACGTCTGATGGTCTTCCTTCTGCCGCCAGTTTCGGGGCCAGCCAACGAGGACCGTGTTGTGCTGCAGCCCCCCAAGGCCCCCAGACTGAATCAGATGCGACACACCGTCACGCAGGTTGGAGGAAATCACTACCTGGCAGAACCCCTTCACTTTCTCTGCCTCCATCAGGCGCCGGATGGACTGGGGAAGGTGGCGGTGAGAGGAGCGTGTCAGACAAGGATGAGCCTCAGGCCTCCCTGGCCCTGCTCAGCCCTTCGTGGCCTCCCTTCCTCCTCTCTGTCCCCTGTGTCATCCCGATCTTCCTGACACTCAGCCCAGGGCACCTGAACTGTGCGGCTCCCATTCCTTGTTGATGCGTCAAAGCTCTTCATGACCTTACCCCACACTTGCCCCCACCCTGCCATCATTCGCAGTCCCCCTGCAAGCCCTCCAGCTCCGCTGGGACCTCTCCCCACACTGTCCATTCCACCCTGCCTGAGACCACCCCCCACCCAGACCAGCATGGAACGGGGCTCCCCTGCATGCCCAGATGATTTGCTTCGAACGACTTTTAAAAAGTTAGCCTGGATGATAAGCAGTTTAAATGCACATTCCGCCTGCACTATGAGGGTAAGGCTCTTCTTACTCTCACTTTACAGAGGAGGAAATTCAGGCTCAGAGGAATTAAGTCTTGCTTAGGCCACCCAGCTAATGGCTGTCACTGTAGGGGTGAAACTCCAGGGTTCTGACTCCATCCCCCACACTCTGGACCCCTACCCTGATGTCAGAGAGGACCTCAACTCCTACCTCTGCCACCTCCTGGCTGTGGGACCTCAGGCAAATCACCTAACCTCTAGGAGCCTCAGTTTTCCCATCTGTCAAATGGGAATCATAACAGCTACCTCATTTAGGAACAGGGAGAATTACAAGACATGATGTGGGTAAGGTAGAATGTTGCCTGACAGATTGTAAACACACAACACATTCTATTACTCGGATATGAACTCAAGTGGGTTTGAGAGCCCTCTGGGTATGTTCCATCTTCCGACTAGCATGGGAGCGCCTCGAGGGCTGGGATTTGGTCTCACACCCCACCCCCAATCTCCCCACGCCTGGTTCACAGCACATTCTCAGCCTCTGCGTGTTGAAGGAAGCTGACCAGCGGAGGCTTCCAGCTCTGGGCCTTGACAGATTGGTGTGAACGGCCCAGTGAGGCAGAAACACCAACTGTCACAAGCCATTAGGGGTGCCCCTCCCTATCTCGCCTTACCTCCCTCCGGCCTTCTTTCCTTTCTCCACAACTAGTCACAGCCCGAGGGGAGAGAAGCCTGGATCGAAGACCGAGCCCACTTCCCCTGCTGCCCACCAGGTCTCAAACACCTGTCAGTGCCCCATCCTGCATAAGCCGCCCGCCCCGCCGGCCCTGGCTCTGGACTCTGCTCTGAGAGCATGGACCGTAGATGTGGACAGGAGCAGGTGACCCAGAGCCAGGGCCCCAGGTTCAAATCCTGACTGTGCTTCCAGCCAGCTCTGTGGCTGTCTGCAAGCTGCCTTCCCTCTCTGGGCCTGTTTCCTCCTGTACTAAATGTGGGTACTCACACTGCCAATTCCACACAGTGTGGGGATTGAGAGAATCACAGATGTGAGAACACCCTGAAAGGTGTATCCTTTGGCAGGGAGAAGACGGAAGTAGCAGTCAAGCTGTCCTAATCTGAGTCTCCGTTTTCTGTCCTTAGACAAATGCCCTGACTTCTCTAGGCTTCAGTTTCCTTATGCATCAAATGGGCCCTTTGGGCTCTGACGGTCTTGGCTTCTGAGAGCTGGATTCTAAGGAACTCTCTCTCTCTGAGCCCTTAGATTCCTGTTCTAAGGAAGATGACAGAAAAGCCAGAGCCCACTTCGATCCCAAGGGTGGGAAGGAGGGAAAAGTGTAAAGGGACAAGGACTGTCTTCCTGAGTGCCCTCCCGTTCCCCATCCCCACCAGGGCCTCAGCTCACCTCCTCTGCCCGCTGGGCCTGGGGATGGTTATCCAGAAAGGTGCCCTCAAGGACGGAGCCCACAATGGTCAGGCCCTTCCCTGCCTTGAGCTGGGAAGTCAGCGAGAGCAGCTGGGGGTGTACCACATTCTGGTCTTGGTCCACACGCACCAGCACCAGCAGTTGTGGCCTGAAGAGGATGCAAGGTGGTCCACACCACACACGCCCAACCTCCACCATACACCACACACCCCTGTGCCATAAGCCAGTGAGTTCACTAGCCATCCATCCTCCATACCCCCATCCCCTACCTGTCCATTTAAACATCCACCCACCCATTTCCTTGAACATCAACCCATCCCACCAGCTCCCGCACAGCCACCCACCCACCCACCCACTCACTTATCTCTCATCCACCTCACTTATCCATCCATCCATTCACCCATCCAGCCCTCTCGTCCGTCAGTCCCCAATCATATCCGTACTAATTTCCCTATACCTGCATTAATCACCTAATTACCTGACATCCACATGCCCCCATCCATTCACACATTAACCTGTCAGCAGTCACCCTCCAATTCACATATACACTTGGCCATCGACCCAACTATTTATCCATTCATTTCCTTTTTCATTTGCCCCCCCCCCCAATCCATCGCACTGGCCATCAGTTTAGGAGCATTCTCTAAGCACTCGGGGTTAGACCCTGTGCTGAGCATTTAAGAATTCACAGATGAGTAATACAAAGCCCTGATCTCTGGAAGCCCCAGTTGAGTAGACACCAGCAAGCACAAGCCAGCAATGTCCTAGGCATAGCTCAGCCTTCAGGCCTTCCTCTTGGCCAAGCAACCTGAGGGAGATGAGTGAGGCCGGGCTTACATAACCGTCATCTAGAAAGCACCCTGGGTGGAGAAGTGGGAGGTAAAATTCCTGCTTCTAGTTCTGCCTTCTGTGACCTCTGAGACCTTTTCTAGTCCCTGACTTCCACACAAGTAAAGTAGAGGGATTGCTCTGAATCTAGAGATTTCTAGGAGCCCCTATATCTAAGTGAATGAAGCCACCTCTCCCAGAGCGAATGCCACACAACGTTACATTCGTCTGTCTCTGCATGTGCCTTCTCCGTGGAACTGCCAGCTCACTGGGTTCCTGCAGACTAGAAGGGGGCCTGGCGTGTATCCTGCGATCGTACATTTTTTAAACATATGACGGAATGAACAGAGGGATGAAGAGATGGCAGCTCGGCCCGGCCCCGGGTGCTGCAGGGGGAAAAGGTCAGACTAGGCAGGGCTGAAAAGGGGAGGTGAGGGCAGACCGTGGCAGGGAGGAGAGCACTCACTGACCAAAGCAGGTGAGGAGAGTCAGACCCTGCTCCCTTCCTTCCCTTCCTTCCCTTTTTTCCCTTGGGCCCTCCCACGCAGGCCTGGCCACTTACCTCCAATTCTTGGTATGTGGGGGCCCTTCCTCCAGGCGTAAGAGGGCGTAGCGTGCGGCACTGAGGGACAGGCCTCGGATCCCATCACCCCACTCCTTCTCGGCCCTGGGGGTCCGAGGGGATCAACCAGGGCAGAAAGTCAAGGGTGTTAGTAAGACCCACGCACACCCAAGTGGCCACCCCAGGACAGAGGATAGGCAACCATTCTGCCACCTCCTTTTCTCAAAGCTCCACCCCCTTCCTCAGCTCCTGTCCTCTATCTCCCAATCCCACCCCTATCACCCCATCCCCTCCCCCACTTACTTTATCCCCACTCCCTCCCATCCCTTAGCCTCTCCCATCCCTCCCCATTCCCCCACCAACACTTACCCACGGTACTCAATGTACTTGTAGATGAGCCCAGCAATGAGCATGGCCACCAGCGCATAATACCAGGAGCAGATAAACATGAGTGCCAGGCAGAGGCTCATGCCCAGGAAGGAAAGTGTCCTGGACAATGGGAAAAAGACCCAGCCCCTGAGCCCTGGCAGGACTGTCACTCGTGCCAGGGCTCAGACAGCAGGAGTCAGATGGGGTGTGGAGTGGACAAGAACTGGAGGTCTAGGGTGGCTCAGGTCTGGGGGAACTCGCAGCATCATCTCCACGAGCAGCCCCATGGGGATTTGGGACCTTCTGGATGAATGAGCAGCCACAGACTGTGCACCACCCCAAGCCTCACACAACTTGTGAGTCAACACACTACCTTGCTCCAGTGCCTTTGACTCTGCCAGACCACCCTGCCAGAGGCCTTCCAAGGCAGAGTTCCCTGGAGGGAGTCAGAGGCAGGATCTCCCAGTAAGAGTGTGCCCCCAGGAAGAGGTGACTGGCAGAGCAGGAGCACTAAGATGGGAGTCGGGCAGCCCAGGTCCTAGTCCTGGTATGCCATAGTCTTTCTGGGTGACTTGGGGCCAGTCCCTTCCCCTCTTTGTGCCTGTTTCCTTTCTGTAGAGCAAGTAGGGTCCTTCCTACCCTGTCTGCCCCACAGGCCAACTGTGATGCTGAAGGGCCATAAAGTGAAATGATCCGAAGAGCCCCGGCTCCATGTAGCAAGCATCTTCTGTGCACCAAGCCCCGTAACACTCACAAGGGCCCCATGAGGTCACTGCGGTTGTCACCCCCATTTCACAGCCAAGGAAACTGATGTCTCTTCTTCTAGTCTGTAAGATGTTGAGCAGGATGGGCAGGGGTGGGACCACAGCTGAGACCCCAGATGGTCCTGTTATATTACTATGTGTGATCCAGAATCTTTCTAGTGCTAGTTGGGCTACAAAAGCCGGAGAAATGGGCTCCCTATTTAAGTTTGGGATCCTTAGACCTCGGGGATGGGCTAGGGTGAGGTGAGGGTCGGGGTGGAGGCAAGAGGGTGGTTCCAGCAGCCAGGGAAGGAGACAAGGCGCCCACCAGTGGTAATATCGAAAGCGTGGCCTCCAGTTGGGCGTCCTCAACAGTGTCTGCACTGCACAGGCCAGGTTCACAAACATGTAGCACATCAGGAAGAACCTAGAACACAGAAAAGCCCCAGGAGAGACAGAGATGCAAAGGGAGGCAGAAACAGAAAGAGAAGCATAAACAAAGAAAGTGGGAAAGAGGGTAAGAAATTGAGGAGGTGGTCAGATCACATTCTGGTGCTGAGGGAGGGATTTGGAGGCCAAATCCCCTTAAAACACACCATGGTGCATGTGGGAATGAATCTCCATATAACAAAAGACAGACCGTTAAACAACTGGGTGGGCTATCCAGGGTCGCAACTGGAGGATCCAGGTAGAGAGACATCCCCCCTCCCCCAGAGCTGATGGAGTGGGCAAGAGGCCAGCACGCACATAGAGAGGATGGGGGCGACCTCATCAAGGGACGCGATGAGGATTCCAATCTCACAGATGCAGGCAGTCAGCAGCAAGGCCCATGTTGGCTCTCCGTTTGCTTTGCCGTGGCCAAAGACCTGGGGATAGAGCAGCCACCATAGAGGTCTGAGATCTCAGAGACTTGTCATCTCTCTTCTCCAGTCTTGGGGACTAGTGCAATAGAGGCAGGACTCCCCTAACCAGAGGAAGGAGGGAGAGGACATGTATTCCTCACCCTTTAGGGGTACCCAAGGGGATGTCAGGCTTTGGCTGTGTCTCTCCCACTCTGGCATTGGTAACTCAGTGCAATGAAGTTCGAATCATCCCTTAAGGGGAAAAGAAGCACCTGTGGGACAGATGGAGAAGAGCTACAGGGTCAGCAAGTGGCTATGACTGTGTGCTCTGTGAATCTTTTTTTTTAAAGCACCATGGAGAGAGCTACATCTTCTTGCCCTTTGGCTGCCTCCCTCCCTGGTCACTCAGCCAAAGGAGGGCCATTTGTTCCTCCCCTAAGAGCAGACAACTCTCCCCAAAAAGATGACACTGCCATAGGCCAAATCCCAAATAAGGCGCACCCATTCTTCTTAGTGGGAGTGCAGAACGGAAGGGCCCCAGGGGGCCTTGGCTCCCTGGGTGGCCTCTCTGGGCAGTGGCTTGGCTGGCTGGTGTAGTGGATGGGCTGTTCTTCCCACACTCTGCCCCTGACTGACCTGCAGGAAGGGCACTATGCCATCCCGGGAGATGGCCTGCAGCAGGCGTGGGGCCCCCGTGAGGCTCTGCAGCCCAGCCCCACAGGTGGAGAAGAAGGATCCAATGACAATGACCCAGGGGGACGGCCAGGCCAGTGTGCCCACCACCAGATTGCCATTCACAGCTTCGCCAAACCTGGAATGAAGGGACAGGAGATTCTGGGTGAGCAATACCTCCTCAATTTCAAGGGCATGTCTCCTACACCAGCCTCAAGACCAGCTGTGTGCCCACCGTAGGCCTAGGTTCTAAGGGAGCAAGGCGAGGGGAGGAGACAAAGCTCCTGATACCCTGCACACTTTCTATGTGACCCTGGGCAACTCATTTAACCTCTCCTTGCCTCAACATCCTCAGTGGTAAAACAGAATGATGATAAACCCATCTCACGTGATTGGTGACCAGATAAAAGGAGATAACACAGGTGAAATGCTCAGTACCGTGCCCGGAACAAGAGTGATCACAGTAAATGGTCAATTGTGTAATATTATGTTAATGTGGCCAAATCTCTTAGCTTGTTAGAACCTGTGCCTCCATCTGAAACATGGGGTTCCGACCTCATTGGTGGTCATGGTCGTGTGGTGAGAACATCAAAGGTAAGCAATTTCTAACAATGGCACTATCTTCAGTTGGAAGATGCCTCCTAGGTCGGTAAAGAGAACCCTGTGACTGGAGTGTGGAACCAGAGGTTATGCTCAAATGGGCCATTGCTGAAGGACTATGAGAATCAAATGAAGGGTTTTAGTGGATGACTTGCTGAATCCCTTGCGATCCTGTGGGAGGTCTATGATTAAATGAAATAAGTGTTGATTAAGTTGCCCTCAAAAGTGAATAAGTGTAATATATGCAAATTGTCCATTTGGCCAGGTCACTCCCTTGCTAAAACCTGTCAGGGTGCCTGCAGTTCTCAATAAAATAAAGCTCTAATGTCCTGGTACCAAAAACCAGGCTTCCAGGACTGGCTCCTGCCTCATGTTCCCGTTCCCCCAGCCCTTACAGAAGCCAGGACAGCACCATGGAAACTGACTGTGACAAGACCTCCTACTTCACCCTGCTGGTGGCGCATGCCCACACCCTTCAAAAGTGTATGTTCCAGAAGCTCTGAATTGCTTATAGCTACAGGCACCCACGTGCATGTGTGTGTGTGTGTGCGCGCGCACACACACACACACACAGACAGACAGACAGCTGTTTCTCTTCTCTACCTTTGTTCATGCTATTTCCACCACCTAGAATGCCCTTCCCACGCCTAGTCACCTAAGTAATCTCTACACAACATTTAAAGTGAAGAGGATATGGGGACGCCTGGGTGGCTCAGTCGTTAAGCATCTGCCTTCAGCTCAGGTCATGATCCCAGGTGCTGGGATCGAGTCCTGCATCAGGCTCCCTGCTTCTCCCTCTCCCACTCCCCCTGCTTGTGTTTCCTCTCTCACCACTTCTCTCTCTCTCTCTCAAATAAATAAAATCTTTTTTAAAAAACCAAATAAATAAATAAATAGAGGATAAATGAGAAAACATGCATAAGGCACTTCCAGCATCACCTCCTCCTCTCCAGCCTCCTGGGGACTGGGTTGCAGTGTCCCGTGCACAACCAGAGCCCTTGTACTTTACTTTATCCCACTCTTGCCACCCTGCGTTCCAAGTCTGTTGTTGAGTATGGTTACCAGCCCCCAAAGAGCTCCCTCAGGACAAAAAGTATGAGTTATTGATCTTTATTCCCCACAGAACTCTGGATAACAACCAACACATAGACATCTAGGAAATGTTAAATGAGTTAATAGATTTTAAAGGGGGGGGTAAGTAGTACTATCTTAGTACCACTTAGTACTAGTACTAATAGTAGTAGTAGTACTAGTACTACTTAGTACTACTCTTAGTACTAACTACTAAGAGAGAGACACACACCATCCAAGCTTCTTGAGCAAGATAAAATGTAATACAAGGTAAGTTTGCAAGCAACCCTGTGAGACCTCCCTCCCACAATTCCCCTTGCACAGGCTCAGCACTCCCTGCTGTGTCTGTCTCCCAGAATTTAGTCCCCTACACCCATCACCCAGGACAGAATCAGCCCTGATTCCCTTACTTACTTGTCCCGCAGGACGACCCCCTCAATGCAGGCCCCAAACAGAACAACGGAGCTGATATCTGTAGTAGAGGATGAAGGAGAATCTCCAGGGTGACATTCCCCTTTCTCCTCCCAAGCTAGTTGGGTGAGGCAGAAGCTGAAGCTGCCCTCCCCCCAGGCCTCCCTGCCCAGGGTGCTCCCAGCCCAGCAGTGCAGGATACAGACAGCCGAGGTGGTGGCAATGGCCAGGATAGTGCCAGTGGGAATTGACTTCTGGGCATCCCGTAGGTCCCCGGAGCGGTTAGAACCAGCCATGATCCCTGTGAACAGAGGAACAGCTAGAACAGGGTCCACAGGAGACCAAACAGAACAAGAAGAAAGGACACCAACCCTGGAGTCAGGTAGCCTGGGATCTAGTCCTGGCATACCAACTGGTGTTGAGACCTTGGCCATATTCTTTGGCTTCTCCTGGCCTTAATTCCCTCATCTGTGCAATGGGAACTGGATTGTTGGCTCCTGCCCATGTGATGAGATTGTAGGACTAAGAAATTTCCCACATCATTATTGAATCTCTCCACCCATCAGTCCCAGGCAGAGTCTTCTGAGCTCCCCTTCACCTGTGACTGAGGGGAAGTAGATGCCAACCAGCAGGGTGAAGTAGGAGGTCATATCGCTGAAGACATAAGGATGGTCCATGTCGACAGGGGTGCCCTCCGCCAGGCCCACCGAAGGCATCCCACGTCTCTCCACAATCACCCCTTTAGTCAGGTAGGAGCTCCAGAGGTTCTCTGTGGGGGGGAGAGAGGACGGTCAGGAGGAAGACCAGAAGTCAGGTTGTTAGAGTTCTAGGGCCAGGAGGTGGGGTGAGCAAAAAGGAAGGGTCAATGTCAACCACTTCTCACTTTCCTGGGGTCTTGGCTCTATTTTATTTCCACCAACATTTCCCAAGCTCCTGCTTTGGGCCAGGCCATGTCCAGAGGCTTTGCACATGAATTAGATCTAGTCCTTGCCCTCAAATAGTCCTGTCTAGTGGGGTAAAAAATCATATAAAGAGCTATCTCAGGCTGATTCATTATGTCCCAAACCAATCTCAGCACCCAGCCACCTCAAACCAGCTCCTTTTTTGTGCCTCTTGTCTTAACAAATGGCACCACCACCATCAACTCAGACAGTTTTATGTTGCCCTCAGATGCTCCCCTGCCCATCTCCACTTCAAACCATCTCCGACTTCTGCCCACTATTCCTTTTAAATGTTTCTCAAATATGCCCCTTCTCTCTTTTCCAGGGTTTCCCCACTTCTGCACTATTGACATTTTGGGCCAAATAATTCTTCGTCATGGAGGGCTGTCCTACAGCACTGTAGAATGTTTAGCAAAATCCTGGTTTTTGTGCATTAGATGCCAGTAACAAGCATCTAGTTGTGATAGCCAAAAATGTCTCTAGACATTGCTACATGTCTTCTGGGGGACAAAACAGTCATGGGGGAGAACTGCTGCTCCACGCCCACTGACATCACTCCATCACTCTAGATTAGAAAACCACCATCTCTCACCCGGACTCAGCATCATCCTCTTCCTGGACTCCCTGCCTCTGTTCTCTCTCCCTTTTACCTTATCCATATTAACAGCCAGAGTGAACCTTTAGAAATGATGAGCTGACCAAGTTCTTCTCTTATCTGAAACCCTTTGGTGGCTCCTCATTGTCCTTAGGACATGGTTCAAACACTTCAACGTGGCTTCCAAGGCCTGCCACAATCTGGCTTATGCCAGCCTCTCCAACATCATTTCTTGCCCCTCCTTCCTTTGCACTTTATGCCCCAGTCATACCAAATTATTTGTGGTTGGAAGGACACAATATGCTCTTCTCTGTCTGCATGCTCTCAGGCAAGCTGTTCTTCTCCCTTAATTCCTTTATTCCCCTAGTATAACTCAAAATCTCTCTTATTTTTCCCTCAAAACTCTTCTAAGATGAGTCTAGGAAGGCTTGTCTTGCCACCTTGTACACATGACTGCTCCCTCCACTGTGAGGTCTCTGTTCATTGAATGCACATCTACTCAAATTGCAATTTATTTGCTAATACATCTGTGTCTGCTATTAGACTCCTTGAAGCCAATGACTGTGACTTATTTATGCTGTATTCCTGGTGCTTAGCACAGTCCTAGAAACTAAGAAGATGCTTAGTGAATAGTTGTTAAACTGATGACTTTCTTTGCTACTAGGTGGTAAGATATTTGAAGGCTTCCTGGTATTCCTCCATGATACCAAGGACAGAACATGGACCAGAGTAGGTGCTCAATTAAAACTGATTGAATTTAAGTGAATCCCAAGGAGAGTTCCTTAATCCTGACCGTTTAACCCACAATCCCTGTAGTGTTCCCTGGACACCAGCCCTCTTCCCTCCCCCAGACCTTTGATGAGGCCACTGGCGGCGCCAGGGATGCCCTGGATCTCCGTGACATTGTTTCGGGTGAAGTACTCATCACAGGTGGCGTTGAGGAAACGGGAGGAACAGAAAAGGCCCCAGAGCCTTGTGGTCACCGTCTCATTTCCTTCCCAAGCCAACTTGGCACACACATCAAAACCATGGCGAGACAGTGTGCGGTTCCCCAGGAGGCAGATCCTAGGGAGAGAAACAAGGGAGGAAGAAGGGGGAAGGACATAACCTTGCCTTGGCTTCACAATAGAACCACTGGGGGAGCTCTAAGAAACACAGATCCCAGGGCCCCGTATCCAGAGATTCTGATTTAGTTGGGATGGAGCCCAGAATCAGTGTTTTTTCAAAGTTCCCCCAAATGATTTTAATATGCAGCCACCGCCAAGAAGCACCGTTTTAGTGCAACGCTGTGTTTCAGCACCATGGACAACAGCCTCCGTGCGTCATCCTGGCAGTGACATGTAAGGGAATCTGTCCTTAAGAAAGAGGCAGAGCCCACAGAGATCTGAGCCCCTAGACCCTCTCTTCTGTGACCTTGCCCATGATAGAAAAGGTGTCCAACACTAATAAGTTGTCCTATTCCAGGAATTTGTCTCCATCCAGGAAATGCTCCCCTAACATAGAGAGTCATCCCTTCAGAAATCGTCCCACTTGGTTCTTCCTAAGCCCACCCCACCCGCAAGTAGTTGACCCTCACAGGGGAAACTCTGCCCACCTGCAGAACATATTACCCCACCCTGTAGAGATTCCCCCCAAACCAGGAGAGCTTTTCGCTCCCAAGGGAGGTTGCTCTGAATCCACAATCACTCAGATCCTGAGATATGAGGAGAGGGAGGTTGGCAGGGGCTGGCATTGCAGACCCAGAAACCGAGCCAGGGAGGAGGAAGACAATGCCTAAGGCTCAGAGCAAAAGCACTTACGGGAAGTTGGGCGGGTCAAAGGCAGATTTGATGACCCCAGCATAGATGGCCAGGATGGAGAGGATGACACAACCCAGGAAGACAAGGGCAAATTTGTTGACATACTTGACGCCCACAAAGACCACAGTGGCCATGCAAGTGAGCACACAGGTGCCATACACACGCATATTGTTCAGCATGGCTGCTGCCTCCCCGCTGGCATCTTCTGCCTTAAAAATGGCCATAGCTGGGAAGAGGTAAGCCTGCAGAAGAGGGCCAAGGAGGTCAGGTGAGTGACACAGCAAGAAGAATCACCCCCAAGGATATAACCCAAAGTGCAGAAAGACACTTTGGGGAAAAAAAAATATGCTCATCACGGCATATTTACAGTAGCGTAAGACTGTAAGGAAATGACATCCACTGATAGGAGGAGATGTGATCATCTGTATTCTTTCTGCACATGTGTATTTTCTAAAATTTCCATACCAAATATTAATATGTTGCTATTCTTAGAAAAGTTATTTTCACTTATAAATGATATTTACAAAGGGAGCTTCTAATTATTTAGGGAAACCCATACAGATCTATTTTACAAAGACAAAATACAATATCATGTTGTAAAACAAACCAAAAAAAATAGAAGGAAATACACCAAAATGTTAATGGTGATTTTCCTCGGGCAATTATTATTTCCCTTTTTATGTTCTCTGATATATTGGCAGTTTTACCCAATGGGCAGAACTGTTTTTATAAAAATTTTTAAATTATTTAATTTTTTAAGTCATGGAGGTCTATTATTATCCTCTCAGAATGTGGCTCTTTGGGTCTTCTATTCACCATCCATCCTCTTTGTCCCCATACTCCTCCATTCTGCCCCCAAACCAGACGCTGCATCTTTTAGCTTCTGTTCTCCAAGACAGTGTGATAAAGTGGAAATGCACTGGCTTTGGGGTCAGAAAGGCACAGCTCCATATCCCTTCCACATGTTCCTTAAAATTCCTGAACTCTGCTTTCCTCATCTGTAAAATGGGGACATTATCTAACTCATGGAACTGTTAGAAATTGCAGGCCAAGGAGCCTGGATATGGTAGGGGCTTGGAAAATGTCAGCCCCACTTTCTGTGTACCAGGCAACCCTCCTCAGCTCCCACCTCTTCACGGAGGGGCCCGAAGAGCCAAGACCCACATCGGCAGCCTCCCCTTCAAATAGTGACCAGCAACCTGACTTCTTCTCATCAGTCACTACTCCTAACAGGTCTCTTTACTCGGCTCCCTCACATCCTTCTTCTCTTTCGCAACCTACTGGTCACCAGCCCTGGACAGTGAACGTGCACTGGGAAGCCAACGCAGTCCCAGGCACATGGCAGGCAACCAAGACGCAGCTATTTTGTGACATTAGTTTTATTTTTATTATTTCTACCACGATTTTACTCTTATCGACCCACCTCTGCTACTTAGTAGCTGAGTGACCTTGAACAAGTCGTCACCTCTCTGAGCTTCTCGTTTGTAAAATGGGCATAATAATATTTAAACCTCATGAGGATTCAAGAAAATGACTGTAAAGCGATTGGAACTCTGCTGAGAGCACAGTGGGTGCCCGATGAACGGCAGCTGTTCGGTTACGTAATTACTGTATCTTGTCTCCCCAACTAGACTGTGAATTCTTGAAAGACAGAACCACGGGGGCACCTGGCTGGCTCAGTGGGTTAAGCTTCTGCCTTTGGCTCAGGTCATGGTCTCAGAGTCCTAGGATTGAGCCCTGCATCAGGCTCTCTGCTCGGTGGGGAGCCTGCTTCCCCCTCTCTCTCTGCCTGCCTCTCTGCCTACCTGTGATCTCTCTCTCTCTGTGTCAAATAGATAAATAAAATCTTAAAAAAAAAAAAAAAGACAGAACCACATCTGATTTCCTTTTGGCCTCACTGAGTGGCTTGGATCTCTCCCTAGGGGGTGTCCAGGGAGCATTAGTTAACTGACTGACAGCCTGGAACCCCACACCCCCTCCTCGACCCCTCTCACCAGCAGGATTTCAATGGTGCCCAGGATGTACATGGCCCCAGCGAAGGTAGTGCCCAGGTAGAAGCAGAGGCCCACGGCGCCCCCAAACTCTGGGCCCAGAGACCTGGAAATCATGTAGTAGGAGCCGCCAGCTGCAGAAAGAACTTGGTGTCAGCGAGTCGTTCGAGGGAAGCTGGGCTGCCGTTAGGGGTGAGAGGGCTCAGGGACAGAGGTGAGAAAGGAGTTGTTCTGGGCCTCACGCCTTACAGGCTGCAGCCCTAGGACTGGTGGGAGACTAAGCCAGCCACTCTGAGTGGATTTTGCTGCACTAATTACCATGTTGCTAATTACCCCTCTAAGGAGGTCATGGCTCAGAAAAATAGGATGACAGAGAGGAGGGTCTCAGGCAAAGGGAGATATGGCATTGCCCTGTTCAACTCCATAAACAGCTTCCCTACCTTCCCCTTAATACCACTGCCCCCCTGTACCCCACCAGAATCACAGCCCAGCCTCCAGGTTAGCAGTATTGTCTCTCTTGGTCCTGAAGGCCCATAAACCCTATAGCCCTGTCTCCCCTTCCAACCATCCAGGCCACCCTCCCAAACATCCAGGCCCCTTCCCCCTCCAAGAAACCCCATCACATACCAGGTACAACTCCATTGGTTGCAATAGCACTCATGGAGATGGCCGTGAGCATTGTCTGTCAGGAGAGAGATCATCAGAGTGGCAGCTAGGGCAGGGGCCGCAGTGCCCTGGGTAAAGGCCAAATCTTATACCCCATAAACACCTGCCAAACCCACAAGTCCTTGCTGAGCTTCTCCCTGGTCGTGTTCCAACTTCTACTCCTGCCAAGTCCTTCTTGTCAAGAAAACCTCTTATTCACCACGCACACGGAAGCATCACAAGCTACTTGTGCTCATCAGAGAGCTCTGGAAATCCCAGTTTGGCCTCTGACCAGCTGTCTGACCCGGGACAAGTCCCTTCACTTCTCTAAGCCTCCGTGTCTTTATCGATAAAATAGGCGTGCTGTCTTCCTACCTAAAGGAACACGCTGAATCTGATCCTCAGCAGATGTGGGACAAACCCAGACCAAGGGACGTTTTACAGACTTACTGATCCATGCTCTTCCAGAGTGGAAACGCCATGGAAGACAAAGAAGGAAGCGCTGCTCCAGATTAATGGAGGCTAAAATGAGCTCATAAATGAATATGAACGTGATCTTGAGTTTTCTCCAGTTACAGAGGACATGATTGGGACAATTGGCAAAATCTGAATGAGGCCTGCTGCTAAACCATGATTAAGGGGTCACTATTAAGACATCGTTAATGTCTCAATGTTAGTTGCCTGGTTTTGATCATCGCACTGTGGTTATGTAAGGGGATGTCCTCGTTTTTGGTAAACACACACTGAAGGATTTGGGATAAAGAGGCATCATGTCTGCAACTTGCTCTCAAATTCAAGGGGAAAACGGTACTTAGAGAAGGGAATAAAAACGATAATAGGTTAACGTCTGTTCTATTCTCGCAAATTTCCCGCATGTCTGAAATTCTGTCAAAATAAAAGTTAAAAAGAAATAAAATAGGGGTACTAGCATCAGTCCTGGCTACCACACACGCAGAGGTGGCTCTCAGGCCGCATGCGAGGAAATGGAAACATGGCGAGAAGTAGGTGTCCGGTGAATATTTGATATTTTAGGGAGGATGGAAAGGATCCTGTTACAAAGCTGTCTGTGACCCAGGCTGCCATTTTTTGTGAGCCCGGGGCGACCACAATGTTAAGGACTGCGGTTTTCAAGGCTCCAGGTTAAAGGATTTGATTTCCTTCACTATGCCTATCTTTTTCATCAATGAATCTGCATTACTTGTGTAATTATACACACACTCACTCACACACACACCCAAACACAGATCCAGATGAAACCTGGTTAGTGGCCATCGGGGAGCAGCCTGTGAGATGCAGGAAGGACCAGTCAGACCTAATTTACTCTCAAAGCTCATACGCAGTGGTTCCTATAAAAAGCTCAGGTCTCATGCCTCCCCGCCTCCCTCCCCTCCACCCCAGGTTCCTGCTCTGGCCCAGCGGTCCCGGGGCGGGGAGGGGAAGGCGTCACTCACACAAGAGCAGCAGATGAAGACCATGCAGAAGGCCTCCATGATGCCCGCGATGCCCACCACCCACGTGAGTCGCAGGAAGAGGATGACGCCAAAGATGTTCTGCAGACACGGCAGGTACACGCCCATAAAGGTGCCCATGCGTGGGGCCTGCGAGGAGGCCAGCTTCAGTTCCTACAGCCCCTAATCACCGCCAACACCCCAGACCCACTCCTTCTCCCCTTTCTCCAACCCCCGCTCTCTGCCTTTCTCCACCCCCACCCCTTCATCCCTCTTCCCTCTGGTGCTCAACCCCTCTCCCTCTCCCCTCCTTCTTCTTCTATCTCTATCCCTCATCCCCCAACCCCTCCTCACCCTCTACCCCCTAACTCCTAGCTCTCTGCCTCTCATCCACCGCTTCAATGGACACTCTTTTGCTCCCCATCCTCTCTCCCAACCACCCCTCCTTCCTCCCTCCTCCTTTTTTCCCCAAGGCCCTCACCTGCACTGGCTTCTTTTTTCCACCCTCATTATTTTCTGCTTCTTCATGCTCCCTACTTCCCTGGGGCAGGTTGGTGTAGTTGGCCAGGCCACTGAGCAGGGAGGACACCATGGGGCTGGTGTCCATCTCCTCCTGTGGAGGGAGGGTGGCAGTGGTAAGACACAAGGTCCTAAGGAAGGGACAGGCGAGCTACGTGGTAGGAGGCCGGGAGAGATGGGGTCAAGGATATTGAACCACGGGGACTGGGATGACTCGGGAAAAGAGGAGGAACAAGCATGGAAAACAGGGAAAGACATGGCAGGATAAGGAGAGGGAGCAGCAGGGGTGACGGGAAGGAGAATAAGGTGGGCCTTAGGAGGGCGTGGAGAGGAGGACACCTCCTGAGGGAGGGAGGGAGGGATGGCAGATGAACAGGGAAATGAAATGGGGAGGGGGGCGCGCCCCAGCAACCCACCTCAAACAGGGCCATGTTCTTGCCATCGTACTCCCTTCCCTTCTCTGTGTCAGTGCTGTTGATGAAGGGGCTGCTCTCCTTGGGGTTGCCATCACCTGAGAAGGCAGAGGAGCCAGGGGTCTGGTGTGAGCTGCTTGTCATCCCTCGGCCTGCGCATCCAGCTGCGTGGCCACTTGAACTCTCTGAACCTCCATTTAACGGAGCTAACGGTATCCCACCGAGCTGTTTCAGCGGACAGCACGTACAAGAGCCCAGTTTTTAATGAACATGTGAGTGCTTCCTTGCCCTTGGGGGTCCTTCTCCATTCACCAGGACACCCTAGATTCTCCAGGTTCCCCTCCTTGACCATACCTGGGACCTTGCTGGTGTTCTGGGATGGAAGCATGCTCTTTCCCAGAGGCAAAGATAGAGAACACTACAGCCAGAGGCCCAAAGGAAACTCCACCTCTTGGAGAAGTGACCCATTTGGCATCTTCTGTGCTCCTCATGTATCTTCCGTCAACACATATTCACTGGCTCTCTCCCATGTGCCAATACGGGCATGGGGAGGGAGGGGGGAGTAAACACAGACCAAGACACCATCCCTGCCACACGGAACCCACAGGCAGGAGAGATAAACCAGGATGTGGGAATTTCCAACCCAGAGTGGTAAATTCTGTCATAGAAGATGAACAAGGGACTGTGGGAATACAGGAGAGGCATTCAGCCCATCCTGGGAGGTCACGGAAGGCTTCCCAGAGGAAGTGACGAGGAGGCTGAGAACTGAAGGATGAGTAAGAGCTAGATAGGGAGGGAGGCAGGAGGGTGTTCCAGCACAGAGAACAGCATGTTCGCTGGCTGAGAGGGGAGAGTGAACAGAGTGGGTCAGAGATGCTGAAAGAAGTTTGGTCTGGCTTGAGTCTGACGAAGGGGCATGGAGAGAGGGGCTGAAACGTGGAGACTGACCTATGAAGAGATGAGCCTCCGAAGGTGTGGGCTGGGTCCTTAAATGATTAGCAGACCATGTTACAGATTTGGGCCTTCATCCAGAGGACAATGGGAAATCATCGAAGAGTTTCAGGCAAAGACGTACCATGAAGGGAGCTGTGTTTTAGAGCAACCACTCTGGCCTTTAGATGAAGAAACACAGATGCTGGTTTGAGACTTTCAGCAATCCAGGCAAGGGTTGATGATGACCCAGACCAGAGCAATGCAGGGCAAAGGGGCAGACTCAAGAATTACTGGCACATATTTCTATGCCAGATGTTTGGGGATGTGGGAAGGGGGAATCAAGGAAAATGCCTGGGTTTCTTGCATAGGTTAATGGATGGGTGATGGTGCTATTTAGTAAACGGGGGCAGAGAAGAGACGGAGGGTGGGGAAGATGCTGAATTCAATCAACAGTAGGGCAGAATAGGACGCTCAAGCAAATATGTCCAGAAGCCACTTGGATATACAGAGTCTGGGGCCCAGGAAAGAGGTTGGGCAGAGAAAAGATGACGGTAACCCATGAGACTATGTGGAGGAAGTGTGTGAAACCATGTATCTGGCTGAGATCACCCAAGGAGAAAAGCTCTTGGACACCTAGGAGAGATCCTTTCAAAGAGATGTAGGAGACCCCCACAGGCACTTAACCTTGGCTTCAGTCAGCACCCTTTCTCAATTCTAGGGCTGAATCCCAGTAGCAGACATCTCTCTAGACCCTGGGGAGACTCTCCAATAAATAAATCCCGAATGAAGTTGAGGCCCTATGTATTCTGAATTTCCTGTCCCCTCGTCTCCTGTCATGTCTCTCTCCACCTCCATCTTCCCAAATCCTTCCCCATCCTTCTTCCTACCTCCTGGAAACCTTCCTTAGTCACCCAGCAGGGGTCCATCCCTAGAGCACAACCTGTTACAAATCCAATCTCAGCCTGACTCAAAGTCATGGAAGAGGGAAGAGATGCCTCACCGAATCAAGGGACAACTTCTCCTGCCCCCACCTCCACCTCATCCATCAGGCCAGGAACTCCTGATTCCCAAACGGGGGGGTGGGGGGCACCATCACCTCTTCCTTCTTACACATGAGTTTCTGGAAATGACAGACCTTTCCCACAGTGAGAACCTAGCACATAATAAATGCCCGGGGGGAAGGGGGGAGTCTTCGGAGGTAAATTCCCCCAGCCTCCCTTCCTGACCCCCAGGGTCTCAGAAGAGCTGTCTGTGGCCAGAGAACAGGAGAAATGAAAAAAGAGAAGTGGGTTCCTCCTCCTTTTAAAATGCTGACAAGATGTTTTAGATTCTCACCACACTATGGAGGGCACAAGAGGGTTTGAGGCGAATGAGAGCAAATTTCTTGATGGTTAAGGAAGAGGGTTGGGGTCAAGATTTAGGCTCCAGTTCCAGCTTTCTAGGCTGTGTCAACATATTGGGCAAGTCGCTTAAACTCTCTAAGCCTCAGTTTCCTCCTTTGCAAAGGGATAATAATTGTGCTTAACTCACAGGGCTGTCCTGAGGATTAAAGGAAATAATGCGTATTGGGTGTGCCTGGCACATAAACGGAACTATTGGGGCTATTATGAGTACGATTATTATTCATGTATCTGGTGCTCCACTCAGACCAGGGTCCCCATCCCATGCCCCTCCCCAAGCCCCAAGATTTAAGTCCCCTGTGGGTCTGGGTCCCCCTCCCCCGGCGGCGTCCGCTCAGCCGGACACGGGAGCCCCTCCTCTCTGCCTTTCACGCCCCCTCCCAAGCCCCTCCTCCCTCCAGGGGTCCCGGGGCCCGTGCGGGGCCGCAAGGCAGGCGTCCTGGCCCGAGATCCGGCTACTAGGCAGCCCCGCGCCGGTCTCCATGGCGACCGCGCGGGCAGAGAGCGCAGCGCCGAGCCGAGGCGGCCACGCGCCCGCAGCCGCTTATGTAACGCGACGCGCAGCGCGGAGCCAGGCTTGGGGCCGGATCCCAGCTAGGAGCGGAGGGCCGGGGAGAGGATGGCTCGATAGGCTCGTCCTGGGTCCCGCCCTTCCACCCGCCATCTGGACGGGACGCCAGGCCGCCGGCCGCGTCAGCCGCGGGCTGATTTCGTCCCCTCCTTGGAACGGCGGGCGCACTGGTTGCGGGGAGAGGGGCGAGCTTCAGGAGTTCTCAAAGGAGCCGGGGGAACTCGCCCTGAATCCTCAGAGCCAGGACGCAGGTTCATGGGTACCGGCGAGCCGCGCGCGCGCGGGAGGCAGGGCCAGACTGAGGCTGAGCCCTCTCCGCCTGGCCCCCGCCCCGGCCCCCGCCCCCTGGGAGCTCTCAGCCCGAATCGGCTTTCAATTAAGCTGCGGCGGCCAGAGCTCCAGGGGAGGAAACAGGCGAGCGGCGCGGGCTAAGGATCCTCCCTCAGGGGCCTCGGACCAGGCCTGGGGGAATCCCCAAGCCAGATTGGGGAGTGGGGGAGGGCGTCAGACCCCAAGGGGATAGGGGTCTTCTTTAGTCGAGAGGATTCTTCTTTAGTCCGGAGGAGTCCTCTTACTCCTTGGGATAGTACCACCTCCCTGAGGTCAGTACCCAGGTCCTCACCTACATCCCCAAGAACCTAAGATCAGAGATGGCAGAGGCTCTTGGTCTGATAGACCCTCTTCCCTCAAGCCCAGCAGGTCCTTAGGTCCCCTATGACCATCTTGGGGCATCGCTGGGAGTCTGCCTCTCTCTGGGAACCCAAACATCTGACCCAGGTCCTGGCCACTCTAGTTCCAGGTCCTGGACCCTACACACAGAGAGAAGGTCTGGAGACAGACCCTCTACACTGAGTCTAGAAACTAATGGGGAGTGGGTAGAACCAAAGGGAGTTCCTCATTCGACTCCTGTTCCACACACATAAATGCTCTTTTCTAGCTCTCCTGAGACCCCATGGAAACCCCAAGACCCAGAAATGCAAAAACCTAGGGGTAGAGAAAGCAGGGGCTGGGGGATTGGACAATACCCTGTGCGGGGGGGGGGGGGGGGGCAGAGATTATCTCTCCGGCTGAGCCCCTGTCCTCAGACTGAAGGCATCTGAAGGGGATCCCAGATGGCAATGACCCCCCCCCACACACACACACAACTCGTCCCCTGGGCACCGCATCCGGATGCCTGGATCTGCCGCAGACTCGACTTTGCCAAACCCTCTTCCCCCATAGCCTAAGCCTCCCTGTTGGGGAGGGGGGCTGCTGTTGGATGAGGCAACCCCCAGGTCACCGAGAGATGGATGAGCTAGCTGGCCAGCCAGTGGCTCCAACCTCTGTATACCACTCAACTTCAGGGAGGAAAAGGGGGTCTTAGACAAAGAATGGGGGAACCTGGTGTCCACAGCTTTCCCAAGCGGCCACTTGGCTCTGACTTGGATCCAAGATCCGGAACACTTCAAGTCTAGGCTCCCAGTCCCTGGAAGACCCCGCTCTTTCAATCCTTGGGTCTCTTTGGCCATCCCCCGGGGAGGTCTGCACGAGTCTCAGCTTAGAGGGTCAAGCAATGCCCAAGGGAGCGTTTGAAGACTCGGAGCGCAGACAGCGGAGCCGGAGGCGCGCTAGTGCGCAAGGGACGCAGCGCCGCTGGAGGGTGGGGGGTGGGGGCGGCTGACAGCCGTGATGGATGGCTGAGACCGCTGGGGGGCGGCGGGGGGCCTGGGAGCCAGAGGGGGTGGCTGGCCCCAAAGACCTCGGAGCAGGGAAACCGTGGAGGAGGGCGGCGGAAAGCAAGAGCAGCGAAAGGACTTGCTTCAAGCCCCTGGGCTCCTAGCGAGTCTCCGCACCCACCGCAGCGCGTCCGCAGTGTCCGCGCCGCGGCGCCGGGGATTCAGCTGCTGGGACCCCATTCCTGAGGCCTCACTGGGGAAGCTAGCAGAGCTGACTAGAAAGGCTCCCCCTTCCCCCGCCCTGGAAACCTCACTGTCATCCCAGGGTGCCGAGAGGAAGGGGAAAGAGGGAAGAAAGGGTGATCTTGCTTCCCGTCCTGAATAGGAACCCGGGTACGCGAGAGGGAGAGGGAGATTCCGCAAAGTAGAGCCGAAAATCTCCGGAGGAGGTACGCTTCAGTCTGAGGTCGGACCTCGGGCAGCTTTGGGGGAGGGGGCCAGGATTGCACCAAGTGTCCCCTTAAGGAGACACCGCAGCCCGGACGGGGGCTGTCATATGGCTTCAACCCCCCATGGGCACCTTCCCCCCACCTTTCAGCTGGAAGTCTCAGAGCGAGGGACTGCAGCAGACTGCAACCCCCCCACCCCCTCCCCGTGCCGCCGGTCAACGCTCTGCGCCAGGACGCCGGGGTCCCTTCTTGGGGAAGGACCCCTCCACCCGCCTGTCGAGGTCCACGTCAGCCCATTCTAGCTCTTCCATCCTCTTCCCACAGCCTCCCCCGCTTAGCTAACCCACGTCTGCCCCCGGGCTGTGGGCAACAGCAACACCTCGGGGCCCCCAGCCATGCCCCGGGCGCGGCGCATTCCAGCACCTCGGACAGCGCCTGGCGCATTCCAATGGAGCGGGGCTCCAGGCCGCCTTGGGCGCCCACCGCCCCGGTCAGTCCCAGCCTCTTCTCTGAAGGAGGAGGCCCCCGCTCTGCCTCTAACCCTAGAGCTGCCTCCTCTCCTCGCCGCCCCCTCCCTCGCCGCCCCCGGGCCGCTGCTTACCGGGGTTGGCGCCCCCATCGCCGTCCTCGCAGTCCGTCAGGTTGTTTAGCATGGTGGCAGCGCGGCGCCGGGCCCGGGGATGGCTGCTCCGCCTCGCCCGCGCCCCTCTGCCCGCCTTCGCCGCTCTCTCGCTCGCTCTAGCTCTCTCTCGCTCTCCGCTCCACGGAGGAAGAAGCTGCAGTGCCCGCCCGCCCGGCGCACACACACTCGCACACGGACACACGCTCACACCCGCGCGCGCCCCCTCTCAGCGGCGGCGCTGCTCACCTCATCCCGTATGCAGGAGGCGTGAGCCACTGGCGGGGTTTTGGGGGGGAGCGAGAGAGGGAGGAAGAAGAGGAGACGAGGGGAGGGCAGAGCGCTGCTGGAGGCCCCCTAGCACGAAAACCGGGGGCTTGCACGGGTCGGATGGAGGGGGTGCTGCGGGGGACCGGGGCCTCGCCTCCCACGAGCAGACGCAGCTCCGCCCGCCCCCCACTCCCCGGCACAGGCGGGGCCGGCACGTGGGCAGGTGCCATCCCGCGCCCTAAAAATAACGGCAGGGAACTAGGTCGCGGCCGCGGGGAGGTGGCCCCGCAGCGGCTGCCTGGCTGGGGGTCTGGGGTGACCCCTAGGGGGAAGGCGAGAAGTACTGAGGCGGCGGGGGTGGGGCGCCATGGGATATTGGTCCCTAGGGAGCCTCTCTGCAAAGCTGGGGAGGCCACCCTGAAGAGAAGCGGAAAACCAGACCCTTTCCCAAATCGCTATTCAAGAGGTTGAAGAACGGGGTGGGGGGCGGTGTTGAGGCCAGAGCCCTTACCTAAAGCACTGTGCTGCCCCCAGGGGTTCAGGATCACTGGGCTGAACTGTCTGGCTCATCCTGTCTTAAAATGGGAAGACTGGAACCTGAGGAGTTGCAGTGAACCCTCTCATTGTTCTTAGACTGAGTCCTAGGTTTTCACCCCCAAGACAAATCCCAGGAGTCCACAGACAGGGACCCTCTGACTGTAGAATGACCCTGGGAAGATGTGGTGAGGAGGAGAGAAGGCACCAGTGAGATTCCAGGGATGGCTGACTCCCCACTGGGGATGGTGCTGCCCTGAGGGAGGGCAGGCTGGTAGGAGGCTGGCCAGGGACAGAGTGGGGGAGGGAGGAATGAGGCCGCCTGTCGGTTTGGGATCAGATTTTCTCCTGGGGCGGGAGTGTCTAATCCCCTAATCCAGGATTGCTTTCTGAGGATTCCAGAGCCAGCATGCTCTCTGTGTCCCTCCCCCTCCCCTGACACCAGTCCTCCAGAAGCTTGATTGTCCTGGGACCTCTCCGGGAGAACCCCTAGAATCCAGACTTGAGCCAGTGGTGGAGACATCTCAGGAAGAAGCATCGGAGGTGTGGACCCTTTGTGTCTCTGGAATATCTAAACATCCAAGGGCGAGAGCAGGGGAAATCCACGGGGAAAGCATTTTCAGACTCACTCTTAGTCCCCAGCACTGGCCCTCTAAGTTTCAGGAGAGTTCCAGGGCTAGAGAGGATCACATCAATCATTTTATCTAATGGACAACTTTCATCTTACAGATGAAAAAGCTAAAGTCCAAAGAGGAGAAATGACAGCCTTTGGACACACAATGCCAGTGAATGGCAGGATTTGGTCTAGAATCAGTTCGCTTTACTCTAGTTTAGGACAGTTCCTCAACATATATTCTTCCAAATTTGTCCTGTCTCCAACAGAAGGGGAAGGATAGAGTCAAACCAAACTGCGGAGCCGTCTCTGATTCTTGGCTACTAAAAGGGGTACAGGGAAAGGTGTGAGATGAGCTCTTTCCCTTTTCCTGTGGCCAGGCCTTGGAGGTGCAGGATTGAAATGGCCCCTCGGCTTGCAACCGGAGGTAGGCCCAGCAGATCTTCAAGGGTCCTAAAAAGCCATCCACATGACTAGAGACCCCGTTCTGGGACATGACTTCATAGCCACTGACAGGATCCGCCACTCAGAGTCCTTGCACACAATTATCAGTGGCTTCAGATCAGGTCAATCACAATCTTTGGTAGCTGACTAGAAAGGGCTTCAGAGGGATCCACCAATAAGGTATCATTGCCACTGGGTTTTGTGGGCGCTGGAAGGACTTGCTAGGATGGAGAGCTAGCTATTCAGACAAGGTATAAGAAGTGGTCGTCTTGGCTTTCCCAGGGAGAAAATCTCTCTCTCTCTCTCTCTCTCTCTCTCTCTCTCTCTCACACACACACACACACACACACACACACACACACACAAAGTGAGATGAGTTTGGATTGATGACAGGGGTTAAAAGGATAGCAGGTGGATAGACCGTGTTCAGGAATTTCTAAGCACTCCACTACCCACGCCCCGCACCGGCACCAGCACTAGCAGCAGCATTATGGTTTTCCACTACGCTGTAGGGACAGGTAACATAGCAAAATGTGTAGCATGTTTCTCTGAGAAATGCTGTGAAAGAAATTAAAGACTGAGATTTTTGTTCAGCAATCTCAGATCTGGGATATTTCCCTGAGGTATTTCCATTCATCTGTGGTCCAGAGCCCTGGCTGCTCAGGGACTGAGCCCACCCACATCTAGATCCCAGGGGAGTACAGGTGAAGGCAGGAGTGATTCCTCTTCCCCTAGGGTCCCCATGTGCCAACCCTTGCCGGAGCTCCTATCTCACAAGGCACTGGAATTCAAGACATAGTGAAATTATCCTGTCCTCTGCCCCCAAATTCTGTGTATCCCTGGGAAAAAAATAAGTCCCTCTTTCTGGGCTTCAGTATCTCCATCTGCAAAATGAAAGGGTTAGGTTGCATAAATCCAAGGGACTTCTTCCCACTCTGAAAGCTTAGTGCTCTCTCCATTTATCACAGACTAAAGCCATGGAGCCCTCCCCGGGGAGCACAAACCAAGTAAGGAGATGGCCCCAAGGGGAGACCCTACCCCTTGGAGTCCCACCCCTTACCTCTCAAGGAGCCTGGCCCCCATTCAGGCTTCAGACCAACCGTCTACAGTGTGGCTTTGAGAAGACACCACTGCAGGTACCTGCTGCACTGTCAGCCTGGCCTTGGCCAGTAAGGTCACCAGCAAGGTGACCCTCAGCTCTGAGCCCTGAGAACACGGCTGCCAGCTTAGCATCCCAACTGAGAGCCCTAGGAAGATCTAGGGCTAGGGAAACTCTCTCGTTCAAGCCACACAAGATGCAGAACTGGGAAGGGTCCTGTTTCTGAATTCTAAATTTCACCCCCGTCCCACCGTATGCTTTTCAGAGAGAAAAAAAAATTCAGGGAAGCTGCCCAAGTCTCAGGTGTGGGAACTGGAAGAGAATTCATAAATTATTTTTGCCCCCCCTCACTTATGGGAAAATTAGAGTCCAGAGATGAAAAGATACAAATTTTCTTCATGGGGTGAACTTGCGGCAGACTGGGGACTAGAACCCGGCTCCCTGACCTCCAGCCCCGGGCTCCACCCACTGAAGCTAGAGCCACCTGACTTCCTTCCACAGTAGGCAGGCACAGTATTCTTCCTTATGGCTCAGTCCCTATCCATCCTTATCCGCATATCATTACCCCCGTGACCTAACACAGCCACCCCAGCTCTGTCTTCCGGGAGCCAAGGCCCTGAACTCCCTCTTTCACTCCTCTCCCCAAACTACATGCCCGTCCTCTCAGTGAACTGATGAGTCCAGCACGCAGCACACCCCACACACACAGGGCTCGCCGCAGAGCACGTCAACCACCATCGTCTCCGTGGCAACCAGGGGCTTAATTAACAGGCTGCAGCCCTGTCACCATGGCAATGGCACCCCAACAGCCCCCCATTCCCCTACAGATTCAGCCCATCTTTCCCCTTTCTTAATCTGGACCCCCTTCTCACGGCAGTCATCCCCCCCCCTCACCCCACCTGGAGAGCTGGTGCCCGAAGATCGCTCTGGTTCATTGAGAAGAGGGGAGGGGAGATGAGGGGGATGAGAGAGAGAGAGAGAGAGAGAGCAGCCCGTCACCATGGCAACTGCAGCCTCATTCATAACCAGTTTGTTGCCATGGAGATTCCCAGGGCTCACCTTGGGCTGAGGTACTGGGCAGTGAGGTTCTGAGTCCCAGCTTGAGGAGGGGGTGACTGGAGAACACCCTGAACAGGCTGGAGATCTCCAGATCAGATATTCATACCAGTAACTCAGTGTCATTCTTCCCAGTTTACAGATAGAGAGACTGAAACATGAGGTTTGGGTATGGGGGAGGCAGAGAACTTCACCCTTCTAGACCACCAAAGAATCCTAGCATTTTTACGGCTAGCATGACCCTCAGATAACTTCCTGTTCACCTCCTCTGGACTACAGACGAGGAGACTGAGGCTCAGACAGGGAAACCAACGTGCCCTAAGGCGACACCACAGAGCCTCAGCGAAGAGCGTGGATGGGCTATTTTGGGGTCTTGTTCCATCTCTCTAGCGTAAGTCAGCTCCTTCTCACTTGTGGGAACACATCTCAGATCCTGTTAGTCTTAATCCAGGCCCATGTTTCTTTCCAGTGCCCCGTCTTGCTCCACCAGAAACGGAGGCACAGTGGAAAGTGGTATAATGGGGTGCAGGAATCACTCAGAGTAGTAATAACCGGCCCCAAGTCCACTTCTGTCCAGCTAAGTCATCATCAACCTCTCCATAGTACAGAGGAGGCAACTGAGGTACAGGGGCTGCTGCCAGGGATCGTGGTGGATTCAGGGCTCAGCTTCGGACTTGTCTCTTTTACCCCCATCCGTTGTCAGTTGCGTCCCCACTACAGTTGGTCGGTCCCGTGGCAGCAGGAGGCACTTCCAGGAGCAAACCCCATGCCCTGGGTCCAGAATTAAAGACCGTGCTCGGGGCGTCTGGGTGGCTCAGTGGGTTAAGCCGCTGCCTTCGGCTCAGGTCATGATCCCAGGTCCTGGGTTCAAGCCCCACATCGGGCTTTCCGCTCGGCGGGGAGCCTGCTTCCTCCTCTCTCTCTGCCTGCCTCTCTGCCTACTTGTGATTTCTCTCTGTCAAATAAATAAATAAAATCTTAAAAAAAAAAAAAAAAAAAGACCATGCTCATGCACAAGTGACCTGCCAAACCTCTCCCAACCCTTCCCCACTTTCCACAGGCCGCCTTTTCTCCCCAGTGGGCCTGAGTGAGGACAGGAGGTGGGGCCACATCTCCTCGGGGCCGGAGGGCTGACCCAAGAACAGCTGCAGGAAAGATATCGCCAGATTTCGGTTCCGCTAGAGCGCCCTCGCCTACTGCTCCGTGCAGTGACCTACCAAGGAGGAAGGCCTGGAGGCACCTCTCAGGCACGAAAGAGGTTAAAAGTGACCCAAACCATTCTCAAGAGGAAACTTATAGGGTGCCTGGGTGGCTCAGTTGGTTGGGTGGCTGCCTTCGGCTCAGGTCATGATCCTAGAGTCCCGGGATCGAGTCCAACATCGGGCTCCCAGCTCCACGGGGAGTCTGCTTCTCCCTCGGACCTTCTCCTCGTTCATACGCTCTCTCACTGTCTCTCTCTTAAATAAATAAATAAAATGTTGAAAAAGAAAAGAGGAAACTTACATAAACTCATGCACACAGGTACCCACCCCACAGGAATTTACACATGCCCATCAACACACTGGAATGCAGTGACACATATAAGCACTGACCGCCCCACTGGCCGTCAGAGCTCATGTGGGATGCTCCTCCCTCCAGACACACAAAGACACACGCACACTGCCTCTGCCACATTCTAGATTCACATCCAGTTAGCACGCACGCCTGCACACCCCCAAACTGGGAGCCATCTTTTACTTCAACAGAGAGGAGCTTGGAAATGGGAATGGGAAGACGTGTCGATCACGTAGGAATGAGAGAGGGCCACCTTATTCTCAGGCAAGGGGATGGGGAATGGGAGGAGAGAAGGCAAGGGTAGGAGAAGTAGGAGCTTGCAGCCCTCCCTCTCTGGTATGATGGACATTAAGCACCTACCAAGAGCCGGGCTGTGGGTTTGGAACTCGGAACACTAAGATAAAAGGAAATGGTCCCTGCTTTTAAGTTGGAGGAGCCACGCAAGTAAATAACTTCCATCCACTGGGACATGTCCTCTAATGGTGCGGTGGGTGGGCAGAAGAGGAATGACAGCCTCTGCCTGGAAGCAAGGAAAAGGGAGAAAGGTTTTCAGGAGAGGTGCAATGAGCCATAAGCTACAGAGTAAGTAGGAGTTTCCCCAGCTAATGGAGGTGAGAAGGTGAACACGGACAGGTATGTCCAGGAGCAAATGAGGAAAGAGTTTGAATGACAAGACTACGGCATTGGTCGTTATCCTAAAAGCTATGGGGAGCTTGTGTGGAGGGTGGTTAGGACAGAATCCGAGGCAGGTAGACCAACGAGGAGGCTGTGCCTCTGGCCCTGACCATGTGAGAAATGATGGAGGTTTGTACAGAGTGATGGTGACCAGAAGAGAGAGAAGAGAGTTGGGATTAGTTTTGGGGGTGGGTCGGCCAACGCGTGAGGACCAACCAGATCCGGTGGGAAAAGAAAAGGAAGCGTTCAGAATAGCTCCTAGAGTTCTGACTTTTGAAACTCTAAGGATGGAAAGGACATTCATGAAAATGAGAAAAAATGAGAAAGGAGGCAGACAGTTTACAGGGAAATAGGAAGAATGGAAGGAGCCCAAGAAATCCAAGTGGCCACGTCCAGGAGGCGGTTGGTTCAGGGGCTGGAGGCCTGAGGAAATCTAGGCCTCAGTTTGGTCATCTACACAACGCAGGATTTCGCCAAAGCACCCCCCCACCCCAAAAGGCCCCCTTCAGGGCTGTTGGTGCTTAGTTTGGCTGCAGAGTGAGCTCACCTGCGGCTCAGCAGCGACCCCTGGCGGCCCGGGGAGGCTCTTCCTCCTCCCCGTGCTGGGGCCACTCCAAGCAGATTCGCAGCGTTTCTTCCAGACCTGAGAGGCGCAGGGTCAGGAAGGGGACTCCTGACAAGTGCCCCCTGAGGAGAAGACTGTGGATGCATCCAGGATACTGATTCTTTACTGAAAGCTAGATGGATCCTTCACCTCCCCTCTTGCGTACCCTGCCTGTAACTTCCATGGCAAGACCCAGCAATGGGTCCTCGAGGAGGACGCCCCCAATCTAGCCTGAGCTTGCTCCACCTAACCCTTTTCTGGAGCTGGAGCAGAGGGACTTAACTGGGTCCCCACGGGTCGGGACCGGAGACCCCCACAGAATCCTCCCAAGATTTAGCTGCCCAAAAGTAACGTATCTTGCTCCCGTCTCCTCCCCGGGATCCCCAGGCGCTGTCCGCGACGTCTCTCGGGAGGCCGAGGACTGGAAGATCCTCCAGGCCCCAAAAACCTGCTGAGCCAGCACCAGACCAAGCGTCTCGGACTCATTTTACCTCCAGCCCTTAACCCCAACCTATTCTCCTGGCTCGACCCCTTCCTCTCTGCTCCCGCCCTTTTCTGCCCCCAAACAGAGAGTCCTGCCTCCTCCCATTGCCTTTGGACCCACCCCTTAATCATATGGCCCTCCCCTTTCCCTGGTTTCACCTTCTTCCCTCTGGTCCCGCCCCCTACCCGAAATGACCCCGCCCCTTAAGTGCTCTCCAGTTCAGCCCTCGTTTGACCCTAGCCCCTCCATCACAAGATCCGCCCCTTTGCCTATAGCCCCACCCCTTCCCTGTGCCCCGCCCACCTCGAGTCTGGCCCCTCCCTTCACCATTTGCCGTCCAGCCTCCTTCCCTCCCGGCTAGGTCCGCTCTTCTTCCTTCTCTAGCCCTCCGCTGAGACCCCCAACCTCCAACCCCGGCCCTGACCCCTTCCAAGAGAAGACCCGCCCACTATGGCCCCGCCTCTTCTCTCGCCCCGCCCCACTCCGGCAGGCCCCGCCCCCTGCGGCCTCTACCTTTGGCGTCTTCCCCAGAGAGGTGGCGGAGACCGGTTGCCGAATGCGGGTGGGACTCTAAGTCAGAGGTCCCGGCGGGCGCCGCGGGGGGCAGTGAGGTGACAGTGAACCTGCGGCTCATAGTGCGGAAAGGGACCGGGCAGCGGCGGTACGGGCCCAGATCGCACAAGTGTCTGCAGCCTGGCTCCAGCAGACAGAAAGAGCGGATTCCCCCCGCTCCCGTCCGCCGCCCCCCACCGGGCGCGGCGCCGCGCAGGGTCCTAGTGCCCGCTGTGCTGAGCCTCAGAACGTGACCATCTCGCTCCAAGTCCCTGGGCTCTCAATTCCTGGAAGCGCCTGAGGATCCCACCTGCAGCTGAGAACTGTCCCTACACCGGAGCCCCAGTGTGTGGCTCCTGGAGCCGGGGCCCGCTTCTGCTGGGATCTCCTAAACACCTAGGTTTTATTCACTCATTCATTCATTCAACGCAGTTTGAGAGCTCCCTTGTGTTTCAGGCAACGGTACTTGGCACTGGGGACACAGCGCTGACTGAGATCCACTGGCTTCCTGCCCTGGTGTGGCTTAAATTCTAATGTGGAGTGAGGGGAGAAAGATTGTAAGTGAGCAAATGCATAGACAAGATGATTGGAGATTCTGGTATATGTTAAGGATAAAAAAAGGGGGGGGGGCAGGGGAAAGGACTACTTTAGAGAGTGGTCTAAGAAGATTCCTCAGAAGATGTGATACCTGAGCTGAAACCTCCCTGATGAGAAGGAGCCAGCTATGCAAAGATCTGGAGGAAGAGCTCTCTGGCAGAGAACACAGCAAGAGGAAAGGCCTGGATGGAAAAGCAGCCTGGATTGTTCAGGGAGCAGCAAGAAGGCCAACGTGTCTGGAACAGGGTGAACTGAGGTGAGAGTGATAGGAGATGAGGGAGGGAAGGAAGGCAGATCATGTGGCCTCTTGAAGGCTTCAGAGAGGAGACATTGGAAGTTTTTGAGCAGAGGAGGGATGTGATCTAACTTCTATGTTAACAGGATCGCTCTGGCTGTTGCATGAAGTCTCCAGACCAGGAGTAGAAACTGGGATTCTGGGGAGGTAGCTCCTGCAGAGCCCCACGTGAGAGGTGGTAAAAGCCAGATGAGAGTGGTGGCAGCCATCCAATTCAAGGTATGTTTTGGAAGGAGAACGTACAGAACCTGTTGCTGAATTGAACATTGTGTGGGATGGAAAGAGGAGTCAAGAAGGATGCCTGGAAACTGTCGCACATTGCTGGTGAGAGCACAGATGGAGAGAGCACTTTGGAAAATTGTTCGATCCTAACTGCTCAAGCCGAACATTCATATACCTGTCTTCCCAGCAATTCCACCCCCAGGTATGGCCCTGCCAAAGCACTTGTCTGAGTAAGTAAGTTATTAAGTAAGACTTAATACATTTGAATACACAGTATCCTACTTCTACTTATGCAATTTCTCAATATATTTCTAATTGCACCATTAATTTCTGTATGAGGTATACTAGGTATATGCCCCAGAGAAATGGCTGCCCATGTTCACCAAAAGACATTTACAAGAATGTTTATTGCAGCATTATTCATAATAACCTCAAATGGGGAACTACCCAAATGCCCATTAACCATAAAATGAGTAAATAAAAAAAAAATGGATAAACAGTGGGACATTCACATAGTGGAAAGCTATAGTATGAATGCACAATCTATAATTCACAAACAATATTGATGAATATCACAATGTAATCTTGAGCAGAAGAAGCCAGACACAAGACTATATACTGTAAAATATTATTTAAAGTAAAAACTAGTCAAAATCTATCTAAGCTGTTAGAAATAATGGTGGTAACTCTTAGAGTAGAGGGATAGCGATCGCAAGGGAGCAGGAGAGGAGCTTTTAGGGTGCTATAGTGTTTTGGTTTTTGATCTGGATGTGGGTTACACAGTTGTGTTCAGTATGTGGAAATTTATTGAAATTTACACTTATGACATGTGGATTTGTCTTTATGTTTATTCTGTTAGAGCAATAGTTCTCAACTGGGGCTAGTGTTTCCCAACAGGGTATACCTACCAATGTTCAGGATATTTTTGATTGTCACAACTGGAGGGCGGTGTTCCTGACATCGAGTGGGGATAAGTCACATGTGCCATCTAGGCTAGCACCAATTCAGCCTGGCCATGAGCCAAGGGTTCCACATTACCCCTCTGCACTCCCCCACACACACATTGGGACCCAATGTGGGGAGAGGAGGACTGACCCTGAGCAGGTCTGCCATCTATCCCTGATCCCACTGCCCCCACATATCAAACATTCCTACAACATTCCCCACCACTAAAAAAACTATCTGGCCTGAAATGTCCATAGTGTCCAGGTTGAGAAGCTGTACTAGAATAAGAAGTTTAACCGATACCTAGATTTTAGGACTGATCAGGTTCTAAGACTGATTGAGAGCAGATGATGTCATCCTTTTCGAGGTAGTGATGATTGACAAAGAAGCACATTCAGCAGATGGATGCCAAGAGTTCAGTTGGACCTGTTGGGTTGAGGAGACTCTCAGGCACGTAAAGATCATGCAAGTCTCCCTTGAACATACAAGTCTGGAGCTCAGGGGAGAGGTTAAGGCTGGGTGTATAAACTGCAGAGTCTTTAGTAGAGAGATATAAAGCTGTAAGTCTAGGCAAGATCACAGGGAATGGATTCCCTGTGATTGAGCGCAAGGACATGCTATCATCTAGAGGTTAGAAAGACAAAGAATGGCATTACTGTGTCAAAGAAGCTGAGAGATGTGTGGGATGAGCCCAGAGGGCCATCACATCTGGCTGCAGGAAGTTCATAGGTGGCTTAGAAAAGAATGATTTCGGCAGTGTGGTGGGGTGGGAGTTCGGTTGGAAGTGGTTGCAGAGAGAATGGAAATTGAAGAAGTGGAGACTATACTTTGGAGAAGTTTTACTGTGGGTGGGGGTGAGAGGTAGAGAGATGGAACAGTGTCTAGAGAGAGAGAGAGGTTCAGAGGGGCTTTCAACAAGCCCTATTAAGGAATGGGGGCATGCCCCTGGGAATGGGTCATTCCTCAGCAGAAATGGACGAGGCAGTTTGAATCTACCCAAAGGAAGCCCGGGAGGAAGTTCTCCGAGTCCCTCAAACTCCTGCTTTTCCCTGAGTCCAGAAGGCAATCAACATGCCCATCAGCTCCGTTCACCTGCCCCAACCCTCCGGTCAAGTCCATCTTGTGGGATCACGTCCTTGCTCCTCACCTTGGCATTTGGACCTTGTCTCGTCTAGTCCAGACCACCATTCCCCTCAACCATTCAAGAATCTGTCTCTGCTTGGCTTCCATCTGCTTCCTAAAACCACACACTAGAGCCATCTGTCCTTCCCCCAAACACCCACCCTGCTTTTTCTCTTCTCCCGCCTTTGCCCCAAGAGCTGGCAGTCGAATCCCACTGCCAGCAGTCACCAGCTATAGGACTTCCGCTGAGCTGTGTAATTCTGTGTGCCTCAGTTACCTCATCTGTAAAATGGGAGGAGGGAGTGATGGCAATAATACCCATAAGGTTAGAGCAGTACCTGCCTCGTGGGGTTGTATTAAGGATTAGTGGTGTTGACACGCATAAAGCCCACGGCACAGTGTCTGGCACAGAGTCAGTGTTGGACGAATGGTAGCCACTACCATCATGTATATCAACCATATTCCATTCATCCGCTGCCTGACCTCTGTACACTTCGGATGTTACCATTCCTCACTCTATGAGCCATACTGCAATCAGCGTCCCTGTATCTGTTGTTTTATGCGCATGTGTGTGAGAGGTAGCATAGGACATTTCTAGGTGTAACGGTTTCTGGTAAATTACCCCCTAAGAAGATTGTTCTGCTTGAACAGAAAGAAACTCCCGCTCACCTTTCCAGATTCAGTTCAAGTTCAGGTGTCATCTTGGCTGAGAAATGTTCCCTGACTTCAACCACGACAGAATCACATATCACATTCAGAATCACATATACGCACCATGATTCTAGAGAAAAGGGCCACACGCTGCACACCCTCCAAGTGTGATTCCCACCCCCACCAGACAAAACATCATGGTAACTGAGCGGGACTCTTTGGAGACTGAACCTGGAGTCTGCATTTTAAGCAGGTTCTAAGGGCACGCTTATGTACCTAAAGTTGGAAGACACCGAGAGGTCCTTGAGGACAGAAACATAGTCCAGCTCATCTCTCCTTCCCCAGTACCCAGCACAATGCCTGGCTCCACTAAGGAGCTCGATAAATGTTTGATGAATGAATAATAGGTTGGCCATTTCCCCAGCTGTAAAATAGAAGTAATCACATTATATCTTCCTAATAGGGAGAATGAATGTTAATATTTATGAAGTGCTTAGGACACTATCTGGCACAGAGTAAGCTCTCTGTCTGTTACATGCATACACACATACATACATAAAGAAATCTCCTCCTCAAGGTTAAAGAATCCAAGTTTATTAAAAACATTCCAGCAAAAAAGGAAGGTGGAAAGAGAGGGGCCCAGCCCACCTCGACTCTTCCATGTCCTCCAGAACAAACCCACCAGTTCGTATCCGGCAAACTGGCTCCTTCGCCATTGGGATGGTCCCCCTAGGATCTTCTCTGCAGTGCCAAAGCAGGATGGGAAGCCCTAATCCTCGGGGCACTGCAGGAAGTCAAAGGTCACGTAGCCCACTTCGTCCACCTGGTTCTCCTCGTGCCAAGAATTCACACGCCAGTAGAAACGGTCCTGGCAGAAGTGGGCTTTCCCTGCGGGGGAAAGGTGAGTACAAGAGAGGTGATGTCAACCCTCCCACAGACACATACAGAAACAGCAGCAAGATTTTTACCCTCATCCCTCTTGCCCGTTCTAGATCTTTCCAAGCTTTTCCTAGGACGCCTCCATCTCCCCCCCATCCCACAGAGATGTCGGAGGGCAGAAAACCTCAGTGTCCGATGTTTGGCACCGAGCCTGGCACAGAGTCAGAGAAACTACTGGGACACCTGGGTGGCTCAGCTGGTTAAGTGTCTGCCTTCCACTCAGGTCATGATCCCAAGATTTAGTCCCACATGGGCTCCTTGATCAGCAGGGAGCCTACCTCTCCCTCTGTCTGCCACTACCCCTGCTTGTGCTCCCACGTGCTCCCTCACTCTCTCTGATAAGTAAATAAATACATATATAAATAAATAGATCTTTAAAAAAACAAAAGAAAGGAAGAAACTACCAGGATCTGATCTGCCCTCAAACCCTTCCAGCACTCCTGCGTTCCCTCTGCTCCACACCAGCCACATCCGCCTCTGGCTGCTCTTTGAACGCATCAAGGTCACTGCTAGCTTTGGGCCTCCATGCCAGTTGTTCCCTCTGCTTGGAAGCTTCTCCGCCAGACTGTCCCAGGGCTGTCATTCGACATTCATTCATTCAGTCATTCATTTCATTGAATATTTATAGTGCTCAGCACCTTTAGGGGCACTGGGGGGATGGAGCAGAGACAAAAATGCAGGCATGATCTCTGTTCTGCGAGGCTCGCACTCCCATGGGATAAGAGAGATGATTAACAAGCAAACATGTAAGTAAATGAGACTGTGACAATGTAGAAAGCTATGAAGGAAATAAAAACAAGGGGCGCCTGGGTGGCTCCGTGGGTTAAGCCTCTGCCTTTGGCTCGGGTCGTGATCTCAGGGTCCTGGGATGGAGCCCTGCATCGGGCTCTGTGCTCAGCAGGGAGCCTGCTTCCCCCTCTCTCTTTGCCTGCCTCTCTGCCTACTTGTGATCTCTCTCTGTGTCAAATAAATAAATAAAATCTTTTTTCAAAAAAGAAAGAGAAAGAAATACAAGCCAGTGAATAACTCATGAGGGCCGGGGAAGGCCTGTTTGAAAATAGAGCCTTGGGACGCCTGGGTGGCTCAGTTGGTTAAGCGGCTGCCTTCAGCTCAGGTCATGATCCCAGAGTCCTGGGATCGAGTCCCACATCGGGCTCCTTGCTCAGCAGGGAGCCTGCTTCTCCCTCTGCCTCTGCCTACCACTCTGTCTGCCTGTGCTCATGCTCTCTCTCTCTCTAACAAATAAATAAAATCTTAAAAAAAAAAAAAGAAAAGAAAAGAAAATAGAGCCTAAGCGCTGAGAGCCGAAGGGTAAAAGGGAGGCAGCCCTCGGACAGTCTGGTAGAGAAGCTTCCAAGCAGAGGGAACAACTGGCATGGAGGCCCAAAGCTAGGAGTGACCTTGATGCGTTCAAAGAGCAGCCAGAGGCTGATGTGGCTGGTGTGGAGCAGAGGGAACGCAGGAGTGCTGGAAGGGTTTGAGGGCAGATCAGATCCTGGTAGTTTCTTCCTTTCTTTTGTTTTTTAAAGATCTACTTATTTATATATGTATTTATTTAATTATTTATTTATTTATCAGAGAGAGAGAAGGAGCACGTGGGAGCACGAGCAGGGGTAGTGGCAGACAGAGGGAGAGGTAGGCTCCCTGCTGATCAAGGAGCCCATGTGGGACTAAATCCTGGGATCATGACCTTAGTGGAAGGCAGATACTTAACCAGCTGAGCCACCCAGGTGACCCAGTAGTTTCTCTGACTTTGGAACGGGTCTGGAATCGCCCCCAACACCATGGCCCTCGGCTCCTAACCACTGCCTACTCCTAGAAAATATCTTTATGGTATTCAACAAGCAGTATTGCTTGGACCAGGATATTTGCAAAGGAGATGGTGAGAAGTGAGTATTTTGGTAGTAGAGTCAACAGAACTTGTCAACCGACTGCATGTGAGTGGTGAGGAAGAGAAAACAAGTAAAACTCCAGCTATCATCCCCACTTTACCGACGGGAAAGCTGAGGCACAGTTATGGATTGCCTTTTTTTTTTTTTTCTTTTTAATCACTGTATCTCCCGTGTCAGGACAGCACCTGGCATATTATAGGCACTTGATAAATATTGTCATATAAAGGAATGAGCCTCCATGCGAACCATGTGTCTCCCCCCCCCCCCCCCCCCCCACTGTGGGGGAAAGAGCTTCCATCCAGGGACATAGGAAATCTGTTGTAGTTCTGGTTGTTCCCTTGTGTCCCTTTATGATCTGGGAAAGGTCCCTGCCTCTAGAGGGAACTTCATCTGTGCTGGGGAGGGTTTTTTTGTTTTTTGTTTTTTTTTTTTTCTTTTCCGTCTCTCAGAATTTGACCAATCAATTAGGCCAACTAGCGTGGGAATCGGGGCGGGGCGGGGCGGGACCCGACCGCGGTCTGCAGCCCTCACCTTGGTACTGGAAGACGTTGTGCGAGTTCAAGGGCACCCCGGGGAACGCCTGCTCCACCAAGCCGAGGCTCTTGGGATCGACGGTCTGCGCCTTCACGTCGAAACTGCAGAAGTGGGGAAGAGACCGGTGCTGAGCCGAGGGACGGCAGACGGCGCCCGGGGTCCCCCTGCCGGTGGTGGCCGTGACTCTCACCTCCAGAAGCGCTGCCAGCTGAACAGCAGCACCTTCCCCCCGCCTTGCGGGAGGGCCCCAGTGACTTGGGCCACGTCGGGGCCCAGGCCCAGCTTGTCCAGACGCCTCGGGCCTAGCACCGACGAACCTGTGTACACCCACACTTGGCGCCCTGCAGGGGAGAAGAGCCACATCGGTCTGGGGGCAGGGAGTGGACACACATTGTCCTTGAATGTCAAGAGAAAGAAGCCAGCGAGGCCTTTTCTGCGCTTGACGTGCCCGCAGTCTTGGTGCCAAAGGAGCGGAACCGCTCGGTAGGACCATGCAAGGGGACGGTGAAGAGCGGCTAAATGGCACCCGCCAGGAGGGGGCGCCTTTTTCTAATCCGCAGAAAATGTTTCCCGGATTACTCTCGGTCTCTTGATCCTCCTGGATTGGCGAGGATGTAGATGGTGGGCACCGGGGAGGAAAAAGGAGGAGACTAACCAGAGAAGAAGAAAATCTTCTTGGTGAGCGGGTCCTCGAAGACGGAGTCCAGCTTGCGGGGCAACGCAGGCCACGAATTAGTGATAAGGAAAGGGCCCTGCACCGGGCGCCCCTTGCCCTTGGAGAATCGCCAGTACTTCCTGGGCATGAGAAAAGGGAGTAGTGGTGCACTGAACTTTGAACCGAAGGCCAGTGGCCAGAGAGGGGCAGGCACGTCCCTCCTCACAAGTCCCCTCCCCTGGCCACACATCCCTGCCTCCTTACCCATCCTTGAACAAATGCAGACGGTTCCTGATCTCTGCGATGGCGTCGAAGAAGTTCACTTTGCATATATCCTCTGCCGGGTGGAAAGTCACTGTAGTGGTCTCAGAAGGGCCAGCAGTGGGGGGACCTGTGGGGCCAGCTGCAGGGGGGCCTGTGGGGCCAGTAGTGGGGCGCTCTGAGGGGCGGGTCGTTGGAGGCCCGGTAGGGCAGACGGTTGGTGGAGCGGTGGGACGGACGGTTGGAGGCCCTGGTTCAGGGTTCTGGCGAGACCCTAGAAAGAGACAGCTGTTGAGATACCCTCTACTGTGTGCACGTCGGCGCTGGTATAATATACGGGGCCCCAAACCCCATGAATGAGGCCCCTGGCACTCCCTCTCCTCACTTTGGGTGTTGGACCTGCATTCCTGCAACGCTGATAGGCTGATTTTTCCCCCCATACATTCACCTTTCATTCCAGTTATGTCTGTCCAATCCCAGCTGTGTTGGGCCCTGACTGGGCCCTATGAACCCAAGACATGGAGGAGCTCTCCCTCCCGCTCCAGGCTAGTGGGAAAGAAGTGTGTTCTGGGCACTCAGTGCTAAAAGCTTTATAAACTCACCATAGTTCATTTGACTTTAAAAAAAAAAAAAAAGGCAAGTACATTCTTTAATATCTCCATTTTAAGTGAGAGAATAATACTAATGATCATAAGTGATAACAATAAAATATTCAACACTTATATGGTGGCTACTATATGTCAGGCATTATTCTAACTCACTTAAACCTCCTAACAACCCTGTGAGGCAGATACCATTATTAGCCCCATTTCATGGTGAGAAAAATGAGGGATGAAGTAACATCCATAGTCACCTAGCCAGGAAGTGGCTGGACTGGCATTTGAACCCACATCTGTCTCAGTCTAGAGTCTGGGCTCCTTATCCCCATCTCCAAACACTGACAGGCAGCATTTGGCCCCACTGGCCCCAGGCTTTCCCACAGATTAAGTGTTGAGGTCCCCACTGCCCCCTCCCCTACCATTTCCCCATTCTGGGTACAGCAACAAAGCCCAGCCCTGCTCTCTGTCCCCCCCACCCCCCATCCCGGCTCCAAGCCTCACCGTACAGATACTGGATGCCCTTCACATCGTCCTCATGCAGTGGGGGTCCCTCGGTGAAGCTGTACATGGGGTACATGAGCGCTTCTGGCACCGATGAGTGATCTAAGCCCAGAGCATGGCCAAACTCATGGGCGGCCACAAGGAACAGGCTGTATCCTGGAGGAAAGAAGTCTCTGAGATAGGAGTCCTGGGCGGACCTCCCAGCCCTGGCCATCCCTCCCCCAAAACCGCTGCTCAAACCCTTGATCCCTGCTCACCTTGGTCCGGGCAGAAGCCCCACTTCTTGTCTCTGTCGAAGTTAGAGGTGGTGGCGCACCAGAGGTGCCCATCTCCGCGGCCCTCCCTGGTGCAGGTCGAGTACTCCTTGCCCAGGAAGATGAAGGGGAAGACACACGGCTCCCCCGCGGAGTTGCCCCCGGTCGCCGTGGAGTCGACTGGGGAGACAAAGGGCCTTGGGTGAGCCAGGTGAGTGGGCCCAGTAAGGGACCAGGTGCGGGCAAACAGGGAGCTAGACAATCCTGGGGTCCTATTTTAAAAGCCTAGGGGAGGCTGGAGACATAGCGGGCTAGGTGGTGGGCGGGGCCTGGGGACCGCAGCCTAGGGGGAGAGGCAGCAGGCTAGGCTAATAGTCCAAGACAGAGGGATGCGGGGCCCGCTCGTGGACCTCGGGGGGAGGGGCTATGATGGTGGACAGGGACGCTGCGATCCTGAGGCCCAACGAAGAGGGGAGAGACAAGCCAATGGGTGGAGGAGCCACGTTTCCGGGACCAATGAGGAGCTAGGGGGCGAGGCTTGAATCCGGTAGGTGGGGTCCAGGTACCTCGGGTCGGGCAGAAGCCGTAGAGTTTGTCCTGGTCGTAGTTGGCCGTGGTAGCGCACCAGCGGTAGCCGTCCGAGCGACCGTCCGTGGTGCAGGTGGAGTAAGATTTGCCCTCGAAGGTGAAGGGAAACACGCAGGGCTTGCCGTCCCCATTGCCGTCCTGGGTGAAGAGTCCTGGGGAGGCCCACATGATGACCCGAAGGCACCATGAGTTTATTGACCCACACACCCTCTGTGTACTCCCTCCCTCCTCTCCCCATTTCACAGATGAGAAACTGGGCCCAGAGAGCAAGAGAGTGACTTGCAGGCCGCACAGCACTAGTGGCAGAGCCGGGATTAAAACCAAGGGTTCTGGCCCCTCGAGGGTGGTGGGCGCCGCTCACCCCCGCCGCGACCCCGCACTCACTCTCGCTGGGGCAGAAGCCGAACCGGCGGTCGGTGTCATAGTCGGCCGTGGTGCTGCACCAGGCCACGTCGTCGGAGCGGCCGTCCGTGGTGCAGGCGGAGTAGGAGCGGCCCTCGAAGGTGAAGGGGAAGTGGCAGGGGGCGCCGTCTGAGTTTCCGAAGTAGGTCGGAACCACTGTAGGAGGAGGGGGGACAGGGTCAGGGCGCCGGGGGCGTTAAGAGAAGAGAAGGGAATGGGGGCTAGGGAGGCTCAGGATCTCACCGACGCCCTTGCCCAGGGACCACAACTCTTCATCGTCGAAGTGGGCGTCTCCCTGAATGCCCTGGCCGGGAGGAAAGGCGTGTGCCAGGAGCCCGTCCTTGCCATCGAAGGGATACCCATCTCCGTGCTCTGGAGAAGCAGGTGGAGAAGAAGGGAGTTAGCCGAGTGCAGTTGTGCAGCTGGCGCGCTGCCCAAGGGCGCTGCAACGAATGTGGGCTGAGATCCCGTCTCCGAGCAGCTGAGCCTCGCGTCCCCGCGCTGTGCCGCGTCGGGCAGGAGGGGGCGCAGAAGGGCCAGCGGCGGGCAGAGCTGCGGGGACAAGCGAGACTAAGCCGGGTCCAGCGCCCGCTCTATCCTCTCGTGGTCCTCCCTCCGCTGTCCCAGTCCAAGACCCTCCTGGCTTTCCCCTTCTCGAGTTCTCACCCCTAACACCAAACTGAATGACGATGTCGGCTTCGGGGCCGTACACCCGAGTGAAGGTGAGGGGCGTCACTGCGCTCCAGAGCGCGAACGCGCGGGCGAAGGCGTCGTCGATCACGTCGCGCGGCAAGTCTTCGGAGTAGTTTTGGATCCTGCAGGAGGAAGGCGGGAGGACAGAGGTCAGAAGTGAGGCCGGAGCCGGTCCAGTAGCGACACCCGTGTCTCAGCGACCTCAATAAAGCACAAGGCTTCCTGCGTTCCAGGGTTTCATCTACAAAGCACTTTCACTCGCATTTTTCTCCTGGGACGCTCACAGTGGCCCGAGCAGGAGGACTCAGGACTGCGTGCGAGACCCATTTTTCTGAAGGAGAAACAAGGGCGCCGAGGTGGAGACACTTGCCCGGGGCTGCACATTTAAACCCAGTGTTCGGGCTAAGGACGAGATCGCCGCCGGCGCAGTGTCTGGCCCTCCCGTCCCCCTCCTCCGCCTCCGCGGGGCCCGGCGGCGCACCAGTAAGTGATGTCCTGGTGGTGCCACTTGAGGTCGCCCTCAAAGGTCTGGAACCTGCCCAGGTCCGGGACGCCGCAGCGTGGGGTCCGCATGGCCTCCACGGTGGTTTTGTCCAGCTCTCCAGTCTCGGGCAGAGACAGGCGCCTCTGGAGAAGCCGCAGCGCGGGACCCAGGGACTGCTCTTTGTCGTTCATCTCGGCCACGAGAGTGTAGCCATAGCGAAACAGATAGTCCTGGGTGGGGGGGGGAGATAGTCCAGAGCCCTGACTTTCTCTACCCTCCCCTGCCTGGATTCCATCTGTCCAGGCACTCAGGGACTAGCAACTACCCAGGACTTGGTACCCTGGATACCAGTGCTGGTGCCCACCCACTAACTCCCTTCCCTGTAGACATCCTTGGCTCCTTCCCGCCCGTGGAGACCCCTGGCCCGTGCCTACCTCAGGGCCCCCTAGCATTTGCCGCTGTGCACCCCCAGCACCTGCCCACTCCAGAACCCTCCATCATGTCCCATTGCCCACCTCGGGTTCCTGCCATCACTGTCCTGAGCCTCCACAGGACCTCCAGGACCTGATCCTGGACACCTCTATTCTCCAGATATGCCCATCGCCCCCAACTTGCCTCAACGTTATCTCCTCTGAGCCCCCATGCCCTCCCTGCGAATCCTGGCCAGCCTTCCCCAACTCCAGATTGGGGTGTTAGCCTACCTGTGCCAGCTGCTTGTCAGTGAGATTAGCTCTCCAATCTCCCGGGAAAACCACCAGGGTGGGCTGGTGTGGTCTGGGAGCCGCAGAGCAGCAGCCCAGCGCCAGGAGCACCAGGACCAGGGGCTGGCTGGGGCTCATGGTAAGCGCAGTGGTGTCTAGCTTCGAGCTGTACGGGTGGGGGCTTTAAGAAGTCGCTATTAACTGAATCAGTAACCCCGCCCCTCTCTGGCAGGCGGGGGCTGACTCAGGGGTTGGGGTGTGTTGGGGTGGAGGGGGCAGCCCCAGCATGAGAAGGCAAAGAAAGGGCTTACACCACCACCACCTCTGCCCCCCTGTCCACAGTTCCCAATGCCGAGTCAGGCAGGACCCCAGACCCACAGGAAACCACAGGCCCATAGGGGAAGGGTTGGGTTTTGCAAACTGCAGAGCTTGTGGGAACTGAATGAAAGCCAGGGAGGGAGCTGAGCCTCGAAGGACTCCCTGAGCTCACCACCTGAAGACCCGGAGTGGGCAGCCCAAGGGAAGGGAATGGAGGAGTCCCCAGGGTGCCTTCCTGAACCCAGTGATTCCCCCTTCCTGGTCAGACCCCATCCATGAGACCCTTCCCACACTGCTAGACTCTGTACTCTTTTCTCCTCACTGGAAGCGTTTCTTGGCAGCTTCCTCTCCCTGCCCCGCCTCGGGGCAGAAAGAGTGGGCTCCTCTAGGCAGGAATTGGGGAATTCCGCCACTGCAACCCTTGTCTTCCACAGGCTGAATCTTTCAGGATAGTAAAGGGGGAAGTTTATGGCATCTGGAAGCCAGCAGACAGCCTTCACTCTCCTCCTTCAAGGCCTCCGGCAAATGTCCTACCACTCTGAATCTGCTTCCTCAGCTGCGAAAAAGGGCCCTTTGTCCCTAAATTGATGTGAGGATAAAATGAGATCAAAGACAGAAAATGCTTACTAAAGGTTGTTACAAGTCATCAGTAATGGCCGTGGTTTGCTTTTAATTACCTCGGCCCAAGACTGTGATTCTAACTTGGAATCAGGAGACTGGGGTTTGGGGCTCTAATCCCCCTTGTGACCTACAACAAATGCCTTCTGATCTCTCTGGGTTTGGGGCTCTTCAACGGCAAAACGGGGGAGAGGGGGTGATGGGGGGGCTGTTCAGTCCTCCAGCCCCTTCCCCACCAAGCACAAGCTCTAGCCCCAGTTTTTAGCCATATGCCTCCCTCCCTGTCCTCTTCCCCCTGCCAGCCCCTGTGGCATCACTTGGGGAAGGCAACATAACAACCCAAGAAGCTAGATTTAAAGAGCTCACTATATACCAGTCATTTTCTTTTTTAAGATTTTATTTATTTGAGGGCACCTGGGTGGCTCAGTGGGTTAAAGCCTCTGCCTTCGGCTCACGTCATGATCCTGGGGTCCTGGGATCGAGCTCTGCATCGGGCTCTCTGTTCAGCGGGGAGCCTGCTTCCTCCTCTCTCTCTGCCTGCCTCTCTGCCTACTTGTGATCTCTCTCTGTCAAATAAATAAATAAAATCTTAAAAAAAAAAAAAGATTTTATTTACTTGAGAGAGAGAGACCATGAGCAAGGGGAGGGGCAGAAGGAGAGGGAGAGGGACAGACAGATGCCTCGCTGAGCCTGGAACTCGTTGATGACTGGGTCCCAGGACTTGAGGTCAAGTCAGACTCCAAACCGACTAAGCTGCCCAGACGCCCCCGCTGGGCACTTTCTAAGCTTATGTAATAAATGAATCTGTGAGACAAAGGCATTTCGTTTCCCGTACGGGAAAATTGAAGCTCTAGAGTTCACTAATTAATGAGCATCGGCTTTGGAGTCAGCGGCCCTGGTGTTCATTCAGTCCCTGCTCTGCCATGGCTCAACTGTGTCGCCTTGGGCAAGTCACTTCACCTTGGAGCCATAATAATCAGGCATTTCTTGAGATTCACCACGTGGAGTGCTGTGAGAACTTCCCTGTATGCGTCTCATTTCATCCCCCCCCACCATCTGGGTGGGATATTTAAGGAGTACCCCTCCTCTTTTTAGAGGAGGAGCCCGAGGCTCAGAGCAGTCAAGGAACTTGCCTATGACCACACAGCGAGTTAATTCACAGGACCAGGACTCAAGCCTAGGGCTGCCTGGCTCTTAAGTCTTTCATCTTTATCACCATTTACAGGGAGGTCAGATGACCAGAGGGGTGGGGGAGAAGGAGCTCAGGGAGAAGAGCCCTAAAACCCAGCACCTTCTTCCCTGATCCCCAGCAACCCCCCACCCCCAAGAACAGAAAGCAGTCTCAGACCTTTGGGGAATCAGAGGCTAGAATAGACTCCGGGGATATATTCCATATCTGAGAGTGTGAGGTCATTGAGCAGTAGCATTTTATTTTGTTCCTTTAGAAGATTTTATTTATTTATTTGAGAGAAAGAGATAGCACGAGCAAGGGTGTGGGGTGAAGGGGCAGAGGGAGAGAGAGGGAGAAGCAATCTCCCCACGGAGTAGGGAGCCCGCCGTGGGGGGAAAGGGGGTACCTAGATCCCAGGACCCTGGAATCATGACCTGAGCTGAAGGCAGATACTTAACCGACTGAGCTACCAGATGCCCCGAACAATGTCATTTTACAGATGGAAATAAAGAGACCCTCCAGTCCAGGGTGTCTTCCTCTGGTGGCAGACTCAAGCTTTAGGAGAATCCATGAACGACCCCAACTTGCCATCAGTGGTACAAAATATGTCATATCTGTGTATGGATGTCCTGTTTCTCAAATTTAACTCTATTGACATTTGGGGCCAGAATAGTTCTTTGTTTTGAGGGTCTGTCCTGTGCATCATTGCACGTGTATTAACCTCCCCAGCCTCTACCCACTAGGTGCCAGGAGCACCTCCCCCTGCCAGTTGTGACAACCAGAAATGTTGCCAAACATTGCCAAACGTCCTCTGGTTGGGTGGGTGGGAAGGGCAAAATCACCGCTGTTGAAAACCACTGATAGTTGTTGATTTTTTTTTTTATATAAAGGGTCCAAAACGTTTATCATAGACTCAAACCATTGATGATGACCCTCAAATACTCGAGTATGTGCTGAGTTTTTATGGGCCAGACATTGTGCTAAGGATTTGGGAATACAGTAATCACCAAGATAGCCTTTGTCACTGTGCTAATGGAACTGAGCCCAGTAGGGGAGAAATTGAGTGAATAAGTAATTACCAGAGAGACAGACATCACAAGGGGGCAGCGTACTAATCCACTCCAGGTGCCCCTATCATGCAGATGAGGAAACTGAGGCCCAGTGTAGAGAATTTACCTCTCTCTGGTCACAGAGCAAGACAGGGACAGCATGGGTGGGACATTAAGGAATAGAAGCTCTGAGCCTGTGCTGCAGAGCCAAGCGAATCGAGTTCCAATCTCAGTGCTGGCACTATCTCTTTGTGTGATCGGGGCAACTGATATAACCTGTCCGTGCCTCAGTTTCCCCATCTGTAAAATGGGGGTAATAATAGTGCTTGCTTACCTCCTGGCATTATAAGGGTCAAATTAACAGCTATAACGAGCCTGGTATAAGGTAGTAGGTGTTTGCTGCTACTGTAATGATCATCACCTCCCAGCCAGCTGGGTGTTTTTACCAACTGGGGGCGGGGGCAGGAAGAGAGCACCCAGCCAGGAACCTCTGGCTTGATTCCTGCAGTCAATCCAAACAAGAACCCTCCTTTCCTCACCCCCTCCCAACTTCCTCCTTTACCCCCTGGCTCCCCAACCCCCGCATCAAGAGGAACTTGGGAGAGCGCCCTTTCAACACAGCAATGGCAGGAAGTGGTTCTGGTTACCACATCCCCTTCCCCACTTCCCTCAGCCCCTCCTCCCAACACCGCAGGTTTAGCCAAGGCAATGGGAGAGGAGGCAGAGAACAGGATATTCCTCCAGGTGGGTACCCCTTGACCCTGACCCGGGAGTCCTAGCTCAGATTCTAAATCCCTTTCCCAGGTGGAGGTCCAATAAAATGGGGAGGGGGTTGGTCCTGGAGCCCTGAGTCACCAGCCGGATGACACAGCCCTGCAGGCTGCTGTTAGTAACACCAGGCCCCCAGACTGGGGTCAGCCTCACGAGGTGAGGAACCTCTCCCCCTATGAAGGATGGGGAATTCCAAGCCTGTTCCTCCTGAACCTGCCAGAGAGGGGAGGGGGGCCTAAGGGGAGGGGCCCCTAGGCCCGAGATGCCCCAGCAGGAAACGGGAAAGACACTTGTTGTCTGTGATGAAGCGGAAAGGTGTGTATAGGGCAAGACACAGCCCCAGGGAAGAGCATCACCTAAGTCCCCGCCCCCACCCACAAACGCACCTACCATCCCTAGCCCCGGGGTGGTGGCAATCACCTGTGGACTCTTACAGGCCTTAGTAATAATGTCTTGCCTCCCATTTATCTCTGTTGAGCTACTTCAAAAGGAAGCCAGATAGTAGAGGCTTTGGAATCCGAACTCCTGGGTTCAAATTCCAGCTCCTACTACATTTGACTGTGTGAGCTTAGGCAAGTCACTTTGCCTCTCTGTGCCTCCATGGCCTCATCTGTAGAATGGGGAGAACAGTCCTCACTCAAAGGCTCTGCTGAGCATTAAATGATATTATACATTCCAAGTTTTTAGCACACAGTAGGTATACATACCAAAAACATATATATATTGGCTGTCCTGTTGCCATTACTCTAATGCTCTCTCCTTTATGAATTAGGATTCATGATCCTCTTTCACTGATGAGGAATCTGTCAGGCCCAGGGAGTTGCCCAAGTCCACACAGCTAGCCAGGGGCGGGCCTGAGATTCTATCTAGACCTGACACCAGCGCCCTGTTCTTTCCACCACATTGGGTATGGGTGGCTAGCCACGCTGGTGCCCAACGGTCCCGACAGTCACTGCACAGTCACTGCACTGCACAGTCACTGCACCCTTTAAGTGACATATCTTATCATGTCTGAGCCGCACTGAATCCAGAACTTAACATTGTATTTGAATCTGAGCTTTCAGGGGTGGCAGAGACAGTAGCCCATTTTCAAGCCGACAGACCAGAGACGTGCTTCAGGTTGTTCATCGTTACACAGCAGGTGAGTGACCTTGTTCCTGCGCAAGCCTCTGACTCCAAATCCCGTGCTAAGATCGGGTCACTGGATCTGGCAAGAAGGAAGTCAGTGGGGGAAGCAGCCTGGGGGTGGGGTGGGCTGCCCAGAAATCTAGCTGGAGAGACCAACAGACGGAACAGGTGTAGAGTACCTGGCTGGGTTCTGTAGGGGGAGAAAACGGGGGTGATAAAAGGATGAAGGTAGCTGGACAGAGCAGAGAACAGTCTAGGGGAATTTAGAGAGCTTCGAGTCCACAAGAGGGGATGGAGCTATGGAGAGTTGTGCCCCTGGTAGGGGCGGGGTGGGGGGTTGAGCCTTGGCAGCGCACTACCCACCCACGCTAGACGTGGGTTCCGCAAAGCAGGCGCAGCCCGGAATACAAAAACCAGGTACGGCCCCAAATTTAAAAGCTTCTTTGTTTGCTTGGTTTTTTTTTTTTTTTTTTAGGTTAAGACTCTATTTTTCTAGAGCATTCTATTTGGATTCACAGACAAATTGGGAATAAAGCACGGAGACTTCCCCAGGACCTTCCGTCCATACACAGGCACAGCCTCCCCCATGATCAGCAACCCCACCTGAGCAGTCCATTTGTTATAATCTATGAGCCTGCCTGGATACATCTCTATCACCCAGAGTCCACAGTCTACATTAGAGGGGCTCCTGGTGGTGATGTACATTGCACAGGTTTGGACAGACGCAGAAGGACACGCATCCGTCATTACGCTATCATACTGAGTAGTTTCGCTGCCCTAAAACTCCTCTGTGCTCTGCTTATTCATCCCTCCCCACCACAGGCTAGTTTTGATACTTGCAAAAAATCCTTCCAGTAGCCACCATGGGAAAAGTGGGATCTTTGGTAGACTTCCTTATATAGTCATTTCAGGGTTTAGTGCTGTTTGACTTTGAATGCCATATGGGGCAGGGCATCCTATTCTCAGGGATAGCAGCCCCTAAAGGTCTAAATCTGGTCCTGTTCACAATGGGGAGGGGGCTGCGGAAAGCCCTAATCCTTGGAAATCCCAGGTTAAACATTTAGTGGTCAAACATTAATCCTAGGTTAAACATTCAGTCGGTGCTGGCCTGAATCGAGAGCCTGGGGGACCAGAGTGGGAGGGAGAAGTCCACACCGTACACAGGCTAAGCGGTGGCTTCTTTGCCCCTTTTCCAAACCTGGGCTGAGCCCCTACTCTTGGCCCCTACTCACGGCATCTCCTAGTTAGGCAGTTCTCCAAGGGTAGTCCTAGGACCAGCAGCATCAGCAACGGCCAGGAATTTGTTAGAAATGCAGATTCTCCACTGCTCCAATCCCAGAATTACTGAATCAGCACCTCTAGGTGGAACCCAGCGCTCTTTGTTTTGAAATGCAGGCTCAAAGGGGCGCCTGGGTGGTTCAGTGGGTTAAGCATCCAACTCTTTATTTCAGCTCAGGTCCTAAATGATCTCAGGGTTGTGAGATCAGCCCCTCCTGGGGCTCAGTGCCTAGCAGGGAGTTGCCCTGGGGAGTCTCTCCCTCTGCTCCTCCCCCTACTTGCAGTCTGTCTCTCTCTTTCTAAACTAAATAAATAAAATCTAAAATAGATAGATAGATAGATGGATAGATAGATAGATAGACAGACAGATGATAGGTAGGTAGATAGATAGATAAAATTAGGAAGGATTCTAGGTCTTTCTGACTGTAAAGCTGATGACCCTCACCGCAGAATCATAATGAGGGATGACTTCAAATATTTAACAATCAGGCCCCCAACCAATCAGACTGATTCCATCCAAGGAGCTTCAGAAGGCTCCTCAAGGGGTGGAGGGGAGAAGGGGGAGGTAACGATCATTAACCCTTCCATTCCTGGTTCCTTGGTCCCAGGAGTCTGGGGGAAGGGGCTAAGGCTCTGGGACATTTGGAAGGGTCAAAGTGGTACCTGTTACCAATGGGTAGACAAGGAAAAGATTTCAGCGTTTCAACAACTTACCAGCTGAACACCAGCCCTGAGTATGGTCTGCTTCCCACGGGAGGCTCTTGAAACTTGCACACCCGGTAGAGGTCCTGGAGCTGAACGCAGCCCAGAAGAGAGGACGGGTGTAACAAATGTCTCATGAGAGTACCTGTTCGACAGTGCTTCTCAACTCAGCCTGCCCATTGGAGTCTCCCGGGATTTTCTTTGGAATAGCGATGCTTGGGTTTCACACCCTAGAGACTGTGACTTCATTGGTCTGGGTTGCGGCCTGGGCATTGGGTTTTTTGTTTCGCTTTGTTTTGTTTAAAGAGAACAATCCTATACAGGTACCCCAAAGCCTGGGAGACATTCCAGATTCAGAACCGCTGGTGTGCATCAGTATTTCCCAAGGTCGCGGACTTGCAAAAAAAAATACAGATTCTCAAGAGATTCGGATTCAGTAATCAGTGGGGCCTGGAACTGGGTGTTAGCAAGCTCCCCTGATTTAAAAATCAGGGACAGGGACAGCCCCTGCAGGCAGTGGTGAATGAGAGAGGCTTGGAGACCCTACCCCCTCTCTCCCAGCCCACCCCCAGCCTAGCTGAAGCGACCAAGAACATTTTGCCAGGAAGTATCCAGAACCAATTTCCGCAGCTCTTCCTTCCCCTGTGCTGCAGAAACATTGCTTCAAAGAACACGCTCTGAAACAGAGCCTAAGACACCCTCCCCGGAGAGCCGTTTCCTGACTGCACCACGCAGCAGCAGAGCCCCAGGCCTGCTCTGATTGCCTTTCTTTCCCATTAATCCCGGGACATCCTCATTTCGGTGTGATCTGCATACATTTGCATACTGAGTTGCGGCGCCCCCTCCTCCTCCACCTCGCAACCCCTCGGCACGCTGTGGGGATTGGGGGGGCATAAGACTAATGTATGCACGAAGCCTGCTGAGATGGGTTTGAACCTCACGCAGCGTTGGGACTTTGATACACTTGAAGCTGGGTTGCCAGGCTTGAAGGGAAGACGGCTCCCAGGCTCAGCGTGGATGCAGCAGGAAGGCAGACACAGGAGGCCTCCTTGGTCTAGAACCAGCGGCTCCAGCCCAGCTCCTGAGAAGAGGCAATGCAGGGTTTCTCCAGTGGGAAAAGATGGGAGCAGCAATAGATGGTGTGGGGTGGGGGGTGGGGGCTGGGTAGATGAGATTCCTTCCCAGCTTCAGAAGGGGCCTGGCTTGGAGACCACTGATAACATTGTCCCAGCTCCGACCATGGGCTCTCCGAAGCAGGAGCCAGGCACCAGCTGGTGCAGTGGAAGGAACTGGGCGCTAGAGTCCCACCTGTCTGGATTTGAACTCTATGCCTTTGGGTAAATGACTTCCCCTCCTGAGCTACTCAGTTTCCTCATCTTTATAATGGGACTAATAAGCTCATTTTACTCAGTTCCTCAATAGTGGGATATCTTTCCCAGGCCCTTTGGGAGGCTGGGAAGGAAGCTGTTAATGGGTGCAAGCAGAAGGTGGTGCTGGGAGCCCAGCAGGTTCCAGCTATACTCACAGCTGACCCGCCTCCTTTGCCTTTTCACTTACCCCTCACTGCTGGGAGCCTCCGGAATCCTTTTGGCGACCTTTCTTTCTGCTTAAGTTAGCCCGGGCAGGTTTTGACTGCTCGCAGGCAAGGGCCAGGATTGACACATCCTCCCAAGGGCCTGGCTTTGATTGTAAGCACCACCAGCCAATTTCCTAAAGCCCCCTGGACAGCCCCTCCTGCAGCTCCCAGGGGTGCCTCCTCTGCCTCCTGGTCCTGGTGTACTTGTCTCCAGCCCTGCTCCTCCCTCCACACTCCCCCACTGCCTGCTTCTGTTCTATTGGCAGCACTCTCTCCTCCCTGGTCTTCCCAGTTTCCCCACCATCTGTATAGACTCCTACAGCACGCGCCTCCCCCCATGTCCTCCGACCAGTTGAGAACCTGTATAATCCTCTGAAATCCATCCCCTCTCTAGCCATCTACTCGGCTACCGTCAAAATGTACCACAGACTGGGGGGCTTGTCCAATCGACATTTATTTTCTCGCAATTCTGTCTGGAGGCTCGAAGTTCAAGATCAAGGTGTCCACAGGGTTGGGGACTCCCAAGGCCTCTCTCCTTGGCTCGTAGACGGCTCTCTTCGCCCTGTGGGCTCCTCTCTGTGCTGCTGTGTGTCCTAATTTCTTCTTCTTACACGACATCAGTCAACTTGGATTAGGATCCACTCTAATGACCTTGTTTTAATTTCATTACCTCTTTAAAGACCCCTTCTCCAAAGATAGCCACATTGAGGTTCTAGGAGTTAGGGCTTCAACATATGACTGGGGGGGGGTGAGGCACAGTGCAGCCCCAAATATCCTCCATCCTCTGCATTCTCACTGCTGCTGCTCGAGCTTCAGCCCCACCGTTTCTCGCCTGGTACTAGTTCAGCTCCTCTGGTCCCCCAGCACCCACACTCCGGACCCGTCTCCTTGGTCAGTTCTCCCTGAGCATGCTTCAGAAAGTTTCCATGCCCCCTACTGTCTACACAATAAAGACTGAACTCCTCAGCCTGGCACCCAAGGCCCTTCAGAACCTGGCTGTAACCTCCTTTGACAATCGTCACAGTGATCAGGGCCGGAAAAATGACCATGCTGTCTAGCACCTTGTTGTTGTAACTCATGATTTAAAAAAAAAAAACAAAAACGAAGCAATGATGTGTAATTCCTGGACATATAGCTTCAGCATCAACCTGGAGCTGGTCAGAAATGCAGACTTTTAGGCCGGGCCCCAGACCTGCTCAATCAGAAGGTACATCACCTGCACAGACCCCAGGAGATCTGTGAGCACACCGAGGCTGCAAACTTTCCGCTCACCGAGGCTGCAAACTTTCCGCACACCGATGGTATCCAGAGAGGACCCACACAAGTGAGACCCGGGGTCACCTTGTTGGATCAGAAAGTTGCCTTTGTCATCCAATTGGATCAGAAAGATGCCTTTGACAGAACCATCCAACTCACAGGAGCCTGGAATGCATAGCAGATAATGATTCTGAACAAACAAATGAACTTGACTTCCCAGGGCTATGAAGAATGCCTAACTCACAAGTCTGGACACATGAAAAGGTTGCTGGGAAGGGCCCCCTGATGGAAAAAACAAGGTTCTGGCCTCTTGTTCCCATTCAGCAAACATTTACCGAGACTCTGCTGAGGGCCAGGCTGAGTGCTGGGCATTGGGCAGGTGTATGGAATGAAAAGGAGACATGAGTTTTGTCCTGCAGAAGCTCACAAACCAGGAAGGGAGAAAGATCACAAAAACATGCATTCGTGGGGGGCATCCAGCCACCCTTGTCCTCCATTCCTCCTACTTCCATTTTCAGACGACATCATACTCTGGGCCCTGGAGTGCACTCCCCACCCCCACCCCAAGCCTCCAACCCTTCCCCATCTCCCCTCTCTGCCCTCCCCCTGTGCCTGGCTAAATCTTATTCATCTTTTAGATTTCAGCTGAGATATAATTTCTTCCAGGAAACTACCGCTGACCACCCCAACCTGGGAAGTGGGGCCCTTCTGTGCTCTCATGATTCCCCTCAACCCACCACTTCCCTTACTGTGGCATTTTTCATAATTCAGAGTGAATTTCCTGTTTATTCATCTATCTCTCCTCACAGACTGAGATGGTTATGAGGACAGGACCCTTATCTGCCGTGTTCATTATACTCACAAGGAAGTATTTCTTAAGCATAGAAAAATAATAGTAGTGCTATCTGCTTTTTTCTTAAATTCATACTACGTGCCAGGAACTATCCTAAGTATTTATATGTATTAACTCATTTAATCCTCACAACTACCCAGTGAGTGGGTGCTGTGATTTTTCCCATCTCACAGATGAAGAAATAGAGACACAGAGAAGTTAAGTAGCTCACCCAAGGAAACACAGCGATTAAGTGGCAGATTAGGAACTCAAACCCAGGCTATCTGGCTCCAGAGTCTGCATATTGGAAGAGGGAGTGATTAATTCTATAGAGGAGAAGTCAGAAGTCAGGGAAGCCTTCAGGCACAACACCCGAGCCCAGTTTTGAAGAATAGGAGTCTGCCAAGTAGAAAAGGAGCAGGGGCTTTTGCAGACTTGACAACCACCAGTTTGTCAATGCAACAGCCGTTTTCCTGAAGGACAAATGGAAGGCAAGGGGCAGCGCTCCAGATACTGGCCTATGAGGCTCAGACAGAGTGACTGTCGTAGCGTCCAGTTTCAGCCTGAGTCATGCATGAGTGGGCCGAGGCAAGTTACACATGCCCCAGGGCTCTGGTCCTTCAGTCTTTGTGTGGGTGAGACATACCCTCCCCTTCTCTCCTCTCTTGCCCCAAGACTCAAGGCTCCCTCCTGAACCGTGCCCCCATCCCTTGCAGGGATTGGCTCACCACCTCAGAAGGAAGGTCCCAGCAGGCACACCTTCAAGCAGGTGCAGACCCAGCCCAGACCTGGAGCCTGTGAGAAGAATCGAGGAGTTTCCCCAAAACCCCACTCAGGCTGTCCTCATCCTGACCTTACAAACCCTAGGAGTCTCCCAACCCTTTTTTTTTTTTTTTTTTAAGATTTTATTTGTCAGAGAGAGAGAGAGAACACAGGCAGACAGAGTGCCAGGCAGAGGCAGAGGGAGAACTAGGCTCCCTGCTGACCAAGGAACCTGATGCAGGACTCGATCCCAGGAAGCTAGGATCATGACCTGAGCTGAAGGCAGCCGCTTAACCAACTGAGCCACCCAGGCGTCCCATGGAGTCTCCCAACTTTTTAACCCCCAGAATACTGTTAGAAAACACTTTTAGGAAAACCCCAATATATGACAAATAAAGAGGTGTTCTTTGGCACCCCACTTCCATCAACCCTGTCCCTGGGAGGAGCCCTAAGGCCTGGTCTAGGCCACCTACTTCTTTTTACTCTTGGAAAAAAACTGGAGAAAGGAAGAGATTTGTTAAGAACACAGGACAAGTCGGGGCTAGCACCTGGACAGAAGTTGCGTTTCCTTGTTGCAAGTTCTTGTCTCACCAAGTTGAAGAATGAATCCCAGGGACACAAAAGGGTGAAATGAATTTTTATTAAGTGAAATGAGAACAGAAAGGAAAGGAAGAAAGAAAAAAAAAAGCTCTCTAGAGGGAGAAGGATCTGGTGGGTTGCTGCTGAAGGCGGTTATGGTCAGTCTTTTATAGAAAACTGACCAGGGAACTTGGTAAATATCTTGTCTATAACATTTAAGATAAACAAGGTAGATTTGTAAATATCATTAAAATATCCCATCTATATTTAGATCAAACAGGATGGACTTGTTATGTTCCCTGCTCTCTGGTTAATATCTCATCTATAACATTTCTCCACATCTCGGATTTCTGGGAGCCTGGTTAGTAGCCTAAGCCCAGGCCAGGAAGTCAGGGGCCTCCTTTCTCTCCCTGCCTATGCCTTAACCCTTTCTTTACTCATCCTGAGTCCAACGAGCACTCTTCTGGATAAGCACCACCATCTCCTGTCTCCTCTCTGTCCTAGCCTCTGGAATAAAATTGGAAGACTACCCTCTACCTTCATTCCTACCCTTCAGGCAGGCAGGCAGGCAGGCAGGCATGCAGTCAGTCGTCAGCAAACCTTTACCAGGCTTCTTCTAAGAGTCAGGCACTGAGCTGGGCCCCTGACCTCAGAGGGTGACAGAGTGATGTGTGTAAGACAAACACATTCACAGACATTGACGATCCCCTTTGACAAAAGCCACAGCGAAGACCATCCATCCCTTATTCTCAGGGCCTGGTACAAAGTAGGTGCTCAATAAATGTGTGGAGCACAGAGGAAAAAGTGATGTGGGAACAGTGGGCTGACAGGGGCGAGGGCCAGGATAGACTTCAGAACCCCTTCCTCTCCCTTGCTGACCTCCCACCACGCAGCACTTGGATGCTGTGGCGTGATGGTAATGATGACAGGCTAAGGACAAGAAAACTCAGACCCAGACTCTGCCTGAGCTCCCAGCTTGGTGCGCTGATCGGCCTAGACCCAGACTGTCTGACCCTATGGCCACCAGGCCCATGTGCCTGTTTGAATTTAAATTAATTAAAATTAAATAATACATAAGATTCAGTTCCCCAGTCTCACTAGCCACATTTCCAGTGCTCAAAAGCTACTTATGGCCACTGGCGACCACAGTGTACAAACAGTACAGGTTAAGGAATACTGACATCACCACAGTGAGTCCTTTTGGACTGTGCTGCTAGTCTAGAGCAGTGACTTGCAGGTTTTGAATTTCAGGGATGAGTCCATGTTCAAAGGTATTTGAGAAAGGACATAAGATCGCCAACTTTTTGGGGTGCCTGGCTCAGTTGGTAGAGCATGCAAGTCTTGATCTCGGGGTCGTGAGCTCCAGCTTTGAGTGTAGAAATTACTTTTAAAAAAGGGTTGGGGCACACCTGGGTGGCTCAGTCCATTAAGAGTCTGCCTTCAGCTCAGGTCATGATCCCAGGATCTTGGCACCAAGTCCTGCACTGGACTACTTGCTCAAGGAGGACCCTGCTTCTCTCTCTGCCTGCTGCTCCCCCTGCTTGTGTGCTCTCTCTCTCTGACAAATAAATAAATTAAATATTTAAAAAAAAAAAGATTTCTAACTCTTCATTTTACCAGAAAAACTTAAATGCAATAATAATGATTAAAAAAAAAAAACACGGAAAAAATAAAAAAATAAAAAAAAAATAAAATTAAAAAAAAAAACCACGGTTAGTAGAAGTAATATGAAATCTTGCACTGGATCCTGGGCTTAAAAAAAAAAAAGATATATTCATGGCATAATTGAAATTTTTGAATTTAGATTGTATATTGGAGGGGTGCCTGGGTGGCTCAGTTGGTTAAGCGGCTGACTCCTGATTTCGGCTGAGATCATGATCTTAGGGTCCTAGGATGGAGCCCCCCCAAGTCTGGCTCTGTGCTCAGCGGGGAGTCTGCTTGGGATTCTCTCTCTCTCTCCCTCTGCCCCTCCCGCCGCTCTCTCCCTCTCTCCCTAAAATAAATCTGAAAAAAATATTTTTTTTAAGATTTTTTTATTTATTTTATTTGACAGACGGAGATCACAAGTAGGCAGAGAGGCAGGCAGAGAGAGAGGAAGGGAAGCAGGCTCCCTCCTGAGCAGAGAGCCCGATGCGGGGCTCGATCCCAGGACCCCGGGATCATGACCTGAGCCAAAGGCAGAGGCTTAACCCACTGAGCCACCCAGGCGCCCCTGAAAAAAATATTTTAAAAGGATTGTATATTGGATAATTGTGCTGTGGTCAGGGAGACGGTGGCCACCCCTCACTCCTAAAGGGTGGCGACTTTAGGGGTGAGATGCGAGGATGTCTGCACTAACTCCCTTCCTTGTGGTTCAGGAAAAAAAAATACATATTTATAGAAGTATAAATATAAACATCAATGAACATAAATATAGAGAGAGAAGGAGAGAAGAAGCAAATGTGCCAATATAGTCACTGGTGAACCTAACGAAAACAAATAATAAATAGTAAAACGAAAGCAGAAACAGAGCTGGTGACTCTAGGTGAACATTACAGGTGAGCTCACTGTACCCTTCCTGCAACTTTGCTGGAAGTTCGAGATTTTTTGAAATATAAAGTTGGTGGGGGATTCAGAAGTCAACACAGTGGCTCCTCCCCCGCTGGGCAGGGGCCGAGGGGTCCTGCAGGGTGGGGTCATGCCCAAGTTCTTGATGGGGGATCTCGATCTCATGGTGAGCTGTTGGGTTACATTGTACCCCTGCCCCTCCCCACAGAAAGCGACGTCCACCCAGAACCTGTGAATGTGACTGCATGTGGGGAAAAAGGGTTTTGGCGATGTTGTTAAGGATTGTGAGATGAGGTTATTCTGGATTAGGGTGTTCCCGCAATCCAAGGACTAGTGTCCATCTAAGAAGAGAAAGGTAGAGCGAGATTTCCTCAGAGACAGAGAGAGAGAGAGAGAGGAGGCCACAGGAAGAGGCTTAGAGGGAGCCAAGGAATTCCTGGAAACACCAGAAGCTGGAAAGGAAGGATTCTCCCAGGGAGCCTTCCGAGGGAGCATGGCCCTGCGGACACCTAGATTTCAGACTTCTGGCCTCCAAAACCAAGAAATAAATTTCTGTCCTTTCAAGCCACCAGGTTTGTGGTCATTTGTCTTGGCAGCCCCAGGACGCTAATATGGGTGTGTTCGCTTAAGGAGAATTCATCAAACTGTACACTTAAGATTTGTGCACATGTCTCCATCTATGTTTGTTATACTCCTTCAAAAAGGTACTTGGGGGTGGGGGGCATCTGTGTGGCTCAGTGGGTTAAAGCCTCTGCCTTCGGCTCAGGTCATGATCCCAGGGTCCTGGGATTGAGCCCCGCATCGGGCTCTCTGCTCAGCAGGGAGCCTGCTTCCCCCCCACCCCCTCTGCCTGCCTCTCGGTCTACTTGTGATCTCTGTCTATTAAATAAATAAAATCTCTTTTAAAAAAAAGGATTTTATTTATTTATTTGACAGACAGAGATCACAAGTAGGCCAAGAGGCGGGCAGAGAGAGAGAGAGAGGAGGAAGCAGGCTTCCCGCTGAGCAGAGAGCCCTACGCAGGGCTCGATCCCAGGATCCTGGGATCATGACCTGAGCCGAAGGCAGCAGCTTAACCCACTGAGCCACCCAGGCGTCCCAATAAATAAAATCTTAAAAAGAAAAAAAGAAAATGTACTTAAGGAGCTCCTGGGTGGCTCAGTCGGTTAAACCCTCAGCTCAGGCCATGATCCTGGGGTCGTGGGATGGAGTCCTGCATTGGGCTCCCTGCTTAGCGGGGAGTCTGCTTCTCTCTCTGTCCCTCACCCCTCTCTCACTCTCTCTCAAATTAATAAATAAAATCTTTTTAAAAATGTACTTAAAGGGACGCCTGGGTGGCTCAGTTGGTTGGGCAGCTGCCTTCGGCTCGGGTCATGGTCCCGGCGTCCTGGGATCGAGTCCCGCATCGGGCTCCTTGCTCGGCGGGAGCCTGCTTCTCCCTCTGCCTCTGCCTGCCATTCTGTCTGCCTGTGCTCTCTCTCTCTCCCTCTCTCTCTGATAAATAAATAAAATCTTAAAAAAAAAGTACTTAAAAATAAATAAATAAGAAATGACTATTTACTTTCAGCTTTCATTTTTTAAAAAATCTTAAAAGAAGAAGTTTAGCAAGGACATCATCTCAAAATAAAAGAGGGGCCCTCAAAATGAAATTTAACATTGTGACACTATTTCCCTTCATTTTGCTAAGAATCCGCAAACATATCTCACCATAGATAAGCACCGACTACAGATGGGCTGCGTCAGAATCACCAGGGAAGCTTTAAAAAATACAGAATCCCAGACAGAGAGGTCACAGAGAAAGGATAAGGAGTCCAGAAATAGACTTGAATACATGTGGGAATTCAGTATATGCTAAAGGTGGCATTTCAAATTAGTGGGGGAAGACAGATTATTCAATATGGTGTTGGTTCAACTGGCTAGCCACTTGGAAAAAAATAAAGCTGTATCTCTACCTCATTCCAATTTACCAAAATAAATTCCAGATGGATGAAAATGTTAATTAAGGGAAAAAAAACACAACCCTAAAAGGACTACAAGAAAATGTGAGACGTTTTCCTTTTATAATCTAGAGGTAGGAATTGCCTTTAACCAGAATTTACTGAATACTTATTCTTTAACTTTGTGCTTGGTGCTAGAGATGGGAACAAAGGTGCTTGCCCTCCAGGAGCTCATACTACTGAGGGTGATCTAAGACACTGGTGTCCAGCTTGTAAGAGTTCACTAATCATTAATAATAATGTTTTAAATTCTTTGCTTTTTAATAATCTTAGAGTGAGGGAAGCATTTCTATGCACACCAAAATCACAAAGCTGTTATGAAAAGATTAATAAATTTTACTACATGAAAACAAATGGTTAAAAAAAGGCAGAAAAAAGAAAGGTCTTGATGGGCAGGGGAATGAAGATATATTGCTTAATGGGTATGAGGTTTTCTTTGGGGGTGATAAAAATATGTTGGAACTAGATAGAGGAGGTGGTTGCATAACATTATGAGTGTACTAAATAGTACTGACTTGGAAACTTTAAAGTGATTAATTTTATATTATGTGAATTTCTCTTCAATTAAAGAAAATAAATAGAAATGCAATTTTTAAAATCAACTTTAAAAATTCCGAATGGAAGAGGAGACTCCAAATGCCTCACTGGGAAAAAAATTGGTAACACCAAGGGGAGACAAAAAATTCATTTCCCTAATATACAAAGAGTTCTTAAAAATCAATAAGACAAAGATAAACAATCCAGTGTTGGTGAGTGCCTGGAACAACTGACAACCTCATATATCACCGGTAAGAATATAAATTGGCATGAACTTTTGGGAATGTAATTTTGAAATACTGCAATTTAAATGGACATAAAGGGGGTGCCTGGGTGGCTCAGTGGGTTAAGCCTCTGCCTTCGGCTCAGGTCATGATCTCAGGGTCCTGGGATCAAGCCCCGCATCGGGCTCTCTGCTCAGCAGGGAGTCTGCTTCCTCCTCTCTCTCTGCCTGCCTCTCTGCCTCCTTGTGATCTCTCTCTCTGTCAAATAGATAAATAAAGTCTTTTAAAAAAATAAAAATAAAAAAAATAAATGGACATAAAGTTTGACCCAGCAGTTTCATCGCCGAGATCGCCGAGATTTCTCTTCTTACAAATACACTTACACAAGAGTTCATGGCGTTATTCTTGCAACTCAAGAAGACATACAAGTTGAAAGGTGTTTTTGGGTACACTGTTTATAATAGCAAACAAATAAATGTAAGTGTCCTTCCATAGAGAACTGGTTAAATGGGATACATCCACCGGGCATTGTATCCTATCCAGTCCTTAAAAGAACAAGATGTATCTACATGTGCTTGTGGAAAATTATCCAAGACAAGGATGATGAAGTGTGTGTTGGGTGGGGAAGGAGCAATGTCCGCAGAAGTTAGTGTTATATATCCAGTGTGTGCAGATTCTTTTTTTTTTTAAGATTTATTTATTTGACAGAGTTGTGGGGAGGAGGAGCAGAGGGTGAGGGAGGCAAGCAGATTCTAGGCTGAGCTCAGAGTCTGACACAGGGCTCGATCCCAAGACACTGAGATCATGAACTGAGCTGAAATCAGGATTCAGACTGAGCCACCCAGATGCCCCCAGTGTGTGTAGATTTTTTTTAAAAAACATTATTTATTTATTTATTTATTTGACAGAGAGAGATTACAAGTAGGCAGAGAGACAGGCAGAGAGAGAGAGAAAGGAGGAAGCAGGCTCCCCACCAAGCAGAGAGCCTGATGCGGGACTTGATCCCAGGACCCTGAGATCATGACCTGAGCTGAAGGCAGAGGCTTAACCCACTGAGCCACCCAGGCGCCCTAGATTTTTTTTTCTTAAGATTTTTGTTTATTTGACAGAGAGTGAGATCACAAGTAGGCAGAGAGACAGGCGGTAGAGGGGAGCAGTCTCCTTGCGGAGCAGAGAGCCCGATGTGGGGCTCGATCCCAGGACCCTGAGATCATGACCTGAGCCGAAGGCAGAGGCTTAAACCACTGAGCCACCCAGGTGCCGGAGTGTGTGTAGATTTTAAAACATTTCTGGACAATACACAAGGACTTGGTAACAGTGGTCACCTCTAGGAAGTCCCCCTTAACACTGAGGGACAGGGAGAGAGATTTTTACCTTAACTTTCTTTCTTTTTGTACTTCTTGAACTTTTAAACTATGAACGTATATTGCTTTTTTATATATTACCTTTTATGGTTAATTTTAATTTTTTTAAAGGATTTTATTTATTTATTTGACCGAGAGAAAGAGAGAGAGCACAATCAGGGGGAGGGGCAGAGAGAGAGGGAGAAACAGGCTCCCCACTGAGCAGAGACTTTCGGACCCTGGGATCATGACCCGAGTTGAAGGCAGACTCTTAACCAACTGAACCACCCAGGAGCCCCCAGGTTAATTTTTTTTTTTTTAATGAGCATGTATGTCTTTTTTTTTTTAAAGATTTTATTTATTTGACAGACACATCACAAGTAGGCAGAGAGGCGGGCAGAGAGAGAGGAGGAAGCAGGCTCCCTGATGAGCAGAGAGCCCGATGCTGCGGGGCTAGATCCCAGGAACCTGAGATCATGACTTGAGCAGAAGGCAGAGGCTTTAACCCACTGAGCCACCCAGGCGCCCCCAGGTTAATTTTTAAATTATTAAATTGTTAAATTTAATTTTAACTTTCTTAAACATAGGAAAAGTATAGATAATAACGAAACAAACTCAGGTTCTCACCAACCAGATGAAGTAATTTAACATGACAGATGCATTTGAAGATCCCTGTGCATCATTCTATGGCTCCTCCCCTACCTCTCTCCCTAAAGGTAACACCATTCTGAATTTGGTGTTATGAGATAGGCATGGTTTTGTGGGGGTTTGTTTTGTTTTGTTTTGTTAGTTTTTTTATTTATTTATCTCACAGAGTGGGAGAAGGAGGCTCCCCACTGAGCAGGGACTTGCGGACCCTGGGATCGTGACCTGAGCGGAAGGCTGATGCCCAACTGACTGAGCCACCCAGGTGCCCTGATAGGCATGTTTTTATTCCTGTGCCTTAAAATTCTTATTAAAATTTCTGTATGTGGGGGGCACCTGGGTGGCTCAGTGGGTTAAAGCCTCTGCCTTCGGCTCAGGTCATGGTCTCAGGGTCCTGGGATGGAGCCCCGCATCGGGTTCTCTCTGCTCAGCAGGGAGCCTGCTTCCCCCTCTCTCTCTGCCTGCCTCTCTACTTGTGATCTCTGTCAAATAAATAAATAAAATCTTAAAAAAAAAAAAAATTTCTGTATGTGGAGCACCTGGTGGCTCAGTCGGTTAATTGCCTCCAGCTGAGGTCATGATCCCAGGGGCCTGAGACTGAGCCCAGCACTGGGCTCCCTGCTCAGCTAGGAGTCCACTTGTTCCTCTCCCTCTCCCCCTGCTCATGCTCTTTCTCTAATAAATAAATAAAATATTTTTAAAAATAAATAAAATATTTTTAAAAATAAATAAAATAAAATAAAATTTCCATATCTATCAATAAAAAACATTATTTTGCATGTTTTATCCTTATAGAAATAGTGTTAATTTTTACAGTATAGCCCTTAGAGGCAAGTCAGGCCTTGGATCCAGAGGTCTCCCTCTGGCCCTTCTCTGTCTGTGGCCCCTCTCCTGTGGAATGTGACTTGCAGTGACTGTGAGCCTCTTGGAGACCACATGAGGGTATTTGGGCCTCCAGGACTCCCAGTCCAGACAGCCTCCCGTGTTACGCAGCATCTAGGCAGGATTTTCTCCAGGGTCCATCCTTCTGAAGGTGGGCCATCTACCTGAATGTGCACCCCTGGATCAGAGGGGTGGCCAAGGGCCTACTGCTTGGGAAGGGGTGGGATGGGGAGTAAGTAGAGTTGAACCTGGGGGCGGGGCACACAAAGTGGGGTGGGGGGCTTCAGTGGGATGCAGATGGAGGGTGGGCCTCTGTATTCTCGCCTCCGGCTATCCTCCCCCGCCCCCCAAGCACACACATTAAATTCTGTGCATTTGACTACTCGCTTTTCCACTCAGCATAACGTTTTGGGGCACGATTGATTTTCACGCCTGTATAGTATTTCCTTAAAGTTTTAAAAGTTTCAGATCCCTGGCCGGTCACCCAGAGAATTCTGACACGGGGAAGGGGCCAGATGGCTTCTGCAACTTTTGGAAGCTCTGTGCGATGCAGCTGGGCAGCGCCATTTGGGAACCATGGGAGATAAGCCCCTCTTGGCATGTCCCTGGTTTTGTACCAGCTAACATTGTCACTTTCCGCTGCTCCTCCACGGGGTCCTCAAGGTCGACCTGGACGGGGCACTCGCAGCACCGGCCACCAGCCCAGCGGCCTGGTTCCGGGCTCAGGGACCAGACGGAGGCAGCGGGCGCCCCCTGCTGGAGACAAGCGCAAGCTGAGCAGATGGGTCCCTCCGCGCCTCCACTCTGCCGTGCTCACCCAGGCTTTCCCCATCTTTTAACGTGCATTTAGGGTACTCCACGTGGACACAAATTATTGCCATCTGCTCTGCCTTCGTAAGACGTTCACACGGAACACAGACATCCTGATATATCTTCCTTTTATGGAGCCTTTATTAGGAATGAAGGAGTGCCCTGGCGGAGGAGTTGTGGACTCAGGTCAGGGTCGGTCCTCTGATCCCTGTGTGACCTACAGCAAGTTATTGAACCCCGGGATAACTCGGTTCCTCGTGAACAAAATACGGGGCGGTAGTGCCACCGATCTCACAAGACTGCTTTGAGGATTAGAGTTTAAAGTAGTGCCTGGCGTATGGCAAGGACCAGTCACTATTAGATGCCAGACCCAGGGCTAATGATTAGTCACAGTGACAGAGAGCTTACTGGGGCCAGCTGCTGTTCTATGTTCTTTCTGCTGATTATATCATTTAATCACCACAACTCCCTGAAGTGAGTATGGTTCTATTCTTCTCCAGTTTACAGAGGACGAGAGTGAGGCCCAGAGAGTCGAGCTACTTGGCAAAGGCTCACAGCAGGTAAGAGGTGAAACATGATTTAAACCCAGGCAATTGTACTCCAGAGCCCATACTTTTCAGGTTTTTTCTTTTAAGATTGATTGATCGATTGATTTTAGAGAGAGAGAGAGAGAGCACGCGGAGCAGGATGAGGGGCAGAAGGAGAGAGAGAATCTTCAAGCAGATTCCATGCTGAGCACAGAGCCAGATGCAGGGCTCGATCCCAGGACGCCAAAAACAAGAATTGGGTGTTCAACGGACTGAGCCAACAGGTACCCTGAGAGCCCATAATTTTAATCACTACATCCTCTTGGCAATCTGGTGAGGCATATACTATGCCTATTATACAGCTGGGGACACTGAGGCTCAGAGAGGTGAAGTGACTTGCCTCAGATCACACAACTAATTAGTGCTGGAGCCCTGGCCTGGACTCGCCCCAGTTCTGTTTCTTTGCACTGTCTCAGAAGGCAAGGTGTTCTTTGCACAACCCAGAAGGCAAGGTGACCCTGTGTGAAAAGGGAGGACCCTGAATGGAGATGATGGAGGGACTTGCTAGAGGTCACCGAGCCAGTTAGTAGGGAGCTTTCTCTGTTGGGGGCGAGGCCCGAGAACATTCTCCCTGGGGTCCAGCACCTCCTTGGCGCCCTGCTGCCGCCGGCGGCCATCCCTTGCCTGTGTGATCACAACTCCAGTTCCCAGGCGCCAGAACTGAGCACACTTTCTTCCGGGCCAGCCTGGGCACAGCTGTCAAAATCGGGTCTCAATCTGTCTCAAGCTGTCACTCAGCCTGAGCCTGGCCTCCAGATTGGTTGCTGGAGCTGCCGGTATGGCTTGAGGCTCAGATTTCATTCCCCCGCCCTCTGGGAGGCAGCTGGTACCATGGAAGGGGTAGGCGTTCGAAACAAAACAGTCCATAGTTCAAATCTAGCTGTACCCCTTCATTTCTGCACAACCTTGGGTGAGTTTTCTCATCTCCCTGAACTGCTATTTCATCACCTGTAAAGGGAGGGTAAGGTTCATCACTTTGCAGGCTCCTGCGAGGATGAAATGCAATCAGGTATGTACAGCATTTGGACACAGTAGGTGCTCAATAAACGTTAGATCCCTTTGCTGGTCCTTTGCTCTAGACCTTTGTCTCCTGCCCTTTACAGCTCCTCCCAATAGGCCCAGCAGTCCCCACTTTCCCTTCCTGAATAAGATGTCTCCAGGCTTGGGTTGGGCTGGTATAGAACAGGCATCCTCTGCGGTGGTGGCAGGGGCCGGGGCAGAATAACATCCCCACATATAACTCAGTACTGTTGATTGGCCTCACAAAGACTGACTGAGCATCTACTATGTGCCAGCCACTGCGCACCTACTATGTGCCAGCCACTGTTCTTGGTTATGGGGCTGCAGTGGTAAACAAGAAAATCAAGATCCCTGTTTGCTATATATCACTGAGAACCTACCAATTCAGTGTTCAGCTGCTGGATGGGATCACCCATGCTGACACCAGGCCCATTCACTGCCGGTCGGCACTGTTTTCCATACGTTGGTTCGTTTAATGCTCCCAGATACCAGAGGAAGTATTCATATCCTCAACTTATAGGTGAGGGAGTAGAAGTAAGTAACTTGAAGAGGAGGCAGGGACTGACTGTAGACAGTCTGATTCCAGGACCTGAGCTCAACTGTGTTCCTGCATACTCTCCCATTTACTCTTCAAAGTTTGTATTGTTATTCCCATTTTACAGGTGAGGAAACTAAGACAAAGGGAATGAGGGCTGGCCAAGGTCATACAACATATAAATATACTGGACTATTTGGACCCTAGGTGTGGCCTGACTTCAGACCCCAGGTTGCCCCTGATTCATTAAACAACTATTTCCTTCCCAGCAGGGGGAAAAAAAAATTGGACCTGGGCCTGGACTTGGGAGGCCAAATCTGTTGAGGAGGCTGGGGGATAATCGGCAGCTGTGATGTAATCACACAGTGGTGTACGTCACGACAGAGGCATGCAGAACGTACTGGGGAAACATACACTAGGGAGATAGCAGCTCTGCTGGGAAGCAGTCCTGGAAGGCCCCCTGGAGGAGGTAATGCTTAAGGTGAATGTGGAAAGATAAAGAGATAAAGAGCCTTAGAAGGATCACATGGAGTTTGAGGCCAGGGAGAACTGCCTGACAGCATAACACATTATGTGGCTCCTTCCTAGGTGTGGGACTATTTGGGCCACTTAATTTTTCTGTTTATCTCGAATCCATTCATTGTCCTTCTGCTCCACTCCTTATGGCAGAGGCTGGTCCATGCGAACCATGCTTCCTGAGCTCCTTTGACAACTGGCTTCTGGTTGTTTCGGCAAATGGGAAGCCCTGGAGAGATCAGAGTAAGATGAAAGGAGAAGCTGGGGTATTTCTCCCCATCTCTCTCAGCCTTGGAGGTGGGGAGCGGTTGCAGCAATTTTAAGGTCTCCTCCATAGTTACGGGTCCTGCAAGAAAGGCCCACTGTGGTCCCTGCTCCTCTCTGGGTGGCTCTGGTTTCTGGTCTTGGGGATGCCATCTCCTCCCTGTAGAGCTCCAACCCTAAGCAAGAGAGGGTCTTGGCTTCCTGAGTTGCTGCTAACCTCGGGTTTGCCTCCGCTTCCCCTGGTTGATTTCTGCTCACCGCACAACTTTGTAATGAACTCTCCATATTAGATTCCCTCTTTAGAATCATCTGGTATGGGTCTCATTTTCCAGGGTAGACCCCTGACACTCTGTGTCTCTGTTTCCTAGCCTATAAAAGGAGGGTTCACTGATTCATTCAACAGATAGGGATCTAGTGGCTTCCTCATGACTGTGAAACTGTGCTAAGTGTTGGGAATATCGCAGGAAACGAGACCCATTAAAAGGCATAACAGCCACACACTGCCCATCCTTCATGTCTCTGCGATGATCAGAAGAGGTGCTTGCATAAATGTCCCCTGCTTCCTGGGTTTCAGGAACTGCCATCACCGGCGAATACTGCTCCCGGACCACAGCCTATTTTCTGAATCCAAGTGTCCTGGTTCTAAGGCCTTGCCCGACCCTTCCTCTCCCCAATACTCAAAGAGAAACATTTCGGACAAATAAAAGGAAGCCTTAATTTACACCATGGGAAGTCAACTTAAGGGATTCATTATCTCAAGTGGTGGTACAGTTTTAAGCTATAAATAGGTTTTTAAGAACAGGTTTAGCTAAACCCGTAGATGGCCGTGGGCACGGAGACAGAAGGTAGAGTTGAGCCCAGAGCACCCACCTGCTGACTGTCTACTCTTAGCTCTGCTGCCTTCCTGGGGCATCTGGTACAGTGGAGGGAGCAGTGGACTGGGAGGGAGGAAACCAGGGTTTGAATGCCAGCTCTGCTGACCAAGTACATGACCTTGGACAAGTCACTTCATTGCTCCTGAGCCCATTTCCTCATTGGTCACATGGGAATATGGAGAGTGTCTAGGATCTCTGGTTGTGATGATTCCAGGTTAAAAATGCAGGTAAAGCCCCTCCTGTGCATAGGGTACCTGGTGAGCACACAGTAAACACTCCCAGTGCAATTATTACTTGCTGCAGGAGCTCTGGCCTGGAGTCGCAACCCTCTCCATTAGACCAGGAAACTTGGCTGTGTGACCTTGAGCAAGTCACTTTCTTTCTCTGGGCGTCAGCTTCCTCATCTGTAAAATGGGAAACTAGCCCTGCCTGGCTCAGGAAACAACAGTTAAAGTGTCACCTGTTAATACAGTTACTGCATGAGCAAAGGCACAGCGATCTGAAAGTGTGGTGTCTGGAGCCACACTGCCTGGTTTTCAATCCCAGCTCTACCCCCTACTTAGATTCCTTTCATACTCTGTGCCTGTTTCCTTGTACATAAAGTGGAGTTAATGACAGCAAGTACCTCACAGCGGGGTTGTGACGTAGGTAAAGTGCTTAGAACAATGACTGGCACAGAGCATTGCAAGTGTTGTGATTACTAAGCATACAGCACAGGGCGCCTTAACTGCTTGGGGCTTTTGAATCCCACAGACCTGCGTCCGTCCATATCCCACCCTCCTGGTGGTGTGACCTTGGACAAGTCACTTCCCCTCCCTGAACCTCAGCTTCCTCTTCTCTACAATGGAAGATGATAGCAACCTGCTTCCTTAAGGCACCAGGATGCAGCAAAGTGTGTGCGCAGTGTCTGACATGTGAGTGGTGCTCATTTGCAAGTGTTTCCCTCCTCTTCACCTCTTGGCTCCTCTCCTCAGCATTCTCCTCCATGGTTCACTTTGTCCTTCTGACCCAGAGCTTCTTTGGTGCTTCTAAGAAGTCTCCCCCTCAGAGGGGAGGCAATAATGACAAGCAGCATGTTTGGGTGGGAAGAACCCTGGATATGCAGTCAGAAAACCAGGGTAGGCTTGCTTGTCTTTGTAATGGAAGGATTCTGATATGCTGTTTCCAAGGAGCCATGACCTTGGGTCCAGAGCATTCCCTCTCTGGATCTTGGGCTCCTCTTCTGTTCCATGATGAAGTTGTTACCTTTTGCATTGTGATATCCTGCAATCTTGTGATCCAGTGGCAAAGGCCAAGGTTAGGACTGAGCCTTAGTTGGGCTGGGGATGGGAATGCGTGCTGTGGGCTACAACATCCTTGGGAGAGGTGACATGGTCAGAGGCGGGATATATCCTACTGGCAAGTGGTGAGGGTTGGGGGTGGCTCTGGAGAGGTAAGAAATCAGGTCCTCATTGGAAACCTGTGCAGGGAGTGCAGAATCAACCTACCATCGTGCCACTGTTGACCCAGCTTTCCAGGCCTGCTCTGGGGGCCTGGTCCTGCTCTGGGAAGAGGGGACCCAGCCCATCCAGAGGCCTGATGCTCTATCCCCCCTATGAAAACCTGCTTCTAGTAAAGGACCAGGGAAACCCCCTCATACTCAAGTACACACAAATTGTAACAGCTCGAAGCACACTTTGCCTTTTTAAATAGGGTTTTTTTTTTAACAGTTTTTTGAAGTCTTCCTCCCCTCGACCCATTTATATTTTTCAATTGAAGAAAATAACTCGTGTAACACAGATTTAAGGACAAAACAAGGTACCAGGCTCCCTCACAAAATGATATATAGGCTTAAACAGAAAGTAGTGCCAAAAAAAAAGAAAGTAGTGCCAAAAAAAAGAAAGTAGTGCCAAAAAAAAGAAAGTAGTGCCAAAGATGGCATTTGCGGCATCAGAAGAGCGGCAAACCTGAAGGGCTGCAAAGCAGGGCTGTGAAGGATGTCTCGACCTCCAGCTCTACTAATGCCAACAAATACGTATGACTAAGGTTCACTAAGGGCCGGGTATTGACTCCTCTGCATTTCCCCAAACTAGCCACTGGCACTTGCCTCCGGAGTGCCCTTACGTGACTTTGGACCAGCCACTTCCCATCTCCGGGCCTCAGTTTCCCATCTGTACAAGGATTGTATGTTCCCCTCCTCCCAGGACACATCAAACCTAATTAGGAAGGATTCGATTAGACTCGATAAGAGCGTTAAGTCATCAGTCCTGAGCCAAACGAAATGACTAATGTTTATTCCTCTCCCGCCAAGTCAAAACCTCCCCTGCACCTCACACCCTTAGTAGCTGTTCCGGGAGGGGCGTGGTCAGGCCGCTGAGGGCCACGCCCCCAGGCCGTAGGGCAGCCTTCGCCGCGCCCAACCCTGCGGCCTAGGGAAGGGACCCAGCAGTGACGTCACATAACCACTCCCAGTGTAGCCCTCCGCCAAGACAGAAAGTAGTCCCCAATCCATCGCGGACTCTGTCACCCATACTTCACAACATATAAAATACTAGACTCTCTCCGGACTGGGCCATGGTTCTGAGGCCTCAGGACAAACTTCTGACACACCGGAAAGCTGTCTTTCTCTGGGTCGGCGTAGGAAGTAGTTCCGGCCTACGGTGGACCGACGGGTCCCTCCGCAGCGGGGGAAAGAGGATGGCGACCTCGTCGATGCCGGAGTCGGAGAGGAGTGCGGCTACGAAAGCGTCAGGTGAGCATCGGGTAGAATCAGGTCGCCCCACTGCACCCTGCCGCGAAGTGGGGGCAGACTGCGGGGGTAGCCGGCGGCGAGCTCCCGGGCCGGCGGGGCTGTCCGAACAGGGCCCCGGGGTCCAGGCCCTTTAGTCGCTCTCGCACTTGCCTGAGCGGAAACCCGGCGCCGCCACAAGATGGCGTCGGGCCTGGAGCGCAGGCAGCGCCGGGGACAGCCCCGAGTCGCCAGGCCCCGGGACCGTCGCTGTCAGCCCCCTCCGCATGGGAACCAGGGGAGGGGGGAGCGAGCCACTGACCCAGGGGGCCTGCGGGCTGTACCACCGACCCCGCACCCGGGGGAACTCGGGGGGCCGAAGGGCTAAACCACTGAGCTCGGAGCGGGCTCTTAGAGCGAACCACGCTGCGGGAGTCATGGAGGAGAGACGAGGAGGGTCAAGATTACCGGCCATTGACCACCCTATCGGGGACGGGGAAGGGCTCCAGACTGGGAGGCCAGGCTTCTCGGTCCTGTTTTCCCGAGGCTCCTGTCTCTCGGTACACGAGAAAGCCCCTCCCCGTCGGAGACTCAGTCTTTGCACCTGCAAAATGGGCACACGGGCGCAGCTGGGTGGGCCGTGGTTGCCCGGGCCGGGGAGGAGGCCCACCTGTTCCAGTCCGCGTCACCTCCTCTCGCAGAGTGAAGGATCCAGATCCTGCGCCTCGCTGTCAGGCGGCTCCCCGAGCCAATGGAGGAGAACGAGGTGGAGAGCAGTAGCGACGCGGCCCCGGGTCCTGGCCGGCCCGAGGAGCCCTCTGAGAGCGGCCTGGGCGTGGGCACCTCTGAAGCGGTGTCGGCCGACAGCAGCGACGCCGCTGCCGCTCGGGGGCCGGCGGAGGCCGACGACTCTGGCGTGGGGCAAAGCTCCGACCGCGGCAGCAGCTCTCTGGTATGGACCTTGCTGGCCGGCGTGGGTGGAGGCAGGGACCGCGGGCAGCATGCCTGGCAGCCAAAAAGGCTGGCTTGTAACTAACACTTGTTTTTGGTTTATCGTGTGTCAGGCACCTCGCCAAGCCCCTAACATGGATTTTCTCATTTAAGCCTCATACCTCGTAAGGGGTATATATAACTCTTGCACATCTTAGAGGGAAGGAAACCGAGGCACAGAGAGCCGACAGAGCCAGGATTCAAATCTAAGCTGTAGTCTTATCCACTCCACTACCTACTGTCCTCACTCTTTGAGATGCAGTTGTCCTGCTTCAAGTCTTGGCTCCGCCTCTGATTCACCGGGAGCCTCATTCTTCTGTCTATAAAATGGAGCAGGAAGACCGGCCTCAGAGGGAGTACTCTTGGACATGTTCTGTGAAACCTTTATCATTTCCTCCTGGCTCTCTGATCTTGGACAAGCTACCCTACTTCTAGCTCAGTTTTCTCATTTGTAAAGAGGGAAGGGATAAATATATCTGCCTCAGTAGGGTTTTTGTGAGGATTAAATGAATTAATACATGCAAACAATTAAAACAGTGCTCAGCACATAGTACACATTCAGGAAGTATTACCCATTACTGTTCTTATTACCTGCAAGATAATGAATGACTTCCAAGGCATCACAGTATAGAGCTGAACAAAAATGGACTCCCTTTTGGGGTCCAAGGGTTTTGTTAATTCAGCAGAGATGGGCCTATCATGTGCCCAGCTTGTGCTGAACTCTGGGGATACAGCAGGGAACAAGACAGATGTGGGCCTGGCCCTTATGGAAAGTACAGTCTGACCTAGGAGACATTACACTACAGAGGGAACCATGATGAGGGGACACAGGTGACTGTAGCACCCAGGACAGAGAGGTCCTCGTTTGGCCTGGGGGTCAGGGTTAACTTCCTAGAAGAGGTACCAGCTAAATGGTGGTGAGAAGGCTGGGTAGGAATCAGCCATGGTGCAACGCTGAGAAGCATTTCAGGCAGAGGGAAGAGCTAATTCAAAAGTTCCGTGAAAATAGCTCTGCCAGGGTGTTGTGTAGGTGTGGGGATTATGGGGCCTCTTACCTGAGCAGAGTTGGAGACCCTGGAACTTGTTCTTTGGTGGCTCTGTGACTGAGAGGCATCTGCCAGTCATCAGTGGGCCTGACGATATGGATGGCTCCACTCACCATGTTTTTGGGCCACGGAGGTCGATCTAGTGGGTGGCAGGCGACTGCCTTGCCCTGTCACGGCTCCTGAAATTCCTCTCTTCTTGTTTCCTGTCACCCAGGAGGAAGTATCTGAGAGCAGCTCGAGCACAGACCCCTTGCCCCATGGCTACCTGCCTGATTCATCTTCTGTGTCCCATGGGCCAGTGGCAGGGGTGACAGGTGGCCCCCCAGCCCTGGTGCACTCCAGCGCACTCCCAGACCCCAACATGCTGGTGTCCGACTGCACGGCTTCTTCCTCAGACCTGGGCTCAGCCATCGACAAGATCATCGAGTCCACCATTGGGCCGGACCTAATCCCAAGTGAGTCCCACAGAGGCAGCGAGAGTCAGCCCATGGGGCTTTCCTTTGGGGTCTAGTCAAGCCAGCTGTGCAAACTTAGGCAGATAACCCTATCGCTCTAGGTGCTTGGCATTGATAAACACTGAATGAACATGGAAACTATAATACCTGGCTATGTACTGGGGTTTTCTGTAAGCACTTTACATACAGTACCTCATTAATTCTCCTGGTAACCCCAAAAGATAGGTGCTATCATCCTCACAGCCTAGAAGAGAAGTCTCAGGTACAGAGGACCCACTGAGACCAGCAGGTCGGGGACCACAGGCTCGGAGGGGAGCTTGTGAGAGTCTGTACTCGTGATTTACCACACTGTGCCTTCTGTTATCAGTGGTGTATATAAAGTCCACAGACTTCAAAAAGCCTTGGGGTCATGTGGGAAGCCAACCCTGAGAAAGTGGTAAAGGGGCTAGGCCTTGACCTTGGGGGAGTTTGGAGACAGGGAGGGGGACTCTCCAGGTTTTAGTTAAAGGTCAGAGGTGGGGCAGCTGGGGTAACCGTGGCATCTGTGGGATGGTGAGCCAGCTGCTCAGCCAGCCTGTCACACCAGACCTCCGTACAGCCCTGCTCTGGGCAGGGGTGCACGGGCAAGGACAGGGTGCAAGTGAGGCTCAGGCGGGGCAGGGCAGCGCAGCAGGATTGTAGTTGGTGCAGGTGAGCCAGAATGAGTGTGGGCAGTAAGAGTTGTCATTGTCAGCTGGGACTCCTCTCCCCCATCTCTGCCCAGGCTGTATCACCGTAACCAGTGCTGAGGATGGCGGGGCTGAGATGGCACGGTACCTGATCCTGCAGGGCCCAGACGATGGTAAGACCCTGGGCAGCAGCCCCGGGGAGCCCTGCAGTGAGTGAGGGAGCTGGAGAGGGAGGCTCCTCCACAAACACACTGTGTGATCTTGGCAGGTTGTCCGCTGCTCCCTCTCGGGGGAGTTGGGTCCTAGGATCCCTGGTCCTGCCTGGAAGGGACAGCTGTCACTCATGGCCCACCTGTCCCTCTGTTTCCCCTCTCCTCTGATTCCCTCACCCACCCGCAGGTGCCCCCATGGCTTCGCCGATGTCCAGTTCCACCTTAGCCCACAGCCTGGCAGCCATCGAGGCCCTGGCTGACGGCCCCACATCCACGTGCCTGGAGCCACCGGAGGAGGCACAGGGTAGACCTGGCTCCCCCACGCAGCCACCCCCAGGCTCTGGCACCGAGGAGCCAGACCTGCAGAGCCTGGAGGCCATGATGGAGGTGGTGGTGGTCCAGCAGTTCAAGTGCAAGATGTGCCAGTACCGGAGCAGCACCAAAGCCACGCTGTTGCGCCACATGCGGGAGCGGCACTTCCGACCAGGTGCACTGATAGCTGCCTCGCTGGCTGGGCTGCATGGGTTGGGGTGGAGGGCCGAGACCCAGACATGGCAAAGCTTCTCCGATCTTTGCAGCAGCGGTAGCTGCAGCTGGGAAGAAGGGGCGTCTGCGGAAGTGGGGCACCTCAGCCAAGACCCGGGAGGAAGAGGGGCCAGAGGAGGAAGATGATGATGACATCGTTGATGCTGGTGCCATCGATGACTTAGAGGGTAGGCCACTGTGGCTCCCAGGTGTGCCACTACCATACCCATCTCCAAATACTTAGCTGCATCTGGCCCACGTGGAGGGCTGGGAAAGAGGAACCAGCACAGGTTCAGCCATGCAGATGCCTCCGGTATAAGACAGAAGTTGGGGCATTGGGGTCAGGATCTCTGTGTGCAGTTGTGCAGGCTGTGCACTAAAAAAAGCACACATCTAAGAGGGCCACATTCACAATTGTGCAACAGAAATAGAAGACCAGCCACGTGTACTTTTTTTGTAGCTATATTTAAAAAGGTTAGAAGATAAAATGAAGCTTAATCATAATTATCAGTGGGATATTTTACTTCCTCTTTTTATACTAGTTTTTGGAAATCCAGTGTCTCAGTGTAGACCAAGCATGAGTGCTCAATAATTACATATGGCTAGTGGCTCCTGCACTGGGGAGCATCATCATCAGAGTTTGTAGATTTGAATGTTTATTCCAACTATTTTCTAACAATGGCTGTAAAGTGTCTTAAGGAGGGGCATGTTTTTCTAGTTCATGCAGTGGCACTGAGTTAGTGGCAGGAGTCTGGGAAAGTGCAGAGAAAGGATTGCAGGGGCTTAGAGCCACTCAGAGCCAGTGGGAGGTCAGGAGGGCTTTCTGAAGGAGGCATCAACTGGTTGGTGGGCTTGGAGGAGAAGCAGGCAGGGATGGGAAGAGAGCCTCTTCCCAGGGAAACCGGGCCAGGGGTCAGGCCTGAAAGGACGGGCCCAGGACTGATCCCCACCTTCTCTTGCGGTCCCCACAGAGGACAGTGACTACAATCCGGCTGAGGATGAGCCCCGGGGCCGGCAGCTACGGCCCCAGCGCCCTACTCCCAGTACGCCAAGACCCCGAAGGAGACCTGGCCGGCCTCGGAAGCTGCCTCGGCTAGAGACCTCGGACCTCCCAGGTGGTGAGAGTTGGTCGTAGGTGGGGCCACCTGTCCACCTTCTGTAGAGCCTTGGGGACCAAGTGTGCCATGCAGGGGAGCACATAGCAAACCTAGGAGACCTGCAGGCCTCCTCGTAAAGGGCCAGCCCTTTCAGACGCTGAGCTGGAGAAACCCTGAGTTAAGAAGTGATAGGCTCCTCATTGGTAAAGTGGTAAGGTGTCACAGCACAGGAGAAGTTGGAACTTTTATAACTGAACTAAGAAGATAGAAGATAAATTTTATTTTTTATTTTATTTTATTTTATTTTTTTATTTTATTTTTTTTTTTAAAGATTTTATTTATTTATTTGACAGAGAGAGAGATCACAAGTAGACAAAGAGGCAGGCAGAGAGAGAGAGAGAGAGAGGGAAGCAGGCTCCCCGCCGAGCAGAGAGCCCGATGCGGGACTCGATCCCAGGACCCTGAGATCATGACCTGAGCCGAAGGCAGCGGCTTAACCCACTGAGCCACCCAGGCGCCCTATTTTATTTTTTTTAAAGATTTTATTTATTTATTTGACAGACAGAGACCACAAGTAGGCAGAGAGGCAGGCAGAGAGAGAGGGGTAAGCAGGCTCCCCACCGAGCAGAGAGCCCGATGTGGGGCTCGATCCCAGGACCCTGGGATCATGACCTGAGCCGAAGGCAGAGGCTTTAACCCACTGAGCCACCCAGGCGCCCCAGAAGATAAATTTTAAGTATCATTACTGAAATGAGAACCAGTCTGAGACCTAAAACTGTGTCTAGGGAGCCCTGACTTGGAGCATTACAAGCTGTGGACTGGAAAGCCCCATGGGCATGATTGGCTCTGCCATCTACTGGCTATGTGACTCACAGTATGTGACTTTGCCTTTTGAATCCCCTGTTGCCTTTTGATGAATGGAGGTGATAGCACCTGCCTTTCAGGATTGCTCTAAGATATAAAGACACAAAAATACGCGGCAGCTGTATCTATATATGCAGTCTAGGGCAGATTCTTACATTATTTTTTAGCATCCTTTTAAAAATGAGATTTTAAAAACCTTATTAATATCTGTATGGGAAAGCTCACATATCCTAAGTGCCCAGCTTAGGGAATTTTGACAAGGGGAATACCGCTGTATAGCCAGCACCCCTGTCAAGAAACAGAATGTCACCAGGATTGTCTAGATCACTTTTCATTTTCTTTTTAAAAGATTTTATTTATTTATTTGAGAAAGAGAGAGTGAGCGAGAGAGGGAGCACAAGCCAGGGGAGCAGTGGGGCAGAGGAAGAGGGACAAGCAGGTTCCTCGCTGAGCAGGGAGCCCAGTGGGAGGCTCCATCCCAGGACCCTGGGATTATGACCTGAGCCAAAGCCAGACACTGAACCGACTGAGCCACCCAAGTGTCCCTAGATCTCTTTTCATTCTTAAATTGTTACATTGAGGGATGCCCTGTGTGGCTCAGTTGGTTAAGTGGCTGCCTTTGGCTCCGGTCATGATCCCAGAGTCCTGGGATCGAGTCCCACATTGTGGGGCAGGGGGGGTCCCGGCTCAGCAGGGAGCCTGCTTCTCCCTCTGCCTGCTGCTCTGCCTGGTTGTGCTCGCGCTCTCTCTCTCTCTCTCTGACAAATAAATAAAAATTTAAAAATAGATAAATTTTAAAATGTTATATTGGAATGCTGCTGATGTTTTTGAATAGGTAACATTCAGATTGCTCAGACTTCTAGAGGTTCTGATTATGTACAGTGATATGATATCTCCTCTCTTCTTCCTGTCTGCCCTCCAGCCTGCCAGCCTCCCTAGGGAAAACCAATGTTAAAGTACCTGCTGTCACTCCCAGACTCTATAGAATGTGAGGTCACTAGCGCAGCAGTCATCATCTCCACTTGCCAGATGAGAAAATGAGACTTGGGGCAGCGGCTTTGCCTGAGGACGCACGGAATTCCCGTGTACAGGCTCAAGCAGTACACGGGTCTCTCAACAGGGAGGTCCCAGCTCTTTTGCTGCTGCTGCAGACTGCTGGGCGGGGGTTGTGCTGTGCTAGTTGGTAACTGCGGGCCGCCTGCACCTGTCCGGTGACCTGACATCCCCATCAGCCGGTCTGTGACCATGTTTTAGGAAGATATTTTGGCTGGCCTCTGGCACACCTGTCAGCATCTGGCCTGGTGTGTCCGTAGCTGATTTGCGACCATGTCCATGGCAGGTGTGGAAGGAGAGCCTCTAGTGAGTTCCCAGAGTGGACAGAGCCCTCCAGAGCCCCCAGACCCCGAGGCTCCCAGTTCATCAGGCCCAGGATGCCTGGTTGCCCTGGACAAGGCCGACAGGGCCCCCGTGGACCCTGGTGTGAGCCAGTCAGATGCGGAGAACTCGGTCCCTTCCTGCCAGGATGAGCCTGCTGCCCCGCCCCGCCGCCGTGGCCGGCCCTCCAGGCGCTTCCTAGGCAAGAAATACCGCAAGTATGTAGAGCAGGGATGGGGGTAGGGGAGACAGCCAGGGGCGCAGCCCAGCCAGACTCTCCCCTGTGCCCTCCTGGCAGGTATTACTACAAGTCCCCCAAACCGCTCTTGAGGCCCTTCCTGTGCCGCATTTGCGGCTCCCGCTTCCTGTCCCATGAGGACCTGCGCTTCCACGTCAACTCCCACGAGGCCGGGGACCCCCAGCTCTTCAGGTGCCTGCAGTGTAGCTATCGCTCCCGCCGCTGGTCCTCACTCAAGGTACGCAGCATGGGGGTGGGGGCACTGGGATGGAGGCAAGGGCTGGTGGGCAGTGCCAAGATGGAGTGTCGCTCACAGGCCATTGGCGGGGCCCTCCTGCTCCTCTGCAGGGCACATTCAGTGGTGTGCCGCTGTGCGCTGAAGTTCAGATGTGGGCAGCATGGGCAGTTGTGCAGGCTGCACACTGTGTAGTGGTGTCACATCCTCAGAGGTGCTGTGCCCAGTGCAGATAGCAGAGATTTACTTGATCACCACCACACATATGGGTGGATGACAATAAAGCCGGGTTCTGTCTCGTTTAGTATGTTAGAAAATTTCCCAGTAGATGGCAGTAATGTGTCTCAAGAAACGAGTTCCTTTTTATATCATTTACCTAAGGTGCCAGTGGGCTGGTTGCAGCCCTAAGCCGTTTTACCAGGGCATGGTAGACATGCTCAAGTTCCGTGCCCATGCAGCCCGGAGAGGTTGCAGGTATCAACTTTCCCATTCGACTGACCCAGGAATCTGTGGCTTAGCCTGGCCAAAGTAAGGCAGAGAGTTGGCCTTCGAGCGCAGTAGGGGGTACCTGAAGCACAGGCCAGAGCCCCTCTGCTTTCTGCACACAGTTCTTCCTCAAGACAGGGCCCTGTGGCCTGGAAGTTGTTCCCAAAACCCTGCTGGAGGACGGTTGTCCCTGGGGCGGTGGGGAGGGCATAGGCTCTGGAGCCGTGCTGCTTGGGCTTGGCTCCAAGCTCTGGCAGTCACCAAGTCACTTGGGGCCAAGGTTACTTCCCTCTGAGCCTCCATCTCACATGGTGAGCCAGCATAGGGCCTAGCGCAGAGTAGGTGCCCTTATTGGGGAGAGTCCCCAGCCCTAATAGGCTCCAGCTCCCTCGTTCTGTGAGCCTGTGCCCACGGCAGCCCTAAGGCTGTGGGCACAGGTTGAAGGTACAGGGGAGGCCAAACCCAGCCCACTGTCGTTCCCCTCTATCCTAGGAACACATGTTCAATCACGTGGGCAGTAAGCCCTACAAATGTGACGAATGCAGCTATACCAGTGTCTACCGGAAGGACGTGGTCCGTCACGCAGCTGTGCACAGTCGAGACCGGTCAGTTTGTGCAGGCCAGGGGAATGGGCCAGGGCGGGAAGCAGAGGCCCAGCATCACCGTGTTTCCTCCTTACTTGAGCACCTGCCCTGGGCCACCCCATTAGCAGCACTTACAGACAGCAGAAAGATAAGGCCGTTCATCCCAGCTCACTTGGCTCAGAGCAGTATGGGGGCCTGGAGTGCTCTTGTCCCATCTCTTCCCTGCCGCGTGCTTTGTAAGATCGGGACAGTCATTGTTGAGGGGCTACCTAAAGGAGTTCAGGAAATCATCTAAAGGTCTTGTAGACTCCCAGCTCTCAGAGCACAGACAGAGCAGACACAGGACAGCTGGGCGGAGGAACGAATCCTTAGGGGCCGTGAGACTGCTCACCGAGGTGTCATTAGATCTGCAGCTTCAGGAAAGAGCTCACTCCACTTGGTGTGCTGTGTGAGCTGAGGTTGGATACAGTAGTTCACGAGGACAGGGACTTTTTTTTTAGATTTTTTTTTTTTAATTTATTTATTTGACAGAGAGAGACACAGTGAGGGAACACAAGTAGGGGGGAGAGGGAGAGAAGCAGGCTCCCTGCCGAGCAAGGAGCCCGATGTATGGCTGGATCCCAGGACTCTGGGACCATGACTTGAGCTAAAGGCAGATGCTCAATGACTGAGAGTAACCCAGGTGCCCCAGGAAAATGACTTTGAAAATGTGCTTGTGGGAAAGCCTGCTCTCTATGATGCTTATGGTTTTCTTTAAAAAAGGCAGGGCAGGCAGGGGAGAGGTAAAATTATGGACATCAGTTCAAACACCTGTTTCACTAACTCTTTCTGCAGGACTTCTCAGGGCTTTAAAATGCACATTTTATTTTGTGACAAAGAAAGGAAGAAGGCACCATTCTAGAATTTATTTACGGCATGCCTCTTAGCATTTCCTAGCAAACTCCACTTGGGGAAACCCTGCTCTGAGAGAAGGGCTTGGCTGGGCATTAGAAACACTCAGAGCTGAGGGTGGGTCCGGTCAATGTGAGAAGGTTTGAGGTGGGCTTGGGGAAGCAGTGGTCTGACTCCTATGCCTTTCTGCCCCCAGGAAGAAGAGGCCAGATCCGGTGAGTCCGGGACCCTGGCCCAGGAAGGGAGCCTGCTTGAGGGCTGCTTGTGAGGGTGGGGGCAGGACGTGAGGTCTCCTCCTCTCTCCTCCTCCTCCTTTCTTCATCTGGTCCCTTCTTGTCCCTTCCCAGGCCCCAAAGCTGAGCTCCTTCCCTTGTCCTGTGTGTGGCCGTATCTATCCGATGCAGAAGAGACTCACACAGCACATGAAGACACACAGCACCGAGAAACCCCACATGTGTGACAAGGTGGCTGGGGCCAAGAGCTGGGGGCAGGGTGAAGGGGTCTCCCGGGACAGTCCCCTATCTAACTCACTTACCCCTCACAGTGTGGAAAGTCCTTTAAGAAGCGCTACACCTTCAAGATGCACCTGCTCACACACATCCAAGCTGTTGCCAACCGCAGGTATATCCCCGAGGAGGGAGGGGGCCCCAGGGCTGGAGCACCCCGCCCCAGCGCCCCACGTGATTGCTGAGCTTCCCTCCCTCTCACCACCGCCAGGTTCAAGTGCGAGTTCTGTGAGTTTGTTTGTGAGGACAAGAAGGCTCTACTGAACCACCAGCTGTCCCATGTCAGTGACAAGCCATTCAAGTGCAGTTTTTGCCCCTACCGCACCTTCCGGGAGGACTTCCTGCTCTCCCACGTGGCTGTTAAGCACACAGGTCAGGCCAGGCCCGCCCCCACCATGGTGAGCCCTCCACTCACCCTGCCCATAGTCGCAGCCTCAGTGCTGTCCTCTTCCTCCACCTCAGCAGCCCCTGTCCCACCAGCAGCCCCTTTCCTGCCGTGAGGGTGGCCTCGGCTGCTCGGTTGTAAGGGAATCTCCCCCCTACAACTCAGCTCAGCCGGCTCTTCTCTGCATGGTCATGGCCCACCTTGCCCGGTCTGTGAGCAGCCCCTTCCTTGGCTGTGAGCTCTGCTCCCTGAGCCCTATCTGTGCTGGGTACCGGATGGGAGATGTGTTGACGGGGGCCCCGTCCTCACGCATGCAGAAGGTGCATGAAACAGTTGGTTCTTAATCCTCCTTGGGGCCTGTGCCTCTGATGGGCACGCTGGGGGAAATTAGACACGCCTGGGGGCCAGATTCCTGTCTGCCTGGAGGCAATGATTCATAAGAGAAGTGTGAGGTCCTGTGATGTGAAACTAGGACTCTCCGAGGAAGGCTGTGAGTGTGGAGGGTGGGCCCGGTTCCTGTCTGGCCCTGGCCACCAGAACAAGCTGGGGTGCGCAACACTGGTGGGGAGACAGCTGGAGAGGCCCGGGGGCCCATGGAAGGCTTCCTGCCCTGGGGGTGCGGGGTGGGAAAGCCCAAGTGTCTGTCTGCCTGTGCCTACAGGGGCCAAGCCCTTTGCCTGTGAATACTGCCACTTCAGCACACGGCACAAGAAGAACCTGCGCCTGCACGTGCGTTGCCGACACGCCAGCAGCTTTGAGGAGTGGGGACGGCGCCACCCTGAGGAGCCCCCTTCCCGCCGTCGCCCCTTCTTCTCTCTGCAGCAGATTGAGGAGCTAAAGCAGCAGCACAGCTCGGCCCCCGGACCACCCCCAAGCTCCCCTGGCCCTCCTGAGGTAAGCTCAGCCAAGCAGGCAGCCGACAGAGGGTACTGGGAGTGGGGCATGGGCCAGGACGACACTGTCCCGTCACCTCTCCCATCCCCAGCATCCTCACTGGCATGTTGGGGACAACAAAATGGGCCCCGCCTCTCCGATTGTGGTAAAGAGCCAATGAGGTCACAGACCTATCAGCCCTAATAAGCTCACAGTGGGCGTGGCTTTCCACGGCTAGAAATAGAGAATGAGACTTCAGTAGCTTAACTGTAGTAGCTTATCATTCTCTCAGAAATGAACCCAAAGGTCAGCAGCCCAGAGCTAGTGTGGCAGCTCCATGGTCAGTCATCAGGGACCAAGCTCTGTCAATATTTTTTCCCAGCCATCCTAGGCATACGACTTCCATCTTTGTGGTTGCCTCATGGTCCAGTATAGCTGCAGGAGCTCCAGCCTTCTAGCCACATCCCAGGCAAGAAGCAGGAGGAAGGGATGGGAGAAAGGCAGAAAGGAAGCCTGCCATCTCCCCATCTGTCTTCCCGGTGAACTTAACCAGAAGCCCCTGCTTAGCCAAGGCAGGCCAGAAAGTAGTATCATAGCTGAGAACATTGCTTCCCCCTCCCCTGCCCCAAAAGATGGACCACCACTATGTGCAGGTAGAACACAAGCTCAGGTGTCAGCCTTGTGTTCAGATCCTAGTTCTGCTACTTACTACTGGTGGCATCGTAGCCCGTTGTTTCTCTGAGCCTGGGTCTTCTCTGAGCCTGGGAGATCCCTTGAGACGTAGTTGTGCAGAGATGAAACAAGCCGACGCGTGTAAAGCGCCCGGCCGGTAGGAGGCGCTTGGCAACCCGGGCTTGCCTCCGAGCTGCCCCCTCTCAGGCTTGGCCACATCCCCACCCCGCAGATTCCCCCAGAAGCAGCACCTTTCCAGGCACCCGAGACCCCCCCACTGCTCTGTTCTGACACGCTTGGTGGCGCCACCATCATCTACCAGCAAGGTGAGCTCTGGGGTAAGGTGGGGGCCTGGGGTTCTGGGCGGGCGCCGGGCTTGCGCTGAGGCCCCCCCGCGGAGGGAGAGGGGGCGGTGGCCAGCCCTCAGGCTCCCATCTCCCCCAACCCAGGCGCTGAGGAGTCCACGGCAATGGCCACACAGACGGCCTTGGACCTGCTGCTGAACATGAGCACCCAGCGGGAGCTGGGGGGCACAGCCCTGCAGGTGAGCCGCCCCTGGGCCGCCTTCGAGGCCAGCCCTCAGGGCACCCCCACTTAGCCTGGAAGACGGTCCACCAAAACCGGGGAGCAAACGTGGAGGAGGGGGCTCCCCTGGGCCAGGGAGGTCAGAGGAGCTCTCGCTCAGCTCGCGTCCCTGTGACCTCTGCCGGCAGCGCCGCCCCTGTGGCTCCGGAGGCCCTGGCCGCGCCGGTGTCCCAGCTCCGCAGCCTCCCTGTGTGGTGGGTCCAGGCCAGCTTCCCATCTAGCCTGGCGCCCTCACCCGGTGACACCTGGCACAGCCGGGAGGCTCCCGGGCTGTCTCTGCTCTAGCCTCTCTCCGCTGCACCTCCAGCCCGGCAGATCCTCCCCCAGCTCATCGGAACTCCTCCCTCCGCCCAGCCGCCTGGGGTCGCTCTTACCCCGCCCGCCCCCCTCTTCTGAGGCAGGGAAGCTCTCTTAGCCGCTGCTACCTCCCTGCCCGAGCCTTGTGAAAACACGCAGAATCTGTGTTTGATGTTAAATTCCAAGAACTTGGAGCTATAACGTGCCACTGGGGGGCTAGAAGACAAGACAAAACTCTGTGCAAGAGGGAGCCTGGTGTCAGACCGGGAGCGCTTCCTAGGATTTCAGTGGTGCCTTTGGGGGTACATAGAAGTTGCACATTTTTAGATAGTTCAATCTGTCTTTTATAGTTTTTGCCTTTGATATCCTTCCTAGAAAGGCCTCCTTCACCCCAAGATTATACGAACGTTCATTTGTATTTTCTTCTTAGGGTTTCATTTTTTACACTTAAGTCTTTACTCCACCTGGAATTTATTTTTGGTGTATGCAGAAAGGTAGGGGACTAACTTTACTTTTTTTCCCAAAAGTTATCCAGTGCAGTATATGAAATAATCTTCCCCAGTGGTTGCAGATGTCACCTTTATAATGATGTCGATTGCCATGCGTTCTGTTCTCTTGCCCTGTCTGCTGCTCCCGCGCGCCAGTACATAACATTTCCCCTCCCCGCCCCCGATTACAAAAATAGGTGTGTTTGAAAAAAAAAAAAACAAAATGGACATTAGGAAATGTTCTATACAGAAAGTGAAAGTCCTTAACTTCTCTCCCCATCCTCTGTAAATGGGCTAGTAAGCATTTCTCCAGTTTCGTCCATGTACTACACACTAACACAGAGACATTGTGTTCCTTAAAAAAATGATATCATCAAGGGCCATCTGGGTGGCCCAGTCGGTTAAGCACCAGCATCCTAGCTCATGGTTTCAGCTCAGGTCATGATCTCAGGATCAGGAGATTGAGCCCCGCATTGGGCTCCGTGCTCAACGCGGAGTAGGCTTGAGATTCTCTCTCCTGCCTCTGCCCCTCCCGCTTATACATGCACGCGTGCTCTCTCCCTCAAATAAATAAATCTTTAAAAAAAATGGGATCACACAACTCATGCTCATCCACAGCCCACTTTTCTTCACTCCGTACATGTGAGGCATGGTCTGGCTTGTGGCCTGCACACCTCCTCTCTCCACCACTGCCACGATACATCTCCACGTCATCCCATCGTCCCCATGTTGTTACGTTCATGCTGTCATTTACTGGTTGGTTGTTTCCAGTTTCTCATTAATCAAAGGCAGTGCTTTAGTGCGTGTATATTTCACGTGCTCCTAGACATTTTTTAGTTTAAAAAAAAGTCTCCTAGAAGTAGAATTGATGGGTCTGAAGGTAAGAAGCCTCATAGAGATATGCCAGTTCCTGTAACTGCTACTACTAGAGTGTGTGTCCCTGCACCTTTGCCAGCACTGGGTGCTGGGTGTCTCCAGTCTTTTTTTTTTTTAAGATTTTATTTATTTATTTGACAGAGATCACAAGTAGGCAGAGAGGCAGGCAGAGAGAGAGAGAGGAGGAAGCAGTCTCCCTGCGGAGCAGAGAGCCCAACGTGGGGCTTGATCCCAGGACCCTGGGATCACAGTCTTTATAAATATCTTCTACACAGTAGAAGTATATTTCATGGTCTTTTTTTTTTTTTTTTTTTTTTTTTAATTTAAGTAGTCTCTATACCCGATCATCGTAGGGCTTAAACTCCTGACCCTGAGATCAAGGGTCACATGTTTCCTTGACTAAGCCAGCCAGATGCCCCTCATGGCCTTAATTTATAATTTTGAGGCCATAAATGAGATTGAACTACTTTCTATATGTTCATGGACCATTTATTTCTTCTCTGACTGACATGTTTGTGTCCTGTATCAGTTTTCCTATTAGTCTTTTTTTTTTTTTTTAAGATTTATTTATTTGAGAGCACAAGAACGTGCATGAGGCATGGGGTTGCAGAGGGAAAGGAAAACCTTAACAGACTCCCTACTGAGCCCAGAGCCCGACATGAGGTCCAGTCCCACATGAAGTCCAGTCCCATGACTCCAAGATCACAGTCCAAGCCGAAACCAAGAGCCAGACGGTTCACCAGCTGCGCCGCCCAGCTGCCCCTGTTGGTCTTTTTATTATCACTTTGCAGAGGCTCTTTACGTATGAAGGAGACTTTTCTCTCTTGTATGCATTGTTAGATACCACATTTCTCTGTTTTGGTGATTTCAGTTTATGGTTTGTTTTGCTGATTAGAAAAAATCTTCCCACCCCAGGTCATAAAAATACTTATCCACATTTTCTCTTCATATTTTTAGAGGTTTTTTCCTCTTATTACGTTTCAATTTTTGATCCATTTGAAGCAGACTTTGGAGTAAGATGTGAGGTCAAGCTCTTTTTTTTCTAAAATGGTTTGCCACTTGTCCCTTTACCCTAGGATTTCTCAATCTTGGCTTTTTGTGCCAGATAGTTCTTTGTTACGGGAGCCGCTGTGCTGTTGTTCATTGTGGGCTGGTTAGCCGCATCCCTGACAGATAACCCCAGGGTGCCAGTACCGGCCCCATTCCAAGTGCGAGACCCGCGAATGTCTGCAGACTTGCCCAGCTGCCCCTGGAGGACGGTGTCGTACTATCCTGGTCTTGCTAAGTTTATTCCCAGTTGCTGGGTGGGGCTTGGAGAGCCAGAGGGTGCTTTAGGAAGAACACTCGGCTGGGACCGTACACATGAGTGGTGGCAGCACTGAGTGTGGGCAAGCTTTGAGGCCACGAGGTAGAGAAGGGCCCTGAGCACCAGCCCCTCTGCCACAGCCCCTGCTCCTGACGCTCAGCGGGTCTGTTACAGGTGGCTGTGGTGAAGTCCGAGGACGTGGAAGCAGAGTTGGCATCCCCTGGTGGGCAGCCCTCCCCAGCAGGGGCCACTCCGCAGGTGGTAACCCTCCATGTGGCAGAGCCGGGAGGCAGCGTGGCAGCGGAGAGCCAGCTAGGCACCCCTGACCTACAACAGATCACCCTGGCACCTGGCCCGTTCGGTGGGACTGGCTACAGCGTCATCACAGCACCCCCTATGGAGGAGGGGACATCGGCTCCTGGCACACCTTACAGGTGAGACCTGCTGCCTGCGAGGCCCCTTTAGTTTGGTAGGTGCGCCGGGAGGCCTCAGGGGAGGGCTCTGCCCACCCGAGCCTCGTTGGCAGGAGGCAAAAATCCTAACGCACGTAACACAGTGAGCCACAGGAGCCCTGTCTTTCTCAGGAGATTGGAAGCTACTGTTCTTTGGCCACTTAGGTGTTCCAGGCACTGAATGTTTGGGGCCTCCCTTAAACCATTCTCGTGAGGTCCACGTTTCTCTGACTTGCTTAAGGTCAGACGGGCAGTGAGTGAGCCGTCGACCCCTGGTTCTAGAGTCATGTGCTCTCTGTTCTGGGTGATCCCTGAGGGGCTGTCCAGTCCTGAGCTTCGAAGCAAACTCCGGCTCCTCGCTGGCACTGGAGGCCTGGCAGCTGCACACGGCTTCCTCTACACGGAGCAAGTTCGGGGCAGGAATATTTGTATGCTCACTGGACTCCTGGGCCGTCTGAGAAAGCGTTAAATCCAAGCACTGTAGCGCCGCAGTGTGCGGTTGGGATGGGAATCCAGATCCCCGGGCAGCCGGCGGGCAGCCTGGTCTCAGCGTCTGCCATCTGCTCTTGGTCTCTGGGGACTTTTTGGCCCTGCCTCCCCGCTCCACCCACCGGCCCTCCTGTAGCCGCACTTGGCCAGCCTGGCCTGGACCCCTGGGCTCTCGGCCTCACTGCCGCCCCGCCCTTAAGGGGAGCCCGATGACTACTGCTGGCACAGGACAGTACGTTGGACCTATAGTCACCGTTTATGGAAGAGACTGTTGAGGTTCAGCTGGAAAAGGGGAGAGCCGGAATTCAAACCAGGGAGTCCACCTGTGGTGGCAGTCACCCCTCCTTTGAGGACTTTCCTGGGGAAGGGAACTCCTGTGGCCTTCCATCCCATTAGAATTCATTCCTCCGCTCTTCGGTGCCCACAGCGAGGAGCCCCCCGGGGAGGCGGCCCAGGCTGTGGTTGTGAGCGACACCCTGAAAGAAGCCGGCACCCACTACATCATGGCCGCTGATGGAACCCAGCTACACCACATCGAGGTGAGGCTTGGGGTACCGACCCCGCCCCATGTCCCAGCCTTCCCCCATCTTCCTCAGTACCTCATGCTCCCCCGTCTCGCTACAGCTGACTGCGGATGGTTCCATCTCCTTCCCAAGTCCGGATTCCCTGGCCTCCGGAGCCAAGTGGCCCCTGCTACAGTGTGCGGGGCTGCCCAGAGACGGCCCTGAGCCCCCGTCCCCAGCCAGGACTCACAGGGTGGGAGACCCCCAGGGCTCTGCCTCCCCACCTTCTGCGGCCAGCAAAGCCCTGAGCCTGGGAGTACCACCATCACCACCGGCTGCAGCCGCGGCCTCATCGAAGAAGTTTTCCTGCAAGATCTGTGCTGAGGCCTTCCCTGGCCGAGCAGAGATGGAGAGTCACAAACGGGCCCATGCTGGGCCTAGTGCCTTCAAGTGCCCCGACTGCTCCTTCAGTGCCCGCCAGTGGCCTGAGGTCCGGGTAGGTGCCGCCCCCCATGCCTCCCCTGGCACTCATTTGGCCACTTGTGTGACAGAGCTTAACTGAACCCCCCCCCCGCCCCCGCCCAAGCCAGGCCCTCTTTCTCTTCTAGGGTCAGAGAGGACTCCACAAGGTCTCATCATTTGGGGGGCTCAGTCTGGTGGGGAACCCATCCAGACAGGGTGACTAATGCCAACAGTGTGTGTGCCGTGAACAGACTACAGGCGGCAGAGCAGACAGGGACCGGGTCATGTGGACTTGGGGTGCTGGCGCTGGCCAACCCGGGCCAGGGAGGGGGCAGAGGCACAGGGTGGGCGGCAGGAGGCATGCTTAGGGAAATGCCAGTTGTCTGGAATAGAGAGCGTTCAAGGTACAAGGGAGGCGGTGGAGACAGTGTGGAAAAGGCGAGGAGGGCAGGTTCTGCGCGGGAGTCCTCCCCGTAAGGATTATCGTTTCCAGATCCAACTGTGCACTGAATCCTTACAGCAGCTCAGTGAGGGGAGCAGGGCCCAGAACCCTAGAACGTCAGGGCTGGAAGAGCCCTTCAGAGGTCCCCTCATCTGAACATCTATCTCGTGTTTACACGGGGGTAAACGGAGTCTGGGAGCAGGGACAGGATTTTCTGAGTGACCTAACGACGGGCCCTGGGACTTGTTGCTCTCTCTGTACACAGCAGCGCCAGATCTTGGTCTGGTTTGTACTTGTTACACAGCTCGTCCCCACCTGCAGACAGGTCCCCCAACAGCTCTGTCCGTGTGGTGCCAAGTGGTCCCCCAGCCAGCGCCCCTGCCTCTGCCCCTTCTCCAGGCCCACATGGCGCAGCACTCAAGCCTGCGGCCCCACCAGTGCGGCCAGTGCAGCTTTGCCTCCAAGAACAAGAAGGACCTGCGGCGGCACATGCTGACCCACACCAATGAGAAACCCTTCGCGTGCCACCTCTGCGGGCAGCGGTGAGGCCAGGGACAGGCAGGCGGGGGCTGCTAGGCATGCATGATGGGGCTGCCCCTGAGCCTGCTCTCCGCCCCCCTCAGCTTCAACCGTAACGGGCATCTCAAGTTCCACATCCAGCGGCTGCACAGTCCTGATGGGAGAAAGACGGGGACACCGACTGCCCGGACCCCAGCCCGGACCCCCACCCAAACCATCATCCTGAACAGTGACGACGAGACGCTGGCCACACTGCACAGTGAGCTGCCCCTGGGGGACCAGCGTGGGGGGGCCGGGGTACGTCAGGTTTCACCCGAGTCCTGTGTGAGCACCCTCCCCTCTCTGCTCAGCTGCACTCCAGTCCAGCCATGGGGTCCTGGGCCCAGAGCGGCTGCAGCAGGCACTAGGCCAGGAACACATCATTGTGGCCCAAGAGCAGACCGTGACCAATCAGGTGAGCGCCTGGGCTGGGAAGTCATGGGCCAGGGTGGGGGCACACATCGAAGCTAGAGCTGGCTTGGTCCTGGCAGGAAGAAGCCACCTACATCCAGGAGATCACCACCGCAGACGGCCAGACAGTGCAGCACCTGGTGACCTCCGACAACCAGGTGAGCACCTCCGCCAGCACTGCCCTCCCTCCGCCTGCCCCCAGGCCCCACTTCAGGGAGGAACCGTGCTTTGCAAACCACCGCTCCTGGGTTCACACTTGCGGCCGCCATTGTTGATGGCGGGTGACTCTGGCCCCCTGCTCAGTCTTCCTTGCTAAGCTCCCAATTCAGCAAGGCCTCCGCACCTGCCTCCTCTCCACCCTTCTCCAGGTACAGTACATCATCTCCCAGGATGGAGTCCAGCACCTGCTCCCCCAGGAATATGTGGTGGTTCCAGAGGGCCATCACATCCAGGTAGGCCGGGCCTGGGCAGGGGAGGGTAGGGGAAGGGTGTACAGCCTCCTCAATCACCACATTGCCTTCCCTTCTGCAGGTACAGGAAGGCCAGATCACACACATCCAGTATGAACAAGGGGCCCCTTTCCTTCAGGAGTCCCAGGTAGGGCCTCTGGGGGGGGATCAGATGGAGCTGGGGCACAGGCAGAGCTTCTCCAAGGCCGTATCTCACTGGTTTCTCCACTCTAGATCCAGTATGTGCCTGTGTCCCCAGGCCAGCAGCTGGTCACACAGGCCCAGCTGGAGGCCGCTGCACACTCAGCTGTCACAGGTACGGGGCGGGAGCCTGACGCCCATGGGGACCCAGGACGAGCTTCTAGGGCCTCAGGCTCACCGTCTTCTCCCCTCCCCTGGCAGCAGTGGCTGATGCTGCCATGGCCCAAGCCCAGGGCCTGTTTGGTGCAGAAGAGGCAGCGCCTGAACACATCCAACAGCTGCAGCACCAGGGCATCGAGTACGACGTCATCACCCTGACCGACGACTGAGCCCCAAGGGCCCAACACACACTGTGGATATTGGGGCCAGCCATACTGGGGGTGTGGGGGGAGTGGGACCCGCTGGGACTCCCTTCCCTGTTTCACCTAGGGTCTCTGGACACTGAGCAGCCAGTATCCTGTCACTCTGAGAGAGCCAGACCTGTGCTGCTGGGTTTAGGGGACAGCCATGGGCCCCGGCCAGGACATGCTGGGTGCCCTAGCCTGCAGGCAGGCTTTGGGGAGAGAAATTTATTTTTGTTTGGATGGACCCACTGGCCCCTCAGTCTCAATAAAGGGACCAGAGTCCAGTCCTGACCATCTTATTTTTGTCTGAAAGGACTTGGGAAATGGAAGGAAGAGCCTATTATAGCTCAGGAGAGCTGCCTGGCCCCACAGTGAGTCCCGCCCTGCCCCTTTAAGTGTGGTGCCCAGCAGCAGGGCAGGCCCATGGGGCAGAGGCCTGATACTGGGAGAGATGGCTGAGCTGGTAAGAACCCCCTGAGCACCTTCAGACCTTCTTCCCCTCTCCTGGACTGCAGGAGAACATCTGCTCCAGGCCTAGAGGTCCTCAGAGGGCAGCACAGCCAGCTACCTGTCTGCAGGGAGACCATTCCCTGAAACCCATGGCGGATTCGGGCTGTTCTTCTCACTGAGCCCGGACTATGAATCCTGGCTACCCCCTTGCTGTGGCGGCTCTGGGTTGAGCAGGAGTCCAGCTCTATTCCTGGGCATAGCCCCCATCCTCTGCTCCCTGGAGGTAGGACAGCAGGCCTGGCTATGGGAGTCCGGGGCCTGCCAACAGATGACGCAGGGCTCTGGACCCCAGACTCGCTAGACACAGGCGGGGCTAGCAGGGACCCAGCTGTGGGGCCAGCAGGGCGAGAACTTAGACACTGGAGCCCTGGGTTGGGGTGTAAGACCCAGGGGATCCTAAGAAGGTGAGCCTCAATGTAGAGGGTGTGGTTCCAGGACTAACTCCAGATTCTCCACCTTCTCTGCCCTCAAGACCCTCACGCATTCTTACAGGGGTTTCTGTATTTCCTTTTACAAATGAAACAAGATGGCGATAAGATGGTTGGGATTGGGGGGAGGAAGGGAAAGGATGGGACCTATTTACACAGGAGTCGGAGTGAGTTTGAGGTGAGGAGTTGGGGGTTCGGGCAGGGAGGGGGAGCCCTGGCAGAGCCATAATCTTCCTATGACACTGGCAGCCTGAGTCCCGCTGCCACCTCAGGGGGAGGGTCCTGGGGTCTGCTCAGCCCCAAGAGGCCCGAGTCCCAGCAGTCCATACCAGCACCCTGGGGCTCCTCCTCCCCGCAGGATGTGTTAAGTGGGGTGAGGCTCGCGGCTAGGGCCCTGTTCGCGACCCGAGTCCCGGTCCTTGTTCTCCGAGGAAGAAGAGGAGCCAGAGCCATGGCTGCGGCCTGACTGCCGGTAGGCGGAGCTCAGCTCCTGTAGCCGCTCCGGCGTCGGCCCCCACTTGGCAAAGCCGGGGTCATTCTGTAGGAAGAGCACGGCCGTGTTGTGGACAGCCTTGTAGTGCATTTCTTCCCTGTGGACAAAGGAACAGCTCAGGGTGGGGCTCGGCCTGGCATGATCAGCCTGGCCCTCCTCCCCCACCCCACCCCCGCCCTCCCCGGGCACCCACTTCTTGCAGACGTGCTGGGAGCCACTGCGGTACTCGTGCTCGAAGGCAGGCAGGACCAGCTGGTGGCGTTTGAAGCGGCTCTGCTCCATGCGGGTGAGCGCCGGCGTGGGGGGTTCTCGCCACTCGGGGATGAACACGATGAAGGACAGGGGCTCTGGTGAGCTCTCGAGCAGTTTCTACGGGAGGGGGCACGGGGTGGACATCAAAGGCTGCCCTCCAGGTGGCTGGCAACCCTGCGTGCCACCCCTGCCCCCCACCTACAGCAGCACACCAACCTCGAAGTGAGAGACCATGGCATCCATGAGCTCCTCGCAGAACGGAGGGTTGGCCTCAAAGGAACCACTCAGCGGGGAGAAGTCCAGGCAGGGCCTGGGGACAGAGGTGAGCATTCTAAGTCCTACCAGGACCCAGGCCCTCCACCAGAAATGGGTGCTGCCCCCACGTTGTTGGAGGGATGGGCCCTGGTCAGGCCCTAGGCCAACATTAACCCAGAATTCATCCTGGGACAAGGTGTGGCCAACTCCATTGAAGGGCTGAGGATGGAGAGGCTCAGGCTTGGAGGCCAAGTCCACCAAGCCACTTAGTAGAAGGGCAGGAACTCAAACCCAGTTCAGACACCGAAGCACAAGCCCCAGCTGGGAGTTCCCAGCTGCTGAGCCTTCCCCCTTATTGGCTCAGGCCTGTCTTCCAACTGGAGGCTGGGTCTCCTTTCACCCAGGCTCACTCCCCTCCACCCTCCCAGTGAGTCTGAAAGGTCTCCGACGTCTGAAGTACCATTTCCCGAGCCTCTCTGTGCCTGGACCACGTGCTCCTACCCCAGCCTGGGCTAATTCACCGAGAAACCTGCAGGCTGGATTAGGGGCGATCAGGCTCCCGGAAATAGAGACCAGTCTGAGGTCACACAGCAAGAGTTCTGAAGGCAGAGACTACACCCAACACCACCCAATTCCCAAACCCGAAAGCATTAGGAAGTTGCTGGCCTAGATGGGATCTCTGCTCTAGAGGAGTCCTTCCTGGGCCTGGGCAGAAGGGTCCCAGCAGCCCCCCGGCTCTCACCCGCGGGAGCCAAAGTAGCCATCTGTGTCCGGGAAGGCAGAGCAGTACTGGCGGAAGTAGCAGTTGAGGGGCGAGGCGAAGCACTCAAAGGTGACGCCGAAGAGTCGGTGGAGGGCCTCAAAGACGTGCACGGGCAGCGATCCCTGCAGGCCTGTCCCCTCGTAGAGGCCGACGCCAAACATCATCTGCACAGTGGCCACCGTGAGCCCCCTGGCCTTAGCCTTCTCCCCGCCCTCCAGCGGAGCCCGCCCCTGCTGCCCCAGGCCCTTACCTGGTACCGTCGGAGGAGACACCAGACTCGGGGCAGGAACCTCTCAAAGGCAGAGTCGTCAATGCAGCTGTAGCGGTAAAGCAGCCACTGTGGGACAGAGAGCAAAGGCCTTCAACAGCGCCTCCTCCCTCCTCGCTGGCCTCCTGCCGAGGATGCTGGCTCCAGAAGGAGCCAGCCTTACCCTCTCCCACCTGGGGGGGACCTGCCTCCCCTTGACCCCAGCTCTTACCAGCTTGCTAAAGTAGTTGCGGCTGACCTTGACCATCTCTCCCTTATACCGGATGCAGACCACATTATTCTCCATATGCATCTCCACACTGGGCATGGGGGGTGCAGACACGGCCAACCGTACTGGGTAACAGTACACCAGGCGGGGCTCCACTTCTGGGGCCTCCACCTCCTCTGTGGGCAGGGAGAGCAGTGAGAGGCCACTCTGCCCCGGCTCTGCTAATTCTCACCCCGAAACCCCGGACAGCCTCCATGCCTGCTGTGCACTGGGTTCCAGTAGCCAGGGGAGGTAAGTCTTGTCCCATAGAGGAGCAGAATGCAGCTCAGACGGTTGGTGACAACGTTAACAGCCAGGCAGCTGGCAGCGCAAGAGCTGCATCGCTTGCTTAGGCCTAGAGCTTTCTGGGCCAGGCACTCAGAGTTACCCAAGTTCACGTCTGAGCCTGTGGCCAGGCATGAGACTGCAGTGTGGGGAGAGGTCCACCTAACTGCTTACCCCCAGCCTGTCTTCACCACATTCGCCACCTTCTGCCTTCCCCTTCCCCCAGCCCTTCTCCAGTTCCTAGAGGAGGGCTGAAGCCCCTGAGCCCCAAGACAGCAGGTGCTGCCCCAGACACTACTGGGGGAAACAGGCTCCCCGAAATCAGCCTGTGGGCTGGAGGGCTAGCCTCGCTTGTCCCCTCAGTCAGGGCCCAGGAAGCAGTGTTGGGGCCTCACAGTTGGCTCCCTGCCATTGGCTCCCTACCTGGGATGTTGTTTTCCTTGAGGATGGCAAGGTGCTTCTCACGGATCCGTTTGACATACTCCAGGGAGATGTGGTAGATCTTACTACAGATTCCCTCCACGGAGTCCTTTGCTGCAGCTGACACGTGGGGGCCACATTGCCTCCGCAGGTGCTCCAGGCGGTCCTGGAGGAGACACTCCTGATCAGGGCTCCAGGGGGCTGCTGGGGGAGGGCTGGTAGGTTCCAGCAGTCCTCGTTTTTGATACCAGCTCTGCTACTAGCACAGTAGCTGTGTCACTTGGACAAGTCCCTTGTCATCTCTGAATTTAGTCCTCCACTGTTAAGGGAACACAAAGTACTTACCGGGTAAGGCAGTTTGAGTATTAAATGTGATCATTCCCATTAAGGGCTTAACTGAGCCCCTGCCATACAACAAGTGTTCAGTCAATGCCAGCACCTATAATGGGAGTTACACTGTGCCAGGTGCCATGAGAACCGCTGGGGAGACAGACAAACCAGATAAAGTCCCCGCTCATAAAGCACTTGCCATCTACCACGGTGGAGACCATGACAAAACAGGGTCCTTGGTCATTGCAGATTTGAAATCTCAGCTTTTAGCAACTTGGCAAGGATTTAACTAGGCATTTGTTATTTTCCTGAATCACACGTGTGAAAGTGATGAGTGAAAATGAGTCACTCTGGCTAGTGAGTACACCTACCTCTGTCACTCTACGTGTCAAGTACAGTTACTATCGTGAAGTGCGAAACCTTGCCTCTTGTGAAAAATGGTCCTGAAAAGAAAGCCCATTGCTAGTGCTGGTAGAGACTTAAAGAAGTGACAGGTCTGGGCCAGAAAATGGAATCACTGTGGACGCCGTAAAGCAGGGCATTCAGTCTGGTGCCAGCTCTTTGCTGTGGTGAGTGCACATACCCAAGATAAAGCAGTTCGTCCATCTGTGTCCAAAAATCTATTCAGGGGAGCTGTTCAACATTCATTAAGTAGAAAAGGCAGCTCCTTATGGTGTGTGGCTGAGCACAGGATTCCATTAAGAACCTTAATGGAGACCGTCTTTAGGACAGAGCCAGGAGCCTGGACAAACCTCTCTACATGCAGAAGTTTGGGGACCGGCAAGCATCAAAGGTCTGCTGGGGGCCCCTGCCCAGCCTAGGCAGGCAGCTGAAGGAAGGAGCCACAGAGCCTTTCCACCGGCCTCCTTACCCGGGGCCACTCACCATGTAGTCCTCTTTGGAGGCAGAGTGGTCCTTCCGCAGCCAGCTGAAGGTGTCCTCCACGTTCCATTTGACCACCTTCCTGCTGTCAGGGGACGCACTCCTGCCAGTTGAGGGCGCGGGATGGAGCCAGCAGTCGGGCAGCTGCTCCACACTTATTCCCCCTGACCCCCCACTGACATTCGGGCATCAAGGCAGCCCTCACAGCCCCTGTGCTGCCTCTGGGAGCTGCCTCCTTCTGCCACAAAGATGCCGAGCTCCATGAGATGGGCCAGAGAGCCCAGGACCTCCCCACTCTGATCACACACCCAGCCTGCTGGGGACAGGAGAGAACAAACCTGGATTCAATGAGCCGCCTTGCAGCTTCTGCGTATTTAAAGAGCAGGCGCTTGGCTTCCTCCCGGAACTTGATTCGGGATAACCTGGGACCAAGAGCAGGCAGAGTAAGAGCCCTTTGAAACAGGAATGGCCACACACACACCAACACCGCCCCCCACCCAGCCCCACCAAGTTGGCCCCAGCTCTGGACCTGTACCTGATGGGAATGTCATTCATGATTTCACGAAACATGGAGGGTGACACAACCGGTTCACAGTTGCTCGGCAACAGGGGGTCAGAGCCTTTATCCACGACCTTGCGCTCCAGCATCCAGCGGTTGAAAGATTCTCGTGGGGGCTCAATGCCTGCGGGACAGACAGGCCGGTGAAGGTCTGGCTCAGTCAGCAGCCTGCACACGGGCCCAGTCCACGGGGGCATGCGGGCACCGGAGGGGAAGCAGTAAATGGCCCGGCCTGTTCCGTCAGGAGCCCCGCCTCTAGGCAACTCCTCCACAGGTACTGAGAATCACGAATTTTCTAGAGTTAGTAAATGTTACTTAGGGTAAAAGGAAAAAGGAGAAACACCATTTCAGCGAGTTAAGCAGGCTTCTTTACTAACGAATAAAAGCCGCAGCTTACTGAGGACTTCCCATTCCACTTCCTCCTTGTAGCAATGCTGCAAGGTCCAGGTACTCTGGTTTTCATGCCCTCTTACAGACACATGAGAAGGCTTCACACATACCTGACAGACGGCAGGCATTCTGGAAGTGCTAATGATGGCTTTTGCAGTTACGGATGCCAGACCCCCTTTCCGTAAGCAGTTAGCAAACCTGGGGCTCCAGCAAGCCTACGTGCTCAACTGCTAGGTTCTGCTGCGTCATTCCCAAGCCCAGTTCTTGGCTAAGGGTGGGTGGAAACAAGGGTCCAGAGGCCCACAGGCAGTTACCCTCTCGCTGCTGGCACAGCTCCCGGTAGTGCTGCCGAAGCTTGAGGATGAGCTGGGAGCGAAGCAGCTCCACCTCAGGGTGCGGGGGCAGCACCTCTGAAGGCCCCCGGTGCTTGATGACAGCGTTGGTCTGGATGTCCAGATCCCAGTACACCCTTGGGGCACAGAAAGGAGTGAAGAAGAAAGTAGAGGCAAGGAAGGAGGGGTGCCCCGCCTGCCGCCATACCCCACGGTCCCAGACCACATCGACACTGGATGCCCCCAAGTCGATCGGCAGGGACTCACTCAGTGGGTCGGAGGAGAGCTGCCTGCTGTTTATCTTCAGGGGATGTCCCCCACATTTTCAGCGTTGGGGTTCCTGGGATACTGGGGGAGCTAGGCACCGACGGGCCTGTGGGTGTCACAGGGATTTCAATCTAGAGCAAAAAAGTAAAAGGCACCAGGGTCAGGAGAGCCAGCCTACGGCTACTGCACTGGCAAAGTGGTGAGTTGTGCCCCAGGCCCCCTCCTGACCGACTTGCCACTGCCCAGCCCTCACAGGGAACCTGTTGGCTGCCCGCCTGGGGCAGCCGCTTACCAGCCACGCCCTCACAGCCCGCAGATGCTCACCTTGGGCTTCTTTACACCATTGCCGCTTGGCTGCTCTTCCGAGAGCTGCCGCTTTCGGGGCCTGTTCTCAGCCGGGGGGGTTTCCACCAAGCTTGAGTCTTGGGGCAGTGGGGTCGCATTCAGCCCCAAAGGGTCCGACTGGTGGAGGGAGACCAGCACAGTTGCAACCAGGGCTAGTGGCTTAGGAGTCCCACGAATACGGAATCCTGATGCCCTCCTGCCCCTGCTCCTACTGTTCCAAGAGCAAAGGGGGCGAGGATACAGAAAGAGCACTGGGTTCCACTCCTGCCTGCCTCTTATAGTTGTGGGACCTTGGGAGAGTTACAGCCCTTCCTAATTCCCTCACCGTCACAATGGCCCAACCTCCTGTTGGGAAAATGATTCAGTGAGTCCGTGAATATGACCACAGTTTAATAGGACATCTGGCATGAGAGGAACCCTCTGTACATGTTAACTTCTCCTCCTTAAACACGAGAATAAGAGGAATAAAGGGAAAAACTCAAGAAATTCTTTTTTTTTTTTTTTTTTTTTTAAAGAGCAAGGCCCTATGGATGAAATTCCTTTGGTGACGCTGAGAATGAGTGATAGCAGGCAGGGTGGCCCTAAAGTCACATCAAGTTTGAGTCCAGTTCTGCCTCCTACTGGCTCAAATCTTGGGCCAGTCATTCCCCATCTCTGAACTTCAGTGTCTTCATCTGCAAAATGGGGGTGCCAACCTGCTTGATTATGCCCAGTAAGGAAAGTCTGCCCTACCTGATAGGGATCCAGAAGCCCATGTTCCTGCCAGATAGCCCCCTCATGTGGACACTTCTGCTCCTAGAACGTGCTTCTCCCCTCTGACAACTTTCAGTTCACTAACTTTGTCACCTTAAATGCTAATTCAAGGAGAAGCATGCCCTGTCCCCTCCCCTCCCCATGAGCAGACCAGGGCCCCTGGTGCAATCCAATGCTAGTCTTCACGCATGTGCCACACTGTGATCCTACTGGCTCCTCAGCAGATTGTGGGCCCCCTGAGCGTACAAGGGCAGGACCAGTTGCTCACAACTGCACCACAGGCACAGTGCCCAACATGGAGTTCAAGTTCAGGATCACACACGATTACAATCAATTCTTTACGTGTCAATCTCCCCTATTTGAGTGTAGGTTCCATGAGGGCGGGGGCTGTGTCTGTGTGTCATTGTATCCCCAGGTCCCAAGATGGGGCTAGGCACATAACAGATGCTCAAGATAGACTTGAGGAAGGCCCAGACGCTAGAAGCTGCTTGGGAGCCCTTCCCTGGGCTGGCACTCACGATCACGTCATGCTGGCCCAGCACAGGCATCTCCCACAAGGACTGGTTGGTGAATCGGTTGAAGTAGTAGGGACGGTTCTCCCTCCGGCTCCAGCACTTCTCCCAGCCCGCATGCACCAGCTCCTCTGCAAACAAGCACGGAACCCAGCTGGGGTCAGCGCTGCTCCTGAGACATCCTTCCTACCCCGCCACCCTACCCTGCCCCTCGCCAGTACCTGGGAGGTCCTGCACCAGGCGGATGGGCTTTGGAGAACAGGGCTGGCTCTGATTGGAGGTGCCTGGGGAGTGACTCAGCAGGGACGCTTCCTCCCGGGGGCTGCCGTGATTCTCATTGGCCATCTCAGCACCCACACCGGACCTGCCACACAGAGGACCGAAGGGTATCAGGCCAGCAGGACACGGACGTCAGCTCCACCCAGACACCCACCCATTACAATCCACTGAGAGCCCCAGTGACCACTTGCAGATGTGAAGATATCAATCCAGTCCTGTCCCTGGAGGGCTGGTGTGGTACCAGAGGAGCCCTGGGATCTAAGTCGCAGTTCCCTCAACTAGAAAATGGGTGCACTCCTGTTGCTCCTTCTTCCTGACATACTCTCCCCAATTCCCCACCTGGCTTGTCATGATGTTCCATGTTCCAGGAAGCATTCCTGGACTCTCCAATGTCACCCCCCATCCCAAGCAGGGTGGTCAGAGGCCCTCTGCAGGGCCATGAATACCTCCACTGTGGCACTCAATCCTGTCAGCGGGGTTTGTCTACCCATCAGATGATCAGAACTCCCAGGGCTAGGAACTGGGTCCAGTTCACGACTGTCGAGTGCTCAGCAGGGTCCCTGGACCCAATAGGAACTCTATTCATTCTGCAAATATTTCCAAAGCACAGAGTGGCACAGAAGACAGAACAGGGTCTGCCCTTGAGAAGCTATTCCCACCAAAAAAGAACAGTAAATCCTCCTCTTTCCTGTTCCTATCCAATAAAATCTAACTGGAACAGAGTGCAGCCTGGAGGGGACATGGCATCTAAGTGGCTGCCTCATTCTGTGCTTCAGGGCAGGAAACAATCTGTTGCTGAAGAAACCAGTGGGACTGAGAAGAAATATCTAATTCAGTCCTTCCTAATTCCCAGGTGAAAATCTACTTTAAATACCAGGAAGCAGGTCAGCTCCTTCGGATTTGTATTCTCCATGACACCCAACCAGTACATCCAGCACAAGCCTCGGTGGCCAGTGATTTCCTAATCTGGCTGTTAGACTCCTAGGTGCCCAACCAAGATTGGATTGTGATCCCAAAGTTGTTCTCAATATGTCACAACACCCCAAGAAATCATTTACCCACAAAAAGGCACAAAAGCATGTTGAAACATCAGTTATCTTTGCTTGCTGAAATTTTATCAACTCCTTGTGGTCACACTGATTATCTCATGATGATCAGAAGCTCTGATTGGCTGTTGACAACATCATAGGAATCACTGGGACATTAATTTTATTTGTACACTCAGTCATAGATGTCTTCGTTAATTTGGAAAGGGAAAAGCAAACGGTTACTTGTCGGTACAGTTTGGCAGTAAAAATGCACGAAGCAAGAGGACATACATACAACCAGAAGGGGCCGTGATAACAAAAAGGTTCAGAACCACTAACCGAGGGGATAAAAAGCTTGATTCTCTGGGGAGGAAGGATTCCTGGTGCTTTGGGGCTGAGCCCATATGTCTCAAGCCTGAAAAAGGTCCCTCTTTTTCTCACCCTCTGGGGTCTGCAACGCTAGCATGAGAGGGTTTTCTTCTCCGATCAGATGGACCCCCACGTCACAGGGTCCCACAGAGGCAGGGGGGAGGCCTGCAGGAGGGCTCAGCGCAGGTGGGTGGGCTGGTCAGCAGTGGAGTGGACGGGGGCCCAGGAAATTCCTTGCATCAGCAACTGCAGAGCAAACAGAAGAGAGAGTCACAAACCTGTGAAATGCTGCAGCACAGGGACAGCCGCAAGAGAGGCAATGACGAGGAGCAAGTTGGGAGCCCCCAGGGCAAGGAACACTGTGGGAGATCTGGGGATTTAAGGGATGAAAATGATACTTCTCAAATTCTGCAAACCGAAAGCTTCACCTTCAGACTTGCAGCCTGCAGGCACACAAGCCCTGTGTTGTGGAGGGCCCTACGCCTGGTTTCAGGCTCTACAGTTGCTGTCTTGAAGTTTCTAATAAGTTTTTAACAAGGGGGGGCACCTGGGTGGCTCAGTCGTTAAACGTCTGCTTCGGCTCAGGTCATGATCCCAGGGTCCTGGGATCAAGCCCCGCATCGGGCTTCCTGCTCGGCAGAAAGCCTGCTTCTCCCTCTCCCACTCCCTCTGCTTATGTTCCCCTCTTGCTGTGTCTCTGTCAAATAAATAAATAAAATCTTAAAAAAAAAAAAAAAGTTTTTAACAAGAGAGCCCATGTTTTCATTTTGCACACCGGACCCCAAAAACTGTGTAACTGCTTCTATCAAACAAATTATCCCTAAGACAAGAGAAAAGCGGACATACCATTTGGCCCTTGTACGACCCAGGTCTGAACAGAGTGGGTCCACTTACATGCAGTTTTCTCATCGCAGTGTGCTGCTATAAATGTATTTACACTTCCTTATGATTTTCTCAGTAACATCTGATTTTCCCTAGCTGACTTTATTGTAAGAATACACTGTATAATACACATAATGTACAAAACCCATGTTCATCCACTACCTATGTTACCAGTAAGTCTTCCGGTCCACAGTAGGCTCTTAGTAAAGCTGTGGGAAGTCCAAAGTTCTACTGGGATTTCCAGCTGAGCCACGATCAGTGCCCCAACCCTTGTGTTGATCAAGGGGCAACTGTACATATCAGATGGGGGGGGGCACTACCAAGCCACCCACAGTGAGGGGAAAAAAGTCAATCCTTTAAAACCACAATAATAATCATACATGCTAATGGATTATGTAACACGATATGTCCACTTTCATTGACAGTTTCCCCAACAAATTATCTTGTGACACTGATGCACTCCTTAGCTGAACTACGCAGAGGCAGCGAGAACAGCACAGCTTAGAGGCCAAATGAGGACACTGGAGTTTTTTCAAAGCGACTGGGCATCACGAGGGCTTGTAAAACAATTCAGATTCCTGTCCCTCACTTCACGTCCTAGGAGTCAGGAATGGGGAGGGGAGATACACAAGAATTCGTGTTTCTTAAACACACCCCAAAAGGCGGGACCAGGAAACGCGATGACAAATTTTACACCGCTTCAAACCTTGACCAATTTTTTACGATTAAATAATTTTTCCTAATTTCCCAGGTGATTTGGGAGTAGCAGGTCGATGACCGAAGAACCTGCTCTGGGTTTGGGCAGACCCGGGGTCCAGGTCCGTCTAACGCCTTCCGACTTATAAACAGGACTCATTCGACCTCTATGGTCTCTGTACGTAGAGTCTAGCGTATTGTACACTTTAAGTAAGAAATAACTCTATTATCAAGATAAAGTTTTTATTTTCCAAAGGCTTCCCGGCCCCCGCGCATACCGCAGTTTCACAGGGCCGACCACCTTAATAAACAACTGTATCTGCGCAACCGGAGGAACGCACGAGAAGGAAAAGAACCCGGTTATTGGAGAAAGATGGGGCGGGACCATCTCAGTAATGCACCAATCAGAACCCCTCTGAATCAGGAGGGCGGAGTCAAAGGACTTGCAAAGTGCGCAGGCGCGAGGGACGCTCAATGAGGAGGCTCCCCCCCCACCCGAGCGCGCGCACATTTTCCCCTCCCCCCCACCCCAGCGGGGGCGGGCTGTTTGGCGCGCGCGCGCCAGCCCATCTCCCGGGCTCCGCCCCCCGCCCCACCGCGCGCTCCCGCCCCCGGGCTGAGGCGACTCAGAGTCGGAGCCCGACACAAAGGCGGTGGCGGCGGCAGCAGCGGAGGGGCCCTAGAGGCCGCTCCGCCCGCGCTCTCCGGGCCCACCTCCCTCACCGAAGCCACCGGTCTGGCCGCCCACCCGCGGGCCTAAGATGGCGGCGGCGGCAGAGATAGGGCAAGCGGTGGCCCCGAGCGGAAAGCGCCACAGAGGCCACCGCTGCCCGGCTTCGGATCCCCGGACCCCGGAGCGGCTCGCCGCGGGACCATGGCTTCCTGGGGCTCTTACCTGCCCGGAGCGGACTCGCGGGGACGCGGCTACACGTTCTGCTCGACCTCCCGTTTTGCCGCCTCCGCCTCGCCCTCCCCAGCGCCGCTGCCGCCATCTTGTGTCCCGGGCCGGGACTCCGCGCTGCGCATGCGCTGGTACCGCCTCTGAGGGACCTTGCCGCTGTCGCGCCGCCATCTTGAGTGTGGCAGGACCGGCCGACTCCACAGACCCTGCTTGCTTTCGGCCCCCTCCCCTTCCTCCCGCTCTTCCCTGCTGTTCCATGCGGGTCTCGGGAGGGCACGGCAGCTTTGCAGTTTGTGGGGTGTGGGCTGAGGAAAGAACGTGCTCAGAAGCACGCTCCCAGCCTCAGTTTCCCCCCGCGAGCACACCCGCGGGGGATGGAGGACCCGGGTGGGAGGTGCACCGCCGGGACCGGACTGAGAATGCGCACCGGGGGGCGCGGGGCGGGCTGGGAACCTGCGGGCGCTCTGCAAAGACGCCCACCCGGGGGCGGAGTTGTGGTGACGCTGCTCTGGGCGTTAGCAGGGACCCGGGTCCTAGCTCCGGCTGGGCTCTGCCCCTTCAACGTCCAGTCGCTTGACCTCTCTTGTGCCAAGAATGCTTTCCAGCTGTTTTCCATATCCAGGATGCATGCAAATCGAACCTTCGCCCATAGTGAGGCTACATAAGTTCTAAGTGCGCTTGAGTAGGAGAAACTCAAAACAGCCGCAGGTGACATAGTAAACGGCTTTGGCAAATTTAGGAAATTATTAACTAAAAGCATCAGAGGGGCTCTCCCAACACTGACATGCCTGTGGCTACTAGTTGAGGTGCTAAGCCTCGCTGAGAGCTCAGACCGGCCACCAAAGTTAGCCCAGCAGGAGATGCAGTTGCTAGGTACCCCACGCCCGACTCCCTGCGGGATTCTTGGGTAGGGGCAAAGCGACCCGTTAGCTCCACCGCCCCCGGGCCGCTTTACTAAACTGACCTCTCAGCAGGAGCTTGAAAGGAACACAAGGTTGCCACCTGCTGTTGGTCTGGCGCTTCCCAGACCAGGCACTGTGCCTAGCCCGGTGCAGCCGGGTGGGGTTGGGGGAGTGCCACCAAAACGGGAAGCAGCAGTAGGAAGTAGGGAATTCATCAGTCGGGCTAAGTTTAGAGCCGTGCTCCATCATCCTAGATGTGTGGCCTTGAGGGAGCTGTTCGACCTCTTTGAGCTTTGGTTTCCTCTAATGGAAGGTAAGTCCACCTGCCTTGTAAAGGTTTGGAGAGAATTAACTAGGCCTGTGAAGTACCCAGCACATGTGGTACCTGGCCTTTAAAAACGTTAGGTGTTATCGCCTCACGGGGTTATGAGGATTGCTCCGAGAAGATCTGAGCCCTCCAAAAACAAACCGGCCCCGTATAGGCCCAGTAGGTGAAGCCAAGCCTCCCTTAACAGGGCACCAGTTCACTCGGGAAGCTCAGCCGGTTAACCGTCCGCCTTCGGCACAGGTCAGGATCCCAGGGTCCTTCCATGGAGCCGGATCAGGTTCCCTGCTCAGCCTGCTTCGCCCTCTCTCTCTCTGCCTGCGGCTCCCCCTGCCTCTACTCTTTATCTTTGTGTCAAATAAATATTAAAAAAGAAAAGAGAGAATAGCACACATACAGAAAAGTGCACAAAATGGAAATGTAAACCTTGATGCACTGTCACAGAGCAAAGACCCATATGAACATCACTCAGTCAAGGTATCATCAAGAACAGCATAATCACCACTAGTTATTTTTTTTTTATTTGTTGTATTTTCCTTTATTTTTTATTTTTTTTAATTTTTAAAAATTAACATACAATGTATTATTAGCCCCAGGGGTACAGGTCTGTGACTCACCAGGTTTACACACTTCACAGCACTCACCATAGCACATACCTTCCCCAATGTCCATAACCAACCCCCCCGACCCCCCCAACCCTCAGTTTGTTTTGTGAGATTAAGAGTCTCTTATGGTTTGTCTCCCTCCCAATCCCATCTTGTTTCATTGATTCTTTTCCTACCCCCCAAACCCCCCACATTGCCTCTCAACTTCCTCATATCAGGGAGATCATATAATTCTTTCTCTGATTGACTTACTTTGCTAAGCATAATACACTCTAGTTCCATCCACGTCGTCGCAAATGGCAAGATTTCATTTCTTTAAAAAAAAAAAAAAGATTTCATTTCTTTTGATGGCTGCATAGTATTCCATTGTAGATCTATACCATGTCTTTTTTTTTTTTAAGATTTTATTTATTTGACAGAGAGATCACAAGTAGGCAGAGAGGCAGACAGAAAGAGGGGGAAGCAGGCTCCCTGCTGAGCAGAGAGCCCGATGTGGGGCTCTATCCCAGGACCCTGGGATCATGACCCGAGCTGAAGGCAGAGGTTTAACCCACTGAGCCACCCAGGCGCCCCTATACCACATCTTCTTTATCCATTCATCTGTTGATGGACATCTAGGTTCTTTCCATTGTTTGGCTATTGTGGACATTGCTGCTATAAACATTCGGATGCACGAATCACCACTAATTTTGTGGTAATCACTTCTTTGCTTGTGTAGTTTTACCACGGAAGCGTGTATCCCTAAACACTACAGTTTCATTTTGCCTGTTCCTTGAACTGTATACAGATGGAATTCTACAGTCCCCTGTTGTGTTGGCCTTCTTTTGCTCGACATTGGACTTGGAAAACCCATTTATGTTGTTGCATGTAGCTATAGTTCATTTTCATTGCTGTATTCTGTCTTCCAATGGATATTTATCTACTCTACTGTTGGGAGATATTTGAAGCCCCCCACCCCATACCTTCTTTCTGAATGAATTATAGATAATAATAACAACAAAATTATTATATTTAAATAAATGAGCTAAGCCATTAAGTATGTAAATATTTGAATGGATGAGTGAATACTAAAACCATTCTCCAAACTGCTCTTCCTGTCCTCCACCCTTGCTTCTCTCATAATCCGTAATGCCCCCTCCAGTCACAGAGATCTCTTTAAATCTGGTCATATGGAAAATCTGTTCACGTCACCCTGGGCTTAAAACCCTTGAATATCTCCCCACTGACTGCAGGATGAATTCCCAAACCCTTAACTTGGTTTACAAGGTCGTAATTATAAGGGGAGCTACCATGGCAGAGCGTTGAGTATGGACTGTGTCTAACACTTTACATACATTCATGTTATTCATGATCCAGACCTTCAAAAGACCTCTCCTTCATCAGACCCCAGCCTTCACAAACTACGTGCAATTTCCCCAAAGGTGCCAGGTTCTCTTTGAGCTTGGGCCTTTGCATATGTTGTTTGCTCTCACTCTCTCCCCAATTGGACTCATTCAGCCTTCAAGTCTTACTTTAAAATTTTACTTATTTTTGGGCGCCTGGGTGACTCAGTGGGTTAGGCCACTGCCTTCGGCTCAGGTCGTGATCCCAGGGTCCTGGGATCAAGTCCCACATCGGGCTCTCTGCTCGGCAGGGAGCCTGCTTCCCCCCCATCCCCAGCCTGCCTCTCTGCCTACTTGTGATCTCTGTCTGTCAAATTAATAAAATCTTTTAAAAAAAAAAAAGGTTATTTATTTTTTATATGAGAGAAGGGAGGTAGGGGCAGAAGGTAAAGGAGCATCTCAAGCAGGCTCCTTGCTAAGCATGGAGCCCAATGAGGGGCTCGGTCTCACAACCCTGAGATCATGACCTGAGCCAAAACCAAGAGTCAGATGCCTAACCAACTGAACCACCCTGGTGCCCTCTTCAAGTCTTACTTTAGGTGTCACCTCCTCCAGGAAGCCTTCACTGAACCAGGCTAGGTCAGTCCCCCTCTTCTGTATTCCTACAGCAGCCTGTGCTCAGTGGACTGCTTAAGGGTGGGGCTGGGGCTTGTTCACATCTGTAGCACCCATACCCAGTGCTGTGCCTAACCCTCTGTAAATATTTGTTGACCATGGACAGACCACACTGGGTTGAAGCCTGGGTGATTTTTTCCAGGTATCCCTGTTTCTATTCCAGGCTCTGGTTTCTGTGGTGGGGACACCAAGGCAGTGCCCTCTGAGATGCCAAGAAAAGCAGAAGTTGCTTGCCGTGGCAGAGTCCTTGCCAGCAGCCTGGAGTCCGCTACTCCCAAGATAGGGATGAGCAGGTCAAGCAAAGATCCTGGGGCTTTCAAGCACTCCATCAACTTTCCTGAAGAAGCCTAGTGAGTTGGGAGAGGTGGTTGAGATAATCAGGGCTCCTCCAGCTTTAGCCAGTCCTGGCTGGGAACCTGCTGGCAGAGCCTCTGAGGACCTCAGCCTAGGCTGCATATTAAAGCAGAAACATAAACATCCAGGCTCAGGCTTCCACATACTTTCACCCCCTTGTTCTCTGCCACTACAGTAGGAAGCTGCTGAGAGGGAACCACACATCCCAACCCCTGAGGTCCTGGCGGTCGGGGCAGGGAGGCTCCAGCGTGATCCTGATTCAGGCTGCCCCCACCCAGGTCCAGCCAGAGCTGCCCATAGACTCTTCTCTGCCATTTAAATAACACTGAAGCCGTTTCCAAGGTCAGTGGGCCTGGCCCTAGGAAAGCTGCAGAAGAAAGTCTTCATCCCAAACTGTGGTTTCCACTGGGAGTGGCTCTCTGGCCATTCTGGGGCCAAATGAGAGAAGCCATTTAGGCCAAGAATAGACGAGGGGAGTGGGGCGTTTCCTCTAGCCTTTCTGGTCCTTTAAGTGTCTGATGTGGTGTCTGGTTCCCCACCATTTCTTCTTCCAGCTGGGCCCGGTATGAGGTGGGACCCACCCCAGAACCTTCAGAACCAAAGATAAATAAGACAGACTCTGTCCTCAGGCTGCTCACAGAGGAGGCGGGGAGGCAGACACAGAACAGGAAGAAACCCTCTGCTACAGGGAGATAAGGGCTCAGCTGGGCTGACCAGGGGGGTGGCCCCTGCAAAAGAGAAGGCTTCAGAAAAGAGGGCAATGAGCTGACTCTTGCTGGAAGGATAGGACTTTCCAGGTGGGCAAGGATAGAGCCCGTCCCAAGGACTAGAGGGGTGGAAAGGCGTGGCGTGTTGGGGGAACTCAGCAGCCGGAGCGCACTGCCAGGCAACGGGGAAGGTGCAGGTCAAGTCAGGGTCCTGAGCCCCAAATTCAGTCCCTGTTCTGGGTGAGCACCTGGCATGTCCAGGTGGTGTCTGGATCATCTCAGGATGGGGGCGGGGGCCACCTTCACCCTCCTCACCCATTCCTTTCTGATGCCGGTTCTTACTACTTTGGGCAGAGCAGCCATGAACCAGGATGTTTACCCTCCTATGAGCTGAGTCTGCAGAATGAAATCCCAGACTTCTCCAAAAAAGAAGCCAGGGTGACAGCTGGCAGCTTCATGAACATCTGAAATCATAGGAAACTTTGACCAGAGAGGGGGAAGAGGGAGGACACCAACTGGGTTCCTAGGACGCTTGGCTTCTAACCCAGAGGTCTCAACCCTGGTGGGAAAAACCTTAATAATAAAAAAAAACTTTAATAATTTTATTTTATTTTAATTTTTTATTTTTTTCAGCATAACAGTATTCATTATTTTTGCACCACACCCAGTGCTCCATGCAATCCGTGCCCTCTACAATACCCACCACCTGGTGCCCCCAACCTCCCACCCCCCACTCCTTCAAAATTCTCAGATCGTTTTTCAGAGTCCATAGTCTCTCATGGTTCACCTCCCCTTCCAATTTCCCTCAACTCCCTTCTCCTCTCCATCTCCCCTTGTCCTCCATGCTATTTGTTATGCTCCACAAATAAGTGAAACCATATGATAATTGACTCTCTCTGCTTGACTTATTTCACTCAGCATAATCTCTTCCAGTCCCGTCCATGTTGCTACAAAACTTGGGTATTCATCCTTTCTTTTCTTTTTTTTTTTTTTTACAGCTTTATAAACATATATTTTTATCCCCAGGGGTACAGGTCTGCGAATCGCCAGGTTTACACACTTCACAGCATACTACTACTACTACTACTACTACACTACTCACCATAGTACATACCCTCCCCAATATCCATAACCCCACCCCCCTCTCCCAACCCCCTCCCCCCATCAACCCTCAGTTTGTTTTGTGAGATTAAGAGTCACTTATGGTTTGTCTCCCTCCCAATCCCATCTTATTTCATTTACTCTTCTCCTACCCCCTCAACCTCCCATGTTGCATCTCCTCTCCCTCATATCAGGGAGATCATATGATAGTTGTCTTTCTCTGATTGACTTATTTCGCTAAGCATGATACCCTCTAGTTCCATCCACGTCGTCGCAAATGGCAAGATTTCATTTCTTTTGATGGCTGCATAGTATTCCATTGTGTATATATACCACATCTTCTTTATCCATTCGTCTGTAGATGGACATCTAGGTTCTTTCCATAGTTTGGCTATTGTAGACATTGCTGCTATAAACATTCGGGTGCACGTGCCCCTTCGGATCACTACGTTTGTATCTTTAGGGTAAATACCCAGCAGTGCAATTGCAGGGTCATAGGGTAGTTCTATTTTCAACATTTTGAGGAACCTCCATGCTGTTTTCCAGAGTGGTTGCACTAGCTTGCATTCCCACCAACAGTGTAGGAGGGTTCCCCTTTCTCCGCATCCTCGCCAGCATCTGTCATTTCCTGACTTGTTAATTTTAGCCATTCTGACTGGTGTGAGGTGATATTTCATGGTGGTTTTGATTTGTATTTCCCTGATGCCGAGTGATATGGAGCACTTTTTCATGTGTCTGTTGGCCTTCTGGATGTCTTCTTTGCAGAAATGTCTGTTCATGTCCTCTGCCCATTTCTTTTTTTTATTTTTTTTTATTTATTTTATTTATTTTTTTTTTTGACAGACAGAGATCACAAGTAGGCAGAGAGGCAGGCAGAGAGAGAGGGGGAAGCAGGCTCCCTGCGGAGCAGAGAGCCCGATGCGGGGCTCGATCCCAGGACCCTGGGATCATGACCTGAACTGAAGGCAGAGGCTTTAACCCACTGAGCCACCCAGGCGCCCCACTCTCTGCCCATTTCTTGATTGGATTATTTGTTCTTTGGGTGTAGAGTTTGCTAAGTTCTTTATAGATTTTGGACACTAGCCCTTTATCTGATATGTCATTTGCAAATAAAAAAAAACTTTAATAATTTATGTATGTCGTGAGAGTCACCTGTTTCAAATGTACCATTCAATGATTTTGAGTAAATGTACAGCACTGTGCAGCCATCCCAACTCAGAACATTCCCATCACCCCAGAAGAGACCTCTCGTGACTGTTTGCCATCACCCCATCTTCCCATGCCCCAGACCCGGATAACCACTACTCTGCTTTCTATCTGTATAGAGTTGCTTTTCCTGGACCTTTCGCATAACGGAACCATACAGAACGCAGTGTTTGCCTCGGTCCCTTTACTTCACGTCCTGTATTTGAGACTAGCCATGTCTCTGCACAGATCGGTAGTTCATTGTTTTTTCCTGCTGAATGGTCCCCCGCCGCACCTATACTGCACGTTCTATTTAATCTGTTTATGGGGTGCTGGACCTTTGGGTTGTTCTCCACTTTTTGGCTGTTAGGAATGGTGCTGCCATGAACATCCGTGTGCAAGTCTTGGTGTGAGCGTTTGTTTTCCTGTTTGTGGAGTAGATGCCCAGAAGCGGAATTGCTGTGTATGTAGTTAAGTGTGTGCTTAACTTTATGAGAAACTGGCAAAGCCCTTCACTACGCTATGTCCTTAGCAGCAGCATGTGAAGGTCCTCATTTCTCCATGTCCTTGCCGATGCTTGTTACTATCAGTCTTTTTTATTATATCCTGTCGAGGAGCTTTTTTAAAAAAACAACCACTGATGCCTGGGCTTCAGCCCAAACCAATTAAATCAGAGTTCTACGGGGGCGCCTGGCAGGTTCAGACCATGGAGCGTGTGACTCTGGATCTCAGGGTCCTGACTTGGGCCCCACGTTGGGCGTGGAGCCTACTTAAAAAAAAAAAAAAAAAAATCAGAGGGGCACCTGGCTGGCTCAGTCGGTTAAGTGTCCAACACTTGATCTCAGCTCAGGTCTTGATCTCAGGGTCGTGAGTTCAAGCCCGGCATTGGGCTCCATTCTGGGTGTGGAGCCTACTTTAAAAAAAAAAAAAGAAGGAATGAAAAACTCAGAGTCTTAGGGTTTGGGGCCATAGGCATTCAAAACAAAACAAAGCATAACCCTCCCTATTTTAAAAGCTGCTAATGTGGGGGCACCTGGGTGGCTCAGTGACTGAAAGCCTCTGCCTTCAGCTCAGGTCATGATCCCAGGGTCCTAGGATGGAGCCCAGCATGGGGCTCTCTGCTCGACGGGGAGCCTGCTTCCCCTGCTCTCTCTGCCTGCCTCTCTGCCTCCGTGTGATCTCTGTCAAATAAATAAATAAAATCTTAAAAAAATAAATTAAATAAAAGCTGCTAATGTGTGGGAGGGTTGAGAACCAGTGATCTAACTTCAGGCAAGAAGTTCTGGCCTGTGGGGCACTGAGAGGGACCTCAGGCTGGCCATCAGCCTCTCCCACACCAGGAAACATAGGAGGTTGAGGGTGGGAGGCAAGGTACCTCCCATGAAGGCACATGAAGTCCCAGGGCAGCCCAGCCCATTGCAAGGTGAGGAAAAGGGGCCTGGGAGTGGCTTTGGTCGGGGAGTCCTGATTTCTGTACAGCCAGCTGAGAAACCGAGGGAGCAATGCCCACGCCCAGCTGTGACTTTAGGGATTGTTCAGGCCTCTGAAGAGATTAGCAGAGTCTGGCATTCCTGGCTGCAGGCCAGCTCCAGAAAACCCCAGAAAGATGTAAGGAGAGGGGTGCTAGCAGGAAACACAGGGAGCTTAGAGGCTCAGGGGGCAGTCAGGGCAGTACTGCTCAGTCCATGATAAGATCTCCTCCCGTTGAAGGAGACCCACTCTCTGTGTACCAGACCCTGTGCTGGGGCCTGAGGAAACAGCCATGGGACTTACAGTCTGCTGGAAGAAACAGCGAATAAAGAATGAAGCAGAACAAAAGGAAGTGATAGGGAAGGGTCCTCCCAGGGCAGGTGACACTTGAGGAGAGACGCGAGTGAATGAAGGAAGCTAACCATGCAAAATCTGTCTGCAAAAGTGCAGCAGGTGAAGGGAAGGATAAAGGGCAAGCTTGAGGCTGAGTGAGCTGGTGTCCAGGCGTTGGTGGAAGATGGTTGGAGAGGAAGGTAGGAAGGAGCTGGCAGCCTGGAGTCCTTCTGGGCTCGTAGCCAGAGTCCAGGTCTTATTTTGTGTGTGATGGGGAGTGAATGAGGGCTTTGCTTTGTTTTTGTTTCTTATAAAATATTTTATTTCTTTGACAGAGAGAGAGATCACAAGCAGGCAGAGAGGCAGGCAGAGAGGAGGAAGCAGGCTCCCTGCTGAGCAGAGAGCCCGATGTGGGGCTCAATCCAGGACCCCGAGACCATAACTTGAGCCGAAGGCGGAGGCCCAACCCACTGAGCCACCCAGGTGCCCCTGAACGAGGGTTTTGAACAGGGTAGGAAAATAACTACCGTTTCTGCTTTTTCAACATCACTGTGGTTGGTGCAGGAAGGCTAGATCTTTAGGGGCAACAGTGATGCAGGGAGATGATACTGCTTGTCAAGGTAAAAGAAGAAAATGGCCCAGACTAATGTTGGTGCAAATGGAGAGGTGTGCGTAGGGGTGGGGACAGGGAGCACCTTTTGGAGTTCGGGACACAGGATCTGCTGACATGAGGTTTCAGGAAGTAAGAGACTCAAGGATAACTCCCCGGCTTCTGGGTGAGCTTCGAGCATCTGGGCGAGGAGGGGCCTGTGATCTGAGATGAGAAGCCTGGGAGAGCTGCAGAATTTGGTACCACAGTGGGGACAGTGCTGAAATACAGCACTAGCTGGGTGGCAATAGGGAGGGAGGCCGGAGGGCTGTGATGTCCTCCTGACTCCCGGCTCCGTGTATGTTGGGCCCTCAGAGACTGTGGCAGCAGAGGATCCCAGAAAAAGTCAGGGTGCTGGAATGTGTTGGGTACTTCTTGTACCCTTTGGAAAGGCCCGCGAAGACAAAAGCACAGGCTGACCATGGTGACCCATCATCTTCTTCAGAAGGAAAAGTCACTACCGCTCGCAGCGCCCTCCCTTCAGTTACTTGGAAATTTCTATTTCTGGCTTATGAACTCCAGACATATAGGCAGCGCTGACCTTCCACACCTTCCTCGAAGCAGTGAGCGGCTGAGAAGCCCATGCTGAGTGCTAACAGAAGCAGGGACAGGAAGTTTAGAGAACCATCAAGAAAGAGGCCCACATGAGGCAGAGTCAGCGAGAGGCTACAAGAAGCATGGAAGCAGGCAGGGAGGTTGAACGTGAAGAAGAGAGAAGTCAGAGGATGAGTGAGCTGCTCAAGGCCAAGTAGCTGGAGAGGTACAAGGGACAGGGACGCACAGCACCCTGGAGCCGGGGAGCAACGCTCCATGAGAAGTGTTGGAGTCCTTGACTTTGAAACCTGGAAGATCCTTTGGGGGCCAGGTGGCCGGCTCCATCCGCAGAAAAAGGAGCTGGTCTTCAAGGAGAAAAATGGGAAAGAAAAGGAGAAACCTAAAGGCCAAGTGTCCAAGTTTTAGAAGCCACAGAAAGGCAGTAAGCAGCTCTGCGCTGGATGCACTCAGACAGCTCCAGTCCTGTGTTTCTTATATCTCCATTTGGTAAATGTCTGGCCCCGCCATGTGTCATTCAGCCTGTTTGGGGAGATGTAATCAGAGTCTCCTGGACTGACATGGGCCCCCCCCAGAGAGCTCTTCCCTCATTCCAACTCCGCCCCCTGTCACTGGTTCCCAGGCACACCCAGGGAGACCAACCCAGGCCCCTCCATGTCCATGAGCTATAGAGAGTGGAAGGGGGTTCACTTCCTGAGGGGTAGCTTGGATGTGCCTCGGGGGCGGGAGAATGGTCAGGAGGGGAGACAGTCTGACGCAGCTTCTCCAAGCCATGCAAGGATCCAAAGAAAACACAGCTGGAGGTGGGGAGGGGGAAGGGGAAGCCAGGCTAGGCATGTTGACATCTTGGGGAGGAATCCAACTGGTGTCCTGTGGTCTACTTACTTGGACCATTTAGTTCCTCCCACTGTACCTCAGTCTGCCAGTCTATAAAACAGGGGCGATGATAGCCATTTCAAGGAATTGCTGTGAGGATTAAATGGGGTCATTTAAGAAAAGACACAAGTGAGTGGAGTGGTTAAGAGCAGGGGCTCTGGAGCCAGACTGACTGGAGCAAGTTCCTTAACCTCTCTGGGTCTCTACTTCCTCATCTGTAAAATGGGTTAATGATAACCTGTCTTATAGGACATTATGAGTTTTCAGTGAGTTAATATCTGGAAAGCACTTTTTGTTTGTTAATACTAGCACTTTTGTTTAGTTAATACTGAAGACCAGAGACATTTACTGAGCCCTTTAGTGTGCCAAGTACTTGGCCCAGCATTTTACATACTTTTATTTGGTAAGTTTGTTTGTATGTTTGTTTGTTTGTTTTGAGAGAGACAGCACACGTGCATGAACCACAGTGGGGCAGAGGGATAAGCAAACCTCCTGGACCAGTGGGGAGCCTGTCGTGGAACTCTATCCCAGGACCCTGAGATTGTGACCTGAGCCAAAGTCAGATGTTTAACCGACTGAGCCACCCGGGAGCCCCATATACTTTAAAAAAAAAAAAAAAAAAAGATTTGCTGGGGCGCCTGGGTGGCTGAGTGACTTAAAGCCCCTGCCTTCGGCTCAGGTCATGATCCCAGGGTCCTGGGATCGAGCCCCACATCAGGCTCTCTGCTCCACGGGGAGCCTGCTTCCCCCTCTCTCTGCCTGCCTCTCTGCCTAACGTGATCTCTGTCTGTCAAATAAATAATAAATAAAATCTAAAAAAAAAAAAGATTTACTTAATTTATTTTAGAGAGAGTGAGTTGGGGGGGAATGGGCAGAGGGAGAGGAAGAGAATCCTAAAGTAGACTCCCCACTGAGCGCAGAGCCAGATGTGGGGCTCCATCCCAGGATCCCGAGATCATGACCTGAGCCAAAATCAAAAGGTGGCAGCTTAACAGACAGAGGCACCTAGGCGCCCCAGAATGTTACATACTTTATTTAAAATCTCACCACCAGGGTGCCTGGGTGGCTCAGTGGGTTAAAGCCTCTGCTTTTGACTCAGGTCATGATCCCAGGGTCATTGGATCGAGTCCCACATCGGGCTCTTTGCTAAGCAGGGAGCCTGCTTCCTCCTCTCTCTCTGCCTGCCTGCCTCTCTGCCTATGTGTGACCTCTGTCACATAAATTTTTTAAAAATTTAAAAAAAAATCTCACCACCACCCAGAGAGGTAGGCACAGATATGAAAATTGAGGCTCTTAAAGAGATTTACTTTTTTTTCCCCCAAAGTTTTTATTTATTTACTTGACAGAGAGAGAGAGATCACAAGCAGGCCCGGGAGGGGGGGTGGGGGGATGCAGGCTCCCCGCTGAGCAGAGAGCCCGATATGGGGCTCAATCCCAGGACCCTGAGATCATGACCTGAACCGAAGGCAGAGGCTTAACCCACTGAGCCACCCAGGCACCCTGAGATTTACTTTTTAATTTACTCTAGAACAGGGGTTGGCAACCTACAGCTCATGGGTGCGAATCCAGCAAGCAGTCTGTTCGTGTAAGTCTTGTTTATAGCTGCCGTGGAGGAGTTTGAACAGCTGACCGGAGACCACAGAGCCAGCACAGCCTAAAATATGTACTATCTTATCTGACTTTTAACAGGAACCGCTCTCTGACCTCTGCTCTAGAAAATGACAGGAGCCGGATTTGAACCAGGTCTGTGTGATTCCAAAGCTAATTAAATAATACTTTGCTCTCCTCGTGGTTTAACAATATCGCTGTGATGGGTGCACAACAGGGGCTAGAAAAGGATTTCTGTCCTGTCCCTTTGAGGGCTGGAAAGTCCCTCCTTCCCTCTTCAAAGCTGGGAGTGAAAGTGGAAGGGATTTGGGGCTTCTGATTTCTTCATCTCTCAGATCGTGTTGAGCACTCAGGGAGGTTGCCAAAGACCCCCCTGGGCTGCCCAACTGCCAGTGTCACTGAAGTGTGAGGGCTGGGGGCACACGCTTCAGGAGGAAGGGGAAACCCAAGGGATGGAGAGTCAGGCTGCCAGGGCAAGTCCCTGGATTCAAGGCCAGTGAGTCCATCTTGTCCCCGAGCCCAGAGCTGTGTTTAGGGTCAGTCGGGCTGAGACAAACATGGGACAGGAGTCCCTTAAGAATCTGGGGTGCTATAGATGTCACCTGTCCCCCAGACACACCTGAGGGCTCCAAACCAGTTTAGTCACTCAGCAAATAGGCGGGACCTCCTCCGTGCAGGCACGGTTCTAGGCACTGGGGAATAAGTGGGGAACCAGATCCTAGCTCTCATGGACACAGACCATGTCTCCATTCACCAATACTTTGGTGGACTGATATTAACTGGTCACAAGATGTATAAAGCAAATAAGCCAGGCTGATGGGACTGAGAGTAATGGTGAGGTAGGCAGGAAGTCCTCTCTGAGGAAATGCCGCTGAAGCTGAGACCAGCATGACAAGGAGCGAGCTGTGGGAAGATCAGGTGGAAAGGCATTCCAAGCAGAGGGAACAGCAAGTGCAAAGGCAGTGTGGCCAGAGCAAAATAAAGGGGGATGACAGAGGGTGGGTGACGAGACAGGGGCACGCGTGTAGCATGCCTGGAAGTCAGGGCACAGAGGCCGCAGTTTATTCTGAGTGTCATGGAAAGCCCTAGATACTAACAAAGGACGCCGATGATTGGGGCTGACATTTTCTGAGCCCTTACTAAATGCCAGGTGCTCATCAAGTCCTTTAAGTCCATTAACTCTTAAAAAAAATGCATTAACTCTTAACCCCTACAAGCAGTCCAGATGTGGAAACAGGCCCAGAGAGGTTAAACCACTGGCCCAAGATCACACAGCTCCATTTAAAGCTCATTGGGGTTGCTGCGGAGACAGTGACCTGCAGGAAACAAGAATCTCCTGCAGGACATCCCAGTGATACAAAGATGGAGCTTGCATTTCAGTTAAGAAATTGAGAAGAGGGCTGGGGCGCCTGGGTGGCTCAGTGGGTTAAAGCCTCTGCCTTCGGCTCGGGTCGTGATCCCAGGGTCCTGGGATCGAGCCCAGCATTGGTATCTCTGCCCAGCAGGGAGCCTGCTTCCTCCTCTCCCTCTCTGCTTGCTTCTCTGCCTGCTTGTGATCTCTGTCTGTCAAATAAATAAATAAAATCTTAAAAACAAACAAACAGGGGCGCCTGGGTGGCTCAGTGGGTTAAAGCCTCTGCCTTCAGCTCAGGTCATGATCCCAGAGTCCTGGGATCGAGCCCCACATCGGGCTCTCTACTCGGCAGGGAGCCCGCTTCCTCCTCTCTCTCTCTGCCTGCCTCGCTGCTTACCTGTGATCTCTGTCAAATAAAAAAAAAAAAAAATCTAAAAAAAAAAAAACACCAAAAAAAAAACCAAACAAAAACTGGCATTCTAAAAAAAAAAAAAAAAGAAATTGAGAAGAGGGGCGCCTGCATGGCTCAGTCGGTTGAGCATCTGCCTTTGGCTCAGATCATGATCCCAGGGTCCTGGAATGGAACCCCATGAGCCCCACATTGGGCTCCCTACTCAGCAGGGAGCCTGCTTCTCCCTCTCCCTCTGCCTGCTGCTCCCCCTGCTTGTGCTCTCTCTCTGTCAAATAAATAAATAAAATCTAAAAAAAAAAAAAAAAAAAAGGAAAATGAGAAGAAAGAAAACTAACATCTGCCAGGTTTTCTGCTTGAGCCAGTCTCCAGGAAGAGTGAGGGCTACTAGAGTTCAAAGGCATTAAGGCACTTCCTCCTCTGGATATCCTTAGCTCTTTCTTCCTTCCTCTCCTCAACCCTTTCTGTCTCATGTGCTTGTGGGGTGTGCCTCTCATCCGAATAGCCAGTATTTATTTGGCACTAGTGGTGTGCCATGTACTGTGCTCAGTACAGCCAGGAGGCACATTTATTCTTGCAACGACCTTGTTGTTTCTGTTTTCGGAAGAGGAAGCTGAGTCTCAGCGCTGCTTCAGTAGGGGTCCAAGAATTGGACGAATTCCAAGAATTTGAATCCTGGTCTGTCGGACTCAAGATTCTAAGCACTAGCTACTGGGCTAGGAATACCACCTCCCACCCTTTCACAGTTCGTGGGTTTTCTGGTAGTAGCTGTCCAGTGGTCTTTACATCTGGTTTCCTGCTAGGGTGGGTCCATACTAGTGCCAACCTCATAGGTTAAGATTAAATAAGTTCCTCTAGATCTAGGATGACTAACCATCCTTGTTGGCCTGGGACTGAGGGGGTTCCCCGGAAGGGAGACTTTCAGTTTCAAAGCTAGGAAGGTCCTGGGCAAATCAGGACATGTTGGCATTCCTACCTGGATGAGTGTGCTTAGTGCTACATATATATGTGTTCAGTGGACACTCACCTTTATTGCTTTTCCTTTCCGCTTTCATCCATTTGACAACAAACAAAGGTTAGGGTTAGCCGGCACCTACTCTGTGCCAGTCCCAGGAGCTGGGAACACACCGCAGGCAGTAGATGGAGATACTGTGGGGAGAACCTAGCTTCAAAGGTTCACACACACAAAATCCACAGTCCCTGGGAAACACCAACCCTGCCTGCCTCTGGGGTGACTCCAGCAGTCTGCGCCCGACCTCCTGGGCAGGCAACACTTGCTTGGACTCTGGTGGGAGAAGGGCCTGTTAGGTCCCTACATAGTGACATAGAGACATTTGGTAGTAGTGGTGGGGGGGGGGGGTCCCCGGGTGAAGCCTGCCAAGAAGAGGTCTTGATGATTGTAGGCGGAAAGGAAGAAAATGTGCCTTGGGCATTGATTTTGTGGGTGGTCCCAAGTATCCCGCACATTTTGCTGAATGAGGAAACTGAGGCACAGTGACCCAAGTGAAGTGACTTGCTCAGGATCATACAAGAGGACATGGGCATTTGGAATTTAAACCAAGGTCCCAGAGAAGCAAGGACTGTTGGGATTGGGCGGGTCAATTCCTGCACTTCCCTCCCTCCTTCCCGGCTTGGGTCCCCCACTTGTCTTGACAGCGGCCCGGCTTGTCACGGGGCTCTGTACAGCCCTCTCCACCCTCGCGGCTGCCAGCGTTCCGCCCCGTCCCCTCCCAGCCCCTGAGGGAGGAGGGGAGAGCAGGAGCGAGGAGGGGGGGTCGGAGAGGCCCGGCATTATAAAGGCGGCTGGACCAGCACTGCCCGCCAGACCCCGCCGCCCGGATCCCCTGCGCAGCCCGCCGCCCCACGTGACCGCACCGACGCCCCCAGCTCCGCCGCAGTGAGTTGGGGCACGTCCCCATCCACCCCCAGCCCCTCGCTGAGCTGCGTGGTCTACTGAACCCGGGTGGGGTAGAGATCCCATGAAGGCGGGCGCTGATATGGGGGTGGGGGTGGGTACCAGGCCGAATCGCGATGGCAGGGATTTAGGACCCGGCGGAGCCGGGAGACCGGTGAGCCCGAGGTCGGGCCGGCAGCCCCCTCTACTCCCCCCGGCGCGGGGCCTGGGAGACTGCGAGACACCCCCCAGGAATGCGCGTGCAGCCGTTTCCATAGTAACAGGCAAGCCGCGCCCGCCCTCTGCTAAAGGAAAGGGGGGGGGCGCTGGTACCCGGGAGGTCCAAACTCATCACGCGGCGGGTGCACGGGGGGACCGAAGATGTCCCCTCCCTTTCCCCCGTGTCCCAAATCCTCTGGGAACCAGAGCGCGAGTCGCATCGCCTCTCTGAGCCTCAGTTTCCGCATCTGCCAAATGGAGGCAATATAATTGGTTCCAAGTTCCCTGAAGAGCTGTTTCGAGGGTAAGGATCCGGCCAGTCCCTTTTCTGGTTGGACAACCGGGGAGTGGGTTTTGGCGGCCCTGATGACTCCAGCGACCCCACCCCACCCCAGGCCCGCTCGCCATGGCCCTCCTCGGGGCCCTCCTCCTAGCGTTTCTGGTAGGCGCTCATGCGGAGCTCCCCGGCTGTAAGATCCGCATCACCTCCAAGGCGCTGGAGCTGGGTAAGGCTCTGGGTCGGCTGAGGGCCGATGAGGGAGGGGTCGCCCAGGCCGTGGGCGCAGGACCTAAGGTTTCTCGCTGCTACTTCAGTGAAGCAGGAGGGCCTGCGCTTTCTGGAACAAGAGCTGGAGACCATCACCATTCCGGACCTGCGGGGCCGGGAAGGCCAATTCTACTACAACATCTCGGAGTAAGCAGGAGACCTGGGGGGCGGGGTCTCGGGCTTCGGGGCGGGGCCTAGGGCCGGGGGGGGGGAGGGACAACGTGGGTGGGGGTATGGGCGTGGCCACATCTTGGGGGCGGGACTCAAGAAACAGGATGGGGGCGGAGAATATAAAGGCCCAGCCCTCCAACATAGGCGGGACCAAGAACCGCAAAGCAGAATCCTTGCTGGCTGAGGCGTGGCTAAAGAGCCCCGGAAAGGGGGAGTCAGGAAATTTGCCAGTGGATGAGAGTGGGGTCTAGGCTCCGAGATGGAGCTAAAGGGAAAGGTACCAGGAAACAAGAGACAAGAACTTGCGACGGTGGGGATAGGAGAAATGGGATATGCAGCTCAGCAGACAGAGACAAAATCAAAGCATTCGGTTAAAAGAGCAGGTCAATCACTACAGGGTGTGAGAGGGAAGGGAGTGTAAGCAATCAGGCCTCTAAAGAAGGGGTGAAGCTCACTTTTAACACCTGGGTCGGGAGAAGCTCATCTCCAAGCTGTCCAAGTCCAGGCCCCGCACTTGAGGGGAAGTGGGAGAATTCCTTCCACCCACCTCAGCTTTCCCAGGCCTGGACCGGGAGAGGAGGGAATTAGTTTCCTGTGGTTGGGTGAGACCCCCTCTTCGTGGTCCTGAAACTAATCCCGAGGCTTCCTGAAGGGTGAAGGTCACAGAGCTGCAGCTGACATCCTCTGAGCTCCATTTCCAGCCAGAGCAAGAGCTGGTGCTACAGATCAGCAACGCGTCCTTGGGGCTGCGTTTCCGGAGGCAGCTTCTCTACTGGTTCTTGTGAGGACCTGGCACTGCCGGGGAGTGGAGGGTGGATCAGGAGGGCCGAGAGGCCGCGGGGCTGTGGACAATCGTTTAGCCTTCCTGCATCTCAATTTCTTCATCTGTGCAATAGGGACAAGCAGACCCACTTCATAAGGGTTTGGTAGAATGTCTAGTAAACTGGGGAAGTGAAGACTTATTAAGAAACATCATGACAGGAGGCTCCTGGGTTGCTCAGTGGGTTAAAGCCTCTGCTTTCGGCTCAGGTCAAAATCCCAGGGTCATTGGATCGAGTCCCACATTGGGCTCTTTGCTAAGCAGGGAGCCTGCTTCCTCCTCTCTCTCTGCCTGCCTCTCTGCCTACTTGCGATCTCTGTCAAATACATAAATAAAATCTTAAAAGAAAAAAAAAGAAGTATCATGACGCGGCTCCGGGATGGCTCAGTGGGCTAAGATTCTGCCTTGGGGTCAGGTCATGATCTCAGGGTCCTAGGATGGAGCCCCAAATTGGGCTCTCTGCTCAGTAGGGAGCATGCTTCCCCCTCTTTCTCTGTCTGCCTCTCTGCCTACTTGTGATCTCTTTGTCAAATAAATATATAAAATCTTTTAAAGAAAAGTATCATGAGGTATGGGGTGGGTGGGGGCTGGCGAAGACCCTGTTAGGCTGGACATTGACTGCCCCACCCCCCCTTGCAGGTATGATGGGGGCTACATCAATGCCTCTGCCGAGGGTGTGTCCATCCGCACTGCTCTGCAGCTCTCCCGGGATGCCACCGGCCGCATCAAAGTGTCTAACGTCTCCTGCCAGGCCTCGGTCTCCAGAATGCACGCAGCCTTCGGGGGAACCTTCAAGTAAGCCCGATCTCCAACCCAGGGCACCCCCCTTTGAGCCTTACTACCTAGTACGATGCAAAGTGCACAGACTTGGGAGCCAGGTCAACAGGGTCCAACTCTCAGCATCCTCATTTCCCTGCTGTGTGACCTTGGTCGAGTCACTGAAGCTCTGTGCCTCAATTTCCTCATTGGTAAGATGAGGATGATAATAGGAACTATTTTATAATTTTATGTTCTGAAGACTGTTTGTTAATATATGTACACATATTTAGAACAGTGCCTGGCATGTTAGTGGCTAGCTTCCTAGATAAGAGTAATTGTGAGCATCAGTATGTGCAGCTGGACATGAACTCAGTAATTGGTAGCCCTCACTACTACTGATAAAAACAATAGCATAATTTCAGGTTTGGGGCTGAGAAGGGGACTTAATGATTGTTCTCAAAGAGAGTGGGAAAGAAAAGATGGTGGATTTATCATCTGGTGTTGGTAGACTGCCAAGTTTTTATTTATCAAAAAAATAACGTATATGCAAGTCCTTGAGGATTCATAAAGGAACTCAGAGCCTAGCTGAAGGTACAAAATATTTGTTATTGGGGCTTTGAGGGAGGAACGGAGTCCTCCCTGGGTTCAGAAGAGGGTAATCTGGGAAGACTGCCTGGAAGAGGAAGCATCTGAGCCTATACAGAGGGACATACAGGACAGGAACGCTGAGGGTGGAAGGGAGGGTATGAGTAAGCATCTGGAAGTGGGGATGCTTACAGCAGGTTTGAAGAACTGGGGGTAAATTCATGGGGCTGGTGGGGGGCAGGGGTTAGGTCTTGAGAATAAGGCTATAGGGGGGATTTGGAAATCCTCCATTAAAGAGGTGGTAATACAGTAAAGCTGAGCCACCTCCTCCCCATCTCTCAGGCTAGTGATTTCTCCTGGGCCTGGATTGGGGTAGGGCAGAGTCTGGGCTCACGTGGTCTCTCCCCTCCTTGCAGGAAGGTATACGAGTTCCTCTCCACATTCATCATCTCGGGGATGCGCTTTCTCCTGAACCAGCAGGTACAGCAGTAGTGTGTGTGTGGGGTGCCCTCCCCTCTTTGGAAGGCCCTGACTCTAGACTCCACCTCGCAGATCTGCCCTGTGCTTTACCACGCAGGGACGGTGCTCCTCAATTCACTCCTGGACACTGTGCCTGGTGAGTTGGTGCTGGCCGGGAGGGAAGCTCCAGGCCATGCCTGGGACTGGACTGGGGGTGAGGAGGGGGCTAGGTGTGTAGCTGCCAGGCAGGGCCTCAGAGTAGCCCCCTGCCATGCCCTGGCCTCAAATAGGGCCTCTGCTGCTGACTGGCCATGTGGCCCTAGGTAAGTACTCACCTTTCTCTGGGCCCTGGTGTCTTCGCTTGGCTGCCGATGCCTCCTTGTGGGGGTTGTTGGAATGAGTAATTGAGCGGTGATTGTCTATGTCCTCCATATGGACTTGCTGATCACTGGGAACTTGTCTGTATTCATCCCTTGCACTTAACAGGTGTTCAGCTAATGCGAATTCCCTTTTCCTGCTGTGACCTCTGCCTGCTGTGGGGTAGAGATCATCATGCCCCACACACAGGGCAGGGGGACAATGAGGGAAAAGAATCCCTTGCCATCTTGTTTAGTGATCTCATGGAGCCCTTGTCATAGGGGTGGCTATGGCAGGAGTGGTCATTAATATTGCTGAGCACGGAGTGCTTCCCACGTAAAACCAATTTGATCCCCACAACAACCCTACGAGGGAGGATTTCTAATCACCGCATTGTGGATGAGAAACAGGCCCAGAAGGGTGAACGCAGCTTGAGTGACTGCGCTCCTTCCCACAGTTCGCAGCTCTGTGGATGAGCTGGTTGGCATCGACTACTCCCTCCTGAAGGACCCAGTCGCTTCCGACAGCAACCTGGACATGGACTTCCGGGTGAGCTGCCTGGCTGCTGTGGTGTCTCTGGCCTAACCAGACCTCCTCCTTGTTCCCAGTGTTGCTCATTTTGTCCTCTGAAGGCACAGCTCTGGGCCACTCCACTGCTGAGTGGATCCCCATGGCCTGCAGAATTCGGTTCAACCCCTGGGTCTGGCTTCTGAGCCTGGTTAACCTTGTCTGTCCCCACCTTTCTGACTTTACCCTGTTTCTCTGCACTCATTCTTTCCCAAATATGCCCCTGGCTTCCTGCCTCAGGGCCTTTGCTCATGCCCACCTCCCCTGAAGCAGTTGGACATAACAGCTCTATGCACATAATCTATGTAAATGTAAACAGCAGCTTTTCTCACTCCTGCTCTGTATCTTTCAAGACCCACTCACAAGCCACCTCCTCCCCAAGTCCCTTTCCTGGGTGTCCCTTCTCTGGCCTAATGGGAGTGCTCCCTTGCAGAACTCCAGCTGCCCTCCTTTGAATGACTTTTTAGGAGTTGTGCTAACAACGAGGGCACCTGGTGGGGTGTTGGTAGAGCATGCGACTCTGAATCTTGGGGTCGTGAGTTCAAGCCCCATGTTGGGAGGAGAGATTACTTAAATAAATACAACTTAAAAAGTTGTGCTAATAAGACCCCTAAAGATAGCAACTGGGTCCAACCCTCACGGGGCCTGACACCGGGCGTGGGAAGATCTGGGTGCTGGGCCAGGCTGACCCTGATCCCCCAACTGTAGGGGGCCTTCTTTCCTCTGGCTGAGGAGAACTGGAGCCTGCCCAACCGGGCGGTAGAGCCCCAGCTGCAGGAGGAGGAGCGGATGGTGTACGTGGCCTTCTCGGAGTTCTTCTTTGACTCTGCCATGGAGAGTTACTTCCGGGCGGAAGCCCTTAAGCTGTCCCTGGTGGGGGACAAGGTATGCTGGGGTCTGTCTGCTGGATGGCCAAGAGGGGACCTGTCCGAAACTCCCAATAACCCTGCCTCATCCTCTTCCCCTCTCCAGGTGCCCCACGATCTGGACATGCTGCTGAGAGCCACCTACTTTGGGAGCATTGTCCTACTGGTGAGTGTTGGTAGGGACGTGGCCAGGGTGGGCGGCCATACCACCTGCACACCAGTGAGGGGACGCGTGAGCTGTACAAGCAGAGGCCCCTGCAGCCACTGCGCAGTAGACAGAAGGCCCGACCTCTCGCCTGTGGCTAAGTTCTCTTATTTGTCAAGGTCGATTCCAGGTCTGGGAAGGGCCCTTGCTGCTGCTTCATGAAGCTAGGAGGAACACAGGCTGAGAACCCAAGCTCTCTAAGTGTAGGGACTCTAACAATGACCGATGTATTCTTTTTTTAAGTTAATTTTTTTAATAATCTCTATGCCCATCGTGGGGCTCAAGCTCATTACCCTCACGATTAAGCGTCCCATGCTCTACTGACTGAGCCAGCCAGACGCCCTGATGTATTCTTCTTTTGCCTTATGATTTCCCCTTGTTTTATGGGAAGAGGGTTGGGAGGTCAAAATCTAAAAAGTATCTCAGTGATCGTTAGAGGGCTTGCCCTTAATCTCTTCTACACTATACAGCCTCCCAGGGCTGTCGCTGAGGATTAACTGAATTAATTCATGTAAAGAAATTAGAGCAGCCCCTGGCGCAGGTTAACTGCTTAGGAAACACGAGCTGCTGTTCCTGCTGCTGTCATCCCCATCGTCACCATCTACCTGATGGCCAAGTGGTGGGGGAGGTTCATGGACTCTCTGGCCAGACTGCCCAGGTCTGCATCCCAGGGTCTGCACCTGGATGACTCCAGAACCGTGGACAAGTTACTTAACTTCTCTGTGCCTTGGTTTCCCCATCTCCAAGATGAGCATGATAGCACCTGCCTCACATGGTTATGATGAGGTCTGAATGAGCTCACACAGGCAAAATATTGGTCAGTGCCTACACGGGAAAGAGCACAGCAGTGCAGAGAAAAGGACGATATGGCAGAGGGCGGGGATATCTGATGCAAACACTGTCCCAGAGGAGTCTGGCTAGAGATAGATCCCCACTAGCAAGAACTCAGGAAAGCAGTAGGAGACATTCCATCCCTCACGTGAGCAAAGGCACAGAGGCTGGGCACAGTTCTGAAGGGTCTGGGAAGCCACACCAGTCCTTGTTTTTTGCGGGTCTGGGCTCCCAGCAGGCAGAGCCTGAGCCACCCCATGTTCCCTCCTGGGGCTCATCAGGGAGCAGATCTGGGACTACCCCCGCCCTCCCCCACTCTGTCCCCAGAGCCCAGCGGTGATCGACTCCCCGCTGAAGCTGGAGCTGCGCGTCCTGGCCCCACCTCGCTGCACCATCAAGCCCTCGGGTAGCACTGTCTCCGTCACTGCCAGTGTCACCATAGCCCTGGTCCCACCTGACCAGCCCGAGGTCCAACTGTCCAGCATGACCATGGTGCGGACACTAGAGCCGGGGTACTGAGGGTCGGGATGAGCATGCTGCGGACCCCGTGGGTCAGTAACCCTGCCCCAACCCCCCTGCCTGTAGGATGCCCGTCTCAGCGCCAAGATGGCACTCCAGGGGAAGGCGCTGCGCACCCAGCTGGACCTGCGCCGGTAAGCAGCCAGTCAAGGTGTCGGGCAAGTGCTTCACCTTGCTGAGCCTGAGTGCCTTCAGGATAGTCGCACCTGTTCAACAACAGATCTATAGCTACTGGGGAGCTAGGGTCTTTGTTCATGTGTAACAAATGCATTTTAATCAGGTGGAATTTCTCTAGATTATCTTTTGACCCAGAGGCAGGCAGAGCAGGTCTTCTGAGAGGAATGAACCAGCCCAGCAAGGTTAAGTGACGTGCCCACGGTCCCACAGTCGCACAGCAAAGAGCCTAACCGCAGGGGTTCAGGCAGAAACAGCCCAGCTTTTCCGATCTTAAGAGTCACTACACCTTCATTTTCTTCATGGACTAAATGGAGGGAAAAAATAGCACCTACTGTGTGAGCCACAGGCAGCCAGGGGTTACTACACAGCGGGGGCAAATGTGCCACAGTCTGTGGAAAGTTCTACTGGACAGCACTGTCCCAGAGGTTAAATGAGATATTGCAGGGTCGTGGTTAAGAGTTTAGATTCTAGGGGCGCCTGGGTGGCTCAGTGGGTTAAAGCCTCTGCCTTCAGCTCAGGTCATGATCCCAGGGTCCTGGGATCGAGCCCCGCATCGGGCTCTCTGCTCAGCGGGGAGCCTGCTTCCCCCCCTCTCTCTGCCTGCCTCTCTGCCTGTGATCTCTGTCAAATGAATAAATAAAATCTTAAAAAAAAAAAAAGAATTTAGATCCTAGAGGCAGCTTCTGCCCTCTACCATCTGTGAGACCGCAGGCGAATGCCTTCGGCTCTCTAGGCTCTATCTGCCTCATCTAAAAAGTACAGATCATTTCATAGCGCCTACTTCTTAGAGCTGTCGGGAGGATGAAGTCACGTTGGCATTTTAAAATATCTTACTATTTAACTTCTGTAACATGCTTAGTACCTAGGAGGAAGTAAGCTCTGTAAGTTTCATTAAACACAAACCATACACGCCAGGTGGTCAGGCCAAGTCTGGTATACAGGAAGTGGTCAATGAATTACAAGTAGCAAACCTGAAGAAAAGGAACCGAAAGCGGGAGAAAGGACTCCCCCACCCCGGGATACACATCTGGCGAGTGGCAGAAGCCGCAGACAGGTGTGAGGATGGGAACATCTGAGGCTGAGACTGAGGGGCATCGGGTGGCCTGAGGAAGGGGAACTTCTGGGCCTTGAGCTTACTGGACACTTCTTTCTCTCCCGTAGGTTCCGAATCTATTCGAACCAGTCCGCTTTGGAGTCCCTGGCAGTGAGTTGGGGGTGGAGGGAGTGCTGAGGCCGGGTCAGGGCTGGGCAGCGGAGGCCTGTCGGCTTCCTATGGCTCGCCCTGACGTCCTGCCCTCTCCCTCCCAGCTGATCCCGCTGCAAGCCCCTTTGAAGACCATGCTGCAGATTGGGGTGATGCCCATGCTCAATGGTAGGGCTGGGGGTCGGAGGGCAGGAGAGGGAAGAGAGGGGAGCTGGGTGGATCCCGGCTGAGCCAACTGCTCCCACCCACAGAGCGGATGTGGCGGGGGGTGCAGATCCCACTACCCGAGGGCATCAACTTTGTGCGTGAGGTGGTGACGAACCATGCGGTGAGTGGGGGGTTGACGCAGGAGGGCAGAGCCTCCCCGCCCCTGATTCACCACCAACCTAACTGGGCTACCTGACCCCAGCTCCTCCCTCATTGACGGCCCCTCCCATTTTAATCTTCCATCATCAGACTTCTCCAGCCCTCTGCACAGCTGTGCCCTCACCTTCTAAGCCTTTTCCCGGATTCCACCCCTAATATCTACTTATCTTGACCGTCTGAGCTAAGAGGTCACCTCCTCCAGGAAGCCCTCCTTGACCTCCACAGACTGTGTTCCTGCAGCCTCTCTTTTACACCCTTCACAGGGAGCTAGAAGACCTTCTTTGCTGCTCCTCCTGTCCCACTAAACAGAACCCCTCAAGGCTAAGAACTCTGACTCTATCTCAAAATTTTGGCCTCTGTGATTGAATGAACAGACTCCCCTCTCTGTCCCACTGCACAGGGCTTCCTCACCATTGGGGCCGACCTCCACTTTGCCAAAGGGCTGCGAGAGGTGATTGAGAAGAACCGGCCTGCCGACACCCGGGACCCCTGGACATCCAGTGCCTCTCCGCCCTCCACAGCGGCTGCCTGAGTCCTCAAGCCCACCCTGGGAGGGGCTTTTGGGACTCCAGACGCCTGTCATCCCCTCCCCCAGGACCTTCCACCCCCAGCCTATAGTGTCCTAACCCCCAGTGCCACAGAGAAGACAGGGCTTTAAGCTGTATCCAATTTAATCCCATAATCAGTCAATCCATTGATTACAGTCCGTCCACCCTCCCCTGGGCTGTGCTGAGCTCTGCTGTGTTCCAGTGCATGAAGGGAGGGGCCAGGCCCCACCCCAGTCAGGAATAAAGTGCTAACTCCCCCAGGCTGTCTACTGAAGCACTGGGGCCTGGTCTGGGAGGCAGAGGGCTGTGGAGGGGTCAGTGGTGGGGGTGGTAGGTTGGTTCTGGAGGCCGGGATCTGCCCCACAGGGGCATTTTGCATAAAAGAGGGCCTCCCTCCTAGCAGGAGAGGCAGGAAAGGGGCTGGATCAGAAGGGGGACTTGTCTCTGTCAGTATGGCTGCATCAGGCAGAACGGGGACTGGTCTCTGTCAGTACGGCTGCATCGGGCAGAAGGGGGACTGGTCTCCATCAGTACGGCTGCTTATTCAGGAAGCGGGAGAACATGGTGAGGGCAGCCTGGGGCTTGTCGGTGGGGACCATGTGCCCAGCGCCCTAGAAGCAAAGCTCTGTAAGATCACCTTCCTGTGTCACCCCTGCCCCTGGGTGCCCCCTCCATCCTACTGGATCCCTCAGCCAGTGACCCTCCTCTTCTCCCACTCCCTCCAGAAAACTTGCTCTTATGGGCCCAGACGGTAACCCAGTGTAACAGAAAGCTGGGAGGAGAGGATGGGTCCTGCCCCATCCCCTCCAGCCAAGCCAACCCTCGTCAGGCCCAGGCTCTACCTTGATGGTGAGAAAGGCGATGTGGGAGAACTCCTTCACGAAGCCAGCAATCTGCTCTCCACTGTCCCCGTAGTCCACTAACCAGGGCCGGCGCTGGACCTCCATCTGCCCCACCAGGAAAGACTTAGCAGCCTGCTGTTGCCCACAGCTGCCAGCAAGACCTCAGGGGCCCGGAACTCCCCCAGGTTTGCCGTCTGTCTGCCCAGAGCCCAGTTGCCAGGCACAGCTGCCCCATCCCTCCCCAGAGCTGGGATCCTTGCGCCTTACCTTCTGGTTGAGGGAATCCACGAACCACTCATCCCCCATGAAATTGCAAGCCATATCCACATCTCCGTTGTACAGCAGGATCCGGTATTTCTGAAGCCGGGCAAGAGAGGGAATGGGGGCTCTGGCGTGAGCGCAGGACCCAGCCCTTCCCTAGTTCAAGCCCTACCCCTTCAGGGAATTCAGGGGACCCAGCTAAATAGCATGAAGCAGGAAACACTCAGGTTTTCTGTTTTCTACATGTCCAGTGCTCTACTAAATGCTTCACCTGTAAAGGTGGATACTGTTATTAACCCCATTTTACAGGTGGGGAAACCAAATCTCAAGATATGAGAAACGTGCCCAGGGTCATACGGCTAGTAAAGGAACCTGCACACAGTCCATTTGACACTAGAGCTCCTGCTCTAATCACTGTGGATACAGAATCTGGTCCTGACTGGCTGTCAGGGTCTCCTAGATGACCTTAGACAAGGCTCTTTCCCACCCTGGACCTCCATTTGCCTGTCTGTAACATGTTCTCCCAGCTCTTCTCCACCTAAAGTCTCCTTAGCCGATGCAGAACCCCCAGCCTCCTACCACAGAGCAGCATGGGGTGGGGGACAAAGTCATGTTCAAATCGTGACCCTGTATCAATGGGCTTTGTTTCTTAGAGTTTCAGCTTCTGGTGTCCAGAGTGGCACTCTCAAGGGGGCCCTGAGGTTGCTGGTGGCCCCCACCGCGCAGCCCCCACTCACCTGCGTGGTGAGTAGCTTCAAGTACTGGTCCTGCACACTTTGGTAGAGGCGGCGGTATTGTATATTCACCAGGAAGCTGCGGGAGCACGTGGGCAGGCCCCATGAAGACCAGGTAAAGGGGAACAGAGTCACATGGCAGACCTCCCCCTCCTGTCCCCTCCCAGCTCAAAGCTCCAGCCCAGGGGGCAGAGCTGGGATTCAGTCCCCTCCTTGTGTCACGTCTCTAGGACTTAGTTGGACGAGAGGCTGGAACACCGAAGTCCTCCACTCACCCGCGTTGGGAAGCGTAGATGGAAACATTTAGTGACGGGCCCACGATTGGGATTTAGCACCAAGGGGCCCACGGGTGTGAGAACCACAGAGCGTTAACGGCAGGAGGGCAGGGGTACTGGTCAATCAGAATGGACTTGAGTGGCCCCTGCCATGCCGGGCGTCACCATGTTACTCAACACGGGTCACAGGAGATCTGTGCAACTGAGGACTGGAGCGGGGGTTGGGGACAGGGTCTGTTGACTCACTACTGGGGAAGCAAACTAACATTTTACCAATGAACTGGTGAAACCTCCATCAGCTGAAGGGTTAGACTTCCTGTACAACTAACTCACCACCACACCCTGAAGGTCACCCCTGAGAGACCCTGGCCAAGGGGTTCCTGGGAACCCGTCTGATACCCACAGGCCCCGAGAGCCTGCCACCCCCAGACCATGGCTGGCCGCAGCGCCTCACTTGCACATGTCCCAGCGGGGCAGCTGCTCAGGGACGTGGAGGGCCTTGCGCACATAAGGGTTGTTGAGGTAGGTGGAGGCGGCCGTGGTGTTGGTGCAGGGCGGGTCCATGCGCACCCTGTCCCCAGAGCGCAGCAGCAGCACCTGGGAGAGCAGACCAAAGGTCAGGGTCTTTGCCGCCCTGGCCCACCCCCACCAGAAGCAGCTCAGATATTTGCACACCTGATGCCGTGTCTGCTTGATCGGCAGGCGAGTGAAGATGTTGCCGAAGTCGTGGAGCACGACCGTGTCCTCCTCGAACCTGCCAGGGAAGTAGGGGATGGTTGCCTCCGTCTCCAGGCGGGGCTAGGGCGCCCAGGGCACACCGCAGGGCCTACCTTAAATGCCCAGGCACACCCCCAGCGCAGGGGGCGTAGAGGTTGTAAATGTTGAGGCCCGAGTTGCCCACGATGCGGGACACTTCCTGTAGCTGCAATGACATGCCGAGCCACCCCCGTGTCACAAAGCCCTGGTCTCCCCAGGATCTCACCAACATGTCCCAAGATTCATCACTCTCCTGCTTCGCCTCTTGTTGTTACCCTCCCCCCACTTTTTTTTACAGGTAGGGGAACTGAGGCTCAGTGGAAGGCCTCTGCCAGCCCGGGGTCTAAACGCTCGTGGCACTACTTCCTAGCACTGTGACTTCAGGCGAGTAACTTTAACATTCTTGACATCACTTTCCTCTTTTGGAAAATGTGGACAATACGATGTCCCTTAAAGGGGAAACTTAAATATTAAATAATCCGTGTGGACCTATGTCAGCCCAGTGCCTGGAACACTGTAGATGTTGAGAGATCCTTTCCCTCCCAGGGATTCTAGGATTTGCCCAGAAAGTCACAGGAAGTAGTGACAGGAACACATCCCTAGATGTGTCCCAGAAAACACCAAATTGCTGTAGGAGGCAGGACAGGAAAGCCAAAGGGGACAGGGTCAGGGAGTCCCCAAGGAAGGGATGTGGTCCTCTTCTCTGGGCTGGGGGTGTCAGGGGTGACAGAGGTTGGGGGAAGAACCTCACATTAGTCACACATTCTGGGTCGGTGTTGTCGTAGAAATTACACTTGTTCTGAGAGCAGCAGTGGGTCTGGAGGGAAGACCAGAGCCTGTAGGAGAGGCACAAAAGCATTCAGGCCCAAGGGGGGCCTCCCACTTTCTCCCTCCAACCTACCACCACCACCTGCCTCCCAGGGGATAAGGAAACGGATCACAGGGGATGATATGGAGGTTCTCCATCTAGCTGCTCTGGGGCCATCCTACCAGCCCTCCTCAGTCCCTTCCCGCACCGAACACTTCTAGCAACCCCAGCCCCCACCTCCTGGTCATAAACTGGGGTAGGGCCCGGGGGTATCATGTGCCTGGAGAGCAGACCTGAGATCTCATGACCTGCCCCACCCAGGAGATTGCCCAACCGCCCCCTCCCATACCTGTTCCCCAGAAGGCCATGGTAGTAGGCGAAATAGACCAGGGAGTTGTCATTCTGCTCATAGGAGGAGAGTCCATTGCCCACAGCCAACCCCTGTGAAACAGCCAGGGCATCCAGGTCATCTGGAGGGAGAGGAGGAGCCTCCCTGGGCTACACCCAGACCTCCAGCAATGTGGACACTGAAATCCAAGCTGGTTTGTGGGGAGGCCACTCAAAGAACAGATCTGGCTGGCTGACAAGTGAGTTTCTGTCCTGGGAGGCACGTGAGCAGGAGTAGGCCAGCCAGTGGCAAGCACATTACAAAGGAGACCAAGTTGGACAGGGAAGATGGCCTGCTTGACCTTGTTCACCGAAAGGCCATGACCATAAGCTGCCTCACTCCCCTCCCGCAGCGGCCCTACCTGCAGGTTCATGCTGGGATCCTGCATGACCAACACGGCCAGGGTGGGGATGTAAATGCCGGCATAGCTCTCTCCTGTCAGGAAAAGCTCATTGTCCTTGTACTCCGGGAAGAGGCGGAAGAAATCCTTCAGGGCCTCAAAATTGCTCTGGGCGACCTAGGGAAAGCAGGATGGAGGGAACCGAAAGCTGCTGGTATTGGAGCTAGAAAGAAATTCAGAGATCATGACACCCACCACCCACTCTGAGCAAGAGGAAGTGGCTTCACCAAGACCACACACAGCCTGCGAAAGAGCCAAAAACAGACTCCAGCGCCATGTTCTTCTCTTCCAGCTCATGCTACCCTTAGAGAACTGGGGAGGCTGGGGCACAGGGCAGGCACTGGACTCACCTCGGTGTCGTTGGTGGCATAAGTCTTGTCATCAGAGTAGGAGAAGCCCACCCCAGCTGGGGACTCAAGGTACAACACATTGGCAATCTACATGGCAGGAGGAAACCAACTGAAGAAGGCTCCCCAACCCATCGGAGTGCCCGGACACCCCCACGGGACCCCCGGCTCCAGCTATACCAGGTTCCAAGAATAGGGGTTGTACTCCAGCGTGGCACCATCTGGCTGCACCTGAAGAGGAGAGAGAGGGCTGAGTGCCAAGGGCCACTGTGCTGGGCACTCCACACTCAGGCAAACCCCCTGCGAGGTATAGCAAGTCAATGGTACAGACGAGGGAACCCAGGCTCAGGAGAACTGCACACTGGGAACACCTCCAAGTCCTGCTGTCCCTCCTCCCCAGCCCCCCCTTTAGGGACTGTCCCCTTCCTGGTTGTAAGGGGGAGACCGTGGCTTTCCACTCACCAGGAAGGGGCCGTGCTCTGTGAGGAAGCCATCTAGGGAGCTGCAGCCAGGCCCTCCGTTGAGCCAAAGCACCAGAGGGCTGCTCTTGGGATCCTTCTGCGATTCCACAAACCTGGGAGGGGAGGCAGAGCAGGGTGAGTGCCGGGGGAGGGACCCCTCCCAGCGCGCCCGCTCCCAGGCTCCCCAGGAGGTCTTCAGACCCTCCTCCAGCTCGCGCCCCGTCCCCTCCCCGCCCCGGAGGGAGGGCCGCAGACCAGTAGTGGAGGTGCTTGGAGCCGGAGCCACGGAGGTAGCCGGAGTACTGGCGGAAAGCCGGCTGCTTGGCCAACCCAGGCAGGCACTGGATCTCATCGACGTCCGGTGCTGCCTGGCCTGGGGGCGCCCAGGGCAGGAGTAGCAGCAGCAGCCAAGGAGGCGACAGCGCGGCTCCGATCATCTGCAGCAGGAAGCGGGGCCGCCTGTTTCCGCGCTCCCTCGCTCCTCGGCGCTTCCGCGGGCCGGCCCCGCGGAGGAGCTGGCGGCGCGCGGCCAGAGAAGTCCCCGGCCAGGCTCCAGCGCCCACCCACCGCACCGCCCCGGGCCGCGGGTCACCTCCGGCCTCCCGGGACGCCCTCACCTCTGCTCCCCCGCGTCCTCGTTCTCCAGGAGGGGCCCGGTCGCGGGAGGTCATGTGGAGTCGGAGTCACGTGGGTGCCGGCGTCACGTGACAGTCATCCTGCCGGGGCCTCGCTGGTCCCCCGGGACCGGCGGCTCGCAGGCGGCGGCCTGCTTGCGGTCAGAGTCCGTGGTCCTCCCAGGTCGTGTCGCGCGCGCCAGCCATCAAATGATCCAGATGTGGGCGGCCAGGATCCCTCGGCCTCCCGGTGGGCCCCTGTCCAAGCGGGATGGCTGAGCCAGCGGCGCTAGGACCCCAGGGCAGAGCCTCGGGAAGGGCAGTCGGGGGGATGGGAGGGTTACCTTACTTGGTGCCCCCGCGGTCACCCTCTGAGCACGCCTCCCAAAATAGCCCCCGGCGCCCGCTGGCCTGTCTCGTGGCCGGGAGATGGCTGCTGTCTCCGACCCCGTGGACTTGGGAGCGGCCTGGAGATCCGCGCGTCCCGAGCCCCGTCCCACCCGCTTCCACCAGGTGCACGGTGCCAACATCCGCGTGGACCTCTCGGGGACGCGGGCCACACGCGTGGAGAGTTTCGCTCACGGCGTATGCTTCAGTCGCGAGCCGCTGGCCCCGGGCCAGGTATTCCTGGTCGAGATCGAGGAGAAAGAGCTGGGCTGGTGCGGGCACCTGCGCCTCGGCCTGACCGCGCTAGACCCCGCCACTCTGGCCTCCGTGCCCGAGTTTTCGCTGCCCGACCTAGTCAGCCTCGGCCACACCTGGGTCTTCGCCATTACGCGCCATCACAACCGCGTGCCCCGGGAGGACCGCCTGGAGGCAGAGGCACTGGCCCCCAGCCGCCCCCCAGCCCTCCTGGTGGAACCGTATCTGTGCATCGAGCAGTTTCGCATTCCCCGCGACCGCCTGGTGGGTCGCAGCCGGCCCGGGCTCTACAGCCACCTCTTGGATCAGCTGTATGAGCTGAACGTGCTGCCACCGACCGCGCGCCGCAGCCGCCTGGGCGTTCTTTTCTGCCCACGCCCGGACGGCACTGCCGACATGCACATCATCATCAACGGCGAGGACATGGGCCCTAGCGCCCGGGGGCTGCCAGCCGCCCAGCCCCTCTACGCAGTGGTGGACGTGTTTGCCTCCACCAAGAGCGTGCGCCTGGTCCAGCTCGAGTATGGCTGTAGGTATCCCACCCCCTGAGCAGCGACCCCTCCTGGCCCAGTGTGGGAACAGGAACTTGCTAGGATTCTCAAACCAGCTAGCAAGACTTCCGTTTGTCCAGCCTTAGTTTAGAAGTTAGGGAATCAGACTTGAAATTCTGCCTTTGCTTGGGATCTTGAACAAGTCACTGCCTGGCTCTGGGCCTCCGTTTCTCCATCTCAGCTGTGAGCTATTAGGTTGCTTGCTTTGCCAGTGTTTTCTGTATTAACCTAGGGCAGGGATTCTAAACTGTCACACCTGGGCTGCCTTGGAAGTTGTGTGCTTATTAGACAAATGCTCCTGGATTTGGGCATACCGGTTGAAAGGCATCATAGGCTCCAGATTGTTCGTGCGATCTGGTCCTTTATAGCCTTCTTAAGCCCCCCCCCCCTTTTTAAGATTTATTTATTTATTTATTTGACAGACAGATCACAAGTAGGGGGGGGCAGGTTTCCTGCTGAGCAGGGAGCCCGATGCGGGCCTTGATCCCAGGACCCTGGGATCATGACCTGAGCCGAAGGCAGAGGCTTTAACTCACTGAGCCACCCAGGCGCCCCTAGCCTTCTTAAGCCCTTTATTATACCCCTGATCATTTTATGAATTCAGTGAACTAGAACCCACTCTTATGTAAGACCTGTGCTGGAGGCCAGGTGTGCACAGGTGAGTCAGGCACACTGCCTGTGCCCCCAGCAACTGCTAAGGGGGGGGGGGTTCCAATAGAAACAGGGCTGCAGCATTGTGGAGGTTTTGAAAGAGGTGCTATGTCAACCACATAAACGGCCTGTGATGCAGGCTGGACCTAGAAAGCAGAAGGGACTTGCCCAAGTTAATGACAAAAGGAGAACCAGGACCTAGGTCTTCTGGGTCTCAGCCTCAGATGCCCCTCCAGTTAAGTTTGCCTCTGACAGCCTTCTTTCCACAGTGCCGTCCCTGCAGACTCTCTGCCGCCTAGTCATCCAAAGGAGCGTGGTGCACCGGTTGGCCATTGATGGGCTCCACCTGCCGAAAGGACTTAAGGATTTCTGCAAGTATGAGTAAAGGCCTGCAGCGGCCCTAGAACCGGGCCATGAGCGTGTCCTGGCCCTGGAGCTGGCCAGGCCTGGAAATAAACTCAGCTGATGCTGACACCGATCACTGGACGGTCTCCTTGCCCTGGAAGCCCATTAGCAGCACTTGTAGAAACATTGAGAGTCAGCAGGTCAGAGCAAGACAGGGCATTTTATTTAGTTATTTTTAAGATTTTATTTGAGAGAGAGCACATGATCAGGGGCAGAAGGAGAGGGAGAAGCAGCCTCCCCTGCCGAGCAGGGAGCCAACGTGGGGCTCCAATCCCAGGACCCTGGGATCATGACCTGAGCCGAAGGCAGACGTTTCACTGACTGAGCCACCCGGGCGCCCCTAGACAGCATTATAGACATCACCTAGACCAGCGTTCCTAGTCGGGCTGCTCATTAGGGTTATCTGAGATACACTGAAGAGCTGATGCCCCATACCCCATCTCCAGAGATTCCCATTCTGATTGTTGGAGGATTAGGCCTACACGTTGTTCTTTTGTAAAAGCTCCCCAGAGATTCTAATGTACAGCCAGGATTGAGGAGCATTCCCCTAGGATAGAGGTCTTGACTTTGGCATATAGTATAACCACTTGAGGGACTAATACTAACTGGGTCTGACCCAGGGGTTCGGATTTAACTGGTCTGGGAGGAGGCTGGGCATCAGGATTTCTGAGCGCTCCCCAAAGAATTTAATGTCCATCCCAGTTTGACACCCTGGCCCAACGATTTCATTCTGCAGATGGGAAACCGAAGCCTAAAGACGGGAATGTATTCTGAAGTCACACAGCAAATGAACGAGGGCAGAGCACTCCTTCTCATACTGCAGAGCACAAAGCACTCACTTCTTTATTGGTATCTCTGATCATTTGCTTCCATGACAGATAATCTCATTTAATGCTCACGACTTCTGGTGAGGAAGTGAGTATCATTACTTCCATTTTACAGAGGAGAATATCAAGGAACAAAATTATCCAAGTGACTTGCCCAAGGTAGAGGTAAGAACCTAGAATGTCCAGTTCCTGGTCCAGCACTCTTTTAACCCCATGCTATTGTCATATACAGGTTCTAGAATGAACAGGTCAGTGCTGTGAGGTGGGTTCCAGGTGTAAAAGGGAGGGAATATAAGGTGACATTCTAGAATGGTGGAAGGGGTAGGACAGGAGGCAGAGGACTGTTCCCTCACAAACGGGGGCTTTGGGGCCGCCATGTCCTATTTCATGTCTCCACAAACTCATCAAGGTCTTCCGCCTTCCAGCCAAGGTGAGAGAGGGGCTCCTGGAACTGGAGGGGGCACCACAACTTTCCCTGAGAACTTGTTTTCCTGGCTCTGGGGAGGTGGAGGTTCTGGTGGACATTTCTGGGCTGGCCCTGGAATCAGTTCTCTGAAGAAAGCCATTCCAAAAGGTCTTGCCAGTAGCTACCTGCTCACTCATTCATTCAACAAACACTTCTCCATTACCTACTCTGTGTCGGGGACGGGTGCGGAAATGAGTAAAACAAACACCTAGTTCCCAACCACTAGACAGCCCTGTTGGGCTGGTCTTAATCACTCCTGTTTCCAGTACTCTGCTTATATGCCCTGCCCCTCAGGGCCTCCTGAAAGACACCGAGAGTAACATTCCATCTCGTTCCTGTCTCTACAGGTGGGGCTGCTTCTCCAGGCTCATCCCTTGGCCTCTATAGTCCTATAGAGCCAGTGGTGGTGGCCTCTGGTGGACTAGGCCCAGTGAGCCAGAAAGCTGAGCAGGTGGCTCCTGTTGCCCAGGCCTGGGGCCCGGCCCTGGCAGTGCCGGAAGCCAGGGGCTGCCCTGGGGGGGCTGGCTGGGAGCCACTGCAGCGGAAGGATTATGGCCGATACAACCACAGATTCCCCCTCGCAAGGCAGCCGGAGAGCTTGGGCTGGGAGGATGGCTGCTCCAGAAGCAGAGCTCCCCACCTGGGTGGCCCCAGCAGGCCTGGGCCCCTGCTGCTGTGTGGGCTGTCACCAGGGGTTCTACCGATGCCCTCTGAGGCAGGGGGGAAGGAGGCCGGCTCCCAGCCTGACATCTGCATCCTTACCCTGGCCATGATGATCGCAGGCATCCCCACCGTGCCTGTCCCAGGGCTTCGGGAAGAGGACCTGATCCGGGCGGCTCAAGCTTTCATGATGGCCCATCCGGAGCCAGAGGGGGCCGTGGAGGGGGTGCGGTGGGAGCAGGCCCGTGCCCACACAGCCTCTGGGCAAATGCCCCTCATGAGATCCAGGAGAGGCCAGCCTCCTGGCTCCTGCTTGTAGCTGGATGAAATAGCACCAGACACACAGGGCAGCTTCTTGGTATGGTTTTTGGGCGGACAGAATTGGGAGTGCCTGTGACACGGATGGGGATAGCGTGGTGGTATGAACCACTCTTGTCAATACAAGTCTTTCATCAGGGCCCAGACCCAGGAACTTTCTCCAGATGCCAGTAAGTCAGGAGACGGGACTTCTCAGAGTAGTTACAATGAAAATCACCTGAGGTAGGGGGCCCGGCTTGGAGTGGAGGCCTCTTTTGTCTTGTTTCAGGATTTGATCAAGATTGTGGTGCAAAGTCCTAGGCAACGTGAATTTTCCTCTTGCCTGACATTTCCCAGCCAGCTGAGGGCAAGTAATGGGACCGGTGTCAAGGAAGGAAGATGAACACTTGAGCGCCCACTGGTCATGGGCCCATTACAGGCAGGCTCTCCTTTAATCTCATCAGTGCTGGGAGGATATCCATTTTTACAGATGAACAGATCAAGCCTTTTGAGGGGTGACTTGCCTGATGTCCCAGAGCTAGTAAAAGGTACAACCAGGCCTCAAATATCAGGCATTGAAAGAATTGGGATTTGCACGTAGTGGCACACTCCAAAGTCTATTCTTTGCATGATATTTGCTCTGCTGTCTTCTAGAAGATACAAAATGAGACGAGGGCTGGAATAGGCAAATGTGACTTTAATGACCTCCCTGTGGGGGCCAGGGAACAAAGGCTGGGATCCACCTCCTCTCTTCTGTGGGTCCCGTGAGTCATCTAATGACTGGGGAAGCTGTTACCAAGCCCCTGCCCTTGATCTCCACCCAGTACCTTATCCTAGAGCAGGGCCCCCTGTTTCTAAGGCCCTTGAGCTAAGAATGGTTTTTAATCATTTGAAAAGGATGCCAAACCAAACCAAACCAAGAATATACAACAGAGACTGTGGCCAGCAAAGTCTAAAATATTTACTGCCAGGCCCTTTACAGAAAAGGTTTGCTGACTCCTGTCTTAGGAACTAGACACATTTTAGGTAACAGGCCGCGGTAGAATAGAAGACCCTTGTCCTTTCCTGGAAGGAAGGCCCACGGAAGTCTAATAGTGTGCGTGTGTGTTGTGCACGTAGGGGTGGATGTGAGCGGGTCTGTGTGCATGAGCATCTCTGGGCATGGAAGGTAATCAGAGTTGGACCTGCTCGTAAGGGCCGATCCAGCTGTCGGCCAGCTCCCGCAGGGTGCTGTACCTCCGTTCAAACTCCTCCCGGCTGCAGTGCTGCAAGAGCTGACCCACCTCCTCGGTGAGGAGAGCCACGGCCAAGTGCTTATCCAGCGCCTCACTCCACTTGCTGCCCAGAATGTTGTCTAGACTGGCAGCACAGCCTGCTGTCCACTGGGCGGGCAGCATGTCGGGCTGAAGCACCTGGTGGCGGGCACTGAGCATGGCCAGGATGTGGCGGCAGGGCAGGTGGAAGGCCTGGTGAAAGTAGCAGCTGCAGCTGGCAGGGGGCTGGGGCCGCACCCGATGGGTGTCCTCCAGGATCTGGATGTTCACCTTCTCCGAGCCGGAGCCAACGAGGTGCACAGATTTCTGGACCACAGCAAGCTCCCCCAGACAGAGCTGGGCGGCCGGCCCCGTGCAGATGGCATTGAGGGAGTGCTGGATGCGGGCTTCTACCAGCCGCTCCACTTTGGGGCTTTCCGGGCTGACGTCTAAGGGGGCGTGACGGTTCTGGGGACTCAGGCCCAGGCTGAAGCTTGCCTCGTCTCCCGCATTCTGCTGCATGTACCGGAGCAGAGAGGCCATGCCTTGTTCCACACAGGGGGTGGTGCCGAAGAGCTGGCTGAGGACGCGGGTGGTGACCTCCAGGCCCTGGAAGTAGCGGCTGCTCTCAGCTCGGCTTCGCCAGCGGTGCGCCAACCAGATCCGGTCATTGAGCAGCCAGTGGGAGTGGAGCTCGGGCAGCCGGGCCGGAGGAATGCAGCTGCTCAGGAGTGTATACAGCTTCCTCAGGTTGCCAGCGGTGGCCGAGCACATTGTGCTCTGCAGGGCACTGAGGAGCACCCTCTCCACAGGCTGTTCGAGGGACAGCTGATAGAACTTGCCCTGGAGGAACTTACAGATGTGAAAGGCTGAGAGCAGGACCTCAGCTGCGGGGAATTCCATAGCGAGGGTGGGCAGCGGGAGGAAGTGGGGATCCACCAGGATGGTACAGACTCTCTCCCATGCTGGGTTAAACTTCTTGAACACCTGGAACATCTGGGCCAGGCCTTCAGCATCCTCCTTGGCTGGAATGGCAAAGTAGACTGCCCGGGCCAGATGACCCTCCAGCTGCACCCGAGGTCCATCTACCAGGAAGGTATATAGCACCTTGCCCGTTGGGTTATAGGTCCGGTGGATAAATAAGATCTCAGGGAAATGGGCAAAGACCCCTTGCATTAAGCGGCTCTGGTAGTTGAGGGTATCTAACTGAGCAGTCTTGCTAACCTGATACAGCAGCATAGGTGGGTTTGGGTCCTCAATCAGGAACTCATTCAGCATTGTCAGGGCCATGGGGAAGATGGGAGACGTCTAGATGCCAAGGTCAAAATACTTTCTCCGCAAGACTGCTGTCCAGGAGACTCTCAAGGTCTCAAGCTCCAAGCAAGCTGAAGCGTGAGGCTGGGATGTAGTTCCCCGATCTTGTTCCAAAGATGCGCCTATGGAGAGGAACAGAATCTTAAGGAGACAGTAGGGGCTTGGCTCCTCAATTATTCATCCAGATAATATTGCTTACTGTGGATCAGCACTGTTCTGGGGGAGATGCATGATAAACATGTAAACAGATAAAGATTTAACAGGCAATGAAGGTTGCAGAGAGCACAAAACTGGGTAACAGGTAGACAGTAAGATGGGAGAGGGAGAGAAATTTAGCTAAGGCGGGAAGGGAAGGTGTCTCTTGGTGGGGAGAGAGGATGACATTGGAGCTGAAACCTAACTGATAAGCTGGCCATGGAAAGATTCAGTTCTCAGTGATTTAAGTGGGTGTGAGGGATGGAGGTGCATATGGCCTCCCCACCCCCCTAGATAGCTTTTTAAATATTTGTTTAGCTCTTTATATTTACAGATTACCGCTTGGCATCCATTCTTCCATTTGATCCTAGTATATATAAGAGAACCTAATTGCGCCCCAAATTGTACGATTCCAGGCAAGTCAGTGACTCTTTCTGAGCCTCAAGCCCTTGAACCACGAACAGGGGCTATCACGTGCTTGGCTTCTCCTGCCTCTCCATAAATCCCTCTATTAACTGCAGTACTGTGTTTAAAAGCTTCGTCTATTTGGCCCCAAACCGGGTTACTATCCCCATTTTACAGATGAGAAACTGAGGTTCAAAGAGGTTAAGTGACTTTCCCACCATTACTCCATAAGTAGCTAGAAGCTGAGTCTTTGGCTCGGGATCCTGACTGCTTTCCAGAGTACCTGAGGTCCAAACACCAGAGTGGGGACGCGGCCTCTGACCTCTCACCTCTAACCCGGGTGGAAGGATGTAGATATCAGACGTTCCCATTCGGAGTCCGGCCGGAGCCAGAAGAGAAGTCAACCTCCCACCCCTTTGGGAGCTGTGTCACGGCTGACCGCGATCACCAATCGCCTCACACCTCCACCCTTCAGAATCACTCACCCACTGCCTGGCTCCGTCGCCATTTCTCCCTATTTGACCCTGCCTCTGACTCTGACTGATCTCTAGGCTCACCAACCGCGGCACCAGCTTCGCCGTGACTTGGGCCAATGGCCTGAAGAGTTCGCGTTCGGTTTGGGGGGATTAGACCAATCGTAGCCCGGCGATTTGTGGGCGGGTGCTGTTCCTAGGGTTACGAGGGGCTCGGCTGGCGGTGACCAATGAAAGCCCGAGGACACTAGCATCCACGCGAGCCTGAGCCCTGAGGCTGGAACTCCGAAGCCCCGCGTCTGTTGGGGGGGCGGGGGGGGGGGGAGGGAGAAGACTCTGGAAGGCCGTGTTACTATGGAAACTCCTCCGAGGCCGAAAATAAAAAAGGAAAATAAATAGCAGTGCTTTATGGATTTTTCTTTCTTTTCTGGTCAAATTCCAACCTCCTCCCGAGGGGCTGGGGGGTGGGAAAGGCCGGCTATGGGATTGTACTGTCTTCCGCCTGATGGGGAAACTGGGGCCCAGGTCTCAGATTCTGACTTCTCCACCAGGGGTCAGGGGCCCAGCCATAACCGTTGAGGAAATCCAGATCTCCTTATGAGAGCTGAACCTTGTGTTGCCTAGCCCCACCCCCTCCAGTGTTTTACAGAAGAAACAGATCCAGAATGGCCCTGTGACTTGAGGTCATGGCAGACCAGTGCAGGAGCCAAGACTGCCACCTTTGACCTCGGTTCCCTTGAAGATGACATCCGGGAAAGCTGGGTAGCTCCCAGGTTTTAAGTGATTAAAACTATAAACTAGCAACAACAGAAGCCCATACTGGGGCTTAGAACTGGAAGGAAAATGCTCTGTTTATATAAATCTAGAGGGTAAATTGGGATTAGAACAGACCAACACTTATCTTTACAGATGAGAAGCCCGAGGTTAAAGAAATTAGAAACTTGCCCACAGTCCCCCTGCAAATATAGGCAGTGGAATCTGGGTTTAGGTTTCCCCCTGCCCGACATCTATTTGGCTTCCTCCTACTAGAATTCTAGGCAGCCTGAAATCCGTGTTGAAGCCTTGATTGGTAGGAAGAGGATGAAGTTGGTGGTGGACTGCCAAGACTTTGAATTTAAGGCATCACGTACTTCGCACTTCACAACCTCCATTACATTCCTTCCCTGTTCAGGCAGCACGCATTTCACCTGCTTCTTTGATTTTATTAAAAAAAACAACACAGGGGTGCCTGGGTTAAGCCTCTGCCTTCCGCTCAGGTCATGATCTCAGTCCTGGGATCGAGCCCCGCATCGGACTCTCTGCTCAGCGGGGAGCCTGCTTCCCCCCCCCCCCCACTCTGTCTGCCTCTCTGCCTACTTGTGATCTCTGTCTGTCAAATTAAAAAAAAAACAAAAAAACAAAAAAACCCACAACTTTTATTTAATATGAATAAAAATAAGTACAAATAACAGAATCTTTGTAAAGAGCAGCAACAGTCAAGGATCACCCTCTGTCCCTTTGTCCCTGAAAATAGGTCCTTTTACCAGGTATATTTTGTCTCACCCAATCCTGGGCAGGAGTTCATCTCTCTAATGGTAGTAATATCTGATCTCAGGAGTCAGGGCAGAAAGAGGGGTGACCTTTCAGCATGGAGATAACTTTGGCCTTGACACTGAAGGAGGCTCTGGAGGAATGACAAAGGTAGGGCAGAAAAGAGGTGGAGTCAAAGGACTGCCACACAGTAGGGTTCCTCTTCCCCCTCTTGTAACAATCTTCTTAGCCCTACCTAGGCAGACACTGGTGAAAATGCTGACCCCTGGCATGTCCTGCCTGCCTTGAGTTCCCAGACTTCCAAGGAGAGGGGTCTGTGGTCCAATGTGCCAGTGCAAGTGCTTCAGTTGTGAATCATGGCTCCAGCGAGAGGGAGTCCCTCCCCTTCCTCTGGCTTTCCCCAGAGGAAAGGGAGGTGGCCCACATCCTTGAAGTCCTCTGGCTGCTGACTGGGCTCAGGTGGCTGGCAGGGGTCCGCCCAGATGTCCACGATCTTGCGCAGGGTGGAACAGCGCTCCTCCAGCTCTGGCCCCTCGGTCTGCATGAGCAGGTTTGCTAGCTCCCTACTTAGGTCCTGAATCATGTCACTCCGTCCTTCTTTCCCAGGCTGGCCTGTGCTTAGGACCATGACGGGGTCCCGGAGCTCCCCACTGGGCCCAAGGAGGTGCTGGTACCTCTTCTGCCACCGGCGGCACACCATGGCTTCTCCCACAGGCTTCTGGCTGGTGTGCAGCAGGGCCAAAATGTGCCGGCATGGCAGGTGGTACCAGCGTTGAAAGGAACAGCTGCAGCTACAGCCGTCTTTGCTCACCTGGTGAGAATCCTCTAGTAGCTGAATGTCCACCGAGGAGCCAGCCAGGTCCACCAGGTGAGTGGAGTTCTGTACCACCTCCCACTCATTCTGGCACAGCTTATAGGCCAGTTGAGAGCCACTGCCGTGCAAGGCGTCTAGCATGCCGCCCTGGGAGGGCCGCACCTGTGGCTGCTGCTCCAGCTCCACCCGCTGTGCACCTGGCTTGGGCTCTTCCACAGCGAGCCTGGTGAGGCTCCCCCAACAGGCTCCGAATGCCTTCTTGGGCTTTGGTGGTACGCTGGCTGGCCGGGCTCTCTTTAACTTGGGAGGAGCTGTGGGCAAGTTCTTCAAGCCTTTGGTATTAAAGAAGTCTATATAATCCACAAAGCGGAGGATGCAGTCTGGCAGAGACTGCTGTTCCCGGAAGAGGCTGGACACCTTGCTGGTGACCACGTCTAGGCTGTCCATATACGTGTTACACGCGTGCAGGCCTTTCCTCACGTGCATGTACCAGAGCAGTTCACAGGAGAACCAGTGGGCCTGCAGGAAGCCGAAGAGCTGCTCATCTAGTAGCGCTTGGGACATCTGACGGAGATTTTGGAGGCTGGCGTCAGAAGTGACAAACACGGCCTCCCGCAGGGCTTCCTTCATGAGCCTTTTAAAGGATGGATTTGCTGAACTCCGATGCAACTTCTTCTCCAGGAGCCGGGTGGTGTGGTAGATGGAGAGGAGGATACGCACAGCAGGGAAGATCTCCTGCAGGATGGCTCGGTGAGGGAAGGACGGGTCCACAAACACCACCTTGACCTTGGGCCAATCGGAGTTGAACTCTGTGAAGATACTCAGCATCTTGGCCACAGAGGTAGCTGTCTCAGCCTGAAGCACAGCAAAGTGTACCACGCGACCCTCTCGTTCCTTGTTCTCCACTAAGAAAGCATAAAGGATGTGGCCCTGGGCATTCTCCACCCGGTGTAGCAAGAGATTCTCTGGGAAGCGGATGAACAGATCGCTCATCTTGCTGCTCTGGAAGCTGAGCCGGTCCAGGTCTTGGCTGTTGCCCACGCTGAGAGAGGCCATGGAACCCTCATCCACCTTAAGAAAGTTCTTCATCACTTTTGCTATCTTGGCCAGGTCAGAAGGAGTGATGCCCTCCTGCTCTGGCTTTGAGGGTGCTTGGGCCTTCTCTAAGCAAAATGATGGTTCAATGGGGGACTTCTCGGCCAGGTCAAGGTCTTTCTTGATCGCAGACTTCTCAGGCTGGGGTTTCTGCAGGCACACGGTCTTTTGAGATTTGTCAGCGGTGTCTCCTCTAGGACCTGCAGGTTTGGAGTCAACATGGATATGCTGGGTGTTGAGTTCACTGATGAACAGGCTATCCAGCTTCTCATTATATCGCAGAAGCAAGTACGCTGGGCACATGTCCGCCTCTGAGGTTCTCTTCCTGTTTGACTGAGTCCGAATACAGACAAATTTCACCTGCATGTATCTAGAGAAGGTAGAGGTGACAGTGAGAAAGGTGCTGCCGGCCCCTTTCTCTTAGAAGACAAGACCCTGGGGATGCCTGGGTGGCTCAGGTAGTTAAGGGTCTGCCTTCCGCTCAGGTCATAATCCTGGGGTCCTGGGATCGAGTCCCACATTGGGCTCCTTGTTCAGCAGGGAGCCTGCTTCTCCCTCTTCTTGTGTGCTCTCTTTCTCAAATAATAAAATCTTAAAAAAAAAAAAAAAAAAAAAAAGACAAGACCCCATAGGAATACAGTGGCTGGTATGTGTCCCAGAGATCACGAGGCAGTGTAGGATGCAGGGAAGGGAGACTGACATTCACACTCCAATCCCAAAGTGTTCGACTCTTTTATTAAGACCCTGTCCAACTAACACGGCATTCATTTTCATCATCCGAAGTTCTAAGCCCCACTCCTTTCATTCACCCTCTATGGCCCATCTGTAGTTCCCAATGATTCAGTGTGAGGCAAGACACAAGGGAAAACAGACAACAGGCAGTAGCAAAGGGCCAGCTGGCTCCTCACTGTTTAAAATGTCCCCTTTAGGGGCGCCTGGGTGGCTCAGTGGGTTAAAGCCTCTCTGCCTTCGGCTCAGGTCATGATCTCAGGATCCTGGGATCGAGCCCCGGGGCTCAGCGGGGAGCCTGCTTCCTCCTCCTCTCTCTGCCTGCCTCTCTGCCTACTTGTGATCTCTGTCTGTCAAATAAATAAATAAATCTTTAAATAAAATAAAATGTCCCCTTTGGAGGCACCTGGGTGGCTCAGTGGTTAAGCGTCTGCCTTTGGCTCAGGTCATGATCCCAGGGTCCTGGGATTGAGCCCGGCATCTGGCTTCCTACTCTGCAGGGAGCCTGCTTCTTCCTCTCCCATTCCCCCTGCTTGTACTCCCTTTCTAGCTGTGTCTCTCTCTGTCAAATAAATAAATAAAACCTTAAAAAAAAATGTCCCCTTCACTCCTGCCTTTGCCTTCCCTTCCTCCAGACAGTAAAGATACAAGTGGCCCTCTCTCACAGGAAACATCTCTATTAATCTCTCTTTTACTTAAACAAAAGTGTCCAAATCCTAAGAGAGTCTGAGAACCCCTGGATCAGATGATCTTCAGGTCCCTGTCAGCTTTACCATTCTAGGCTGATAGTGAAGATTCAAAGGAGAGGGGTGATTAAATTGAAAATTTGCTCTTTTCCTATCCCCATTCGACCCATGCTTCAAGGCCAAATCAGGTCCCACCTTCTCCAGGAAGGCTTTGTGGATGTCTTCAACCCACAGTTAACTGCTCCCTTTTCTGAATTCATAGCATTTATTTAACATAAAAGGCTTAAAAGGGGCGCCTGGGTGGCTCAGTGGGTTAAGGCCTCTGCCTTCAGCTCGGGTCGTGATCTCGGCGTCCTGGGATCGAGCCCTGCATCGGGCTCTCCGCTCGTCGGGGAGCCTGCTTCCTCCTCTCTCTCTGCCTACCTGTGATCTCTGTCTGTCGAATAAATGAATAAAATCTTAAAAAAAAAAAAAGGCTTAAAAACTTCTCTGGGTGGCAGTAAACAGTGGAGAAGCTGGAGGCTAACTGCCTGGGTATTAATCAGGGCTCCACCACTCAGAAGCTCTATGACCTTGGGCAAGTCACTTTACCCTCTGTGTGCAGTTTCCCAGTCATAAAATGAGACTATCTTATTAAGATTGTTATGAACATTAGGAATGCCTGGCTGGCTCAGCTGGTAGAGCGTGAAACTCTTTTCTTGGTCTTGTAAGTTCAAACCCCATGTTGGGTGTAGAGATTAGTTAAAAATAAAATCTTAAAAAAAAAAAAAAAAGATTGTTATGAGGGTTAAGTAAGACTCAGATATAATATTTAGCCCAGAGCCTGGTTCAGCCTTTTATTTATGCTAAAGAAAAGCCTGCTGCTGTTATTACAACTCCTATGCCTTGTGACGTTCTCTTGGGTGTTTATAAAGTACCTTTATAATTGGATGGGGCTGTCATCAAGTGGCAGGACTGAGTTATTTCTCAGTGTATTTCAAGCACCTAACACAATGCTATTCTTTTAACAGATGCTTATCAAAGATGTTCTGATAAATGACGCATAGACCGTGGGTGGGATGGGTCACACCCCTGCTCCTCAGGGAGTGTCCTAGCCACCAGGAAAGGGGGAAAAAATCTCAGCCCCTGGCATGACATGACACAGCCTGGGCACTTCACTAACCCTTTTCCAAACACACTAATCTAGCTGGTCCTGTCTGCCCACCCCGTGGGGAAGCTTAGAAAAACAGGATATGTCAGACCTGCAATAACAGGGTGGAGGGGTCCAAGGCTGAAAATGCCTGCACATTTGAAAATGCCCTGTTGTGTGCACAGGGCGGAAACACTATCCCCAGCTCAGGCCAGGAAGGGACCGGAGCAGCCCAGTAGCATGGCAAGGCCAGTCAGTGGTGACTGAGGCATGGATTCTGCCCATCTCGGCAGCCCGTCCTTTCCCACCCCCTCACCATCTTATTTTTTGTGCCCTAGAAAGACAAACTGTCTACAGCTTCCTGGATTCACTGCGCTGGGTCTCACCTCTCTGCCTTTGCTTGTGTGTCTCTCTCTGGGATGCCCTTCCCACCTGCCTTCATCTCAAAGTTAACTCATCCTTGACTACATGCAACCATCATCGTTTCTGGGAAGATTCCCCCGAGCCCATACACGGGGCCCTACCCTTTTGCTGGCTCAACATCTTAGCAGAGCCCTAGCTCATCAAATTAGATGGACTTCATGCGCTCTTAGTGCATGTTTATTAGGCTAGTCCAAAAAAAGACACTGGTGAATCCCAACCAGAAAGGTCTTTCACATCTTTCCTGGTTCCATTAATGACTGACTGTACCTCCCAGGGTAGAAACCCTGGCATTCTTTTTAACTCCTCCTTTTCCACATCGATACCCAATACGTTAACAATCCGTTTACACGCTTTCCTATCAGTACTACATGTATTAAGGTATTATATGACAGGCTATATTAAGCCCCTAACATGCACCATTTTAGACTAGGAAAGAGGTTCTATTATCCTCATTTTATAGATGGGGAAACAGGCTTAAAAATGTTCTTAAGGATACCAATCTGGGATTTGAACTAAGCCTGACTGATGACAGTCTGTGTAGTTAACCCTTATACTGCCTGTCCACTTTCAAAATCTCTCTCCTTTCCCAGAATTCTCATTCTTACCCTCGTCAACTTGACCCTCAACAACTAGTTGGGTTCAATTAACTTCCTTAAAGATCTCTAAACATAAAATTCATGTTGTCATCATGCATTTCAAACCTCATGGGTAGTGGGTTGAAGCTTGTTTTCTCCCTGCTTCATTTCATCTTTTTAATTGAGACATAACCTACATACAGTGAAATATACAAATCTTTTGTTAAGAACTTGGAGCACTGCAAGTTGTTTTAATCTGTACTTAGTTGTCTCGCGGCTTAAAGCATCACTCCCTTGAAGACAGGCACAAGGTTTCACACCTTTCTGAATCTCCCTTACTGTTTTTTTTTTTTTTTAAAGATTTTTATTTATTTATTTATTTATTTGACAGAGAGAGAGATCACAAGTAGACGGAGAGGCAGGCAGAGAGAGAGAGAGAGGGAAGCAGGCTTCTTGCTGAGCAGAGAGCCCGATGCGGGACTCGATCCCAGGACCCTGAGATCATGACCTGAGCCGAAGGCACGGCTTAACCCACTGAGCCACCCAGGCGCCCCGTCCCTTACTGTTTTTATCTTAGACTGCTCAACCAGGATCTGGAGGAAGGGAGTCAGCCAACCTTGCTTCCCATCCGCTTTGCCGGTGTTTGCCTTCTCTCCTGGATAGCGCCGCCAGTGTGCTCCCAGTGTCCGCTCCCACAGCTAGCACACACCAGGTGCACGAAGCTCGAGTACCAAATGAATGTTAAATGATTGACTGCAGAGCACAGGAAGTTATCCTCCTAGAACATGAGAAGTATACTAGGAAGACCACTGGGAGCATTCCATCAGAACACTCAGCTTCTAGTCCTAGCACTATTCCTTTTCCTAACTATGACTATGAACAAGTCCTTTGTTGAATTTCAAACAATTACCAAGTCCTGTTATGTACTGAACACTAGTGGCTCACAGGGCAACACAACATAATTAGATAGTCTCCACTCTCGAAGTCTAGTGAGCAGAGAGAGGCTCACATAGGTAGCCAGTGAAATCAACATTAAGTGACTGGTTAAAGAGAAGTATAAGCAACATACTTATACCTGAACAAAGAGTGATTCACTCTCTGGGGACTGGTACAGATTAACTAAGGCTTTTGATTAATTTTACATAAGATTTGTGTCATTGTGTGTAAATCACACCTTCAGCAATGAACAGGATTTTTATGGGTGGAGTAAAGCCATTTTAGACAATATAACTTGAGTTAGCAACAAGATTCTGAGTCAGAAGATCTTTTAAGTTCCAGTTCTACCACAAGTACTAGCTGTGTGAACCTGGACAAGTCGTTTCACTTCATCTGAGCCTCCAAATCCTTTTCTGTAAATACAGAAATCACAAGAGTACTGGTCTATGAAAAGTCAGTACCTCATCCAAAACCATCCAGAACCACTAAAAGTGAATTCATGTAAAAGGCTGTGAGTGGATCTGTGGGTTGTTAACTCAAGAGCCCTTAGCCCCTTCTTCATTCTAACAGAAGGCTAACTTAATTTGGGTTGCTATTCCTCCCCCACATAGCTAAGTACTTCAGGGGTCGTCTAAGCCAATTAAGGTAATCTCATTAGGGATGGGCAGGGTTACTGGCCCAATTCTGGAGAAAGAAAATGATAGGAAATCCGTAGGAAACCAAGGAAGGCTTTTCCCTTTGGACATGACTCCTGCATTTGTGCCATGTGGGAGCCTTCCTGCAGGCAAAGCTGAGACCTGAGGACAGCAGCGGCAGCGTGGAGAGACATAAAAAGCCTGGGCCTTGGAAACAGTCACCTTCAAAGGCCCCCCTCTAGGCTTCTAAGAAATAAGCCATTTGAGTCAGAGTTTTCAGTTAATTGCAGCCAAAAACATCCCCCAGAAATAACATATCATAGTAAGAGTGGAAAAAAAGATTTCGGTGGAACTGAATTGTGAAGTTTGAATTATATTTAGGGGCATGTGGCTGGCTCAGTTGGAAGAGCATGTGACTCTTGATCTCAGGGTAGGGAGTTCAAGCCCCATGTTGGATATAGAGATCACTTAAACAAATAGTTGAGAAATATAGGGACACTTGGGTGGCTCAGTCTGTTAAGTGTCTGCCTTTGGCTAGGGTCATGATCCCAGGGTTCTGGGATCAAGTCCCGCATTGGGCTCCTTGCTCAGTGGGGAGCCTGCTTCTCCCTGTCTGCTGCTCCCCCTGCTTGTGCTCTCTCTTGACAAATAAATAAAATCTTTTTTTTTAAATTTTTATTATTTATTTATTTGACAGACAGATCACAAGTAGGCAGAGAGGCAGGCAGAGAGAGAGGAGGAAGCAGGCTCCCTGCTGAGCAGAGAGCCCGATGTGGGACTCGATCCCAGGACCCTGAGATCATGACCTGAGCCGAAGGCAGCGGCTTAACCCACTGAGCCACCCAGGCGCCCAAAATCTTTAAAAAATATATTTAACAAAATGTAGGTTATAATGGCAGCATATACCAATTCTTAAAATAATCAAAATCAAAATCCTACGGATTTCCTATCATTTTCTTTCTCCAGAATTGGGCCAGTAACCCTGCCCATTCCTAATGAGATTACCTTAATTGGCTTAGAGGAGCCCTGAAGTACTTAGCTACTTCAGGGTAAGTAAGTTGACTTACAGTGTCAACTGTTGGGTTTTGTTTTTTTTTTCCTGATGCATTCTCCCCAAACACTATGGTACTTAATTTACTGTCTCAATTTTACAATACGGAAAGGTCAGTTTTAGGGAAACATTCCTGGGCTTTATCAGGCTTCCCAAGGGCCTAATTTAATTCTTTACTATGCATATCCTTTGTCAAATTCCTATCACATCATCAGCCTTGTTGATTTCCCTTCTTCCCTTGTTCACAGGTGTCAGGCTGAGAGTGATGAAAGGAATTCTCACTCATTACTTTCAGAGACTTCACTAGTCCTAAGCTCTTGGGAGATGTGTAATCTCAGTTTGCACTTAGTTTTATCTCCATTGTGTTATCCTGATGTTTACGACATCTATTGATTGGCCAGAAACTGAGTGCCAAAGATGCTAATGGGACCGGTAGGAATAAGCAGGACATTATTCAGTAGTGACTAATTTTATTAGTGCCTGGTTTATTAGCAAGAGTTTTGCATGACATCTGCTTTCCTACCGGGCCTTGTGACTATGCACACATGGAAAATGAACACCCAGATAATAAGGGCCTTGTTCAAAGGGTGTGATGAGGATTAAATAAAAACAATGCAAGTAAAGTACTTAGCAGAGTGTGTGGAATGCGGTCCAAACAAAAAGGTAGCTATTACGCTGAACAGCAATGGAAAGAGACAGGAGACTACTTCACGGACTGTTTGAGTACTATCAATCCCCAAGAAGACATAACAAAAAGAAAAACACAACAGCCATATACAAAAATGAGAGGGGAAACTGGGCATAAAAATCAGAGAATCTCCCAGTGGAATGGGACTTTTGGTCACTTAGTGACAACTCCCACACCACATTTGCCTCTTGAAGTACTGTGTCCAAGTACCACTTTCTAACATGTACTAAGTTACAGCTCCGGTGAGTACTTACAGAGCACCAAGTTTCTGCTCCTACATGCATTTTCTTACTTCTTCACCACACCCACCTCATTTTACAGAGGACGAAATGGTCAGAGAAATTAAGTCTTGCCCAAACTCTAGGGTAAAACCTGTCTTTTGGACTCCTGAGCTCTTCCTTTTAACCACCGATGGGGTTCAAGGCAGGCTGCCCCAGGATTTGCCACTTTGGCATGTGGATTATTTTGAGCTGAATACTACCGAAGTCCAACAGACTCAAGAAGAGCTCTTCACCTCTCCCTTAACTGGTTAACGTAATGGAGACAGGGAGCCCATAAAGTACTTTGAGTTGGCCCCCTTGGAGTGTGTTCAAATTTGAACTGACTTGGGGCGCCTGGGCGGCTCGGTGGGTTAAAGCCTCTGCCTTCGGCTCAGGTCATGATCCCAGGGTCCTGGGATCGAGCCCCGCATCGGGCTCTCTGCTCAGCGGGGAGCCTGCTTCCTCCTCTCTCTCTCTCTGCCTGCCTCTCCGCCTACTGTGATCTCTGTCTGTCAAATAAATAAATAAAAAATCTTAAAAAAAAAAAAAAAATTTGAACTGACTTGCAATTTTTAAAAAGTGGAGATACTGACCCAAAGCCTGGATTTCTGACTTCTGCCCCCCAGTTCTGACAACACCGGCTCTTCATTTTCACCTGGCGGCCATTAGGTGGAGTTCATTAGATAGGGCCTGCTCTCCATTTCGCCCCAGTCACACCTCCGTGGTCCCCGCTAAGAAGACCTGATGTCTGTTGTCATTTCACCGTTCTTTCTCTAATGGTGAGATTAAACGTTAAACTTTCTTCCACTGGGCTCTTTCACCTGACCCCTGAAGATAATGGAGTTGTCAACCCTTATCTTAGCCTCTCGGCCAGTTTTCTCAGCTGCCAAAAGGGAAAAATCGCATCTATCTATAATTTTCCATACAGCCCTGCGGAGGAAGTCATGCACACCAACGACAGGGAAGGACGCCTGGGGCATGGGAAGTGTTTTTAAAAGGGCTGTTAATCTCAGAAGCTCAAGAGCCGTGTACAAAACGAACCAACGAATGCCTGAGCAAACTAACCAACAACGACCGCGTTAATTGCTTTGTCCAGAGAACACTGATGAAGTAAGTCATCGCGAAGGCGTTTTTATCTATTTGTGAAGACAGTACTTTGTATGAGGGATACTGCAGGTGCTCAAAGAATGGGGCAAATTGCAGCTATTCTGGGAATTCCGGGAAAACTGTAATGGAGTGAATGAGTGAAGGGGAAGTGGGTGGTCAGAAAGCAGTGCCTGGGAAGGTTTTGCTCTTTTCACCAGGAACAGGGCAGCTGCTTACTCGCCGGCTGGAGACCTGGGCCCAGCGGCACTCCCTCCTCCTCCAGGCCTCCCTCCGGGGGACAGTCGGGCTCCCTCCCCACCCTCCTGCCCCGCCCCCGCCCCGCCCCGCCCTTACAGGATGTCCTCGCGGATGGAAGTCCCATGGTTGAGGTTGTGGAAGCGGACGGAAACGCAGTCCCTGAGAATGAAGGAGCACCTGTTCTCCTTTTTGTAGGCGCTGAAGCACTCCTTGAAATCCTCGTAGGTCTTGAAGCAGCTGCCCAGCTCCATGGCCGCCCCCTCAGCCCACACGAGGGGCTGGCCCCAAAATCAATAGCAGGGTTCAGAGGTCACACTATGAGGGCCTACAGGCTGACGTGTTCAGTATGCCTGAAGGGTCGGTCCCGACTGAGTGGCCTGTTACGGAGCTTAGGAGGAGCCCTAGAACTGAGAGGGATATGAGGGTCTGGGGGCGTCTTTGCTATTTGACGGAGGAGAAATGACATTCAGCGCTTATTATTCAGTCCCGGGTTCCGCCCCCTCACAGTCATATCCAATCATACGCGGGATGCCCAGACTGGCAATCATTTTCTCCAATCGCCAGAGAAAGATAGCCGGCTCTCGCGAAGACTGACAGGAGCACCGGCCAATCACAACTTGGATCCCGTTTCCTCAGGGTCGGCAGGGGATTTCCGGTTACTGGAGGAAGCTGCCGGAAAAAGCTCCGCGTTCAGTGCGGGTCTGTTCGTGTTCGCTCAGCGCAGTGCCCTGCCCCACAGCAAGTGAACCCCATGTCGTCCCGGCAGGCTCCAGAGGACGAGCAGGGAGGCGGCGATCCCCCAGGGGACCTCCGCAGCGTCCTGGTTACCAGCGTGCTCAACCTCGAGCCGCTAGACGAGGATCTGTTCAGGTAGCCGGCCGCATCTGGCTCGCATCCCTCCTGTTGGGACAGAGGCTTCTGATCTCGACTGCCGCCTCCGCGTTGCCCCCTGCTGATAGCCTCCTGGACGAGGATGGGTTCTGCGCGGGATGCAGGCTCTGCCGCTTGTGGGAGAGCAGACCTGCCCTCGCTGCCCTAGCTTCGTCCCTCTGCGCGCCAGGTCTGCGCAGCCCCGCCACTAGCAGGTCCTAGCAATCTGGGCTTATAAAGTGGTGGCCTAAGACAGCCGCCTCAGCAGCCACCCTTGAGGAGTCAGTGTCCCTGGGGGAGCCAGCCCAGAAAGGGTGGTGACTTGTCCAAGTGCACGCAGCTGATCAGGTTTAAAACTTACAAGCAGCTCCTTGCATATTCATTGTCCTTTTCCTCTTACATACCTCGTTCCCTCCGCCACTTGAAGGGATCTTGTAGCTCATTGCTCTTTCCGAGGCCTGAGCCAGTTTCCTTCCAGATGCCACCTAAGTGCTTTCTGTAGCTAGAGATTTAATAGTTTCGTCCTTCAAGGTTCCTACTGGCTTTTCAAAAACAATCTTAGGTGTTAACTTCCCTTCCCCCTACTTAATGAATTACAAATAACTTCCTGGAAGGCTACTTGGAATCCATTGTATTAAAAAATGTTAACTTAGGGCTGGGCTGGGTTCCTCTGTAGGAAGCTGGAGTTTCACCTTTGGGGTCTTAGTTTCTGCATCTGTTCACTGAAGGGTCAGACTGGGAGCCTGAGGGCTCTTAGAGTTCTAGTTCTTGGAAGAACTGGACCGTCCAGGTGGCAGGCTTTAATGCAGTCCACCCCCAGTTCTTCGGGTTCGTCTTGGTCCCCTAACAGCCTTGACAGGCTTCTGCCTTATCCTTGAATACAGCATTGGAGGAAACACTGGACCTGGGGACAAAAGATGCAGAGACTGCTAGGATTGGCAGTATTTAAGTTGTGTCACCTTGTTCAAGTCACTTTCCCTCTCTCAGATTCCTGTTCTCTTTGTGTAAATAAGGGGATTGGTTCTTTATCTTCAACTGAAGCCCACAGAAGGGTTGGGCAGTCTTGAAGGCCTTGAAGTTCTCTGTATGCTGTATGCAGAGTAAGGGTATTTGCCTGGGAGAAGGGTTCATGGCTTTCACCAGATTTCAGGAGGATCCCAGAGAGATCCTGCCCTATGGGCTTAATGATGGTTGCAGGATTTGGCCCCTCGTTCTACCCAAGTATTTCCTGTTTTCCCCTCACCCCACAGAGGAAGACATTATTGGGTACCCACAACCCAGCGGCTGTTTGGAGGTCAGATTGTGGGCCAGGCCCTGGTGGCTGCAGCCAGGTCTGTGAGTGAAGACGTCCATGTGCACTCCCTGCACTGCTACTTTGTCCGGGCAGGTAAACTATCTCCCCCCTTGTCCCCAACCCAACCCTGATGGCCCAACAGCCACTTCTTACTGTACCTGGAGGGCTGACTGGGGAGAGGGAGGAAGGACAGTGGTTGGGGGAGAGAAACTATTAGTTGATTCCCTTTAGGGGAGCCTAGAGGGACAAAGCCTGGGGCCAAGAAGAGTGTTGGACCTCACATCTCTTGAGATCACTGAGTGCTTGTTGATGGTGAAAGTGTTGCGGTTTAGAGCAAATGGTCCAGAAAGAATTCTTGAGATGTCTTTGGTGCAAAGAGGTGGTTTTGTTTGTTTGTTTTTAAAGTTGTATTTTTGGGTTGGGGGGTTGCCTGGGTGGCTCAGTCAGTTAAACTGCTGCCTTCAGCTCGGGTCATGATCCCAGGATCCTAGGATCAAGCCCCCCCGCAACTGGGCTCCCTGCTCAGCAGGGAGTCTGCTTCTCCCTCTCCCTCTGCCCCCTACCCTCCTTGTGCTCTCCCTCTCTCAAATGAAGAAATAGAACCTAAGAAAGAATAGAGTGTGGGGCAGGGGTGGGGCAGAGGGAGAGGGAGAATCTCAAGCAGACTGGGGTGTCCTTGAGATCCTGATCTGAGTAGAAATCAGGAGTTGGAGGCTTAACCAACTGAGCCACCCAGGTGCCTCCAGAAAGGTGGTTTTACCAGAGCATGGGGCAAGGCCCATGAGCAGAAAGAGCTGTACTGGGGTTGTGATGAGTGACTGGGAGGGGGTTAGGGACAGCACAGGCCTCCAAGGTATTTTGGAAACAAGGTTTCCAGGAACCTGAGGGGGGCTAGCTGTTGTTAGGAAAAGGTCATTTATTACTGGCTAATAAAACTTTAGTCATGAGACTCTTCAGATGTTTATCAGTGGGCCAAATGCTTGGAGGATGATTGCCAACATGCATCTTGGGGGGTAGAGATAAAGGAAGTTCCCAGAGGAATAGGAATTTCTATGTTTAAAGAAGACTTACAGGGGTGGGGGTCTGGATAATGTTTAAGCTAAGATTGCCTTTTCTTCTTAGCAAAGTATTAACATTGAGGCAGCTGAGTTCCTAGAGGAATGTCACTCTGCCTGTTTCAAGGACTTGTCAGTGCATTGTTTGTAGTAAAGAAATTTAATTTCTTCTTTTGCCTTTGTTTCCCACATTACTTGTTATCTGGCACAGATGACAGAAGACTTTGTTGCTTAACTGCTCCCTGCAGGTTTTTGTTCATTCTCTCCACACCTTCTGGTGCCAAGCCCTGTACTGGATCCTTGGAGAGGTGCTGTCACCTCTGCTAGGAGTTCCACAGTAGGCAGCTTGGCTTGGAGAAGAGAGCACCAGCCTGCAAAATCAAGAGACCTTGGGTCTGGTTTCAGCTTTGCCACTAACTCGTTAAGCAGTCTTTTTTTTTTTTTTTTTTTTTTTAAAGATTTTATTCATGTATTTAATAGAGATCACAAGTAGGCAGAGAGGCAGGCAGAGAGAGAGAGGTGGGGGAAGCGGGCTCCTCGCTGAGCAGAGAGCCCGATGCGGGGTTCGATCCGAGGACCCTGAGATCATGACCTGAGCCGAAGGCAGAGGCTTTAACCCACTGGGCCACCCGGGTGCCCCTCCCCAAGCAGTCTTGAATGAGGTTACCGTCCACATCCCCACCAGGCTTGGTTCATCCCACCTGAAAAATGGAGAAGGGGAGGGTTCTGGAATGTTGCTCGTTTCCCATGAATGAGAACTGATATTCTTTTTGAATGAGGAATTTATGGGAATAAGTAAAATTTGCATGATACGGAGCATAGCTATGTATGTTATCTTGTTACCTTGGTCCTGACAAGTCAACAGGAGGGGTGGGGATTCCTGCCACCATTCCAGAAGGAAATGGGGACCAGAAGAGGTTATGGAACCACCTCCGTCAGTGCTCAGGGAGGCAGCACTGGGATTTTTAAACCTGATTGTGAGTCTCCAGGCTTCATACTCTACCCTCCTCCTTTGCTTTTCTTTTACTCTTGGGACGTAAGTCCAAACCATGAGAGAGCTACCAGATTTGGGGGGAAGGATCCTTTTCCTTGGAAGGTCTCTATCCAGGGCAGCGTAAAATGAGGCATGCTCACGCTACTACTTCAAAATAATCGTCAATCATTTGTGTCCCTACCTGCTTCTTAAAGGCTGCAGCTTTTCAGTATATATTGACTAATTGGCCATTCTTACAGGACTATTAAAATAGAAGTCAGCGGACAGGAGACTAGTAGTAACAGGATTTGGGAGAAATGATTGGGTTAAAAAAAAAAAACTAGGCTAAGGCACATTGTTACAGTTTTAATAAAGTTTGTTCTGAGCTTCTTGGCAGCAAGGCAAAAAGGGAAGCTCTCTTGCAAGTGTGAGATGTGACCTCCCAGGGGGTCCAACAATGATATTTCCATATTTTTAAATAAAAGAGGCTGGGGTGAGTGTGGTTGTCCTTGGCTATTTATATATCAATTCTTTTTTTAAAAATCTGGGATAGAATGATAGTTTTTTTTTTGTTTGTTTGTTTGTTTTTTCCAGGTATTGCTCTGCAGATAAAGAAGAATGTAGTACAGGGGTCATCTGACTTGAGATAGGTGTAGAGCTTGGCAAATCAAGAGTATAGAGTCATTGGGCGCCTGGGTGGCTCAGTGGGTTAAGCCGCTGCCTTCGGTTCAGGTCATGATCTCAGGGTCCTGGGATCGAGTCCTGCTTCGGGTTCTCTGCTCGGCAGAGATCCTGCTTCCCTCTCTCTCTCTCTCTGCCTGCCTCTCCATCTACTTGTGATCTCTCTCTGTCAAATAAATAAAATCTTTAAAAAAAAAAAAAAAGAGTATAGAGTCATCAAACGTTATTTTGCAAAGGGCCAGATAAAAAGTAGTTTGTGATTTGGAGCACTTGGCTGGCTCAGTCACTGGAGCAGGTGACTCTTGATCTCAGGGTCATGAGTTCAAGCCCCATTTGGGCCGGGAGCCTCCTTGAAAAAAAACTATTTTAGGTTTTGAGGGCAAAAGCAACAGACAATATGTAAAAAAAGGGGGGGAGGGGCTTGTGTGTAGTTAAAAAATGTTATTAATGGCATCAATTTCCTCATCTATTCAATGGGGAAAAAAACCTTTGCATAACTATTGTGAGACCCACTTGAGAAAACCTGACTTAGTGTCTTTTTTTTTTTTCCTTCAAGATTTTGATTAATTATTTGGCAGAGAGACACGGTGAGAGAGGGAACACAAACTGGGGAAGTGGGAGAGGGAGAAGCCGGCTTCCCGCAGAGCAGGAAGCCCGATGCAGATGGAGGGCTTGATCCCAGGACCCTGGGATCATGACCTGAGCCACCCAGGTGCCCCCCACCCCCACTTTTTTTTTTCTTAAGATTTATTTATTTTAGACCGCCTGCTGGGTGGGAGGAGGGGCAAAGGGAGAGAATTCTCAAGAAGGCTCCCTACTGAGGGTCGAGTGTGATTTTTGGGGTTGGGGGGGTGGGGGCTTGATCTCAGGACCTTGAGATCATGATCTGAGCTGAAACCCATTCAGAGCCTTAACCAACTGAGCCATCCGGGTACCCTGACCTGCCTTTTTTTCTAATGCCACCTGGCACCCAGCAGTCACTCCACAACTGTTTGACCCTTCCTTCAATATATTCCAGGGCCTACCTGCTCTGTTCCAATAAAAATGTCCAAGAACAGGCCTGGAACTCATTGACACTGAAAGGTATATCACTAGTAACTAGAAATAATATGTTTTAGCTACAGCCAAATATAGATTAGAGCCTTTTTCTTTTCTTTTCTTTCTTTTTTTTTAAAAGATTTTATTTGAGAGAGTGAGCACAAGCAGGGGGAGAAGCAGAGGGAGAGGGAGAAGCTCTCCCTGCTGAGCAGCAAACCCAACATGGGTCTCAATCCCAGGACTCTGGGATCATGACCTGAGCCGAAGGCAGATGTTTAAGTGACAGAGCCTCCCCGGCGCCCCATTTTTATTTCCTTTTTAAAGTTTGTTGGTAGGGAAAGGAGGGTTCCTTGCCAGCCCCTGAAATCAGATTGCACATGTAACTGTATCCAGGATGTGGACTCTTGGGAATCCCTTCCTAAAGGCCTGAAGACCTTGAGGGGCCCCCATTCTGATAAAAATGGCCCTTTGGCAATGCTGGCCAGCAGGTTGCTGAGCAAACCAGCCAGCTTTGGATGGTGATACTCTGCTGTTGAATGAGCCTCCGGTGCCCGGTTGGCTCCCCATTTGGATGATGATGGAGGAAGCACACTGGTTGAGACCTGCTTCCTTCATCTGAATATTGAATATTGTCCCTAAGGTGTCTCGCTGCCGAGGTATCAGAGTTCTCCAGCATCAGCCTGAATCAGACACTGAAGTACTTCAGGGACACCAAGGAAACTCATCCTAGAAACCTTCCTGACTGGTTTTTTTGAGGGCTAGCTAATAGGCCTCAGCCCAGGGCCAGTGACTTCCATCCTACCCTGGCGATGCAGACACCCAAAAGAGAAGGGCCAAGTGACTGTTGTTTGCATCTAGAACAAAGTGACTGACTGGCAGGTTTTCCTAAGAAAATGAATAGTCAAACAGATAATGGCCAGACCATATATAAAAATAGAACTCTGGGCTGCCCAGGTGGCTCAGTCAGTGGTGTGTCTGACTCGGTTTTTGGCTCAGGTCATGATCTCCTGGCTTGTGAGATCAAGCCCCAAGTTGGGCTCTGCACTCAGCAGGGAGTCTGCTTGAAGACACTCTCCCTCTGCCCCTGCCCCTGCACCCCCCCCAAATAAATACATCTTAAAAAAAAGGAAGAACTCTGGAAGCCAATCTACTGTCTACACATCAGACTTACAAGAAATCAGGCCTCTATCTCTGGCAACCAGATCAGGCAGCCAAACCATAACCCTTGATAACAGTTAGCCCCAAACACCAAAGACTGGACTAACAGCTGATAGCCTCCCTAAGTTTTGTCCCCACTTCCAACTTAGGACCAACCAGAGAAAGCCAGATACGCACACCTACCCAATTACAGAGACTACCTGCTTCTAGTTCGCTTCCCTGCAGACTCCCCATGCCCGCAGCCTCCTGGCGTGCCACAGAGTCAATCTTTTTTCACAGTAATGCTTTTCTGCTCCTCTGCCTGCCTTTGAGTTTCTGCCAAACAAGTGACGGTGACTGACTCCCTTGCTATACTAAACTCCGAATAAATAGCTTTTGCTTGTTCTGAAGCGAACAGACAAAAAGGCGCAGGCCAGAGTTGCTGACCTCTGATCTAGAAGATCGTCCTAGATTATGACAAGATTCCAGTCAATAGGTGAAACCAGACAAAAGCTGGGATTATTTTCTTTCACAAACATGGAGCACTTGACTGTGGCTGGACGTTACTCTGAACACTTTACAACTCTAATTGAATTCTCCTTAAGATCCTGAGAGGTATGCTCCCTATTTTACAGATGGACAAACTGCTCAGAGATTTTCCCAAGGCCACACGGCTAGTGGCTAGTGAGTGGCTTGGCCAGGATGTGAATGGAGGGAATGTCCCCCGATTCTGGGCTGTGGAAGGAGAGGCGCTCCGCTTGTCCTGGAGCACCTGAGGACAGGCTCTGCTATCCTCACTGCATCCCTAGTCCCCAGGCCATAGCAGGCCTCAGTCAGGGGCTACTGGGCAGAAAAGGAATAGAGAAGGAGTAGCGGAGGTGCCTTTCCAGCCGTGGTGACGACTACCGCCCATACGGGGCTCTCTCGGACTCACCATGTCACTTGTGCCCGCTGCTAGGGGACCCCAAGGTGCCGGTGCTGTACCAGGTGGAGCGGACGCGGACGGGGACGAGCTTCTCGGTGCGCTCTGTGAAGGCCGTGCAGCACGGCAGGCCCATTTTCATCTGTCAGGCCTCCTTCCAGCAGGCCCAGCCCAGCCCCGTGCGGCACCAGTTCTCCATGCCCAGCGTGCCCCCGCCCGAAGAGCTGCTGGACCACGAGGCCCTCATCGACCAGTATTTAAGGTGAGAGAGCTGGAGGCTCCGGGACACCTGCAGTTGTCACCTGGGAGTGGGTCATGGAATCCTTTAGTGGGTCTTACTGGCATTTTAAAAAATACAGGTATTGGAGTGTATCGTGCATAGTCAGGGTCAGCCCCCTTTCCTGAAACCTGAGCTTCAGTTGTGTGCATCTGTGGTGTGCGTGTGTCTGTGTGCACGGGTGAGCATGTTGGGTCGTGATGTAAGCGCAGAGCTTCTGATTCAGCCGGGTCAGGTACTGTTACAGCTTTCCTGGTTGTTAAAATTCAGACACACTTCTGTGATCACTTGGTACATAACCTCTCCAAACCCTGAGTGGTCCCTCTGCTCCTCTGGGGGTCACTTATGATCCGGCAGCCTAGCAGGTAATGCCTGGCGTGTGATGGTCCCTGCTGCCTTTGCCTTAGTGTGTTGAATATTTGAATATCACCTGGTGAAATACCTTTCTCTCTTGGATCACAGCCAATAAAGTTGGGAACATTGTGGGGCAGGGGAGAGAGCTCTGGGTCCTGACACAGGACGGACACATGAACTCTGGCCGGGTCTGTGCCTCTGTTAGTGTTCCCCTGCTGTGTGACTTTGCCTGGCTCTCCAGCCTGCCTCTCAGAGTCCTGCTTTACCTAAAAATCGGGAATGGTCATGTCTGTTCTGCCTACTTCACAGCTGCATCCCAAGGAGACCTCCCCTGGCCCGTGCTGCCTGCTGGGAAGGCAGCAGAGCACCGATGGGATAGAATGGGTGTGATCTTTTGGTAAAGGCCCAGATTCAAATGCAGACCCTTGTTTCTGCTAGCTGTGTGAGTTTGGGCAAGTTGCTTTCCCACTCTGAGCCTCTGCTCACAGGTACCAAGGTGCTAATCATGATTCCTACCTCACAAAGCTGCTATGAGGATTAAGTGAGGTAAGAGATGATAAGTAACTCCATGAAAGCTCAGTGGATTGCAGTTTTAGCGCTGCCCACGGAGGAGTGTGCACAGGGCCTGGTCTGCTGTCAGCGCTCCCAGATGTTCACTGAAATGAAAGGAGGACATTGTTCTTAGAGGTCCCTGATTCTAGAGCTATGATGTCCAGCTAGGAAGTCACTACCACATGGGGCTGTATTAACGTAACATTAAATAGAATGAACAATTCTGTTGTCGCACTAGCCACACCCCAAGCACTCAGTAGCCTCATGTGGCTACCAACTTCCTAGTGGGAAGTATAGGTATGGAATGTCCCACCATCACATAAGGTCTGTGGGACCGTGCCCTAGAAGGGGGGGCTGAAAATGGAAACCCTGGTGAAGAGCGCTCAGGGCGGAGGGACTTCCCTGGAGATGGGCGCCCACCCTCCCCCACACACTGGGAACACGGTCTTCCGAATTGCTTAGGGTTCGGTTGGTCGGTCTGAGTTGCTCAGCCTGCTTCCTGAAAGTGGAGAATAGCCAAGTGGGTCAAAGCCTGAAACATGGAGCCAGACTGCCTGGGTCCACATGCTGCCTTCTCCATTGCCTGAGCAAGCTCCTGGAACTCCCAGTGCTTATTTCAGGTCAGTTCTCCCATGGGGGTGATGATAGCACTGTGTCACAGGGTTGTCGTGACGAGGTCATGTGTGCTTACCACATGCCTGTGGTAGGGTCCGCCTTGCCACTCTCAAGTGTTAGAGGAGGTAGGTGGCCGTCACCGGCTCCATTTTGCAGATGGGAAGAGAAGCTGGGACAGGCCACAGGGTGCCTAAGTGGCAGAGAAAGGAGTCAGACACTGTGCTCTCCTGCCTGTCAGACGGGAGGGGAGCTGTGGGGAAAAATCAGGAGTCCCTGTGGAGGAAAGAGGGGTTCACAGAGGCAGCTCAGAGAGGCTCTCCGTTTCCCCTTTACTTTCAGGGATTCCAGGCTCCAAGAGAAGTACCGAGTGGGACTGAACCGAATTGCTGCTAAGGAGGTCCCCATTGAGATCAGGCCGGTAAAGCCACCTGCCCTGAATCAGCTGCAGAGCATGGAGCCCAAACAGATGTTCTGGGTGCGAGCCCGGGGCCATATTGGTAAGAGGACCCCGAGGACTGGGGCTAGGCGTGCTCTTTGTGGCACGGGGCGTGTTACTTCCCCTCTCTGGGCCTGTTTCCTTGTCGGTGTGATGGGGAAGTAGCTTCTCACCAGGACCCTCTCTGCTGCCTGCATGGGGATAAAGGGGATGGGGACTATAATAATCCTCACGGAGACCCTTTCTAGGGAAGACCAGGACCCCTCTAGGAACCCTGCTAACCATATGGCCTCTGTGCAGGCTGGAAGAAGACACTCCCTTGGAGGGCTCATTGTGGGAGACTTAAGGAGCGAAGACTGGATTTCAGTTCTCACTTAGTGCTGCCCTCTGCCCATCCCTACCTCCTTTGTCAGATGGCACGTGCGCGCGCGCGCACACCCCCCCCCCCCCTCAGGCCAGGCACCCTCATGCAGCAAACACCCTACACATCTGTGCACGGCAGCCCCTCTCTGCCTGCCTCCCCACAGGTCCTGAGCTGTAAAGCCCAGGAGCTGGGGCTGACGGGCCTGCACGCATTGCAGGGGAGGGCGACATGAAGATGCACTGCTGTGTGGCCGCCTACATCTCGGACTATGCCTTCCTGGGCACGGCCATGCTGCCCCACCAGTGGCGGCACAAGGTGCGCTTCATGGTCTCCTTGGACCACTCCATGTGGTTCCACACCCCCTTCCGAGCGGACCACTGGATGCTCTATGAGTGTGAGAGCCCCTGGGCTGGTGAGTACGGGGCCATGGGGGACAAGGGGGCTGACTGGAGGGAGGCGCAGGGAGGGCGGGGTGGGGCAGGAAGCCTGCTTTCTCAGGTGATCCTGTGGGGCACCACCCCTCGCTTCCTCTCCTGGCCCCCTAGTCTCTGGCATTTTTGTCTTCAAAATGACAGCATGCGGCTCGAGAGAGGACACCTGCTAAGCTTAATTTCTGTAGCCTGCAGGGAGTATCAGAGACCCAGTTCTAGGCCCAGAAGCACTGCAGATTCTCTGTGTGATCCTGGACCAGTCCCAGCTCCTCTCTGAGCCTCAGTTTCCCCATCTAAACAAATAGGGTCACATAGAGCAGTGGTATCTGAACGTGGTGGCATGTCAGCCAGCCAGTTGGGGGAGCCTTTCCAAAACAGATACTCAGGTTCCATTCCCAAGATTCTGACTCAGCAGGTCTTGGATGAAATCCAGGAAACTAATTTTTAAGCAGCTCCCTTGAGCAATAGTGTGGATTAACCAACCTGACTGGGGGTCAGGGCCCTCCATAGTCTCTAAGGGCTCCGCTACTTAGGATACTCATGGTGTGCAGAGAAGCCCAGACTTCATCAGTGTCTAGTCTCAGAGCCCTGGGTTCCTTTCCAGGCAAGTATACTTCAGATGAAGAAAAGCCTTGCTCTATAAAACAGGGACAGAACTGAAGGGAATCTCTCTTCAGGGAAGGGGGAGTCTCCAGCACCAAGAGTGTTGCAACACAAGATTAGCAACCTTGTGGTTAGAACATCTGGCTTCAGGTTTGGCCTGTTTCTTATGGCCGAGGGCCAGAGGCTCCCTGGACTTCGGTGTCTTCATTTGGAAAATGGGCCTGCTTCACTTGGCCATTATGAGAACTAAGTGAGCTCTACTCTGTGTAAGGGAGGCCAGCAGCTCCCTCTGGAACCTTCCACTCAGGCCCACTGCTAGCAAAGGAGTGTTCAGGCTGGGAGGGTGGCCAGATGTGATGGCCCCAGGTCCTCCCCACACGCCCTTTTTCCTGATAGGGGTGAGGATGGGTTTTTATTTGTTTTGTGAATTACCACCCTGGAGCACCCAGTTTGATTCATTAGAAAGGGAACTGCTGGGTTTCCTACCCTAAGTAGCCAGAGTGGGGACAGATCTACTTAGCCAAGCTGCTGACCTGAGACTGTCCTCAGAATTCTTCCCCCTGTGAGCTTTTTGAGGAAGCCACTGGATATGTGAAAGTGCTTTCAAACTGTCAAGGGGGGTTCCCTTAGGAGTTACCCCCGGGGACCATTCCCAAGAGGCTCATAAAGGGGCACTTAGAGACTGGGAGAGGCCACAACACTCGACGTGCCCTTGGACGGGGCAGCCAGAGCAGCTGCACACTCTCCGAGAAGCATTGTCTGGCCAGGCTCTGAAGGAGAGAGAAGGCCATTCTTACCCCTCCCCTCACCCACAGGTGGCTCCCGGGGGCTGGTCCAAGGGCGGCTATGGCGTCGGGACGGTGTCCTTGCTGTGTCCTGTGCCCAGGAGGGCGTGATCCGAGTGAAGCCCTGGGACTCAGAGAGCAAGCTGTAGCCAGAGGGACCAGCTTGGCCTGGGGCTTCAAGGGTCACCCTTCTCCTCCCAACACCTTACAGTCAAGGGCTGGACCTTCTATCCCCAAACCCAATAAAGAGACTAATACCACTGGAGCTGCTGGCCTTTAATTCCCCTGGGCCAGATGGCAGCCCTACTCCAGGACTCCCGAGGAAGAGTCCCTAGCCCTTGGGCCAAGGAAGTGGTAACACTGACCTACCCTGGGGCATAGTCCCCAGACATTCATGAGCTGGAGAGGCTGCATCAGACTTCCTCCCTATGCCACCCCAGGGCAACCCCGGCCGAAGCTTGTCCTAAACCCAGCTCAACAGAAGGAATGTCCTTGGTTTGCTACAAATTCCTTGTAGGACTTCTAGGGGTTCCCAGCACCCCCTACAGCTTCCCAACTGCTATTCATGCCCTCCTTGCCCACCCCCCATCCTGGGGTGGTGCCTCTCCCCACAGTGGCCTTAAGTCTAGGCAAAGTCAGTCCAGTTCCTCCTTGATAAGCAATTCTTTGAGACTGGGGGGTGGCGTGGGGGTCAGGCCTGCCTCCTGCAGGGCCTGGAGTCGGGCCTCTGTTTGGCGTTTGTCCAGGCCCAGGCGCCAGGAGAGCCGGACGTGGGCTTCCAGAAAGGGTGCCAGCAGAGGGTGGGGGTTCTTGTCCCCCAGCAGTTGCAAGGCCCTCTCACAACACGCCCGGGCCTCCCCAGGGTTCTCCAGCTCCTGGTGGCACACAGCCAGCCCAGCCAGGGTCAGCAGTGGTCGGTCTGGGCCCAAGGGGGTGCCTAGCTGGGTCTGTAGCTGCCAGGCATTGGCCCAGAGCGCCAGAGCCTCATGATAGAGGCCAGTGCAGGTGAGGCTCTGCGCCCGCCGCAGCTCGGGCAGCACAAAGAAGTCCTGCAGGTCCGGGGCACGGCGCAGCTCAGGCACTGCCTGCAGGTGGCTCAGAAACTGCTCGAAGGCCCGGCTCCGGCGGGCGATGGTCTCTGCGGTAAAATTCCGGCGCAGGCGCTTCCGGGGGAATGAGATGGCAGCCATGGGGCCCCGGAACTGTCGCTGCAGGTTTCGATGCAGCCGCTCAAAGTCCGAGTAGCGGCGAGAGATCTGGGCTGGCTGGCGATCGGGTGGCCCTGGACCCATCACGGCGAGGGTGTAGAGCTGCAGGGAGGGTGGGGTCAGCGCAGGTGTGAGTTGTCCGCGCGCCCCTTCCCTCCCCATACCCATACCTCAAGCTGCATTCCCCCACTTCTTCCCTTGGCCCCTGAGACTGGGCCCAGGAGGGTGGGAGCTGCTGGGGCGGCAGCCAGGGAGCCCAGTCCCATCTTACCTGAGGCTCGTCTGAAATGACCCAGGCCCAAGGCAGCACGGGGAGAGAAAGACAGAGATGAGCTTCAGTGCCTAGACCTGCCACCCCTTTTGCCCTTTCAGGGAGCACTCCCTTCCCATAGGGCAGTTAGCTCTTCAGACAGTCCCTCTGGTAAACCAGCTGGGAGCTGAAGCCCAGGCCGATCTCTTGGGCCACTGAAGCAGCTTTCAAGACCAGCTTGGACTTTGTTCCGCTCTGTAAACAGAGCCCCCACATCCTTAGCCAGGTTATTCCAAAGCAGACCTGGAGGACAGGTCTTCAGATAGACCAAGGAGCTATCATTGTGAAGAGGGCATCGGGGTACACCCCCCAGTCAGCTACTCCCTTGCAGTGTGTCGTCAAGCAAGGCAGTTCCCCCTTGGGTCTTGCTTTCCTCTCTAGTGAGCGAAGCGGTGACCTAGGTCAGTGTCCCCTCACGTGTGGGATGCGTATAAGTAAATGTTGGGCCTGAGATTCTAGGTGGTTGGTACTGGAGTAAATAACACTAAAGTGGAGACAGGAGGTGGCCTCCCCTCCCCTTGCCGAGTCCTCCTTGAATCCTGTCTACAGGTTGAGAAGCTCTCAGCTTGGTTTTTTGAAACGCACTTCTCCAACACTTCTCATCTCCCCTTTCAGAAAAGACCCAGAAAGCAAAGGTCTGGGCCTTCAGGCAACAGGACTCGTGCAGGGTTTTAATGACACGGTTTCATTTTCACTGCTTTTATTGTATTTAATTCATTAATTTTTATGGTTATCTTTATGGCAAACCAGGCTTTCCACATATAGTAGTGCCTTGAAGTCTTTTGAACTTATTTACGAAAAAAAAAAATAGGTTTACTTAAAAATGTTAAGCAAGGAATGGTACAGTAGCATTTAGCTAGGACGAGAATCATGAAGGTGGTCCTGGAATGAGTGATGTTTGAGAAACGCTGATCAAGATGACCATGAAGCTGTCCTGGGGCCTGAGGATCCGCATACAGATTAATCTGTAATAATGCTGACCCACCAGGTTTGAAAAGTGGGATTTGTTAAGCATGAGATGTTGTAGGCACACTAACACCAAACCTGGACTTTTCTCTCGAATTTGTTCTGTGAAATTGCCAATATTCTAGCCACCTCTGGTCCATCTTATACTTCTCTTCAAGATTCAGTGGACATTAATACTAAGGATTAAAAGATTTTACCTTAAAGAAGTTTATTTTACTCCCGCTCAGTTCTGCATTCCCAAAAAACACTGGCTGCAAAAATTTTTTTTTTTTTTTTTTAAAGGAACAGTTATCAACATTCCAAGAAACCAGTTTCCTTCAAAATACACTTCAGGAAGCATTGTCTAAAATGACCCCTTATATTCATGTAGCTTTTACTTTAAATTTTTGGCAAAAAGGAAACATTTTATATCCATTATTTCATCTGACCTTTGTAATGTCCTGCCAAGAGGGGTAAGAATGACAGTAGCTCCATTAACTGAGCACCGGCCCGTGCCACGATGTGCTGTGCTGGGCACTTTACTATGGAGCACAGCAACGAGGGAGCCCCTGACTCTGACAGCTGAGGAAGCAGGCTACAAGACAGACAAAGGGCTCCAAGACTTCCCCTAAGTCACATAGCTGGTAAATAGTCCTGCTGGGATTCAAACCCAGGCCCGCCTCATTCCAGAGCCCCGGCTTTCAACCCCACCCCAGGAACAGAGGAGGGGACTTGTCTCTCCAGACATGGGCCAGAGCATATCCGGCTATACTGCTCTATCTTGTCATTCTCTTCCTAGAATCACCCAGTACTTCCCTGCTGCCTGGCTGTTCCTGAGGGTCCCTTTCCCAGTGCATGAGGCCTAGCTGGGACTTTCGCCACTTAAGACTAGATCATCAGAGTCGATCCCTGCTCAAATTGGAGCAGTCACCCCATAGGCGTGGCCTTTGTTTACTCACAGCGCAGAAAGGAATGAAGAGCCCCAGATGTGGGACAGTGCTCCAGGCCCTTTGCCTGCTGAGTCAGAAACGGAGGAGGGTGGTGAAGATGAGGGAAGTCTGAGTCTGCCAGGACTGGCCAGGTCAGGCTGGGTTTCAGGACCTGGCAGACCTCATTCTCGCATGTCAGTTTCTCCTTTCCACAGGCAAAACCAGACTCCAAGGCCTTCCCCTTGCTCTTCATCTCAACACCATTTACTCCTAAATCTAACCCTCAGAACAAGATTATTTTGTACAGTGTGGGTGCCCAGGGATTGATTGACCTGGGGTATAATGCCCTAGACGCCAGGCATTTTCAAGCCAAAGTTAAGTCATAATAATAGTTACCATTTTATCAAGTTCTTCATAATGCCAGGCACAGTGCTAAGGGCTCTCTGTGCACTCATTTAATTTCTTCAACAATCCTCTGCATTATTCCCACTCCTCAGATGAGGAAATAGGGTCATCAAAGTTACACAACTCACCCAACTTCAAACAGCTGATAATTGGGGTCTGAATCTAAGTCTGGATTCAAAACCCATTTTTTTTTTTTTAACTACTAACCAATGCAACTTGGGTCTCAGGTCTGACCCAGATAATAATATTCTTTCTTGTGTATCTTGTATTTTGCTACAGTTTGCAAAACCTGGGGGAAGGGGAGCCCACACGGCAGTTCTTAGTCTCAAAACCAGGATGGGGAGGCAGATCCATAATCCCTCAGAAAGCTAAGTCATCTGCCCAAGGACTTGATCATATTACATCCCCTTTCTGACCTCAGTTTCCCCATTCCTAAAATAGATTGACCATTTATCAAGTTGGGAAGTTGGGAGTCTTCCCTACTTTCTCTTAGCCCTGGGCTAAGAGACTTTCAGACTCACAGCCCAGGGCTTCCTGGACCTTCACTCACCACGTACTTGGAGGGTGGGTCCTTGACCACATTGGCGCTGGTCACCTCGAAGAGCAGCCGCTGGGGCACCAGGGTGTTCCGGGACTTCTTCCAGAAATCCTGCAACTGCCTTGCCAGTGGCTGACTGCCCCGCTGCCCATCAGGTGGAGAGCTCCCATCTGCAAGGGCACACGGCCAGTCACATCAGTGGGCCTGGGGCTGAGGGCCACATAAACCACGTGTGGTGACCTTACTCATACTCCCAACAGGTGAGACAGGCTTTATTTCCATCTGACATAATGGAAACTGAGGGCCAGAGAGGGACCTGGTGCCAAACACCATGCCTGGCGGACAGTGGGCTCTAAATATTTCCACCCCAAAACATCGCTAGTACATTATTACGATTTGTATCCCAGACGCTGTACATTTAATGCCCCCAGCAACCCCGAGATGGGAATGATTTCCCTCATTTGACACAAGGGAAAACTTGGCTCAGAGAGGTGTTGTGACTCTCTCAAGGTCACACAGCCAAGAAACGGCTGGGAAACAGGGCTGGGGTGGAGGCCTAACCGAGCCCCAGGGTTCCCGCCTCGGTCTTCGGCAACTCGCCTGCATCTTCTCCCGACGCCCCGTCCCCGGAGGGCAGCGGGTCGGGGCCAACCTCCCCGTCGTCCTCGTCGTCCTCCTCCTCTTCGTCCTCGGCGCTGGTGAAGCTGAGGGTGCCGCTGAGGCGGGAGGACAGGCCCTCGGCGTCGTCATCCTCCAGCTCCGAGCTCTCCGGGAACTGCTCGGCCTCCGGACCGGTCGCCGCCTCCCCCGGGTTGTCGCCGGCCAGGGCGTGCCGCAGCCGGTGCAGGAGCCGCGAAGCCATGGCACCCTGGGGGAAGCCCGACACGGGGGCCTGGGCGTGGGCGGGAGGGAGACCCTGGGCCCCGCGCTGGGAGGAGGGGCGGGGCCCAGCTGGCGGGGGGAGGGGCGCCGCGGAGGCCCCGCCCCAGCCCGTTGGGGGTCCTACGAGGCCCCGGCGTTGCCTGGCGTCGCACCCTCCCTCCGCCATAGCCTAGGGCCGCGCTCTTCCCGGGATAGGCCGGGACACCCCTCTCGTCTCTTTTGCCTGCTGGCGCGTCTCTCCCTCCCGCGCCCCGCGGTGTGCTCAGGGGCGCGCGATCCCCCGGGGTCCGGGGTGCAGCTCCGGCAGCTTACCGAGGCCGGCCCGGCTTCGCCGGGCCCAGGCCGCTCACAGCGCCGCTCCGGCCGCTTCCTGCCACCGCCCCGCCCCCGGCCCCGCCCGCTCCCCGGAGCCTCCCGGGAATCCCGGGCCCTCCGCTCCGGGAGGGACTTGGGAATCCTGGGTAGGCCTGGGCGAGCCCCAGCCTCCTGCGGGATCGTACCCAATCTGCAGGGGATCGCACCCTCCGCGAATCCTCCCACCCGTCCCGAAGACCCAGTTTGTCCCGGCTGCCCCCACTCTATCCCACAGTCTCCATCCACACTCTAACTTTCAGAAGTCACGCCACAGTGGAAAGCCCATCTCGCTGGTGAAAAAATTGAGGCCAAGGAAGACCTATTATCTGAGTTGGAATATGACGTCAAGCCTGGAGCCTAGGTTCAAGTAATACTAGTACTAATTTTGCAGTCCTTGTAAGGACCTTGATCCAGTGCCTGGCGCCGAGCAGAGGCTGACAAATTGATCAGTTACATAGTTATCGTTGCTCCTCCAGTGCTCACAGGTTCTTTGCAATCTCACTGGAGCCTCGCACATAGGAAGTTAGCAGACGAGGAAGTGAGATCCAGAAAGGCAGGCTTACTTGCCCAAAGTCACACAGCTTGCCAGTGGTTTCTGAGTGTGGGACCTTGCAGCCTACCTCTCCTGAGTTCCTCATTCTGTTCTTTTCCCACACAGAAGGCCTGGCAATCTCAGCAGCTCCTCTGAAAAGGTTGGCTGTGTTTTATCTTTTACCCGGAGGGCAGCAGTGGGTCAGGAAGAATTTATTGCCACTTCCCGGCAAAAGGCCTTGCTGTCCTCCAATTGAGCAAATAAGATCTCTCTGACAATCCTTCCTACCCTTTTTGAACGGCCCAGGAGAGGTGGGGGAAGTAGCTCTGAATGGGAAACACACTCCCTGCTCTGCTATGCACAAAGGTTCCACCATGACCTACATCCTGTTATAGGCGTTTTCTGTGGGGCCACACACAGCTCACACTCACATCTTGGGGAAGGGGGCTGTTACCAGATAATAATGGCCCATTTTCAGGATGAGGAGGCAAACTGACTTTCCCAAAATCCAGTGCTAGGAAATAGAGGAGCTGGGACCTATGCCCAAAGTCCACGCTACTCTTCATTCAGCTTAGCAGTAGGGTGTGGGGGCAAAAAAGGACACACTTCATTCCTTAATTCATTCAACACTCACTCATTCACTGAACACCAAACAATATTAACTTGTGTTTGGGTCTATGTCTCTCAAGTCTGGGTACAAAGCAGGTGCTCATAAAACCATGGGCTGTTAGAAATCTGGTCTGGGGGGCACCTGGGTGGCTTGGTGGGTTAAGCCTCTGCCTTTGGCCCAGGTCATGATCCCGGGGTCCTGGGATCGAGCCCCACGTCTGGCTCTCTGTTTAGCGGGGAGCCTGCTTCCCTTCCTCTCTCTCTGCCCACCTCTCTGCCTACTTGTGATTTCTGTCTGTCAAATAAATGAATAAAATTAAAAAAAAAAAGAAAAAAGAAATCTGGTCTGGTACCTGTATTTTACAGAAGGGGAAGGTACCTACCTTGGTCTTACAAATAGGATGAGAACTAGGTTTCCTGAAGTCTTGTATTCTCCACTCTCCTTGGATTCTTTTTTTTTTTTTTTAAGATTTTATTTATTTATTTGACAGACAGAGATCACAGTGAAGCAGGCAGAGAGAGGAGGAAGCAGGTTCCCTGCTGAGCAGAGAGCCTTATGTGGGGCTCGATCCCAGCACCCTGGGATCATGACCTGAGCCAAAGGCAGAGGCTTTAACCCACTGAGCCACCCAGGTACCCCTCCTTGGATTCTGTATAGTATCTCCCGACAGACAGCTGCCCTGAGAGATGGTCATTAAATTCCTGGTTGCATACATTCAGTAACAGGAAGCTCATTCTCTCCGGAGGCTTCTCGTTCCCATGATTATTCCGATGGTTAGGAATTTCCTCCTCTTAACCAGATGCCCCTCCATCCAGTTATTCGTATAAAGAACATGATACTTATTGAGTGTGTGCTAAGTGCTGAGTGCTGGGGAACGCAGTGATGAACAGTAACAGTCTTCGTTCCATGGAACTTAGAGCAGGCATGTCATGTGGCATGCTCAGGGCCGTGATTGAAGAAACTACTGGAGACTGCCTTGGACTACCTTGGCCTTAGTAGGGGAGGAGGGATCCCAAAGGAAGTGATGTTATTTTTTATTTGTATTTTTTTTTTTCAAGTAATCTCTACACCCAATGTGGGGCTCAAACTTAGGACCTGGAGATCAAGAGTCATATGGGCCACTGACTGAGCCAGCCAGGTGCCCCTTTAAATATATATTTATATATATAAATTATATATTTTATATATACATTATATGTTATATATTTATGTATAAATTATAGATATTTTATTTTATATATTTAACTATATTGAAATATATACATATATGTGTATATATACACATATATATATACACATATATATACACATATATGTGAATTAAATATTTATATAAATATAGATATATATTTAAATACACATTCATATAAATATAAATAAGTTAAAAAATATATACATATATACCCATGACACCAAGATCAAGTGTTGCGTGCTGAGGCACCCAGGAGGCTCAGTGACTAAGCGTCTGGCTTCGGCTCAGACCATGATCCCAGGGTCCTGGGATCGAGCCCTGCATTGGGCTCCCTGCTCAGTGGGAAGCCTGCTTCTCCCTCTCCCACTCCCCTTGCTGTGTTCCCTTTCTTGCTCTGTCTCTGTCTGTCAAATAAATAAAATCTTAAAAAAAAAAAAGTTGCATACTCTACTGTCTGAATGACCCATGTGTCACAAGGAAGTGATGTTAAAGCTGAGAAAGTTGACAGGGAAGTGGGTAGGTGAAGAGAAAGACGATGGGAGTTCTGGCAGAAACAAGCAGCATGTGCAAAGACCCGGAGGCTACACAGGGCGTTGTTTGGAGCTGCGTTTTAGTCTGACCAGAGCACAGCAGCATACAGGATGGGGAGGGAAGGGGATGGAGATTGGAGGAGTTAGAGTGAATAGGTAAATTTGCACCTTATCTATTTTCCTGAATAAATGAAAGAACAAATTAATGAACAAATGATTGCTGAGGGTTCCAAACTCCCTGCTTCAAAGGAATCATTAGTGGCTCCAGGGCTCACATCCAAATTGGACTCCCCTGGTGTCACTGCCCCCTTGGTTTTCTGCCCAGCCGGGGGAGGCCTTATGTAGTCTGGCCTAGCTCCACTGAGCTTTTCTTGGGAATGCCTATAAATAGAGGAAGATGGCGGCCCAGCTGCCTCCGTCTGTCTGACTTCCTTGGAATTCAGCCTCCTCTCACTGGCCCCAGGCTGTGTACTCAGCTGTCTTTGTGCTCTTTCTGTTGGCTTAGCCACTGTCCACAGCATCGCCTACCTCTCCAGCACCCAGTCTGGACCCTGTGGGTTTGGAGGATGGCTCCCTTCAGCCTGGACTTGCCCTGCCCATCCCTTCACTCTCCAGATGGACAGCTGAGGGGCTCGGGACTTCTTCACCGAGCTCTAAGAAGGGGCCGGCTGCCCCTTTACTCACCTGGAGAGCTTGCCCCTACCTAGTCTCCCTTGCCCTCAAAAAAAAAAAAAAAAAAAAAAAAAGGAATCTCAAACACCTTTTCCCTGGAGAAGGTAAACTTGAGAGAAAGATCTGCTTTCAACATTTATTTCTCCTCCGACTGCATACCCATCTCCTGGACCCCTCCCTAGATTTCTTGTTTGGACAGTTCCCCTCAAAGGCTGTCCCAACTTCCCTTCAGGACTTTTTTCTTTTTTTTTAGATTTTATTTCTTTATTTGACAGAGAGAGAGAGAGCACAAGTAGGCAGAGCAGGAGGCAGAGATAGAGGGAGAAGCAGGCTCTTGGCTGAGCAGGGAGCCTGACGTGGGACTCGATCCCAGGACCGTGGGATCATGACCTGAGCCGAAGGCAGACGCTCAACCAACTGAACCACCCAGGTGCCCCTCCCTTCAGGATTAGTAAGAATCACTGATATGACTTGAGACCTTTATGATTTACAAAGCCCCTAGTAAAAAGGGAATAATAGCTTTTCCCTCATGGGATAGGGGTGATCTAGGTGAGATCACATGGTTAAAATGCTTAGCATAGTGTGTGGCTCGTCCTAGAGGTTCAATGACCGCGGCTGTCACCTTCTCCTCCTCCCCTCCCCGGCCCTCTACCACCGTTCAGACAGGCCGGCCGTTCCACTTGCCAAGCACCAACCCTATGGAGCCGGCACAAGCTAGGTGACTTAGAGCTGTCCGTGAGGGAGGTCACGAATGTCCCCATCTCCACCTCCCAGAGAAGGAAACTGAAGCTCAGAGTGGCAGGTCGCCTGCCTAAGAGTGCACAGGTAGCAGCGACAGGACCGGGATCTTGGGTTTCAGACTTCACAGGCTTGTCCTCTTCCCTGTCTGCTGTGCTGCTTCAATTTTCTCCATTCTGCTTGTCCTTTACCCATCTTGGAGCCACCGTGTTTCTTGAGCAGGGGCTCCCTAAGGCAGTGGAGCAGGGCGGGTTCTCCTCCCAAGAATCTAGGACATCAAGGCCTGCCACCTGCTCAGAGGCTTAAATTTCTCTGCAAGGGCCCTTGGCTAAATTAGGTAATGGGCTAGGACTCTGGGATGCAGTGGGGGGAGGAGGCGCTCGCTGACCCCAGGATCTGATTGGCCAGGACAACTAGTCCTGGGGAGCAGGGAGGTGGGAGGAGAGGGTGCCCCTACAAATCCGAGGGGCTGGAGCAGGCCAGGGCATCTTCGGGTGGTGGAGTGCTGAGGAGGTGACCTGCAGCAGAGGAGGAGGCCCTGGGACTAGCAACCATGGTAAGGACAAGAAGGGACTTCATCCCTTTGCTTGCTGAAACACTTCTGGACCTCTTCCAGGCCAGATCTGGGTGTTCTGTAGTTTAGTAATTGGACATTTGAAGATGGAACATGAAGGCTCCTGGAGCCCAGATGTCTAGGAGGAAGTCTGGGAAGAAGGCCTTGGACTTCCCCAGGGGTGGGGGGGATTGGGGTGTTCCGGTGATTGCTGACTCCCTGCAGACCTGAGGCTCCGGCTGTATTGGTCATGGAGCCATGAGGGGTTACTTGCTTGTCTCCCTCATGATGGGGGGGGGTACCCTGAGGGCCAGAGTGAGTCACCCAGCAAGCCAGCAGCAGGGGTGGGCTAGAAGCCTTGCCAAACTCTCCTGAAGACTCCTCTGGAAGAAGGGGGGGTACTGCAGGGTCTTAAGCCAGCTAAGGTGCAGGATCCCAAGAGCTCCGAGGGTGCGGAGAAGGGGCAGAAGATGATAGACCAAGGTTAGAGAGACCTCCGTCTCCCAGAGAGGGTTCCTAATCTGGGGCTATCAATTCCCCTGAGGTCCCCCTCCCCACTTCACTTCAAGGGGTAACTAGACCCTGGAGGACAGCTGCTGTTGCCCATGCCAGGCTAAAAATAGCCCATCCTCTTGTGTGGGCAAGGAGGAGGGAGGAGGTGAGGGCAAGGAAGAGGGCAGTAGCCAGCCGGCAGAACGCCCTGGCCACCTCAGCCCTTCCCCCCAACCAGCCTCAGTTCAAAGCCCCATAGCTGGATGGCTTGGGTTGGATGTGGCCAGAACCCTCCCCCCAAATCTTATTTTCACCTCCACAAGGCCCCCATCACATTCTCCCCAGCACCAGTAGTATTTACTCCAATGGCTCAATGATAAGAAAGAAAATTAAAATCTCCATCTCCACAAGTTCTTGGAGGGGAGGGATGATGCGTCTGAGTCTTCTTGGTCCCAGGGCCCAGTCTCTGGCCTGACACCTAACCAGTGCTCAATGACTTTGCCTTGCATTATTATTTATTTGAGAACAAACATGTATTGAGCCCCTATTACAGAGCCAGGCCCTGCTGAGAGCTAGGGAAAACTGGGAGAGGACACTGGAATTGTGTTGGCACTGTCCAAAACCTTTTCACATCCCAGATGTCACCTCATCCCTGAAAAGCTGCTGAGAAGAGAGAGGGTAGAATAAATGACTTGCCCGAGGTTAGTGGGGGGGAATTCCTGACTTGACATCTGATTAGCAAGGTTGAAGACCTTGGGCATAATCTGGGTTTCCTCCCTAGTTCTTCAAAACTGGGGTCAGGTAGCTGTGGGAGCATGCAAAATGTGGTGCTGGTTTGGAATCATTTTTCTGGAAGACCAAAGCACAGTGACAGAAGGGGGTTGAAGAGAATGGGGTTAAGGCAAGAATGAGCTCTGGGGCCGCCCCTTCCACTCTCTCACTCTGTTTTCTGCAGACGGACCAGCAGGCGGAGGCCCGGTCCTACCTCAGCGAGGAGATGATCGCTGGTGAGTGCAGGGGTGCGGGTGGGTGGGCTGGCTGCGGCATGGAGGTGTGCTGGGCAAGGTTTGGTGTCCGGCAGGGGACGGAAGGTGTGAGGCTGACAGTCCAGCCGGCCCCACCTCAGTCCTCTGCCTCTTTCAGAGTTCAAGGCTGCCTTCGACATGTTTGACGCTGATGGTGGCGGGGACATCAGCGTCAAGGAGTTGGGCACGGTGATGAGGATGCTGGGCCAGACACCCACCAAAGAGGAGCTGGACGCCATCATCGAGGAGGTGGACGAGGACGGTGAGCAGGTGGTTCTCCGAGGCGGGGCTGCGACGGTGGCGGGAGAGGTGGGGATGCAGGGGTGAGGCTCACCCGCCACCTGCTCCCCCCAGGCAGCGGCACCATCGACTTCGAGGAGTTCTTGGTCATGATGGTGCGCCAGATGAAAGAGGATGCGAAGGGGAAGAGCGAGGAGGAGCTGGCCGAGTGTTTCCGCATATTTGACAGGTGCGCTGGGGGCCCGGCTGCACCACGCTTCACTTCTCCGCGGGGCCGGGAGGGAGCGGGCGTCGCCGGGGCCAGGGCGACTCGCCCCTGCCTGCCCTGAGTCCCACCCTGTCCCTTCGCCCCCCCCAGGAACGCGGACGGCTACATCGATGCGGAGGAGCTGGCTGAGATTTTCAGGGCCTCTGGGGAGCACGTGACAGACGAGGAGATCGAATCCCTCATGAAAGACGGAGACAAGAACAACGACGGCCGCATTGACTTCGACGGTGAGGCCCGCGGGGGCGCGGCGGGGGCCGGAGCCAGGCGGAACGCCCGGGCGCGTGGCCCCCACGCACGGGGCTGTCCGCGGCTTCGTGGGCGGGGTGGGGAGCTCTCGGCGGTTTCGGGCGATTTATGCTTCTCCTCTCCTTCCCCGCAGAGTTCCTGAAGATGATGGAAGGCGTGCAGTAAAAGTCGCCCTCGCCTCCGCCCAGACCGCGAGTCCCTCTGGCGAGGGCGCTGTCACCTCCCGCCCTCCGCCGGTCCCGCTCTCCGCCCCGCCCCGGGAGGAAGGCGCGGCCGCTCCTGGCTCCGCGTCCTGAGGGAATAAAAGCAGACACTGCAAAGCACGTAGCCTGAGTGAGAGGAGGAGCGGGGTGGGGGGTGGGGGCATCGGGGGAGGTGTCAGGGCCCGCCCGACTGGGGCGCCACCGGAGGCTCGGAAGAGGGGGAAGCCAAGCTGCGAGGCGCCCCGAGACGCAGGAGCCCAGGGCTGCGCGGACAAGCTGGGTAGCTTCCCCGCGGCTGGAACTGGACGTGGACAGCTCGGCCTACCCGGCCGCGACGCGCCGGACGCTGGAAGAGGGAGGCCCGGGGCGGGGGCTTGGAACTGTCGGGTGAGGGTGCTGGGGTGGCGGGTAGGGTGAGGGCATGGCAGGAGGCTGGAACTCGGAGGAGCCCGGGGTGAGGCCCCTTTCCTTCCCCACCGTCCTTCCTTTCTGCAGCCTTTGGTTCTTGCGCGCAGGGAATGGGAAAGTTGAGCACTGCATCCATCCGTTCTAGGCGGCATGCATTCCTGCGTGACTTCTACTTCGTCTCTTCTGAGTGTTTCTAGGTGCTCCATACTGCAGATGGCACAGGAGGGTGGGGGCACACAGCCGGGAAGGCGTTTCTGACGTCATCATCTCCACACGGGATTCCTGCCTCTAGCTCCCACCAATGAGCTCAACATTAACATGATCTAGCTAAAAGAAATCTGACCTCACTGGTCCCCTGTCGAAAGACCTTCAAGGCTCCCCTTTGCTTCTAGAATCAAGTCCAAATTCCTTTCCTCTCCTTCAGCGCTCCGGTTTCAGCCACACCGGGCAATTTGTGGCTCCTGCTCTGGACAGTGAGGGTGCACTTTCAAGCCTTTGGGTTTTTGCTCATGCTCTTCTTCCTTGGGGTGCCCTTCCTCCTCTAACAAGCCTGGCAAGTTTTTCAACTCAGCTCAGATACCATCTCAAAGACACCAAGACCCAGCTCAGATACCCTCTTCTCCCTTGATCCCTGCTCCCACTGGCTGAGTGGGCTCTGTCTGGCTTCCAGAGCTCTTTGCACACAACTCAGTTAGAGCAGGCTTCAGGTCCAAGCTAATGCAGTGCAGTGGTGACTGTGCTTTTAGAGTTTGAATTCTCATTGCTAGTGACAAACCACTCTGTGGTTCAATTTCCTATTCTGTAAAATAGGTTTGAGGACCTTGCAGGGTTGTGAGAACAAGTTAGTGTGTGCAGTGTAGAGTGCTTAGAACAGAGCGTGGCACATGCTAAGTGCTTAATGCTATTATTATTATTATTATTTTTAAAGATTTTATTTATTTATTTGACAGAGAGAGATCACAAGTAGGCAGATAGGCAGGCAGAGAGAGAGGAGAAAGCAGGCTCCCTGCCAAGCAGAGAGCCCGATGCGGGACTCGATCCCAGGACCCTGAGATCATGACCTGAGCTGGAGGCAGAGGGTTAACCCACTGAGCCACCCAGGCGCCCATCTTAATGCTATTATTAATATCACTACTATCACCTCGAAACATTGGCCTGCCCTGTTACTCATCGCCACAGTCCTCCCTCTGCAAGTCCTTTGTGTTCTCGGCTCCC